>NC_058523.1:316314697-316929875 GCF_904849725.1 Hordeum vulgare subsp. vulgare
TGGACTGGATTTGTTTTCCTGCATTGAGAATTTGTCTTGTTCACCAAGGCATGCAACAACATCATACATTGATGAAGATATTGGAGTGAAACTAACTCCAACACTGGATGAGATAAATGGTAACGCCATTTTCATTAGTTTTCTTACGTCCAGACGAGAATGTTTTCGGGTCTCTAGATATTGTATTCGAGCTAGGCTTCATTCTCTCTAGAGACCTGATGGTGCCTGAAGTTATTAGTTCTTCTTAAACACCCACATCCTCAGGGATGGCTTAGAAGCAATAAGGCGTAAAGCAGCATTAGAGAATTTAGGCAATGTAGCCCTAATTGCACGTTTCACACGAGGGTTAGAATACTCAAATGAATATGCAGAAAAGTTCTTAGATGGTTGAACATAATGGTTCATATCGTACTGCTAATATTCATGAGCCTTTTGAGTCCTTCCCTGCGAAACAAAGTAATTAGTGCGATCGTATGAAGACCTTTGTCTTCTCGAAGACATTGATGTGGGAAATGTATTCTTGAGAGATATAATTGTGACATTCACATGAAGCTTCTCAAGAACACATTTGGGAACCCAGATCCTCTTCATGGACGAACCATTCTTGCGGTTAGCACCAATGAACCTAGAAAATACTTCACCATTTTGACATTTGAACAATTTATAGTTGGAACCAAAGGATTCATCAATGATGATGGGATTAAGACGGGTAAAGCCCGATAATGTGGATGGATCATCTGTGGGGCCCTTTTGCGGCAACCCACGTGGTTTTGGGGTACTGCTAAGGCTTCTAGTAAGATCCATCATCATTGATGTTTCTTTCGAAGCCAACACCCTATTTCCTAGGGTTTTTGTTCAGGATTGTCTTCTTGAGGACATCACACAAAATCTGATGTCCCTTCAGACTTTTGTACATACATGTCTCAAACAATGTCTTCAACTTGTCATTATCATCAGTGAAAGCAGTGATATCCTTAGATGAGGGGTTAGATACCACAGATATAGTGGAAGATATTGCATTTTCAGAAGCATTTGAACATTCAACAGTGGAACCATTTGCTTCATGAGCAAGGGGCATTTTCAGCATGGAGCGTAAAGTTCATCCTGAGCGGTATTGATATGTTCAGCAAGGAGTGGGTCATTTTCCTTCCGAAGATCCTCATAAGCCTCTTTCAACTTCTCAAGGTCACGTTTTCTTTGGACATATTCAAGAGAAAGCTTCCCATGATCATTTGATAGAGAGTCATGAAGATTTTCAAAATCCTCAAACCTTGAACGAACATCGCGTGTATCTTTTGCCATATCTTCGTTCAAACTCATCTCGCTACGCAACAACTCATTTCCATAACATTATGTTGCTTAGTACCAATTTTGACAAGTTTAGGATAGCTAGGTTTCAAGTCATCATCAGATTCAGCTTCACTATCACAGTGATAGCATGAAGATTTTGAGGATACCTCGGAGCCTTTTGCCATGAAGTAGTAGGCTCGAGCATTCTCATCGTCACTCGATTTAGTGTTGACGAAGTGACCACTGTCTTAGGAGTCAAAAAATACATGCGGCAAATGGAGAAGCCATTGTGAAACCAGCAACTTCAGAATCAGACTCCTCATATCCCTCTTCAGATTCAGAACCAGATTCAACACTAGAATCCATCTCCCTGCCAATGAAAGCATGTGTATTGGAGCTCTTCCTATGAGACAAAGACTTGGATGAAGAATTGTGATACTTCTTCTTCTTGTCATCAGAATCATAGTTCTTGCTCTTCTTATTTGATTCCTTCTCCCATCAAGGACAATCAGCGATGAAGTGACCTACTTTATTGCATTTGTGATAGGATTGCTTCTTGCTGGCATGCAAAGATATTTCGCCTGATTTCTTGGAGTCACCCCTTGAAGACTTTGCAAAGCGTTTCGACTTGGAAAACTTCTGGAACTTTCAGAAAAGTAGAGTGATTTCTTTGCCAAAGTTTTCGGCACCATCGGAACTGCATTCAGATTCGTCTTCAGATGAAGACAAAGCCTTTGCCTTTAGTGCACGAGAACGACCATAGCTGGAACCATAGATTTTCCTTTTCTCATCTTGCTGGAATTACTTGTTGACCTTCACAAGCATATCAACAGGATCCAGTTCCTTGAAGTCACGGTGTTCTTGGATCATGAGGGCAAGAGTGTCAAAGGAACTGTCAAGAGATCTCAATAGCTTCTTCACAACTTCATGTTTGGTTATATTAGTGGCGCCAAGTGCATTTAGCTCATTTGCGATATCGGTGAGATGATCAAACATGAGCTTGACATTTTCATTGTCAAGCTTCTTGAAGTGATTGAACAGGTTGCGGAGCACATCTACATGCCAGTCTCTTTGTGATGAGACACCTTCATTGACTTTGGATAGCCATTCCCAGATTTGCTTCGCAGTCTCAAGAGCACTCACACGGCCGTACTGTCCTTTGGCTAAGTGACCACAAATGATGTTCTTAGCAGTGGAGTCTAGTTGTGGAAATATCTTCACATCAGCAGAAGTGACACCTTTGCCAATGTAACACCCAAGATGCGATCCTATCCTTATTTTGGCATGAGGGCCTAGACAGGGATAGAAGCGCATATCGTTGTTTTGCAAGAATGGATAGAATTACAAGTACATGTACTGAAGAGATGAGTATATGGAATTTTCTTACACTCGTCACAAGCTACATCAAGTTCACATCAATACAACAATATGCAGTCATCATGAAGAAGAGCAGGGTCCGACTACGGGCGAAAATAAATGATAAAAGATTGACGTCCATCCTTGCTATCCCACGCTGTCGGTCTGAAACCCATCCTAGATCGATGAAGAAGAAAAAAAACTACAAATAGTACAATCATCGCGTTCATGTCTCAATATCACTTTACATGTACCTGCAACTAGTGTTATAGTAATCTGTGAGCCACAGGGGACTCAGCAATCTCATTTCCAAAGGTATCAAGACTAGCAAAGCTTATGGGTGAGGTATGGTTAAGTGGTGAGGCTGCAACAACCGACTAAGCATTTATTTGAGGTGGCTAACTTACGAGTATAAGAATAAAAGAGGGGGATAATCTAGGCATAACGAACGTGAGTAATACTAATCAAATGAATGATCTTGAACACCTACTTATGTCAAACATAACCCCACCGCATCCTCTTCCGGATATAGAACTCACAAGAAGAGACAGTCACGGTTACACACACAGTTGGCAAGTTTTAATTAAGTTTACTTCAAGTTATCTAGAATCTGATGTTAAAAAAAGTTTCCAAGTTTGCCACATAACTTCGGGCACGGGTTTCCGAAAGATTTAACCCTGTAGGGGTGCTCCAACTAATCCATCACAAATCACGACAAACCGCATAGAAAGCCTCGATCACGAAACTCGTGATCTCCTCGGGTTCCTTAGTGGAAAACCTCAACTTTGAGATAACCCAAAGCAGCACCGCAATCCCGATGCACAAGATATTTCATAAAAGATAAAACAAGTCCAGTAAGGCCGCCCGACGTGTCGACGAACCCGATAGGAGCCGCGTATCTCGTTCTCAGGACACGATCAGATGAGCAGTACGTACGGTGGCCGGATAGACATCCCCCGAGTTGCCCTTGGTGGCCGCACAAGTGGCTCTTTGTTGGGCTAACACTCATGAGGAGCACTGGCATGGGGGTTGATTAAGTTTCCTCAGGTTAATTACTCCATATGCGGTTCATTACTTGTTAGGCAAATAGTACCAAAGTTGGGCCTTGCTAGACCAGTTTTAAACTAAGACGAATTATCAAGAGGGTCCCCATAACAACCCCGATCGTGTTAGGAGCGCTCAATTATGGAATATAACACCAGTAAATGAAACTAAGGTGGCAAAAGTGAAACAAAACACCAGGCTAAAAGGTCAAGCCTTCCACCTTTTACCAACTATATAGGTGAATTAAATTAAATAGCAATTATAAGGTGATATAACAAGGAAACCATGTTTTCACATGGAAGCAACTGCACCTGCACCTATCAACGCTATCCAATGGTTAAGTAAGTGGTAACATAGCCAATCAGTGGTTTGCTAGGTTGTAGAAAGGTTGAAAATTTCATAACAATGTTGGGAGGCTTATTAACCACGTGGTAGGCAGCGAGATATAGCAAAAAAAAACGAGACAACTTACATGGCAATGATAGTAATGGTATCTAGGAAAATGATCATCTTGCCTGAGATCCCGCTTGAAAGAAGAACGAATCTGTGAAGCAAACGAACCAACATAGTCGAACGGATCCTCACATTCTAACACGCTTGCTTTACTCTAAAGAGAAGAAGCAAACCAGAAACAAAATCAACACACGATATTCACCACGGCACATGCACAATATGATGCACAGCCTAATATGATGCATGATCATTTCAATTATGCAAGGCATGGCATGACAATTCACGACAATCAAACACTACACATTAAGTGAAGCTCAATATGAAACGAATTGCATACTGACGAAACTCCACATACGAATTTATTTAGTTCACTCCCGTTTAGGTGCACGACAATATTAAATGTTCTTGGACATGGCAAGAGATGAAGCATGTGATTCTATAAGACATTTTACTCGGTTAACACCTAAGAACATTGAACGAAGCTACGGTTAAAATATACATGCAACACAAAATCATGTGACATGGTTAGAGCATCTCTAGTGGAACGTGTAAATTTAGACGTGTATATTTTTATATACACGTCCATATACACCTTGTTAAATTTTACACCTCTCAGTTTTTCAATGGAACGTGTACACAGGATGTGGAAATCAGGACGTGTATATTCCAACGGCTATATTTTCAAACGGCTATATTTCCAAATGTCTTTGTAATGCAGTGCTATCAATAAAATAGGATAAAGCATCAAATAGTTCTTACAACAAATAGGATAAAGCATCAAATAGTTCTTACAACTAGGATAAAGCATCAAATAGTTCTTACAACAACTAGGATAAAGCATCAAATAGTTCTTACTGTAGGCGACGAGCAAGGATCTCATTCTGCTTAGCTTGGTAGAACTGCTTTTGCATATCAGTCATACCACTAGTGTCTATGAGCATGACCCTCACATCTAATTCAAACTGTCTCCGTGCATCCTCCCTCTCGTTTCGTGCATCCTCCTTCTTTTTCAGTGCAATCTCCTCTTTTCGCAATTCAAATTGCTGTGCATAGCGAGCATTTTTTGCCGCCTCTTTGATGTCATCCTTCTCTTGCTTTGCTGCCCACACAGTTTCTAATGACAACTTGCAAGCACTGTCATCAGCTTTACCTTTCCGCAATTTGTCCTTCTTCACACCATCAGGTCTTTCCTCATGTTCAAGAGCATCCCTGTGTATTGAGGTAGCATCAGTGCGTACCGAGGATGCATCAGCTAGATCATTGGTGGATGTGCCCGGACTTGCACGAACGGTCTTCTTTTGTTTCTTACGAGAAGTTTCAAGTTCTTTTGTCTGCCACTTTGGATACTTCGAAAGCTCGACATAGCAATGCATTAATGTGAAAAGCTTCTTCTTTTTAAGATCCATTTCCTTGAACATAATGTGTGCATCGTTTGTCTGCACATACAAATGTATTGTGAAAATCTACACATCACATATAGAATATTGCACAACACATATAGAAGTACAAGATAGACACATACCTTTTCTTCTATAGTCCTTCCGCTTTCTTCCCTATTTAAAATCTGCTGAAGGCAACCACAAAATCTAGCGGTCTCTTTGTTAATCAATGTGTAACGGCAATTGATTGCATTAGCATTACGCTCCGGCCATGATGACATCTTGTGTGAGTTGTAGTACTCTGAAATTCTAGCCCAATAAGCATCTCTGTTTTGATCTGTCCCGACACTATTCAAACTTGTATTTCCCTATGCTGCTATCAAAATCTTGTCCTCCTCACTAGACCAATTTTTCCTTTGTTGGATTTTGCTTTCTCTGTTATTGGTGTTGCTTGATGCTGAGTTGATGGGGTTGGTTGCTCTCCAATTAAACTTTCTAGTTGTGTTTCTGTGTAACCAAAATCAATGATGTCCAAGAAGGTTTGGTCATCATTCATCTGCAAGCAATAGACAAAATTGACAGCAATTTTAGACAGCTATTTTAGACATCAAATTTTAGACATTTTTCTGCAAGCAATAGACAAAATTGACAGCAATTTTAGACAGCTATTTTAGACATCAAATTTTAGACATTTTTCTACAAGCAATAGACAAAATTGACAGCAATTTTAGTGCCATTTTTCTGCAGTTTGTATGCCTGCCACTGATTGTATGGCTAGCAGCAATAGAACGCAGATCGCAGCGCCTCCGTGCCATCACCCAGAACGCAGAACGCAGCGCGTGCGCGTAGCGCCGCTGCCGCCGCCCGCACGCAACACCGCCGCCGCCCGCACGCCGCGCCGCCGCCGCCCGCACGCCGCCCCGCGCACGCAGCGCCCGCCCGCACGCAGCCCGCACGCAGCGCCGCCGCCGCCGCCGCCCGCACGCAGCCCCGCGCACGCAGCGCCGCCGCCCTACCCCCGCCCCTCTCTCCCCACCCTCCCCTCTCCATGGCGCGCCGCCGCCGCCAGATCTGGCCAGCGGTGCGGCGGCCGCCCGACGTCCCGCGCCTCCTCTCTACCGACGGGAATGGAAAATAGAAGGAGGGAGAGAGCTTACCAGAGGGGAGTGGTCGCCGGCGAGCTTCGATGGCCTCTAGACGGAGGCGGGAGGATGGCAGGAGCAGGGTGAAAGGATCGCTGGAGCAGCTCGTTTCCATGCACGAGCGTGGCTGGCTCGTGTTTATTTCCACGAGGAGTAGCCTCGTGGATGGACGTGTATAACTTCCACGCCCATATACACGTTCCACTGGGAAGCGTTTTTCTCTTTGCAACGTGTATATTTACCATCCACCTCCATATACACGTTCCAGTAGGGATGCTCTTACAACATGCATGCAAATTATTGATGTGACCCCTCTTTTTACAGAGAGCAACGATGACCAGCTCAGCTAGCAATGAGACATGTAACTAGATGCATATTGGCTCGACATGTATATATGCTAGTGCAGAACTGCCGAATCTGAATTTCCAAAATGAATGGTATGCAGGAAACAGAAATAACACCAAATAGATGCATATCGGCTCGACATGTATACATGCTAGTCCAGAACTAACGAATCTGAATTTCCAAAATGAATGGTATGCAGGATACAGAAATAACAACAAATAAAAATAGGCAAGCCTGGGATTTGAAACCCAGATCCATTGAAACCCAGATCCATTGCTTAGAAGATGACCGCGCTATCAACTCGGCTACTTACATGCTCGTGCAAAAGCATAGTGGCGATCCTAGAAACAATAGTAGCACGCCGGAATGGATCTACAACAAACAAGGTTGAGATACGGAGGTACTCACATCGGGGGGAAATAGAGGGCACTCGCATGCACGTCTCGCTCGGGGACGCAGCGCTGGAGGCGGTCGCGCGCTGGATGTGCCTTGTGCATCCGTGCACACGCTGAAGGAGGCGGGTCAACGCGTACACGACACCGGTAGCAGTGGAAGGAGGCGACGGTGAGGGCATGCTGGGCATGGGGACGCCCCGAGGACGATGGATCTAGAAGTGGGGACGCTAGATCCGGTGGAGAGGAATCCATTCCCAAAGGCGGCGTGCTCCCGCTTACCCAAATGATGGAGCACCGATGGTGGCAATGCCGGAAGCGGCGTGGTTTCCTACAAACAGAGGAAAAGAGAGAACTGGGAACGATGGGACTCAAGAGGAGAGGAAACGAGAGGAGGGAAAGGGGCGCAGGGGCCTGCTACTCCTGGCTTGGTCGTCGGCGGCAGCTGGAGGTGGCAGCAGGATCGGGCACGGCCGCTAGCTCGGCGCAGAGCTTTGGGAGCTCGGGGACGAGAGAAAGGCTTGGGCCTCGGTTGCCTGCAGTCACTGGACTTGTCCACGGAGCTGGGGGCTGGCTCTGTGATGGATCGAGCGGAATCAGCAGGAGCGACGCTCGTTTGATGGATGTTGGATTGGGAGACACGGGAAATCCCGAGGTTGGAGGAGATTGGACGGGGGTGGCGGCGCGACTTTGACGGGACAAAGGAGAGAATTTTTAGGGATTAGGTTTAGGTTATCTAAAATGGACTAGAGATGTTATATATATATATATATATATATATAGATGAAACTATGGTCTATGTTAGAATGAATTGCGTCTGTCTGAATACGATCTGATGGCCAAGAACGGAGGTGGGGCTTTTGATGGGCTAGGTGGTTGTGTACTTGGGCTATGTGCGAATGAGAGGGAAATGGTGTGGACCGTGGCAGAGTTTTAAAATGTGAAAACGTCCATCAGTTAAACCGACTATAGCGCCGCTATATATTTAACGGTCCAGGTGTCAAACGAACTTCGATTGCGACAAAATTTGGCACGCGGTCTACCTGCATTAAAATAATACTGCACGCCAAGTTTCAACCCAATCCGAAAAAGTTTCACACACACTTTTAAAATCAAATAATGTAATGATGTCACACGCGTGTGCATGTGTGGTTGGTCTCGAAATGGTCAACAACGAAAACGGAGAGAACTAGCAACTACGAACGGATGCAAGTTTTTGAAAACCGACGACAATGGAGTGCCGATACAATGCGGATGATGCAAATGATGCGATGATGAATGTGACAAACAAAATAATAACATGACGACAACAGAATAAAAGGGGGATCTTCTGGAGTATTGGTCTCATGCTGTTACACCCAATCTTTGGAACACCAGCATGATGACATACCAGAGGTCGTTGTCAATGGCTTTAAGATGCATGCACATCTTGCTCTTCAACTATGGGTAAAAAGTGCCATCAAAGATAGGGCACGCTATCTAAACCTTGATTATCCATCCAGTCGACATAGCTAAAACTCCATGTGGTTAAACGGAAACACACAACAAGGGAGTACCTTGCTCAGATACCAATTGAAAGTGCTAGTTATCAACTATAGGGGCGAATATGCAATTTTTATGAAAAGAAAACAGTAAGTGTACTCAAAGTTGAGCAGAAGCGCGATCAAGTAAGGATAATTTGCAAAGCATGCAAAGCTAGGAAGACATGCAATCATGCAAGGCACAATTATCATGCACACTAAGATATATGAGAGATAAACTTAGGAAGTGTGAATATAAACAATAATTGGGAATGTCTTTGGAGAATGTCTTTATGTGAGATGATCAAGCAATGGCTTCACCGTACAGTGAGTAAAGAGAGTGAAGGATAGAACCAGTAGCTTGATGAAGACACGTGATTTGTTGGACTATTTATACGTCTGGTTGGGGAGGCTTAGACCTCGTCTTCACCTTGTTCCCCTTGAGCTGAAGTCTCTAAGACAACGCCCAATTACTCAGGTAAGTCTTTAGAGGAAACTTCTAAAGCTCATACAAACTTGGTCACCCGTCAATCCACAATGACTCTTGGATTGATCTAGACCATGGTCACCCAGCAATCCACTATGACTCTTAGATGCACAAGACCACGATGTCTAACCGTCTAGAAGATCACAGTCTTGAAGTGTAACAAGTCTTCAATTCTCTCATAACAGAATGACTTCGGTAATGCTGAAACTCTTTGGGTCTAGGTGTTTGGTTTTATTCTTGCAGGATAGTTCTCTCTCTCAATGTCTTCGAGGTGGGTTGCTCCAAAATGAAAACAGTTGTATCAACTCTGAGCAACCACCAACTTATAGTGGAGGGGTGGGCTATTTATAGCCAACACGCAACCCTACTTGATATGACCGAAATGACCCTAGACCAATGGCCAACTGACACATATTATAACGGTCGTATTTCAAAGACACACATGGCAACATTACTTGGGATGCAAGTAATGCTAACACAACCAACTCTGGAAGAGATTTCCTCTCAATGTCTTCACTAGAAGACATAGGTATATGTGGATTGAGCATTACGTCAGCATCTTACTTCGATCACATTGATGTCACTTAACAGTGTGGTGGTTTCTATGACTCATGAAAGAAGAAGAAAAACAACAAAAGACTTCATCTTTGCATTTCATCGTCTTCAGGTGATTATCTTCGCACACCACCAATGGCTTTGGCCATCATCAATGTCTTCACACATTTTTGAGGGTCGTCTTCGATAGTTAAACCGAATGTCAAGGGACTTCTATTTGTGTTATCATGTGAACATTCACAAACACATTAGTCCCTCAACCACGTTTGTCTTCAATACTCCAAAACCAACAAAGGGTGGTACTAGATGCACTTACACATATCCATGATAACAGTTAAACATCATATTCAGTCATTGCAATACATAACCAATGAGCAAGCAATAATCAGATATCTCACATGCCAACACTTTTTCAAAACAATCATGATATAATATGGTGACATGGTATTTTGCTAGCCCTTTTCGAGACCGCAAAACATAAATGCAGAGCACCTCTGAGGTTCAAGTAGCAACTAAACATTATAATTTATGGTAGAAAAGATCCAGTTCATGCTCACATCCAACATTAACTAGACTCAATGCATAAGAATGACAATAGTGCTCTTCGGTTTGGTGCTTTTAGTAAGAGGGTGATTACTCAACATAAAAGTAAATAGATAGGCCCTTCATAGAGGAAAACATATTTGCAAAAACGGAAAAGAAGAAGAGTTCATACCAGCTTCCTTTGTCGTGATCACGTCATCCAATATCATCATTATTGCCTTTCACTTGCACGACTGAATGATGTGATAATAATAATAGTGCAAGGATATCGTGGACTAAGATGGAATCTGCACGGCATTTTTATACAAAGGAGAAGACATGGTAATATTGGCTCCTTGGTAGATTAACAATAAAGCATATGGGAGACAATCAATATTTTCATCGTGGTCTTATCCTTTCATGATTCCACAAAAAGAAAAGAAATTCACAGAAACAAACTAAAATATTTTGGAGTTTTTGATTTTCTCGAAGAAAGAAAACAAGGAGAAACAAAAATGAGAAGAACTATTTACACAGGAAAGCTCCTAACAAGTAAAGGAAATATTTTTGGGTTTTCAAAGTATTTTTTTTCAAATTCACAAGAAGAAAGCGGAAAAATAAAGCGAGCATGGATATACAATGAAAGACGATAAATACTGGCAATTTATATGAAGTGTGTGGACATGAATGTAATGTCGGTGAGAAATACGTACTCCCCTAAGCTTAGGCATTTTCCTAGTTTGGCGATCACCACTCATAATAGCCATTGGGTCTGGGAAAGTATTGCTACTGAGGCACGTGAGCATCCCATGCCTGGACCTTGGCATCGGTCGTAGCCAACTTGTTTTGGTAATCAATTATATCTTCTTGCATAATGATATACCTTTGCGTGGCATGATAGTTAAACAAAGAAGGTGCAGGCAAGACAATAATATCGCAAGTATTCTCGTTAAATACTAAGTTGTAACGAATGTGTTGTGGTGGCTCAGGTTCCTCAGTGAACTGGTGCTCTATCATAGACTGGTGATCAAGACAAACCTTAGGTAATAAGTAGTCATTGGAGCGTAGGTCGACATTAAAATGTGTTGCTCAGCGTGTGGCATAAATACCACCATGAACCTTGCCTTTGGTTCAGTTATGATGCAAGAAGTGTGCGACAATAGCTCCTAAGTTGTAAGTGTTATCCCCATAAAGTGCACGACGCAGAATAGCCAGGGTGGGCACACTGAGACCACCACCCTATTCCATAGAAGTTACGTATTTTCCTATAAACAGATAAAATAGTGTACAGATGAAAAATGCAAACTAATGGCTCTGGCGTTTGATACGCCCCTGGTTTCTCCCACAGTTAGAGTGAGAAGAAAATCCTCGAATTCCTCAGGCTTAGGATCACGCATTCCCCCGTTAGAGGGAAGTAAGCATATTTCACAAAACTCATCTACAGGCATTTCATAGTTTGTTGCATATAAATGTGACAGCCCGATGCCGACGTCCCAGAAGCTTCCCCTTTTCTTTCCGTTTTTGTCGTGTGACTTGGTTAATCTGTCGCATCGTCATCGCATCATGCGCATCATCAGCGTTGCATCGGCATCCCGTTGCCGCCCGTTTTCAAAGCTTGCATCCGTTAGTAGTTGCCGGTCCTCGTCGTTGTCCGGTCTGAGTCCAACCGCACACGCACGTGCCCGCGGCACCGTCGAAACCCTGTTTTTAAAGTGCGTTTAAAACTTTCTCTGATCGAGGTGAAACTTGGCATGCGGTCGCGATTAGTTATAGCTAGGCCGCCTGTCGAATTTCGTCGCGATCGGAGACCGTCTGGTACGAGAACGATCGCCCGTAGCGGCACCGTCTTCGGTTATTCGTCGGACGTCTGTCGGTGTTTTGAAAAACCGTGCCGCGCCGCCCGTTCTCCCTCTCGTCTCCGGATATCTACACAACACGGCCGCGTACCCATACCCGCGTTCGGAATCGTCCGAATCCGACCCCGCGGGTGGATCCGGAACGCGATTTCGGTTAACCGAGCCCCCTTTTTCTCTATAAATACCCCCCAAGCCATTATTTAGACAGCCCCCTCTCATCTCTCCTAGGAATCCGCGCCCCACCTAGACCTAACCCTAGCCGCGCCGCCCCACTCTCTCTCCTCTGCCAGCGCTGCCGGGCCCGCGAAGCCCATCGCAAGCCCGCCCGAGCCCGAATCGCGCCGCCGCCGCGCAAGCCCAGCAGCACCCCGTCGGCGCCGTGCATCCCCTGGCCGAGGTGCTCCTCCCGAGCCCCGACCCCGCTACCTCCATCGCCGGCACCTTCCCCGCTGGACGCCGGAGCTCCGGCCACTAGGTGGACGCCGCTGACTGCTGCCCTTCGCCGGCCGGAACCACCGGAGCCTCGGCCGACCCTCCTGCCTCGCCATGCAGCCCGAGCAAGACCGCCATGCGCCGCCGCCGCATCCCCATCGTCCGGCCGCCGCCTTGCGCCGTCGCCGCCAGGATCAGTCTCGCCACGACCGGATCCGGCGGATCCCGCGGTCTCCCCGCCGCCTGTGCCCCTGTGCCGGGCCGACGAGCCGCCGCGGCCAGCTCCGGCCGCGGGTTGCCCGTGCGCGTGCGGGAGGCAACCGCCTCGCCCGAGCGTGGCGCCACGTGGGCCGCCTCGCCCCTCCCAGGCCTGCCCGACTCCTCGCCCGAGGCCCTGCAGCGCCTCCTCCAGGCCGGCTTCGGCCCAGCTCGCCACCCGCCAGCCCATCTCTCTGGCCACATCCCAACCGGCCCAATGTGAGCGCCCCTCTGCCCCTCTATCCAACGCATGAGCACATTTTAGTATCTCACGCTTATCAGTTTTGGCCCGATTAGAATTTAGGGATTTTCTGCGACTTAATAATTTCAGGAAAATAGTATATTTTCTTATGCCCGTATCTTTTTACCCGTAAGTCGGAACGACGCGTATTTTATATGCTTTTGGGGTAGTTTCGCGCGTAGAGTACGAATTTGAAACTTGCATATTTATTTAACGTAGTTTAACGTGCCAAATGCTTTGTTTACCGTGCTGTCCCATTAGGTTTGTGCCCGTATTTATTTTTTGAGCCGATCCGGACTGCCCGTATATCGTAGATTAAATGCCCATGTGTCTAGGGATCTTTTTGCATGTATTTTAGAGCGGTCACTCGTATTTTTCCGTGTAGGGTTCTGCCGGTAGTTTATTTTCCCGTATAGAGGTATTATCTCGCATTAATGTGTGGCTTTATTTTGTGTTGCAAACCCCACTTATTTTATATGTTTCCGGGGTAGAAAAATCCCATGGATTTTTCTGTGCAATTAGTTTTAGCTTTTGAGGAAGTTAGTTCGCGAGATATTTTGCCGTGATGGCCTTTTGTTTAATTCGTAGGATTTATTCCGTGTCTCGTTTGGATTAGTTGTCAACTAGTGATTTGATCTTGGATGTTTTGTTTAGCCCCTGGTATTTTTGGTTGCAATAGAAACGCATGTTTAGGTGTTGTTTGTCTGCCCTCAAGTTGCTTGAATAGTGCTGTTTTAGAGGAGCTGAAATATTTCTAAGTCTGGGATCTGTTGTTATTTTGTTGCTGTCTTGTCTTGCTTGCATCTTGTGATCTGTAGCTCTTTTGGGGTTGGTCCAATGGTTGTACCCCTTATGTTTCTCTAGCATGCTGTTAAGTTTCATGTTATTTGGAGTCCTGTAGCTATAGGTTTTGCTGCTGTAAATATTGCTTCAGGCTGAAAACTGCACTTTCAGGAGGTGTTATTTTCACTAAGTCTGAAATAGCGTGTGAGATGCCCTTTTAGTGTCTTCTTTTCCTAGTGCTCCTTGCTGCCATGCTAGTAGTTGTTAGTTGTTTATAGTAGTGCGTCTTGCCCTCTTTCATGCCATGCCTTGCTTGAGCTCATCGGAGTTGTGTATCCGTAGTTGTGGGGCGAAGAAAGTGCTATGTGGTTGTTTTTGGCAGATTGTAGTGATTTCTTGTTTTGCTCGTAGTTTTCGAACCGTGGCTCCGTTTTGATCGTGCCCTACTTGAAACTTGCTTAGAATCTTGTGTAGTTTCATTTTCTCTTTCTGGTTGTTTGTGTTGATGTGCTCGTAGCCGCAGTTGCACACATTTTGCATTCATGCCATCATATCTTGCGGTGCTTGTATCTTTTGATCCGTAGCTCCGTAGGAGATGTTCTTCACGTGTAGACTGCTTGTCTTGACGCGTAGAATCACGTGAACCTATTTGTTTTGCTGTTTAACAACTAATTAAATGCATTAATTCAGATCTGGACAGAATTGTAAATTAGCATGTGAGGTCGTTTCGGAGGTGCTATATGTCATCTCCGACCTCATTTTAAATGTCTAGATAGGTAGTTTAATTTCCGCTTCACCTCTAGCATGTTTAACCACATTTAATCTTGCCGTGTATTTAATCGGGATAGAACTAAATAAATGAACGTGGAGTTTCGTCAATATGCAACTCGTTGCATATTGAACTTCACTTAATGTGTAGTGTCTGATTGTGTGATTTGTCATGCCGTGACTTGCATGTATTCAGTAGCTCATGCATCATATGTGTTGTGCATCGTGTGGTGAATATCGTGTGTTGATTGTGTTTCCGATTTGCTTCGTCTCGATAGAGTTCCGCAGCGTGCTGGATTGTGAGGACCCGTTCGACTACGTCGGTTCGTCTGCTTCACGGAGGCATTCTTCTTCCAAGCGGGATCTCGGACAAGATGATCATTTCCCCAGATATCATTACTATCATTGCCATGCTAGTGTTACCGCTTCTATCGATTATGTCTCGTTGCCTACCACCTGTTAAATAACAGCCTCTCAACAATGCCATGATTACCATCAACCTGTTCGACCTAGCAAACCACTGATTGGCTATGTTACTGCTTGCTTAACCCTGGTGATAGCGTTGCTAGTTGCAGGTGCATTGCTTCCATGTGAAAACATGGGTTCCTTGTTATATCACCATATTAAATTGCTATTTAATTTAATGCACCTATATACTTGGTTAAAGGTGGAAGGCTCGGCCTTTCTAGCCTGGTATTTTGTTCCACCTTTGTCCCCTTTTAGTTACCGGCTACGGGTGTTATGTTCCATAATTGAGCGCTCCTAACACGATCGGGGTTGTTATGGGGACCCCCTTGATAATTCGTTTTAGATTAAAGCTGGTCTGGCAAGGCCCAACTTTGGTACTACATTTGCCTAATCACCTAATAAAATTGCATAGGGACCCATCGGCACCCGCGGACTATTTTAATCAACCCCCGGGCCAGTGCTCCTCATGAGTGTTGGTCCAAACTAGAGCCATTTGCGGGGCCAACCCGGGGCAACTCGGGAGATTTCTATCAGGCCACCGTACGCTGTGCTTATCCGTCGTGTCCTGAGAACGAGGTACGCGACTCCTATCGGGATCGTCGACACGTCGGGCGGCCTTGCTGGATTAGTTTTACCTATGACGAGATATCTTGTGCATCGGGATTCCGGTGATGCTTTGGGTAATATCAGAGTTGAGGTTTTCCACTAGGAGATCCGACGAGATCGCGAGCTTCGTGATTGAGGATTTCTATGCGGCTTGTGGTAATTTGTGATGGACTAGTTGGAGCACCCCTGCAGGGTTAAATCTTTTGGAAAGCCGTGCCCGCGGTTATGTGGCGACGTGGAAGCTTTGTTTAACACTGGTTCTAGATAACTTGAAGTTAACTTAATTAAAACATGCCAACCGTGTGCGTAACCGTGATTGTCTCTTTCGTGAGTTTCTTCTCCGATCGAGGACACGGTGGGGTTATGTCTGACATAGGTAGGTGTTCAGGATCATTCATTGATCACCAGTAGTTCACGTCCGTTATGCGTAGATCTTCCCCCCTCTTATTTCTGGTACTCGTAAGTTAGCCACCAAATATATGCTTAGCCGCTGCCGCAACCTCACCACTTAACCTTACCTCACCCATTAAGCTTTGCTAGTCTTGATACCTTTGGAAATGAGATTGCTGAGTCCCCTGTGGCTCACAGATTACTACAACACCAGTTGCAGGTACAGGTAAAGGTTACTTGATGCGAGCGCGTTGATTGTCATTTGGAGTTGCTTCTTCTTCTTCTTCTTCATCGATCTAGAATGGGTTCCAGGCCGGCAGCCTGGGATAGCAAGGATGGACGTCGTTCTTTCTTTTATCGTTTGTTTTCGTCCGTAGTCGGACCCTGCTCTTACTCTTGATGATTATGTAATGTACTGATGTGACTCTGATGTAGCTTGTGGCGAGTGTAAGCCAACTCTTTATATATCTCTTATTTTCAGTACATGTACTTGTAACGATATCCATTCTTGCGACACGACGAGATGCGCTTCTATCCCTGACGAGGCCCTCGTGCCAAATTGAGGATAGGGTCGCATCTTGGGCGTGACAAGTTGGTATCAGAGCAAGGACCGACCTAGGAGCCCCCTTGATTGATCGAACTTGGCCGAGTCGAGTCTAGTGAAAAACTAATTTGAGTCTAGTTATATATCGGAGAGTAGGATTCTTTTTTCTCCTGTTCTATGCTCTGGTGAGGAATCTTGACGTAATAATTTACTCTACTCCTCTTCCCACTCAAATTTTTTTTATGATCACGCGGATATTCTTGGGATCTATATGATGCCGATGTGACGGAGTTCTGTCTTGGTGCCTCCTGTCTGACTTGATTTTCTTCCGGGGAGTTGAGCTCCAGGGGATTCTTGAGCACATCGTTATCATTCAGATTTCTTGGTATCTAAGAACGAAGGATGTTCGTAATTGCTTCAATACTAGTAGTGGCGAGATAACCCCGATGTCCCCAGTACTAGTGCAGATTGTTCGGGGGTACTGCCATACTTTGTATCGTTCTGATCACGAGGGTCTGTTGTAGATGAAGGTCCGAGATTCTGGTCGTGTGTTGACGGATGTGATACAGGTGACGGGTTAGTATAGGAGTTGTGTGATATTACTCCTTGTATCCGTGTACCAGATTGCATGACCAGATATTTCGGGAATTCATAGGTGGGAATTCAAATAGTTGCTTATAGGACATTCTTCCAACAAATAAATGATGTTAGGTTGGGGTTCGACATCTAGTGGATTCGTTTGTTCACGGTCGACTTACAGCGGTACACGTTGTGTCTTAAAGAATCCTTGTAGCTTGCTACGACTCGGGGACGCTTCGTATGTCAGGTGCACTGCCTTGCACTTGATGGCTTCTGTAATTCGTGCCCGTGCGAGCCTGTCCACGAAAATATCGAACGGAAATCTTTCTCATGAGTTTGTTCTGGCTTGTTTCGTAAGCCACACCCTTTGTTTTGTTGAAATATGGTAATTCAAATTGCTTCGATGTCAAGTGGTGATTCCAGATCTTTTCTAAGCAGTGTTCTGATGTTCATATGAGAGTGCTAATCCTTTTGCTCAATTTATTGTCATATCAATTTCGGCTACCGGAGCCGTCATGTTAATTCTTTTCTAACCGGTGTGCTTCTCTTCAGTGAATTCCATCCTCTCTTATTTTGCAAGATCATTCTCTAAATCCTTTCCGGAGTTCATCTCATTTGTCTCAAGTTGTCTTTGTTTTTCCCCACCCTCCCGCCCTTTTTCTCAGTGATTCAATTTTCATCCAAGAGTTTTCTTTTCATTGTGCTCCCGCTGTGTGTTCTTTTCTCTCTTATCCGGTGAATTTAATTCAGTTGTCCGTGTCATCATATCCTTTTCATCCTTGTAATTCTTCCTATGTTGGAGATTCTTATCAGCCTATCCTGTTATTCATTCATCTCCTTTTTTATCCGGTGTGTTGAAGATATCTCAGAAGTTTCGTGTTTTCAATTCTTTTTATTATTTTGAGTTGCTAAACCTCATCTAGCTTTCTTTTTACCGGTGCTATATCAATCTTTCTAGTAATCTTTTCAACGGTGATTTCTTTGAGTGGGCCCATAACCCACAGGTTCTTTCCCAGGATCTTTCCTGGCTCTTTTAATCCTTTCCCGGAGATCATTAATTCTTTTCAACTATGACGTAAGTATGAATTTCATCAGTCATATCCCTTCTTCAAGGTCTATTCGTAGTAATTCTCATATTTGGCTCAACCGTGCATTCTTCATTATTCCAGAGTGTCTCAGTATTCTTGGTGTTGTTCTCGTCATCATTCTCAGCTTGCTATCCGAAGGAGTGTGTCTCTCAATCTTGGTTCATTCTCTTGAAGATATCATCTCAGCTTTGTGTTGTCCTTTCAATTGTTCCAATCATGAGTAATTCCTTTTCTTGCTATCCGGTGCTTTTCTGAGTCGTTTTTATTTCTCGATCCTCCGCAGGCCATCATTTTAGAAGATTTTTCGTTCTTAGCTTTCAGCTTTCATCATCAATTCTTCGCCATTGTTGTCTGTTCGTTCATCTCTCGGTTATTCCGGGCTTTGTTCAAGTTTTATCTCAGGTGGTTCATGATCTCTTCATTCTCTTGCATCGCCATTAATTCTTGGTTGCCTCATTTATTTCAATCCTCACCGATGCCTCTTTCAATATTTCTTCTAGTTTGTGCTTATATCTCTCCTTAATCATTTCAAGAAGAATAAGTGGTATGCTAGATTCGTTGCTTGTCATCAATTTAACTTGATGAAGGATAAGCATAACTTAATTCTTATTCTTGTTCTTCTTTCTTCCAAGATATTTCAATTCTTCTTCCGGAGGACTCATGATATCAATTATTTTCTCTAGCGCTTATCTTTCTTTTCCGGAGTTTCAAGTTCTTTTAGTATCTCTTTGTGAAGCTTCATCTAAATCATGGCAAGGTCATAATCTTATTCTTTTCTACCTTGATAGCTTTGCATCATTCATTCGTATACGGAGGTCCTTCTTGGTGGTTCATCAAGATTGTGATTCATTCTCATGTGTTCTTCAAGATTCCTGTTGGAATACCTCAAGTATTCTTTCTCTTCCATTTTCGGTGCATTTGTTTTTCCTTTTTACTTGAGGTGGTATTATAGCCTTCTTGTTAGTGTAGGAGCCTCGAAGAGTTTTCCTCTCAAGAATGAGATAATTAAACCCACCAATTCTATGATCATGAGATATTTCAACCCATGATTTCTTCATCAAGCTACCTTGGTTTGGATTTCACCTAAAGCCTTTCCTATGGATTGTTCCTATCATGGTGCTTCTCGGTAATCCAAGTTCTCGATGTATCCTCTTGGTGTAAGAATTGTTCTTATCTTGTTTCTCCCAATCAATCCTTGTTTCTTTTAGTGGTTGTTTGTCACCTCATATTTGTTGAGATGATTTTCATAAGCCCACTACTATCTTGTTCTTTTTGTTGTTGGTTTTCCAACTACTATGTCAATTCTCTGTCCGGAGGCTCTTCAATTCTATGGTGATGGTAGTTGTCATTCTTTTCTTCATTATCCTCTTCTGCTTGAGCTAGTTCATATCCTATTGTTCCGGAGGCAGTGTGATATTGCTCTTTTGGGTCAATCTTGTTGTTCTATCAAGATCTTGGTGTTCCCTTGCTCTATTTACTTGTTTGTTGCGAATATTGTCTATTTCTTCCACCTTTCCGAATTTTTTGTCCCTTTTTCCTACCGAAGTGCTGCCGAAATTTTCCGTGAATTCTTGCTTCTTTCTCATATCATTCCTCATCGCTTTGCAACCTTCAAGGATTGTTGGTTTCACTCGTTTGTCAAAGAAGCGACTAATTTTTACCTCTTGTTCTTTCTCATCCTCTCCCCCTCTCATTCTTGGATCTCGGGGCGAGGTCCTCTTGTAGTGTAGGAGAGTTGTGACAGCCCGATGCCGACATGCCAGAAGCTTCCCCTTTTCTTTCCGTTTTCGTCGCGTGACTTGATTAATCTGTCGCATCGTCATCGCATCATGCGCATCATCAGCGTTGCATCGGCATCCCGTTGCCGCCCGTTTTCAAAGCTTGCATCCGTTAGTAGTTGCCGGTCCTCGTCGTTGTCCGGTGTGAGTCCAACCGCACACGCACGCGCCCGCGGCACCGTCGAAACCCTGTTTTTAAAGTGCGTTTAAAACTTTCTCTGATCGAGGTGAAACTTGGCACGCGGTCGCGATTAGTTATAGCTAGGCCGCCTGTCGAATTTCGTCGCGATCGGAGACCGTCTGGTACGAGAACGATCGCCCGTAGCGGCACCGTCTTCGGTTATTCGTCGGACGTCTGTCGGTGTTTTGAAAAACCGTGCCGCGCCGCCCGTTCTCCCTCTAGTCTTCGGATATCTACACAACACGGCCGCGTACCCATACCCGCGTTCGGAATCGTCCGAATCCGACCCCGCGGGTGGATCCGGAACGCGATTCCGGTTAACCGAGCCCCCTTTTTCTCTATAAATACCCCCCAAGCCATTATTTAGACAGCCCCCTCTCATCTCTCCTCGGAATCCGCGCCCCACCTAGACCTAACCCTAGCCGCGCCGCCCCACTCTCTCTCCTCTGCCAGCGCCGCCGGGCCCGCGAAGCCCATCGCAGGCCCGCCCGAGCCCGAATCGCGCCGCCGCCGCGCAAGCCCAGCACCACCCCGTCGGCGCCGTCCATCCCCTGGCCGAGGTGCTCCTCCCGAGCCCCGACCCCGCTACCTCCATCGCCGGCACCTTCCCCGCCAGACGCCGGAGCTCCGGCCACTGGGTGGACGCCGCTGACTGCTGCCCTTCGCCGGTCGGAACCACCGGAGCCTCGGTCGACCCCCCCTTCCTCGCCGTGCAGCCCGAGCAAGCTCCCCGTGCGCCGCCGCCGCATCCCCGTCGTCCGGCCGCCGCCTTGCGCCACCGCCGCCAGGATCAGTCTCGCCACGACCGGATTCGGCGGATCCCGCGGTCTCCCCGCCGCCTGCGCCCGTGTGCTGGGCCGACGAGCCGCCGCGGCCAGCTCCGGCCGCCGGTTGCCCGTGCGCGTGCGGGAGGCAACCGGCTCACCCGAGCGTGGCACCACGTGGGCCGCCTCGCCCCTCCCAGGCCTGCCCGGCTCCTCGCCCGAGGCCCTGCAGCGCCTCCTCCAGGCCGGCTTCGGCCCAGCTCGCCACCCGCCGGCCCATCTCTCTGGGCACATCCCAACCGGCCCAATGTGAGCGCCCCTCTGCCCCTCTACCCAACGCATGAGCACATTTTAGTATCTTACGCTTATCAGTTTTGGCCCGATTAGAATTTAGGGATTTTCTGCGACTTAATAATTTCAGGAAAATAGTATATTTTCTTATGCCCGTATCTTTTTACCCGTAAGTCGGAACGACGCGTATTTTATATGCTTTTGGGGTAGTTTCGCGCGTAGAGTATGAATTTGAAACTTGCATATTTATTTAACGTAGTTTAACGTGCCAAATGCTCTATTTACCGTGCTGTCCCATTAGGTTTGTGCCCGTATTTATTTTTCGAGCCGATCCGGACTGCCCGTATATCGTAGATTAAATGCCCATGTGTCTAGGGATCTTTTTGCATATATTTTAGAGCGGTCACTCGTATTTTTCCGTGTAGGGTTTTGCCGGTAGTTTATTTTCCCGTATAGAGGTATTATCTCGCATTAATGTGTGGCTTTATTTTGTGTTGCAAACCCCACTTATTTTATATGTTTCCGGGGTAGAAAAATCCCATGGATTTTTCTGTGCAATTAGTTTTAGCTTTTGAGGAAGTTAGTTCGCGAGATATTTTGCCGTGATGGCCTTTTGTTTAATTCGTAGGATTTATTCCGTGTCTCGTTTGGATTAGTTGTCAACTAGTGATTTGATCTTGGATGTTTTGTTTAGCCCCTGGTATTTTTGGTTGCAATAGAAACGCATGTTTAGGTGTTGTTTGTCTGCCCTCGAGTTGCTTGAATAGTGCTGTTTTAGAGGAGCTGAAATATTTCTAAGTCTGGGATCTGTTGTTATTTTGTTGCTGTCTTGTCTTGCTTGCATCTTGTGATCTGTAGCTCTTTTGGGGTTGGTCCAATAGAGTTAGTTGTACCCCTTATGTTTCTCTAGCATGCTTTTAAGTTTCATGTTATTTGGAGTCCTGTAGCTATAGGTTTTGCTGCTGTCAATATTGCTTCAGGCTGAAAACTGCACTTTCAGGAGGTGTTATTTTCACTAAGTCTGAAATAGCGTGTGAGATGCCCTTTTAGTGTCTTCTTTTCCTAGTGCTCCTTGCTGCCATGCTAGTAGTTGTTAGTTGTTTGTAGTAGTGCGTCTTGCCCTCTTTCATGCCATGCCTTGCTTGAGCTCATCGGAGTTGTGTATCCGTAGTTGTGGGGCGAAGAAAGTGCTATGTGGCTGTTTTTGGCAGATTGTAGTGATTTCTTGTTTTGCTCGTAGTTTTCGAACCGTGGCTCCGTTTTGATCGTGCCCTACTTGAAACTTGCTTAGAATCTTGTGTAGTTTCATTTTCTCTTTCTGGTTGTTTGTGTTGATGTGCTCGTAGCCGCAGTTGCACACGTTTTGCATTCATGCCATCATATCTTGCGGTGCTTGTATCTTTTGATCCGTAGCTCCGTTGGAGATGTTCTTCACGTGTAGATTGCTTGCCTTGACGCGTAGAATCACGTGAACCTATTTGTTTTTCTGTTTAACAACTAATTAAATGCATTAATTCGGATCTGGACAGAATTGTAAATTAGCATGTGAGGTCGTTTCGGAGGTGCTATATGTCATCTCCGACCTCATTTTAAATGTCTAGATAGGTAGTTTAATTTCCGCTTCACCTCCAGCATGTTTAACCACATTTAATCTTGCCGTGTATTTAATCGGGATAGAACTAAATAAATGAACGTGGAGTTTCGTCAATATGCAACTCGTTGCATATTGAACTTCACTTAATGTGTAGTGTCTGATTGTGTGATTTGTCATGCCGTGACTTGCATGTATTCAGTAGCTCATGCATCATATGTGTTGTGCATCGTGTGGTGAATATCGTGTGTTGATTGTGTTTCCGGTTTGCTTTGTCTCGATAGAGTTCCGCAGCGTGCCGGATTGTGAGGACCCGTTCGACTACGTCGGTTCGTCTGCTTCACGTTGGCATTCTTCTTCCAAGCGGGATCTCAGGCAAGATGATCATTTCCCCAGATATCATTACTATCATTTCCATGCTAGTGTTACCGCTTCTATCGATTATGTCTCGTTGCCTACCACCTGTTAAATAACAGCCTCTCAACAATGCCATGATTACCATCAATCTGTTCGACCTAGCAAACCACTGATTGGCTATGTTACTGCTTGCTTAACCCTGGTGATAGCGTTGCTAGTTGCACGTGCATTGCTTCCATGTGAAAACATGGGTTCCTTGTTATATCACCATATTAAATTGCGATTTAATTTAATGCACCTCTATACTTGGTAAAAGGTGGAAGGCTCGGCCTTTCTAGCTTGGTGTTTTGTTCCACCTTTGTCCCCTTTTAGTTACCGGCTACCGGTGTTATGTTCCATAATTGAGCGCTCCTAACACGATCGGGGTTGATATGGGGACCCCCTTGATAATTCGTTTTAGATTAAAGCTGGTCTCGCAAGGCCCAACTTTGGTACTACATTTGCCTAATCACCTAATAAAATTGCATAGGGACCCGCCGGCACCCGCGGACTATTTTAATCAACCCCGGGGCCAGTGCTCCTCATGAGTGTTGGTCCAAACTAGAGCCATTTGCGGGGCCAACCCGGGGCAACTCGGGAGATTTCTATCAGGCCACCGTACGCTGTGCTTATCCGTCGTGTCCTGAGAACGAGGTACGCGACTCCTATCGGGATCGTCGACACGTCGGGCGGCATTGCTGGATTAATTTTTCCTATGACGAGATATCTTGTGCATCGGGATTCCGGTGATGCTTTGGGTAATCTCAGAGTTGAGGTTTTCCACTAGGAGATCCGACGAGATCGCGAGCTTCGTGATTGAGGATTTCTATGCGGCTTGTGCTGATTTGTGATGGACTAGTTGGAGCACCCCTGCAGGGTTAAATCTTTCGGAAAGCCATGCCCGCGGTTATGTGGCGACGTGGAAGCTTTGTTTAACACTGGTTCTAGATAACTTGAAGTTAACTTAATTAAAACATGCCAACCGTGTGCGTAACCGTGACTGTCTCTTTCGTGAGTTTCTTCTCCGATCGAGGACACAGTGGGGTTATGTCTGACGTAGGTAGGTGTTCAGGATCATTCATTGATCACTAGTAGTTCACGTCCGTTATGCGTATATCTTCCCCCCTCTTATTTCTGGTACTCGTAAGTTAGCCACCAAATATATGCTTAGCTCCTGCCGCAACCTCACCACTTAACCTTACCTCACCCATTAAGCTTTGCTAGTCTTGATACCTTTAGAAATGAGATTGCTGAGTCCCCTGTGGCTCACAGATTACTACAACACCAGTTGCAGGTACAGGTAAAGGTTACTTGATGCGAGCGCGTTGATTGTCATTTGGAGTTGCTTCTTCTTCTTCTTCTTCATCGATCTAGAATGGGTTCCAGGCCGGCAGCCTGGGATAGCAAGGATGGACGTCGTTCTTTCTTTTATCGTTTGTTTTCGTCCGTAGTCGGACCCTGCTCTTACTCTTGATGATTATGTAATGTACTGATGTGACTCTGATGTAGCTTGTGGCGAGTGTAAGCCAACTCTTTATATATCTCTTCTTTTCAGTACATGTACTTGTAACGATATCCATTCTTGCGACACGACGAGATGCGCTTCTATCCCTGACGAGGCCCTCGTGCCAAATTGAGGATAGGGTCGCATCTTGGGCGTGACAAGTTGGTATCAGAGCAAGGACCGACCTAGGAGCCCCCTTGATTGATCGAACTTGGCCGAGTCGAGTCTAGTGAAAAACTAATTTGAGTCTAGTTATATATCGGAGAGTAGGATTCTTTTTTCTCCTCTTCTATGCTCTGGTGAGGAATCTTGACGTAATAATTTACTCTACTCCTCTTCCCACTCAATTTTTTTTAAGATCACGCGGATATTCTTGGGATCTATATGATGCCGATGTGACGGAGTTCTGTCTTGGTGCCTCCTGTCTGACTTGATTTTCTTCCGGGGAGTTGAGCTCCAGGGGATTCTTGAGCACATCGTTATCATTCAGATTTCTTGGTATCTAAGAACGAAGGATGTTCGTAATTGCTTCAATAGTAGTAGTGGCGAGATAACCCCGATGTCCCCAGTACTGGTGTAGATTTTTCGGGGGTACTGCCATACTTTGTATCGTTGTGATCACGAGGGTCTGTTGTAGATGAAGGTCCGAGATTCTGGTCGTGTGTTGACGGATGTGATACAGGTGACGGGTTAGTATAGGAGTTGTGTGATATTACTCCTTGTATCCGTGTACCAGATTGCATGACCAGATATTTCGGGAATTCATAGGTGGGAATTCAAAAAGTTGCTTATAGGACATTCTTCCAACAAATAAATGATGTTAGGTTGGGGTTCGACATCTAGTGGATTCGTTTGTTCACGGTCGACTTACAGCGGTACACGTTGTGTCTTAAAGAGTCCTTGTAGCTTGCTACGACTCGGGGACGCTTCGTATGTCAGGTGCACTGCCTTGCACTTGATGGCTTCTGTAATTCGTGCCCGTGCGAGCCTGTCCACAAAAATATCGAACGGAAATCTTTCTCATGAGTTTGTTCTGGCTTGTTTCGTAAGCCACACCCTTTGTTTTGTTGAAATATGGTAATTCAAGTTGCTTCGATGTCAAGTGGTGATTCCAGATCTTTTCTAAGCAGTGTTCTGATGTTCATATGAGAGTGCTAATCCTTTTGCTCAATCTATTGTCATATCCATTTCGGCTACCGGAGCCGTCATGTTAATTCTTTTCTAACCGGTGTGCTTCTCTTCAGTGAATTCCATCCTCTCCTATTTTGCAAGATCATTCTCTAAATCCTTTCCGGAGTTCATCTCATTTGTCTCAAGTTGTCTTTGTTTTTCCCCGCCCTCCCGCCCTTTTTCTCAGTGATTCAATTTTCATCCAAGAGTTTTCTTTTCATTGTGCTCCCGCTGTCTGTTCTTTTCTCTCTTATCCGGTGAATTTAATTCAGTTGTCCGTGTCATCATATCCTTTTCATCCTTGTAATTCTTCCTATGTTGGAGATTCTTATCAGCCTATCCTGTTATTCATTCATCTCCTTTTTTATCCGGTGTGTTGAAGATATCTCAGAAGTTTCGTGTTTTCAATTCTTTTTATTATTTTGAGTTGCTAAACCTCATCTAGCTTTCTTTTTACCGGTGCTATATCAATCTTTCTAGTAATCTTTTCAACGGTGATTTCTTTGAGTGGGCCCAGAACCCACAGGTTCTTTCCCAGGATCTTTCCTGGCTCTTTTAATCCTTTCTCGGAGATCATTAATTCTTTTCAACTATGACGTAAGTATGAATTTCATCAGTCATATCCCTTCTTCAAGGTCTATTCGTAGTAATTCTCATATTTGGCTCAACCGTGCATTCTTCATTATTCCGGAGTGTCTCAGTATTCTTGGTGTTGTTCTCGTCATCATTCTCAGCTTGCTATCCGAAGGAGTGTGTCTCTCAATCTTGGTTCATTCTCTTGAAGATATCATCTCAGCTTTGTGTTGTCCTTTCAATTGTTCCAATCATGAGTAATTCCTTTTCTTGCTATCCGGTGCTTTTCTGAGTCGTTTTTATTTCTCGATCCTCCGAAGGCCATCATTTTAGAAGATTTTTCGTTCTTAGCTTTCAGCTTTCATCATCAATTCTTCTCCATTGTTGTCTCTTCGTTCGTCTCTCGGTTATTCCGGGCTTTGTTCAAGTTTTATCTCAGGTGGTTCATGATCTCTTCATTCTCTTGCATCGCCATTAATTCTTGGTTGCCTCATTTATTTCAATCCTCACCGATGCCTCTTTCAATATTTCTTCTAGTTTGTGCTTATATCTCTCCTTAATCATTTCAAGAAGAATAACTGGTATGCTAGATTCGTTGCTTGTCATCAATTTAACTTGATGAAGGATAAGCATAACTTAATTCTTATTCTTGTTCTTCTTTCTTCCAAGATATTTCAATTCTTCTTCCGGAGGACTCATGATATCAATTATTTTCTCTAGCGCTTATCTTTCTTTTCCGGAGTTTCAAGTTCTTTTAGTATCTCTTTGTGAAGCTTCATCTAAATCATGGCAAGGTCATAATCTTATTCTTTTCTACCTTGATAGCTTTGCATCATTCATTCGTATACGGAGGTCCTTCTTGGTGGTTCATCAAGGATGTGATTCATTCTCATGTGTTCTTCAAGATTCCTGTTGGAATACCTCAAGTATTCTTTCTCTTCCATTTTCGGTGCATTTGTTCTTCCTTTTTCCTTGAGGTGGTATTATAGCCTTCTTGTTAGTGTAGGAGCCTCGAAGAGTTTTCCTCTCAAGAATGAGATAATTAAACCCACCAATTCTATGATCATGAGATATTTCAACCCATGATTTCTTCATCAAGCTACCTTGGTTTGGATTTCACCTAAAGCCTTTCCTATGGATTGTTGCTATCATGGTGCTTCTCATTAATCCAAGTTCTTGATGTATCCTCTTGGTGTAAGAATTGTTCTTATCTTGTTTCTCCCAATCAATCCTTGTTTCTTTTAGTGGTTGTTTGTCACCTCATATTTGTTGAGATGATTTTCATAAGCCCACTACTATCTTGTTCTTTTCGTTGTTGGTTTTCCAACTACTATGTCAATTCTCTGTCCGGAGGCTCTTCAATTCTATGGTGATGGTAGTTGTCATTCTTTTCTTCATTCTCCTCTTCTGCTTGAGCTAGTTCATATCCTATTGTTCCGGAGGCAGTGTGATATTGCTCTTTTGGGTCAATCTTGTTGTTCTATCAAGATCTTGGTGTTCCCTTGCTCTATTTACTTGTTTGTTGCGAATATTGTCTATTTCTTCCACCTTTCCGAATTTTTTGTCCCTTTTTCCTACCGAAGTGCTGCCGAAATTTTCCGTGAATTCTTGCTTCTTTCTCATATCATTCCTCATCGCTTTGCAACCTTCAAGGATTGTTGGTTTCACTCGTTTGTCAAAGAAGCGACTAAGTTTTTACCTCTTGTTCTTTCTCATCCTCTCCCCCTCTCATTCTTGGATCTCGGGGCGAGATCCTCTTGTAGTGTAGGAGAGTTGTGACAGCCCGATGCCGACATTCCAGAAGCTTCCCCTTTTCTTTCCATTTTCGTCGTGTGACTTGATTAATCTGTCGCATCGTCATCGCATCATGCGCATCATCAGCGTTGCATCGGCATCCCGTTGCCGCCCATTTTCAAAGCTTGCATCCGTTAGTAGTTGCCGGTCCTCGTCGTTGTCCGGTCTGAGTCCAACCGCACACGCACGCGCCCGCGGCACTATCGAAACCCTGTTTTTAAAGTGCGTTTCAAACTTTCTCTGATCGAGGTGAAACTTGGCACGCGGTCGCGATTAGTTATAGCTAGGCCGCCTGTCGAATTTCGTTGCGATCGGAGACCGTCTGGTACCAGAACGATCGCCCGTAGCGGCACCGTCTTCGGTTATTCGTCGGACGTCTGTCGGTGTTTTGAAAAACCGTGCCGCGCCGCCCGTTCTCCCTCTCGTCTCCGGATATCTACACAACACGGCCGCGTACCCATACCCGCGTTCGGAATCGTCCGAATCCGACCCCGCGGGTGGATCCGGAACGCGATTCCGGTTAACCGAGCCCCCTTTTTCTCTATAAATACCCCCAAGCCATTATTTAGAAAGCCCCCTCTCATCTCAACTCGGAATCCGCGCCCCACCTAGACCTAACCCTAGCCGCGCCGCCCCACTCTCTCTCCTCTGCTAGCGCCGCCGGGCCCGCGAAGCCCATCGCAGGCCCGCCCGAGCCCGAATCGCGCCGTCGCCGCGCAAGCCGAGCAGCATCCCGTCGGCGCCGTGCATCCCCTGGCCGAGGTGCTCCTCCCGAGCCCCGACCCCGCTACCTCCATCGCCGGCACCTTCCCCGCCGGACGCCGGAGCTCCGGCCACTTGGTGGACGCTGCTGACTGCTGCCCTTCGCCGGCCGGAACCACCGGAGCCTCGGCCGACCCCCTGCCTCGCCGTGCTGCCCGAGCAAGCTCGCCGTGCGCCGCCGCCGCATCCCCGTCGTCCGGCCGCCGCCTTGCGCCGCCGCCGCGAGGATCAGTCTCGCCACGACCGGATTCGGCGGATCCCGGGGTCTCCCCGCCGCCTGCGCCCCTGTGCTGGGCCGACGAGCCGCCGCGGCCAGCTCCGGCCGCCGGTTGCCCGTGCGCGTGCGAGAGGCAACCGCCTCGCCCGAGCGTGGCACCACGTGGGCCGCCTCGCCCCTCCCAGGCCTGCCCGGCTCCTCGCCCGAGGCCCTGCAGCGCCTCCTCCAGGCCGGCTTCGGCCCAGCTCGCCACCCGCCGGCCCATCTCTCTGGCCACATCCCAACCGGCCCAATGTGAGCGCCCCTCTGCCCCTCTATCCAACGCATGAGCACATTTTAGTATCTTACCCTTATCAGTTTTGGCCCGATTAGAATTTAGGGATTTTCTGCGACTTAATAATTTCAGGAAAATAGGATATTTTCTTATGCCCGTATCTTTTTACCCGTAAGTCGGAACGACGCGTATTTTATATGCTTTTGGGGTAGTTTTGCGCGTAGAGTACGAATTTGAAACTTGCATATTTATTTAACGTAGTTTAACGTGCCAAATGCTCTGTTTACCGTGCTGTCCCATTAGGTTTGTGCCCGTATTTATTTTTCGAGCCGATCCGGACTGCCCGTATATCGTAGATTAAATGCCCATGTGTCTAGGGATCTTTTTGCATGTATTTTAGAGCGGTCACTCGTATTTTTCCGTGTAGGGTTTTGCCGGTAGTTTATTTTCCCGTATAGAGGTATTATCTCGCATTAATGTGTGGCTTTATTTTGTGTTGCAAACCCCACTTATTTTATATGTTTCCGGGGTAGAAAAATCCCATGGATTTTTCTGTGCAATTAGTTTTAGCTTTTGAGGAAGTTAGTTCGCGAGATATTTTGCCGTGATGGCCTTTTGTTTAATTCGTAGGATTTATTCCGTGTCTCGTTTGGATTAGTTGTCAACTAGTGATTTGATCTTGGATGTTTTGTTTAGCCCCTGGTATTTTTGGTTGCAATAGAAACGCATGTTTAGGTGTTGTTTGTCTGCCCTCGAGTTGCTTGAATAGTGCTGTTTTAGAGGAGCTGAAATATTTCTAAGTCTGGGATCTGTTGTTATTTTGTTGCTGTCTTGTCTTGCTTGCATCTTGTGATCTGTAGCTCTTTTGGGGTTGGTCCAATAGAGTTAGTTGTACCCCTTATGTTTCTCTAGCATGCTGTTAAGTTTCATGTTATTTGGAGTCCTGTAGCTATAGGTTTTGCTGCTGTCAATATTGCTTCAGGCTGAAAACTGCACTTTCAGGAGGTGTTATTTTCACTAAGTCTGAAATAGCGTGTGAGATGCCCTTTTAGTGTCTTCTTTTCCTAGTGCTCCTTGCTGCCATGCTAGTAGTTGTTAGTTGTTTGTAGTAGTCGTCTTGCCCTCTTTCATGCCATGCCTTGCTTGAGCTCATCGGAGTTGTGTATCCGTAGTTGTGGGGCGAAGAAAGTGCTATGTGGCTATTTTTGGCAGATTGTAGTGATTTCTTGTTTTGCTCGTAGTTTTCGAACCGTGGCTCCGTTTTGATCGTGCCCTACTTGAAACTTGCTTAGAATCTTGTGTAGTTTCATTTTCTCTTTCTGGTTGTTTGTGTTGATGTGCTCGTAGCCGCAGTTGCACACATTTTGCATTCATGCCATCATATCTTGCGGTGCTTGTATCTTTTGATCCGTAGCTCCGTTGGAGATGTTCTTCACGTGTAGATTGCTTGCCTTGACGCGTAGAATCACGTGAACCTATTTGTTTTGCTGTTTAACAACTAATTAAATGCATTAATTCAGATCTGGACAGAATTGTAAATTAGCATGTGAGGTCGTTTCGGAGGTGCTATATGTCATCTCCGACCTCATTTTAAATGTCTAGATAGGTAGTTTAATTTCCGCTTCACCTCCAGCATGTTTAACCACATTTAATCTTGCCGTGTATTTAATCGGGATAGAACTAAATAAATGAACGTGGAGTTTCGTCAATATGCAACTCGTTGCATATTGAACTTCACCTAATGTGTAGTGTCTGATTGTGTGATTTGTCATGCCGTGACTTGCATGTATTCAGTAGCTCATGCATCATATGTGTTGTGCATCGTGTGGTGAATATCGTGTGTTGATTGTGTTTCCGGTTTGCTTCATCTCGATAGAGTTCCGCAGCGTGTTGGATTGTGAGGACCCGTTCGACTACGTCGGTTCGTCTGCTTCACGGAGGCATTGTTCTTCCAAGCGGGATCTCGGGCAAGATGATCATTTCCCCAGATATCATTACTATCATTGCCATGCTAGTGTTACCGCTTCTATCGATTATGTCTCGTTGCCTACCACCTGTTAAATAACAGCCTCTCAACAATGCCATGATTACCATCAACCTGTTCGACCTAGCAAACCACTGATTGGCTATGTTACTGCTTGCTTAACCCTGGTGATAGCGTTGCTAGTTGCAGGTGCATTGCTTCCATGTGAAAACATGGGTTCCTTGTTATATCACCATATTAAATTGCTATTTAATTTAATGCACCTATATACTTGGTAAAGGGTGGAAGGCTCGGCCTTTCTAGCCTGGTGTTTTGTTCCACCTTTGTCCCCTTTTAGTTACCGGCTACGGGTGTTATGTTCCATAATTGAGCGCTCCTAACACGATCGGGGTTGTTATGGGGACCCCCTTGATAATTCGTTTTAGATTAAAGCTGGTCTGGCAAGGCCCAACTTTGGTACTACATTTGCCTAATCACCTAATAAAATTGCATAGGGACCCACCGGCACCCGCGGACTATTTTAATCAACCCCCGGGCCAGTGCTCCTCATGAGTGTTGGTCCAAACTAGAGCCGTTTGCGGGGCCAACCCGGGGCAACTCGGGAGATTTCTATCAGGCCACCGTACGCTGTGCTTATCCGACGTGTCCTGAGAACGAGGTACGCGACTCCTATCGGGATCGTCGACACGTCGGGCGGCATTGCTGGATTAGTTTTATCTATGACGAGATATCTTGTGCATCGGGATTCCGGTGATGCTTTGGGTAATCTCAGAGTTGAGGTTTTCCACTAGGAGATCCGACGAGATCGCGAGCTTCGTGATTGAGGATTTCTATGCGGCTTGTGGTAATTTGTGATGGACTAGTTGGAGCACCCCTGCAGGGTTAAATCTTTCGGAAAGCCGTGCCCGCGGTTATGTGGCGACGTGGAAGCTTTGTTTAACACTGGTTCTAGATAACTTGAAGTTAACTTAATTAAAACATGCCAACCGTGTGCGTAACCGTGATTGTCTCTTTCGTGAGTTTCTTCTCCGATCGAGGACACGGTGGGGTTATGTCTGACATGGGTAGGTGTTCAGGATCATTCATTGATCACCAGTAGTTCACGTCCGTTATGCGTAGATCTTCCCCCCTCTTATTTCTGGTACTCGTAAGTTAGCCACCAAATATATGCTTAGCCGCTGCCGCAACCTCACCACTTAACCTTACCTCACCCATTAAGCTTTGCTAGTCTTGATACCTTTGGAAATGAGATTGCTGAGTCGCCTGTGGCTCACAGATTACTACAACACCAGTTGCAGGTACAGGTAAAGGTTACTTGATGCGAGCGCGTTGATTGTCATTTGGAGTTGCTTCTTCTTCTTCTTCTTCATCGATCTAGAATGGGTTCCAGGCCGGCAGCCTGGGATAGCAAGGATGGACGTCGTTCTTTCTTTTATCGTTTGTTTTCGTCCGTAGTCGGACCCTGCTCTTACTCTTGATGATTATGTAATGTACTGATGTGACTCTGATGTAGCTTGTGGCGAGTGTAAGCCAACTCTTTATATATCTCTTATTTTCAGTACATGTACTTGTAACGATATCCATTCTTGCGACACGACGAGATGCGCTTCTATCCCTGATGAGGCCCTCGTGCCAAATTGAGGATAGGGTCGAATCTTGGGCGTGACAAGTTGGTATCAGAGCAAGGACCGACCTAGGAGCCCCCTTGATTGATCGAACTTGGCCGAGTCGAGTCTAGTGAAAAACTAATTTGAGTCTAGTTATATATCGGAGAGTAGGATTCTTTTTTCTCCTCTTCTATGCTCTGGTGAGGAATCTTGACGTAATAATTTACTCTACTCCTCTTCCCACTCAATTTTTTTTAAGATCACGCGGATATTCTTGGGATCTATATGATGCCGATGTGACGGAGTTCTGTCTTGGTGCCTCCTGTCTGACTTGATTTTCTTCCGGGGAGTTGAGCTCCAGGGGATTCTTGAGCACATCGTTATCATTCAGATTTCTTGGTATCTAAGAACGAAGGATGTTCGTAATTGCTTCAATACTAGTAGTGGCGAGATAACCCCGATGTCCCCACTACTAGTGCAGATTGTTCGGGGGTACTGCCATACTTTGTATCGTTGTGATCACGAGGGTCTGTTGTAGATGAAGGTCCGAGATTCTGGTCGTGTGTTGACGGATGTGATATAGGTGACGGGTTAGTATAGGAGTTGTGTGATATTACTCCTTGTATCCGTGTACCAGATTGCATGACCAGATATTTCGGGAATTCATAGGTGGGAATTCAAAAAGTTGCTTATAGGACATTCTTCCAACAAATAAATGATGTTAGGTTGGGGTTCGACATCTAGTGGATTCGTTTGTTCACGGTCGACTTACAGCGGTACACGTTGTGTCTTAAAGAATCCTTGTAGCTTGCTACGACTCGGGGACGCTTCGTATGTCAGGTGCACTGCCTTGTACTTGATGGCTTCTGTAATTCGTGCCCGTGCGAGCCTGTCCACGAAAATATCGAACGGAAATCTTTCTCATGAGTTTGTTCTGGCTTGTTTCGTAAGCCACACCCTTTGTTTTGTTGAAATATGGTAATTCAAGTTGCTTCGATGTCAAGTGGTGATTCCAGATCTTTTCTAAGCAGTGTTCTGATGTTCATATGAGAGTGCTAATCCTTTTGCTCAATCTATTGTCATATCAATTTCGGCTACCGGAGCCGTCATGTTAATTCTTTTCTAACCGGTGTGCTTCTCTTCAGTGAATTCCATCCTCTCCTATTTTGCAAGATCATTCTCTAAATCCTTTCCGGAGTTCATCTCATTTGTCTCAAGTTGTCTTTGTTTTTCCCCACCCTCCCGCCCTTTTTCTCAGTGATTCAATTTTCATCCAAGAGTTTTCTTTTCACTGTGCTCCCGCTGTCTGTTCTTTTCTCTCTTATCCGGTGAATTTAATTCAGTTGTCCGTGTCATCATATCCTTTTCATCCTTGTAATTCTTCCTATGTTGGAGATTCTTATCAGCCTATCCTGTTATTCATTCATCTCCTTTTTTATCCGGTGTGTTGAAGATATCTCAGAAGTTTCATGTTTTCAATTCTTTTTATTCTTTCGAGTTGCTAAACCTCATCTAGCTTTCTTTTTACCGGTGCTATATCAATCTTTCTAGTAATCTTTTCAACGGTGATTTCTTTGATTGGGCCCATAACCCACAGGTTCTTTCCCAGGATCTTTCCTGGCTCTTTTAATCCTTTCCCGAAGATCATTAATTCTTTTCAACTATGACGTAAGTATGAATTTCATCAGTCATATCCCTTCTTCAAGGTCTATTCGTAGTAATTCTCATATTTGGCTCAACCGTGCATTCTTCATTATTCCGGAGTGTCTCAGTATTCTTGGTGTTGTTCTCGTCATCATTCTCAGCTTGCTATCCGAAGGAGTGTGTCTCTCAATCTTGGTTCATTCTCTTGAAGATATCATCTCAGCTTTGTGTTGTCCTTTCAATTGTTCCAATCATGAGTAATTCCTTTTCTTGCTATCCGGTGCTTTTCTGAGTCGTTTTTATTTCTCGATCCTCCGAAGGCCATCATTTTAGAAGATTTTTCGTTCTTAGCTTTCAGCTTTCATCATCAATTCTTCTCCATTGTTGTCTCTTCGTTCGTCTCTCGGTTATTCCGGGCTTTGTTCAAGTTTTATCTCAGGTGGTTCATGATCTCTTCATTCTCTTGCATCGCCATTAATTCTTGGTTGCCTCATTTATTTCAATCCTCACCGATGCCTCTTTCAATATTTCTTCTAGTTTGTGCTTATATCTCTCCTTAATCATTTCAAGAAGAATAACTGGTATGCTAGATTCGTTGCTTGTCATCAATTTAACTTGATGAAGGATAAGCATAACTTAATTCTTATTCTTGTTCTTCTTTCTTCCAAGATATTTCAATTCTTCTTCCGGAGGACTCATGATATCAATTATTTTCTCTAGCGCTTATCTTTCTTTTCGGGAGTTTCAAGTTCTTTTAGTATCTCTTTGTGAAGCTTCATCTAAATCATGGCAAGGTCATAATCTTATTCTTTTCTACCTTGATAGCTTTGCATCATTCATTCGTATACGGAGGTCCTTCTTGGTGGTTCATCAAGGATGTGATTCATTCTCATGTGTTCTTCAAGATTCCTGTTGGAATACCTCAAGTATTCTTTCTCTTCCATTTTCGGTGCATTTGTTCTTCCTTTTTCCTTGAGGTGGTATTATAGCCTTCTTGTTAGTGTAGGAGCCTCGAAGAGTTTTCCTCTCAAGAATGAGATAATTAAACCCACCAATTCTATGATCATGAGATATTTCAACCCATGATTTCTTCATCAAGCTACCTTGGTTTGGATTTCACCTAAAGCCTTTCCTATGGATTGTTGCTATCATGGTGCTTCTCATTAATCCAAGTTCTTGATGTATCCTCTTGGTGTAAGAATTGTTCTTATCTTGTTTCTCCCAATCAATCCTTGTTTCTTTTAGTGGTTGTTTGTCACCTCATATTTGTTGAGATGATTTTCATAAGCCCACTACTATCTTGTTCTTTTCGTTGTTGGTTTTCCAACTACTATGTCAATTCTCTGTCCGGAGGCTCTTCAATTCTATGGTGATGGTAGTTGTCATTCTTTTCTTCATTCTCCTCTTCTGCTTGAGCTAGTTCATATCCTATTGTTCCGGAGGCAGTGTGATATTGCTCTTTTGGGTCAATCTTGTTGTTCTATCAAGATCTTGGTGTTCCCTTGCTCTATTTACTTGTTTGTTGCGAATATTGTCTATTTCTTCCACCTTTCCGAATTTTTTGTCCCTTTTTCCTACCGAAGTGCTGCCGAAATTTTCCGTGAATTCTTGCTTCTTTCTCATATCATTCCTCATCGCTTTGCAACCTTCAAGGATTGTTGGTTTCACTCGTTTGTCAAAGAAGCGACTAAGTTTTTACCTCTTGTTCTTTCTCATCCTCTCCCCCTCTCATTCTTGGATCTCGGGGCGAGATCCTCTTGTAGTGTAGGAGAGTTGTGACAGCCCGATGCCGACATTCCAGAAGCTTCCCCTTTTCTTTCCGTTTTCGTCGTGTGACTTGATTAATCTGTCGCATCGTCATCGCATCATGCGCATCATCAGCGTTGCATCGGCATCCCGTTGCCGCCCATTTTCAAAGCTTGCATCCGTTAGTAGTTGCCGGTCCTCGTCGTTGTCCGGTCTGAGTCCAACCGCACACGCACGCGCCCGCGGCACTATCGAAACCCTGTTTTTAAAGTGCGTTTCAAACTTTCTCTGATCGAGGTGAAACTTGGCACGCGGTCGCGATTAGTTATAGCTAGGCCGCCTGTCGAATTTCGTTGCGATCGGAGACCGTCTGGTACCAGAACGATCGCCCGTAGCGGCACCGTCTTCGGTTATTCGTCGGACGTCTGTCGGTGTTTTGAAAAACCGTGCCGCGCCGCCCGTTCTCCCTCTCGTCTCCGGATATCTACACAACACGGCCGCGTACCCATACCCGCGTTCGGAATCGTCCGAATCCGACCCCGCGGGTGGATCCGGAACGCGATTCCGGTTAACCGAGCCCCCTTTTTCTCTATAAATACCCCCCCAAGCCATTATTTAGACAACCCCCTCTCATCTCTCCTCGGAATCCGCGCCCCACCTAGACCTAACCCTAGCCGCGCCGCCCCACTCTCTCTCCTCTGCCAGCGCCGCCGGGCCCGCGAAGCCCATCGCAGGCCCGCCCGAGGCCGAATCGCGCCGCCGCCGCGCAAGCCCAGCACCACCACGTCGGCGCCCTGCATCCCCTGGCCGAGGTGCTCCTCCCGAGCCCCGACCCCGCTACCTCCATCGCCGGCACCTTCCCCGCCAGACGCCGGAGCTCCGGCCACTGGGTGGACGCCCTGACTGCTGCCCTTCGCCGGCCGGAACCACCGGAGCCTCGGCCGACCCCCCTGCCTCGCCGTGCAGCCCGAGCAAGCTCGCCGTGCGCCGCCGCCGCATCCCCGTCGTCCGGCCGCCGCCGTGAGGATCAGTCTCGCCACGACTGGATTCGGCGGATCCCGCGGTCTCCCCGCCGCCTGCGCCCCTGTGCTGGGCCGACGAGCCGCCGCGGCCAGCTCCGGCCGCCGGTTGCCCGTGCGCGTGCGGGAGGCAACCGCCTCGCCCGAGCGTGGCACCACGTGGGCCGCCTCGCCCCTCCCAGGCCTGCCCGGCTCCTCGCCCGAGGCCCTGCAGCGCCTCCTCCAGGCCGGCTTCAGCCCAGCTCGCCACCCGCCGGCCCATCTCTCTGGCCACATCCCAACCGGCCCAATGTGAGCGCCCCTCTGCCCCTCTATCCAACGCATGAGCACATTTTAGTATCTTACGCTTATCAGTTTTGGCCCGATTAGAATTTAGGGATTTTCTGCGACTTAATAATTTCAGGAAAATAGGATATTTTCTTATGCCCGTATCTTTTTACCCGTAAGTCGGAACGACGCGTATTTTATATGCTTTTGGGGTAGTTTCGCGCGTAGAGTACGAATTTGAAACTTGCATATTTATTTAACGTAGTTTAACGTGCCAAATGCTCTGTTTACCGTGCTGTCCCATTAGGTTTGCGCCCGTATTTATTTTTCGAGCCGATCCGGACTGCCCGTATATCGTAGATTAAATGCCCATGTGTCTAGGGATCTTTTTGCATGTATTTTAGAGCGGTCACTCGTATTTTTCCGTGTAGGGTTTTGCCGGTAGTTTATTTTCCCGTATAGAGGTATTATCTCGCATTAATGTGTGGCTTTATTTTGTGTTGCAAACCCCACTTATTTTATATGTTTCCGGGGTAGAAAAATCCCATGGATTTTTCTGTGCAATTAGTTTTAGCTTTTGAGGAAGTTAGTTCGCGAGATATTTTGCCGTGATGGCCTTTTGTTTAATTCGTAGGATTTATTCCGTGTCTCGTTTGGATTAGTTGTCAACTAGTGATTTGATCTTGGATGTTTTGTTTAGCCCCTGGTATTTTTGGTTGCAATAGAAACGCATGTTTAGGTGTTGTTTGTCTGCCCTCGAGTTGCTTGAATAGTGCTGTTTTAGAGGAGCTGAAATATTTCTAAGTCTAGGATCTGTTGTTATTTTGTTGCTGTCTTGTCTTGCTTGCATCTTGTGATCTGTAGATCTTTTGGGGTTGGTCCAATGGAGTTAGTTGTACCCCTTATGTTTCTCTAGCATGATGTTAAGTTTCATGTTATTTGGAGTCCTGTAGCTATAGGTTTTGCTGCTGTCAATATTGCTTCAGGCAGAAAACTGCACTTTTAGGAGGTGTTATTTTCACTAAGTCTGAAATAGCGTGTGAGATGCCCTTTTAGTGTCTTCTTTTCCTAGTGCTCCTTGCTGCCATGCTAGTAGTTGTTAGTTGTTTGTAGTAGTGCGTCTTGCCCTCTTTCATGCCATGCCTTGCTTGAGCTCATCGGAGTTGTGTATCCGTAGTTGTGGGGCGAAGAAAGTGCTATGTGGCTGTTTTTGGCAGATTGTAGTGATTTCTTGTTTTGCTCGTAGTTTTCGAACCGTGGCTCCGTTTTGATCGGGCCCTACTTGAAACTTGCTTAGAATCTTGTGTAGTTTCATTTTCTCTTTCTGGTTGTTTGTGTTGATGTGCTCGTAGCCGCAGTTGCACACATTTTGCATTCATGCCATCATATCTTGCGGTGCTTGTATCTTTTGATCCGTAGCTCCGTTGGAGATGTTCTTCACGTGTAGATTGCTTGCCTTGACGCGTAGAATCACGTGAACCTATTTGTTTTGCTGTTTAGCAACTAATTAAATGCATTAATTCAGATCTGGACAGAATTGTAAATTAGCATGTAAGGTCGTTTCGGAGGTGCTATATGTCATCTCCGACCTCATTTTAAATGTCTAGATAGGTAGTTTAATTTCCGCTTCACCTCCAGCATGTTTAACCACATTTAATCTTGCTGTGTATTTAATCGGGATAGAACTAAATAAATGAACGTGAAGTTTCGTCAATATGCAACTCGTTGCATATTGAACTTCACTTAATGTGTAGTGTCTGATTGTGTGATTTGTCATGCCGTGACTTGCATGTATTCAGTAGCTCATGCATCATATGTGTTGTGCATCGTGTGGTGAATATCGTGTGTTGATTGTGTTTCCGGTTTGCTTCGTCTCGATAGAGTTCCGCAGCGTGCCGGATTGTGTGGACCCGTTCGACTACGTCGGTTCGTCTGCTTCACGGAGGCATTTTTCTTCCAAGCGGGATCTCAGGCAAGATGATCATTTCCCCAGATATCATTACTATCATTGCCATGCTAGTGTTACCGCTTCTATCGATTATGTCTCGTTGCCTACCACCTGTTAAATAACAGCCTCTCAACAATGCCATGATTACCATCAACCTGTTCGACCTAGCAAACCACTGATTGGCTATGTTACTGCTTGCTTAACCCTGGTGATAGCATTGCTAGTTAACTTAATTAAAACATGCCAACTGTGTGCGTAACCGTGACCGTCTCTTAATTAAAGCTTTGTTTAACACTGGTTCTAGATAACTTGAAGTTAACTTAATTAAAACATGCCAACTGTGTGCGTAACCGTGACTGTCTCTTTCGTGAGTTTCTTCTCCGATCGAGGACACGGTGGGGTTATGTCTGACGTAGGTAGGTGTTCAGGATCATTCATTGATCACCAGTAGTTCACGTCCGTTATGCGTAGATCTTCCCCCCTCTTATTTCTGGTACTCGTAAGTTAGCCACCAAATATATGCTTAGCCGCTGCCGCAACCTCACCACTTAACCTTACCTCACCCATTAAGCTTTTCTAGTCTTGATACCTTTGGAAATGAGATTGCTGAGTCCCGTGTGGCTCACAGATTACTACAACACCAGTTGCAGGTACAGGTAAAGGTTACTTGATGCGAGCGCGTTGATTGTCATTTGGAGTTGCTTCTTCTTCTTCTTCTTCTTCATCGATCTAGAATGGGTTCTAGGCCGGCAGCCTAGGATAGCAAGGACGGACGTCGTTCTTTCTTTTATCATTTGTTTTCGTCCGTAGTCGGACCCTGCTCTTACTCTTGATGATTATGTAATGTACTGATGTGACTCTGATGTAGCTTGTGGCGAGTGTAAGCCAACTCTTTATATATCTCTTCTTTTCAGTACATGTACTTGTAACGATATCCATTCTTGCGACACGACGAGATGCGCTTCTATCCCTGACGAGGCCCTCGTGCCAAATTGAGGATAGGGTCGCATCTTGGGCGTGACAATAAATCAAAGTGTACCGTGGGAGCACCAGGCGTATTCGAGAAGTAAAAGTTTTGCATGAAGGAAGTGGTGAGGAGATAGTATTGGTCACACTCATCTGTGAGGAACTTGGTCAGTCCGACATTTGCAACGAATTACCTAGATTCTTCATGGAAACCCACTTCGTCCATGAAGGATATATGTGGCCATTCATAGGGTCTAACCTCCGTGTTGCGAAAAATGTTGATGTCGTAATCCAGAGTCCTCCCAACAACTCCCTTGGGGCTCCAGCTAGAAGAACCCTTCCTTAGGAAATATATTTCCCTAAGCACAACTTCCTAAAAAGTTGAGCCAGAAATTTATGTCAATAAAACTTTATAAGATTGATAGCAACTACTCATATAGGTCTCTAGAGGCCATATCAACCATTCATACTACTTAGAACTCAAAGAATTCAACATGCAAGGTCATTTTCTATAGGACCAAGTGCAGCAAAGTATGCAAAAAATAAACCACTAAAGCAAAAACTAATGGGAGGAATGGATGAGTCACATGCCGAAGAACAATTCATCAAAACAGTTTCAGAAACGGAATTCCAAGCAAAGAGATCAAAATTTTTAGTTTCTAGAGGAAGAACATGGGAGAGAGAAAGCTATAATATTTTTCTAGAGGTAAGTGATGAAGTGAGCTGAAGGGATAAGGCAGGGGCCTGGGGCCTGGGGGCCCCACAAGCCTTCTGGGCGCGCCCACGGTGGTGAGCGCGCCCTGTTGGCTTGTGGCCCACAGGTGCACCTCTCTGCTGTAATTTTATGCCAAAAATTCTTAAATAATCCAAAAAATCATGTTAAAATATAGTGGTAATCGGAGACTTCTTATTTTTGGATCATTTTTTATGCACAAAAAACTCACAAAACACGATAATCATGGCATTTTTTTCTTAACTAAGAATATCACAGAATAAACTTATGATACAAAGGGTTTTGAATACTAAATTCATAAATCACATATATTTCAAAAAGAATCCATTAATAAGGTTGATCGAGTCTTACTAATAATCGTTTCCAATAGACATGAAACGAAAGAATTTTCGTATAACACTAAGTTACCTCAATGGGGATTTGCATCTCCCCAACAACAAGATTGTAATATCTCTTCTTGGTAGTGGATAGAGGGATTTTAAAATCTCCAATGATAACCATGGCACTAGGCTCAATGACATTAATATTATTAACCAGAGTTTGCTTCTTCGGAAATTGGACAGTATATTGCTTACCACTGACTTGGAAAGTAACCTTTGTTTTGTTGCAATCAATAACAACACCTGCAATATTTAGAAAGGATCTACAAGGATGATTGGCATATTGTTGTCCTCACGCATATCAAGAATAACAAAGTCTGTTAAGATCGTAACATTTTCAACCACAAAAGGAACGTCCTCGCAAATTCCAATAGGTAAAGCAGTGGATTTATCAGCCATTTGCAAAGATATCTCAATGGGTGTAAGATTATTCAAATCCAGTCTTTTACATAGAAAGAAAGGAATAACACTAACATTGGCTTCTAAATGACATAGAGAAATTTTAACATAATTTCTTTTAATAGAGCAAAGTATTGTGTGTATACCAAGATCTCCCAACTTCTTGGGTACTCCACCGTCCAAATAATAATTAGCAAGCATAGTAGAAATTTTAGTTTCAAGTATTTTTCTCTTTTTGGTAATAATATCCTTTATATACTTAGCATACGGAGGCATTTTCAATATATGAGTCAAGCGAGTGGGCAGAAATACAGGTCTAATCATTTCAGCAAAGCGTTTAATGCTTCCTCGTCCATACTTTTAAAAGGCTTACGGGGGAAGGTCATGGGCTTATGAAACCATGGCTTTTTTTTCTTCTTTTCCATGTTTTCTAGCAACAAAGTCTCTTTTATCATAGCATTTATTCTTAGTGTGTGGGTTACCAAGATTTTTAGCGGGTTCTATTTCCACATAATTATTGGATTCCTTATTATTATCTGGTGGAGCTTCTACATGAACATCATTATTATCATTATCATTATCACTAAGTTCATGTTCACTACCAGATTGTGTCTCAGCATCAGAAATAGAAACATCATTATGTTTCTCAACGGGTTCACTAGAAGCATGCACAACCCTATCATCTTTCCTTTTCTTTTTATTTTTGGATTAGCTAGGTGCATCTTCATTAATTCTGTGAGAATACTGTTCAATTCTTTTAGGGTGACCCTCATGATAAATAGGTTCCTGAGTCATCGTACCTCCTCTAGTCATTAATCTAACAACATGAACATTCATATTATTATTTATTTCAGCAAGCAAATCATTTTGTGACTCATCAACTTGGTCTATTTCGATGTGAACCATAGAAGCATGTTTACCTAGACCTTTCATGTCATTAGAAATTCTAAACATCAAGGCACTTAAGCAGTCTATCATCATTGCATTATGTCTTAATTGATCATTAACATAATTACTCAAATGCTTTTGCTTAACAATGAAATTATCAAATTCATCCATGCATTGACCCGGAGTCTTAGTATAACGTATGTCACTTTCATTAAAGGAATGGATAGAATTTACCTCTACTACCTTTGTTGAGGGTATCAAGTCCATGTATTTCTTTGGTATGTGGTAATTTCTTGACATCTTCAGTTTTAATACCTTTCTCTTCCATGGATCTTTTTGCTTCTTGCATATCTTCAGAGCTGATGAACAGAATACCTTTATTCTTTGGAATATGTTCCGGAGGTGGTTTAGGGAGTTTCCAACCGTCGGTATTTTGCAATATGTTATTCAATAATTCTTCAGCTTGTCCAACAAGTATTTCCCTGAAAACACAACAAGCACAACTATCGAGGAAGTCCCTAGAGGCATCGGTTAGACTATTATAAAAGATATCAAGAATTTCATTTTTCTTCCCAGGATGATTAGGCAAAGCTCTAAGTAACCGGAGAAGTCTCCCCCAAGCTTGAGGGATATTTTCTTCTTCAATGTCCACAAAGTAAAATATTTCTTGTAAGGCGGCTTGTTTCTTATGAGCAGGAAAATATTTTCAGAAAAGTAAAAAAGCATATCCTCGGGACTACGCATACAACCAGGAGCCAGACAAAGGAACCATTCCTTGGACTTGCTTTTTAGTGAGAAAGTAAAAGCTTAAGGATATAATATAGCGTATATTTTCATCATTAGTTACAAATCAGCGATATCATTCAACTTCATGAGGTGTTCGACAATAGTTTCATTTTCATAACCATGGAAAGGATCACACTCTACTATAGGAATCAACTTAGGGTATATAAAGAATTCATAGTCCTTATTAGTGACAAATATCGTAGAAGTGGCAAATTTAGGATCATGTTTCATTTTCTCCATCATAGTTTTTTATTTTAGTTTGCACGGTAGTTTCTTCAAATCATCTATATTTTCACAAGCAAGAAAGTCCCTAGCTACTTCCCCAGTCATAACATAACCTTCAGTACATAAGGAAACTCATATCTATTAGGAGAACGAGGTGTAAGAAGTTATTCAAAATCTTCATCAGTTTCTGCATTTTCAAGTTCTCTAGCTTTAGCAATATGAGCATCAAGTAATTCATTCAGTGGCACAGTTTTAGTTTCAACATGTGTAGCAATAATATCATCATTAATTTCATAAGTAACATCATCAAGTTCATGTGACATATGAGAACAATCAACATGTGGTGTTGTAATAAGGTGATTCAAGACAGTAGATGAATCAAAAGCAGAGCTAGATGGAAGTTCCTTACCTCCTCTCGTGCGAGAGGGGACAATCTTCGTTAAAGTATCTTTCAGATTCTTCATAGTGGCAACTGGATATCCTCAAGTTAACACAATAAATATAGCTATGCTATGTGGCAATGGTGCCAGAAAAAGGTATTGATAACCCACAAGTATAGGGGTTCACAGTCATCACGGGTAGTATTTCACCCTAATTTATTGATTCGACACAAGGGGAGCCAAAGAATATTTATTGGCCTTGACAGTTGAGTTGTCAATTCATCCACACCTGGGATATCTCTTTGCAACAAAGGCTTAGTAGCACGGTAAATGATAGTAGTAGCAGTAAAAGTGGTAGCAGTAATTTTGGTAACAGGAGTAATAGTAGCGGTTGAGTAACACGTGTGACAGTAACATTAGCAGTAGTAACTTAGCAAGATTCAGTATATATAAAGCGTAGGCACGTAGATCGGTGATGGATAATGATTTTAATGACATCAATCATGTGTTGGAAATATGCCCTACATGCAATAATAAATTAGTTATTATTATATTTCTATGTTCATGATAATCGTTTATTATCCATGCTATAATTGTATTGATTGGAAACACAATACTTGTGTGGATACATAGACAAAACACTGTTCCTAGTAAGCCTCTAGTTGACTAGCTCCTTGATCAAAGATGGTCAAGGTTTCCTGACCATAGACAAGTGTTGTCACTTGATAACGGGATCACATCATTAGGAGAATCATGTGATGGACTAGACCCAAACTAATGAACGTAGCATGTTGATTGTGTCATTTTGTTGCTACTGTTTTTCTACGTGTCAAGTATTTATTCCTATGACCATGAGATCATATAACTCACTAGCACCGGAGGAATGCCTTGTGTGTATCAAACGTCACAACGTAACTGGGTGACTATAAATATGCTCTACAGGTATCTCCGAAGGTGTCAATTGAGTTAGTATTGATCAAGACTGGGATTTGTCACTCCGTGTGACGGAGAGGTATCTCGGGGCCCACTCGGTAATACAACATCACACACAAGCCTTGCAAGCAATGTGACTTAGTGTATGTCACGGGATCTTGTATTACAGAACGAGTAAAGAGACTTGCCCGTAAATGAGATTGAAATAGGTATGCGGATACCGACGATCGAATCTCGGGCAAGTAACATACCGAAGGACAAAGGGAATGACATACGGGATTATATGAATCCTTGGCACTGAGGTTCAACCGATAAGATCTTCGGAGAATATGTAGGATCCAATATGGGCAGCCATGTCCCGCTATTGGATATTGACCGAGGAGTCTCTCGTGTCATGTCTACATAGTTCTCGAACCCGCAGGGTCTGCACACTTAAGGTTTGACGATGTTTTATGTGTATTTGAGTTATATGATTGGTTACCGAATGTTGTTCGGAGTCCCGGATGGGATCACGGACATCACGAGGATTTTCGGAATGGTCCGGAGAAAAAGATTGATATATAGGTTTGTCTCCTTTGGTTACCGGAAGGTTTTCGGGCATTACCGGGAATGTACCGGGAATGACGAATGGGTTCCGGAGTTCTACCAGGAGGGGCCAGCCCACCCACGAAGAAGCCCAACGGTTTTGTGGGGGCACACCAGCCCTTAGTGGGCTGGTGGTCAAGCCCAAGAGGGCCCTTGCGCGGAGATAAATAAATCAAAGAGAAAAAGGAAAAAAGGGGAAGTGGGAAAGTGGAGAAGGACTCCACCTTCCAATCCTAGTTGGACTAGGATTGGAAGGGGATGACTTCCCCCCTTGCTTCGGCCGACCCCTTGGGGCTCTCTTGAGCCTCAAGGCAGGTCCCTCCCCCTCCCTCCTATATATACTGAGGTATTAGGGCTGATTTGAGACAACTTTGCCATGGCAGCCCGACCACATACCTCCACGGTTTTTCCTCTAGATCGTATTTCTACGAAGCTCGGGCGGAGCCCTGCTGAGATTGATCACCACCAACCTCCGGAGCACCGTCACGCTGCCGGAGAACTCATCTACCTCTCCGTCTCTCTTGCTGGATCAAGAAGGCCGAGATCATCGTCGAGCTGTACGTGTGCTGAACGCGGAGGTGTCGTCCGTTCGGCACTAGATCGGAGCGGATCTGGGGACGGATCGCGGGACGGTTCGTGGGACGGTTCGCGGGGCGGATCGAGGGACGTGAGGACGTTCCACTACATCAACCGCGTTTCTTAACGCTTCCTGCTGTGCGATCTACAAGGGTACGTAGATCGGAAATACCCTCTCGTAGATGGGCATCACCATGATAGGTCTTCGTGCGCGTAGGAAAATGTTTGTTTCCCATGCGACGTTCCCCAACAGTGGCATCATGAGCTAGGTTCATGCGTAGATGTTATCTTGAGTAGAACACAAAAGTTTTTGTGGGCGGTGATGTGCGATTTGCTTCCCTCCTTAGTCTTTTCTTGATTTCGCGGTATTGTTGGATCGAAGCGGCTCGGACCGACATTACTCGTATGCTTACGAGAAACTGGTTTTATCGCTACGAGCAACCCCGTTGCTCAAAGATGACTGGTGAGTGTCGGTTTCTCCAACTTTAGTTGAATCGGATTTGACCGAGGAGGTCCTTGGAGAGAGGTTAAATAGCAATTCATACATCTTCGTTGTGGTGTTTGCGTAAGTAAGATGCGATCATACTAGATACCCATGGCAACCACGTAAAACATGCAACAACAATTAGAGGACGTCTAACTTGTTTTTGCAGGGTATGCTTGTGATGTGATATGGCCAATGACGTGATGTGATATATTGGATGTATGAGATGATCATGTTGTAATAGTTAATATCGACTTGCACGTCGATGCTACGGCAACCGGCAGGAGCCATAGGGTTGTCTTTAAACTAACGTTTGTGTTTGCAGATGCGTTTACTATATTGCTAGGACGTAGCTTTAGTAGTAATAGCATAGCATACACGACAACCTCGATGGCGGCACGATGATGGAGATCATGATGATGGGTATCATGGTGTGGCGCCGGTGACAAGAAGATCATACTGGTGCTTTGGTGATGGAGATCAAGGAGCACTTGATGATGGCCATATCATGTCACTTGTGAATTGCATGTGATGTTAATCCTTTATGCACCTTATCTTGCTTAGAACGAGGGTAGCATTATGAGGTGACCTCTCACTAAAATTTCAAGACCAAATTGTGTTCTCCCCGACTGTGCACCGTTGCTACAGTTCATCGTTTCGAAACACCACGTGATGATCGGGTGTGATAGACTCAACGTTCACATACAACGGGTGCAAAACAGTTGCACACGCGGAACACTCGAGTTAAGCTTGACGAGCCTAGCATGTGCAGACATGGCCTCGGAACACATGAGACCGAAAGGTTGAGCATGAATCGTATAGTTGATATGATTAGCATAGAGATGGTTACCACGGAAACTATTCTCGACTCACGTGATGATCGGACTTGAGATAGTGGATTAGGATCATGTACCACTCAAATGACTTGAGAGATGTACTTTTGAGTGGGAGTTCTTAAGTAATATGATTAATTGAACTAAATATCATGAACATAGTCTAATGGTCTTTGCAAATTACGATGTAGCTTGCGCTATAGCTCTACTGTTTTTATATGTTCCTAGCGAAAATTGATAGTAGAAAACTTTGCGGACTCAGTCTGTAAAACTGAGGATTGTCCTCGTTGCTGCACAGAAGTTTTATGTCCTTCATGCAACACTCAGTGTACTGCACCTCAAGCGTCGTCTGTGGAAGTTGTGAACATCCGACATACACGTTTCTGATGACTACGCGATAGTTCAGTGCAAAATACTTAATGGCTTAGAAGCAAGGCGCCGAAGACGTTTTGAAACGTCACGGAACATAAGAGATGTTCTAAAGAGATGAAATTGTGATTTCATGCTCGTGCCCTTGTTAAGAGGTATGAGACCTCCGACAAGACTCTTTGTCCACGAAGTAAAGGAGAAAAGCTCAATCATTGAGCGTGTGCTCAGATTGTTTGAGTACGACAATCGCTTGAATCAAGTGGGAGTTAATCTTCCAGATAAGATAGTGATGGTTCTCCAAAGTCACTGCCACCAAGCTATGAGAGCTTCGTGATGAACTATAACGTATCAAGGATAGATACAATGATCCTTGAGAGATTCGTGATGTTTGACACTGCGAAAGTAGAAATCAAGAAGGAGCATCAATAGTTGATGGTTAGTAAAACCACTAAGTTTCAAGAAAGGCAAGGGCTAGAAGGGATACTTCGTGAAACGACAAAATAGTTTTTTCACTAATGAAGAGACCCAAGATTAAACCCAAACCCGAGACTAAGTGCTTCTGTTATGAGGGGAACGGTCACTGAGGCGGAGCTACCCTAGATGCTTGGTAGATAAGAAGGCTGGCAAAGTCGACAGAAGTATATTTGATATACATGATGTTGATGTGTACTTTACTAGTACTCCTAAGTAGCGCGAGGGTATTGGATACCGATTCGGTTGCTAAGTGATTAGTAACACGAAATGAAAGCTACGGAATAAACGGAGACTAGCTAAAGGCGAGGTGACGATACGTGTTGGAAGTGTTTCCAAGGTTGATATGATCAAACTTCGCACGCTCCCTCTACCATCGGGTTTGGTGTTAAACCTAAATAATTGTTATTTGGTGCTTGCGTTGAGCATGAACATGATTGGTTCGTGTTTATTGCAATACGATTATTCATTTAAAGAGAATAATGGTTACTATATTTGCTTGAATAATCACCTTCAATGGTTTATTGAATCTCGATCGTAGTGTTACACATGTTCATGATATTGGTGCCAAAAGATACAAGGTAATGATGATAGTACCACTTACTTGTGGCACTGCCGCTTGAGTCATGTTGGTATAAATTGCATGAAGAGGCTCCATGCTGATGGATCTTTATACACACTTGATTTCGAATCACTTGTGACATCAAATCATACCACATGAGCAAGGCCTTGTTTTCATTGAGATGAAACAAGATAGTAACTTGTTGGAAGTAATACATTTTGATGTATGCAGTCCAATGGGTGCTGAGGCACACAGTGGATATCATTGTGTTCTTACTTCAATGATGATTTGAGTAGATACAGGAGTATTTACTTAATAAATCACAAATCTGAAATATTGAAAAGGTTCAATTCTGTTTCAGAGTGAAGTTCGTCGTAACAAGAGGATAAATTGTCTACGATATGATCATAGAGATGAATATCTGAGTTGCGAGTTTTGGTACACAGTTAAGACAATGTGGAAGTTGTTTCACAATTCATGCCACCAAGAACACCATGGTGTGATGGTGTCATAGCCGCGACCTATTTGATATGATGCATACTATGATGTCTCTTATCGAATTACCACTATCATTTATGGGTTATGCATTAGAGACAACCGCATTCACTTTTAATAGGGCACCGCGTAATTCCGTTGAGATGACACCGTATAGACTGAGGTTTAGAGAAATCTAAGTTGTCGTTTCTTGAAAGTTTGGGGCTGCGACACTTATGTGAAAAAGTTTCAGTCTGATAAGCTCGAACCCAAAGCGGATAACTACATCTTCATAGGATATCCAAAACAGTTGGGTGCATCTCCTATCTCAGATCCGGAAGCAAAGTGTTTGTTTCTAGAAACGGGTCCTTTCTCGAGGAAAGGTTTCTCTCGAAAGAATTGAGTGGGAGGGTGATAGAACTTGATGAGGTTATTGAACCATCACTTCCACTAGTGTGTAGCAGGGCGCAGGAAGTTGTTCCTGTGGCGCCTACACCAATTGAAGTGGAAGCTAATGATAGTGATCATTGAGCATCAGATCAAGTTACTACAGACCTCGTAGGTCGACAAGGTCGCGTACTACTACAGGGTGGTACGGTAACCCTGTCTTGGAGGTCATGTTGTTGAATAATAATGAACCTACGAGTTATGGAGAAGCAATGGTGGGCCAGGATTCCGGCAAATGGCTGGAGGCCATGAAATCCGAGAGAGGATCCATGTATAAAACAAAGTGTGGACCTTGGAAGAACTACTTGATGGTAGTAAGGCTATTAAGTAAAGATGGATCTTTGAAAGGAAGACAGACGATGATGGTGATAAGTCACTATTAAGAAAAGCTCGACTTGTCGCAAAGATGTTTTCGACAAGATCAAATAGTTGACTACGATGTGACTTTCTCACTCATAGCGATGCCAAAAGTCTGTTGGAATTATGTTAGTAGTTGCTGCATTATTTGTGAAATATTACACATAGGAAGTCAAAACATTGTTTCCTCGATGGTTTCCTTGAGGAAAGATTGTATGTGATACAATCAGAATGTTTTATCGATCCTAAGGATACTAACAAGTATGCAAGCTCCAGCGATCATTTTGTGGACTGGTGCAAGCATCTCGGAGTTGGAATATATGCTTTGATGAGTTGATCAAAGCTTTTGGGTTTATACAAGGTTTATGAGAAACTTGTATTTCCAAAGAAGTGAGTGGGAGCACTATAGACTTTCTGATAAGTATATGTGGTTGACATATTATTGATCAGAAATAATGTAGAATTTCTGTGAAGCATAAAAGGTTGTTTGAAAGGAGTTTTTCAAAGGAATACCTGGATTGAGCTACTTGAACGTTGAGCATGAAGATATATGGAGATAGATCGAAACGCTTAATAGAAGTTTCAACAAGATGCATGCCTTGACAAGTTTTTGAAGGAGTTCAAAATAGATCAGCAAAGAAGGAGTTCTTGACTGTGTTGTAAGGTGTGAATTTGAGTAAGACTCAAAAACTTGATAATGGCAGAATAAAGAGAATAGACGAAGGTCGTCTTCTATGCCTTAGCCGTAGACTCTAAAGTATGCCATGCTGAGTACCGCACCTGATGTCTGCCTTGCAGCAAGTCTGTTAAGAGGTACAGAGAGTGATCCAGGATTGAATCACTGATCAACGGTCAAAGTTATCCTTAGTAACTAAATGGACTAAGGAGTTTTTCTCGATTATGCAGGTGGTTAAAGAGTTCGTCGTAAAGGGTTACATCGATGCAAGCTTTGACACTAATCCGAATAACTATGAGTAGTGAAACGGATTCGTATAGTAGAGTAGATATTTGGAGTATTTCCGAATAGCACGTAGTAGCAGCATCTATAAGATGACATAAAGATTTGTAAAGAACACACGGATCTGAAAGTTTCTGAACCGTTGACTAAAACCTCTCTCATGAGCAAGACGTGATCAAACCCCAGAATTATATGGGTGTTGGATTCGTTGAAATCACATGGTGATGTGAACTAGATTACTGACTCTAGTGCAAGTGGGAGACTGTTGGAAATATGCCCTAGAGGCAGTAATAAATTAGTTATTATTATATTTCTTTGTTCATGATAATCTTTTAATATCCATGCTATAATTGTATTGATTGGAAACACAATACTTGTGTGGATACATAGACAAAACACTGTCCCTAGTAAGCCTCTAGTTGACTAGCTCGTTGATCAAAGATGGTCAAGGTTTCCTGACCATAGGCAAGGGTCGTCACTTGATAACGGGATCACATCATTAGGAGAATCATGTGATGGACTAGACCCAAACTAATGAACGTAGCATGTTGATCGTGTCATTTTGTTGCTATTGTTTTTCTGCGTGTCAAGTATTTATTCCTATGACCATGAGATCATATAACTCAGTGGCACCGGAGGAATGCCTTGTGTGTATCAAACATCACAATGTAACTGGGTGACTATAAAGATGCTCTACAGGTATCTCCGAAGGTGTCCGTTGAGTTAGTATGGATCAAGACTGGGATTTGTCACTTCGTGTGATGGAGAGGTATCTCGAGGCCCACTCGGTAATACAACATCACACACAAGCCTTGCAAGCAATGTGACTTAGTGTATGTCACGGGATCTTGTATTACAGAACGAGTAAAGAGACTTGCCGGTAAACGAGATTGAAATAGGTATGCGGATACGGACGATCGAATCTCGGGCAAGTAACATACCGAAGGACAAAGGGAATGACATACGGGATTATATGAATCCTTGGCACTAAGGTTCAACCGACAAGATCTTCGGAGAATATGTAGGATCCAATATGGGCATCCAGGTCCCGCTATTGGATATTGACCGAGGAGTCTCTCGGGTCATGTCTACATAGTTCTCGAACCCGGAGGGTCTGCACACTTAAGGTTCGAGGATGTTTTATGCGTGTTTGAGTTATATGGTTGGTTACCAAATGTTGTTCGGAGTCTCGGATGGGATCACGGACATCAGGAGGGTTTCCGGAATGGTCCGGAGAAGAAGATTGATATATAGGTTTGTCTCATTTGGTTACTGAAAGGTTTTCGGGCATTACCGGGAATGTACCGGGAATGACAAATGGGTTCTGGAGTTCTACCGAGAGGGGCCAGCCCACCCGGGAAGAAGCCCAAAGGTTTTGTGGGGGCACACCCGCCCTTAGTGGGCTGGTGGGCAAGCCCAAGAGGGCCCTTGCGCAGAGATAAAGAAATCAAAGAGAAAAAAGGGGAAGTGGGAAAGTGGAGAAGGACTCCACCTTCCAATCCTAGTTGGACTAGGATTGGAAGGGGATGACTTCCCCCCTTGCTTCAGCCGACCCCTTGGGGCTCTCTTGAGCCTCAAGGCAGGTCCCTCCCCCTCCCTCCTATATATACTGAGGTATTAGGGCTGATTTGAGACAACTTTGCCACGGCAACCCGACCACATACCTCCACGGTTTTTCCTCTAGATCGTATTTCTGCGGAGCTCGGGCGGAGCCCTGCTGAGATTGATCACCACCAACCTCCGGAGGACCGTCACGCTGTCGGAGAACTCATCTACCTCTCCGTCTCTCTTGCTGGATCAAGAAGGCCGAGATCATCGTCGAGCTGTACGTGTGCTGAACGCGGAGGTGTCGTCCGTTCGGCACTAGATCGGAGCGGATCGGGGGACGGATCGCGGGACGGTTCGTGGGACGGTTCGCTGGGCGGATCGAGGGACGTGAGGACGTTCCACTACATCAACCGCGTTTCTTAACGCTTCCTGCTGTGCGATCTACAAGGGTACGTAGATCGGAAAACCCCTCTCGTAGATGGACATCATCATGATAGGTCTTCGTGCGCGTAGGAAATTTTTTGTTTCCCATGCGACGTTCCCCAACATCATGTAACCGTTACACACTAGGGCGACACAGAACTAGCTCCAGTTCATCAATGTAATGTAGGCATGTATTCCGTATATAGCCATACGCGCTTGCGATAAGAACTTGCATGACATATTTTGTCCTACCCTCCCGTGGCAGCGGGGTACTATTGCAAATTATGGGATATTAATGCCTTCTTTTAGTAGAAAACCGGAACAAGGCATTAACACATGGTAAATACATGAACTTCTCAAACTACGATAATCACCGGAAAGAATCCCAACTATTGTCACCTTGGGGTATGTGGATCATGACATGTAATAGGTGACTATAACTTCCAAGATAGGATCCAAATCACTCTTATATTCATGAAAACATAATAGTTTCAAATATGAAGTCATGGCACTCAGGACCTTGTGAGAAACATTAAGCATAGCAAAGTCATAGCAACATCAATCTCAAAACATAGTGGATACTAGGGATCAAGCCCTATCAAACTTAACTTGATTACATGATCAACCCTATCCAATACCACTAACATCTTGCAAGCCTGCAAAGGAATAACTCACTCTAAGTGGTGTGCATCATGACGGTGTTGATGGAGAAGGGGTTGTGACGACGACGGCAACGAATCACCCTCTATGGAGCCCCAAACAGACTCCAGATTATCCCTCCCGAAGAAGAACATGATATGGCGGTGACTCCATCTCATAAGACATGGTGAAATCTTCTCTCTTATATTTTTCTCTGAAGATGTGAATTTATAGGACTGGAATTAGGGTCGGAGGATCCACATGGCCCCATAAGCCATCAGGGCTCACCTAGAGGGGTTGGGCACACCCTGTTGGCTTGTGGCCCACAGTTAGCCCCCTCCGATGGATCTTCGCTCCATAATTCGTTATATATTCTAGAAATAATTCGCAAAATGTTTGTCCAATTCCGGAAACTTTTATTTTTGCACAAAAATAACATCAAGGTAGTTCTGCTGAAAACAGCGTCAGTGCGGGTTAGCTCCATTCAAATCATGCAAACTAGAGTCCAAAACCAAAGTAAAAGTGTTTAAAAAGGTAGATACGTTGGAGATGTATCATCATCCTCCGAGATGCCCCCATCATGCTCACACTTTTCAATCCTTATGCCTGAGACGTGTCCAACCCTGCGACACTTTGTCCTTTGTGGATTGGTCCTAGAGTTCCTGGCATCCTTCCTATCAAGGTTGTTGATCTCTTCTATGAAAATACCTATTTTATCTCGAAAATCTGAGCACACTGTGCTAACTATTGTAGAGATCATCCTCTGCATTACGTGCATTTTCATGTCAGAAAAAAAGTATAGGGCCAAGCAGCAGCTACTGAATCTACTAAAAGGAACTTTGGAGGGCTATGCAACTTCACTCAAAACGAAGTTGGAGAACATACACTTATTTTGGATGTGGGTGGCAACTTTGATAAAACAAACTTCTCGGTCTCCTCATACCCAACAAAAAGACCATTCATGTGCCTGTTGCTCGTGTATCTTGGCTTCATCTAGTTATTGTGAAAAATAGGGGAAGGTCAGAAATAAGACAAAAAAGAGTAGTACAAATTAGGCAGGTATGTTGCACGTGCTAAACTAGTTTGGATAAAACTATAGGATTAACAAAAAATACAAGTTGCTTCTTTAAAAAAAGTAAAAAATGGAGGGAAAAAATCACCCTAAGCTTGCCATATACCCTCTCGGGGTTTCTGAATGCCTTTGCAACTTGCCCTATGCGTTTGTTGTCTCATGCCTCTGCTCGGAATGCACAATCTTCTACTAGGATGTCGACCACGAAACAATCTACACAAAGTTAATTGCAGGGCACTACCACACTTGGGCACGTCGTAACAGATAGGTACCAATAGTCAAAAAAATTGCATGTCAATACCATTTCAGATACTAATTGTTGCAATACAGACTGACAAGCATATAAACGTGTATAGACACATATCTGACATACCTGGCCCGCATGTTACACAACACGGTGGCGTACACGGACCGCGTCGCTGACCGAACCGGCTCGGTCGCTCAATGGGTCTCGACCGAACCGGGTCGAACTGGAACGAACCCGAGCACCCTAGCCTTGCTCTCCCCTCTCCCTTTGTGTGCGGCTCTCCGGTGATGGCGACGGCGACTCTCGGCGGCGGTGACGTTGCGGGCGGGTACGGAGACCTTCCCGGCCTCAGGCTAGTTGACCACGTAGGTCTGGCTATGGACGACGACGGCTCCAGTTCGAACCACTCCTCCGGTGGTGATGAGGACTTGGAGGAGGAGGCGGCGTTGTCCATGGAGGACAGGGTGAAGATGGCAGAGATCTGGGTGGCCAACCCTACGAGTAGCCATCACTGAACCAGTGGTGCTGGTGGAGGCGTGATGTAAGTGCCCCTACACTATCCGTCTTTCTACCTAATTAAAATCTATGGTTATTTGCTTATTTGAATTTATTTCTATGAACTGTAGTTTGCATGATGTTGTTTGGGAACTTCGGATTCACTTTGATTCGCAACCAAATATTGATATGAAGCTATGTGGCTCAGATGTTACATTTCTGAACCTATATGCAGTGTTGCAAACACAAGGATTTTATTTCTCTGATGAGCTATACCACATGAGGAATTTAGGAATAGGAGAGGAGAGAGAGCATGACTTAGAATTGATTGACACAAACATCAAACTGCAGCAACTGAAGAAGGAATATAAGGACAATTTAGTTCTCAATTTGCTAGTGAGGGCAACACCAACATCGGATCTTAGTAATTTAATTAATGCATGTCTTAATTAGATAGGAAAAATCAGCAACAATAGTGTATCAACCACCTGTTCTGTATGATCTCAGTGAGCCTGCAGTTCTTGTTGTTGATCCAGAAGGTGTTGTTTTTCATAGAAGGCCTACTAAACCTACTGCTGTGTGCACCCAAGAGAGCATAAACTTCATAAAGGACAATCTCAAATTTATAATGGAGGAAGAGCCAGTGTTTGAGCAGGCACACAATAGTAGCGATGAGTCTGAGAATGCATATGCGAGTGACAACAATTTAGATAACAACTCAAAATTAGTGTAGGAAGAAGATGTAGATCAATCTGAGGATGAAGATTCAGATGACGATTCACATGAGGAACAATTACATTATGAGGGTGACACTGAGGTTTTGGATTTGCTTGAGCAGGAAGAGGAGGATGTCAATGTTTTTGCAAGAAAAGAGGCTCCAATGCAAAAAAACCTGCAAAAGGAGGAAGAAACTTGAAGTTAGGAAGGGCCCCACTACTAGGTCACATTCAAGTGTGTTAGAGGAGGTGATACCTGATTTCATTCCTTCAGGAGATGAAGAAGATGATTGGTTGTTGTTTCAGGATGAAGATGATGGACATGAGCCACCCTCATTTGTGCTACCTAAAGGGAGGAAGAGTAGGGCCAAGAAAAGGAAACCAAGGATCTCGTACAATGACAAACTTGAGCAACCACATCAACAGTTATGTCTGTACATGTGCTTTAAGGATCAACATCAATTCATAGAAGCTTTGTTGAGCTTGCACATCACACATGTCAGAGACTTCAGGTATCACACAAACTCAGACCAAAGGATCATTGCTTGTTGTAAGCAAGAGCACTGCCAGTTTTGCATAGTTGCTGCAATTATCAAAGGGGAGAAGACTTTTGCTATTAAGAAAATGAGGCTGGAGCACAGTTGCCCTACCAGCACAAAGAAATCAAGGATTAGTGCAAAGTGGCTTGCAAAGACCTATGAGTCATCGTTTAGGTCTGATCCCACCACTAGTATACACACTTTGATGGACAACTGCAGGGAGAAGTATGGTGTTGATGTGGGAAGGCACATGGCCTATAGGGCCAAAAACCTTGATGTAGAAGCTATGCTAGGAGAGCACAAGAAGCAGTACCCCAGACTTACGGATTATGCTCAGACCATCATGGATACAAACCCTCGTAGTAGAGTTGTAGTCACAACAGTTACTTTAAAACCTACTACAAATACACCACATCCAGGACCAAGGTTTCATGCTACGTTCTTCTGCATAAATGGAGCAAGGGAGGGATTTTGAATGGATGCAGACCATTCATTGGTTAGTCATTCCTTTGTTGTGCATCAGAAATTTTAATTGTTTACCAATGCTTTATATAGACTTAAATTTTTCTTTGTTCTGCATCAACAGGTGTTGATGAATGCTTCATTAAGACGACCACTCGTGCTCAAATCCTTGCTGCCACTGGAAGAGATGGCAATGACAATATTTTCCCACTTGCATTTGCTATAGTTGTACAAGAGGACACAACTAACTGGTGTTGGTTTCTGCACCAATTGAAGATATGTCTAGGAGGTGAAACTGGGAAATTTGGTCCTTATACTATCATGTATGATAGACAGAAGGTATGCATGCATCTTCCTATTATTAAGTTCTACATTTGTAGTTGTATAGGAGCTAAGTTTAGCATGCTATCTGATCAGGGGCTGCTAAATGCAGTAAATAATTTTTTCCCAAACTGCCATCAAAGATTTTGCCTTACACACCTATATGCAAATTTCCAGAATGGTGGGTTTAGGGGGGAAGATCTTAAGAAATGCATGGATAATGCCAGCTATGCTTACAACCAACACAAGTTTAACATTGCCATGATTGATCTCAAAAATGAGAGTGAGGAGGCTAGGAAGTTGCTGAGTGGAATACCTAAGCACACATGGGCTAGGCATGCTTTTGACACTAACTGCAAGATAGCCTTGGTTGTTAACAACCTGTCTGAGGTGTTCAATAATTACATCCTAGATTTTAGGGAAAAACCTATTAGGACTATGATTGATGGTATTAAGGACAAGCAGATGGTGAGGTGGCATAGAAATAGAGAGAAAGGAAAGGCAGCTCTATGGGAGATTACACCACATTATGCTGAGAAGCTAGAGGTGGAAAAGGAAAGGGCCAGATTCTGCAAACCTATCCAAGCTGGTGTAAATCTATGGCAAGTGACTAGTGGGCAGCAAACACATGATGTAAACTTGGAAGTTCATACATGTGGCTGCAGAAAGTGGGACCTGTCTGGCATACCATGCAACCATGCAATATCAGCAATTAACAAGGCAAAAAGATTACCAGAGGAATATGTGTGCAAATTCTTCAAAAAAACCTTTCTACCTAGCTTCTTATCAGCCAATGATATATCATGTTCCTGGTGAACATTATTGGACAAGGACAAGTGGACTAGATATAGATTCACCCACATTTCATGTGAAGACGGGAAGAAAGAAAGAGAAGAGAATAAAGGGAAAATTTGAGGTTCCAAAACCAAAGGATAGTTCAAGAATGGCCACTATAACATGCAGCAACTGTGGGCCCCAAGGCCATAGGTACACCTAATGCAGACAACACTTGAGACGAGAGTTGGCTCTTATGAAAAATAAGCATGTGGTAAATCCTTTTGTGTTTATGTGCTTTGCAACTTTTATATTCATGTGCTTTGCAACTTTTATATTCATGTGGTCAATCCTTTTTTGTTTACGTGCTTTGCAAGGCACCTACAAGACCAAGGAGTGAAGCAAGATCACAACCTCCACCTACAAGATCAACAAGAAGGTTAACAAGTAGTGCCAGTGTTCATATGCCTTTCACTACCCCAAGATTTCCTGCTGGAGGTTCATCATCTGTTGCTATAGGTTCATCATCTCCTCCTGCCCCAAGATTTACTACTCGAGGTTCATCATCTGTTGCTGGAGGTTCATCAGCTGCTCCTACCCCAATAAACCATTCTGGTTGGATGGCATTTTTTACTGGCAGTGGTAACCATCACTAATGTATGATGTGTACTAAGTGATCAGTACTAAGTGAATTTTCTGGTTGCATGATTAGTACTAAGTGATGTGTGCTAAGTGATTAGTACTAAGTGAATTTTCTGGTTGTATGATCAGTACTAAGTGATGTGTGCTAAGTGATTAGTACTAAGTGAATTTTCTGGTTCTACGATCAGTACTAAGTGAATTTTGTGTTAAATTCTTTTCTGCTTATGTGCTTTGCAAATTTTTCTGTTTATGTGCTTTGCAACTTTTTCTGTTTATGTGCTTTGCAACTTTCCAGTGGGGTTGAACATATAAGAACCACAACATATATCTTTTTGTGTTCAACTTCATAGAAGAAAGGTAAGAGCAATATGTGTAATTAGTCAGCAAGTTCAAAAATAAGAATGCCTGAATGCAAGCATATATCTGCTCTCTTTAGTTAGGAAAGAAAATAGTAAAGTGTGTTTCAATTGTAAAAATTAAGAGTGACTACATTGCTGAAGAAGTGCACAGTCTGTGACTGCATGATTGAGCACTTCAAGTTTGGCCCCTTATGTTTTTTTTGCATAGGAAAGCCCTTTCCTAGATGCTTGATGGTCATGGTTCTGCTGTATGTTGCATTTCCAGTGTGTAATTGGCAAAAAGGGAAGTGTGTTTCAAGTTTAAAAATTAAGAGGTAGCACATTTGTGGTCTACTACAAACAGCACAAGGATGACAAGCTAAAATGGTGATTATTTGAGCAATGGATTTCTTCCTTTCCTGTAAAACACATAACCGTATTTCAAATTATAGTTTTTTCTTCCAAAAAAACTTTTCACATAATGCAACATATATCCTTTTGTGTTTATGTGCTTTCCAAGGCACAAACCCATCTATCAATGCAACATATCAGAAGATATATAACAAACCACAACATAGTGGGTTGAACACAAATCAAGTCACTTAAACATCCATAATTCAGAGATTCTTACATTAGAACATGGGTACAAACCTACTCAGTTATTATGTTACAACCATAACATAGTGGAGTTCAACCTGCATTAAAGAACAATAATTCACAAAAGGGCATCACATTATACTTGTTCTTCATCTTCATCTGATTAGCAATCTAGCTTAAGCTCATCCATCCAAAATGTCCTTGATCATCTTCAACTTCTCTTGGTTCTTCTCCATTGCCTTCAACTGATCAGCAATCTGGAGCTTCAGCTCATCCCTACGTTTAATGAGATTCTCAATTCCTTTCTTCAGACCATCAATGTGAAGGTTGAGCACCACAATGTCATCATTAAGTTTTTCCTTAGAATTGGTCAGTTTATCAACCTGAACCTTCAAATTGTAGTTCTCTTCACTTAGCTTCTCCTTCTCCTTCAAATGATTAGCCTTCTGGTTCCTAATGACCCTCCTTGAGCTTCTACAAGGTTCATAAGCACTGAATACTTCCCTTTAAGTTCCATTATCTCTACCTCTTGCTTCTCAATCTCAGTCTTCATGACAGCCACAAAAACACTAGAGCTCTCTACACCATGGGCATTCACCTTATCCTTCAAATATCTCAAATCCATGACCCTCTCCTCCTGGGCATTGAGCAGTTGATTCACATCTTCTACTAGTTTGCGTCAAGATTTCTTTTCTCTTCTATCAGTTGGTGAATTTTCAGTGAATTCTCCAAGTTATCATCCCTCCTAGCACTCTTGCTGTCTTCCAACATTTCCCAAAGTTTCAACAATGCATTTTGCATTGTGGGAGGCCACTTTGGGTCTACCCACCCAACAAAACCACAATTCGGAGATGTTGCAATACAAAAAACACATATTATATTACTCTATAAAGCACACCAATTAAAATGTCACCACCTACATAAATGAAAACTAATACTGATTCATTTAGTAGTAATCAGTAGCAATGATTCACTTAGTCTAAAATGTCAACACCTACATAAATAAAAAAATAGCAGTACTAATGACCACTACTGCACTTGTAACTAAGCTGCATCTTTAGTACTACTAAACAATGATTGATGCCCATTACTAATGACCAAGGAGTACTGGACAATTTGAGAGTACTTGTAACTAAGCTCCATCTTTAGTAGTAAACAATGACTAAGCTGCATCTTTAGTAAACGTAAGCTACATCTTTAGTACTAAACAATCTGAGAGCACTTGTAACTAAAAAAATCTGATGCCCATTTGTAATAAACAATGACAATCAGCAGTTACTAAGAAATCACACGGATTCTTACTGGCTGAGCACATACTAAAAACCTCGTGCCTATCTCAAATCCTTCAAATGCTACGCGACGCTCACGCGACAGCCGATGCTCCGAGCAAACATCCAAGGCCGAAATCTTGATGCCCATGTAGTCTTCGATCGATGCTAGCAGGGATCTAAAAAACCAACCAAAATTAAGAGACAAATCCCCCCAATTCTACAAACAGAAACCCTAACCCTAACCCTAGCAATATAACTGACCCGGTACAACATGTTGTCGGAGGAAGAGCCGATGTCCAGGCTGCACAAGTCGTTGCTACTCTCATCCTCATAAACCATGGCGCGACAACGATGGTGGCGGTGGACGAGGATCGGCGACGAGAGGGGCAGAGGCGAGGGAGTCTCAGTGCGAGGAGAAGGGGTGGAAAGGGGCAGAGGCGACTGGCTCGGTCGACCGAACCGGTTCGATACGTTTACGCCACCGTGTCGCCTGACATGCGGGCCAGGTATGTCAGATACGTGTTTATACGTTGTCAGCCCGTATTGCAACAATTAGTCTCTGAAATGGTACCGACATGCAATTTTTTTGACTATTGGTACCTATCCGTTATGACGTGCCCAAGTGTGGTAGTGCCCTGCAATTAACTCATCTACACATAACACATGTTTTGCACACAACAAAAAGAACAAACACCAAGTTTGAGTTAGCCTTATCTTTTCTGATATACCATGAAACCAAGGATAGTAGAAGAAAAGAGAAAGGAAAAAAGATGGATGGTACTTAAAACCATATGGTGCATGCAACATTTTTAGGCCTTTTTCTTGTTGATTTCCCCTAATGAAGCTTTTATCTGATTTTCTATGAATGCACAGAAGTTGAGCCTCTTTACTTTCTCCGGGTCGATAGTTATTGGGTAGCATCAAGGGATGATATGTAAGCTCATTGTAGGGCACATGGATGAGCTCACTACTACAATCATCCATGCCCTCATAAAGTCATCGTCAGCTCTCCCTTTCATCTCTTCAATCATGGTGTACATGGATGTTATCTCGGGGGCGCTCCCATTCTTGAAATCGTACCTGCTGTTTATGGAAAATATTGCTTCTCCATCCCACCCATAAAACACTTCCTCCCCTGAGTTGCGAAGACACAAGGTGTGGTGGACACTTTCAGCTATTACGGGGATCTCTCCCATGCATGGTACAACGATGCACTCATTGTTTGGGTCATAGCTGTACATCACCCACCTAGTGAGGTCTGATGGCATCATTGTTGCCTCGATCTTCAGTATCCCTCGGAGAAAGTATGTTTCGATCAGATTCCTCTGATATTGGTCCAAGCTCTTGTTTAACTTAACAAGCCTTGCAGGCGATGCTCTGTTTCTACCTTCCTGAACTTCCTTCTTCCATGGACGCCTACAGCCTTGTATTACCCATGCTGCTCCCTGTTAGAAAAAAACATAGAAAAAACAACATGTGACTTGTGTGATCCTCCGTCGAAGTCATTTTGAAAAATGTTTAGTCAGAAAAAAGGTGCGTACTACGCCATTGTGTTCATATGTGGAGTCCTCCATCTTAGACTGTCGCATAGGTACTGGAACAGAAAAATGTTGTAAAAAAATGCTTCAGTATATTCGTACATCACCAACCCAAAAACAGGTCACCACTGAATTTACTACACATTTAATCAAAAAATAATAATTAGCAATTGCAACACGTAATGCAGAATGTAAAAATCAAAATGTTCATTATGCCATGGATGTAGTAAATGCAGGCTACATTTGAGAAAAACTTGCTTAAAACCGACCCTCCCCTACCAAATGGGAATGCTTGCCTACTCCTGACGGAAATCAAATGTTGCACGGTGAAAAATGTTGCATGTCAGAAAAATGAAAAAAAACATGCTTGTGTGCAAGTTCCTATTGATTTGCACACAACAATTACAAAAAATGCCCACTATAAAGTGAAACATTGCTCACTACAGCTCGAGTGCAAAGAAACGACGACGGCGGCAGGGCCACTAGGGCATGTAGAGAGGACAGCTACTTTGGCAGATTCGTCCACGTCCTATCTCGTCTCATATCCAAGTGCTAGGCTGCGAATGACCCTGTCCTCACTATTCTCCATGCTTAGATTCCCCTCTCTGAAATTATGTTCCATTTGTTTCTCCATTCTACTCTTTGAAGTGCATATATTTTTCATCCCACCAACCAAACAACAAAAATTCAATTGACTATCCTCAACCAAAAGTGTTTGAGGATATCCTTAGCCAACTCAACGTTGCCCACGTACCAAACATCATCTAAGAGGACAGACTCTAATATGCCTACTATAAGCTGAAACATTGGCTACATATTTGTTGAAAATTTCTACAACTTACACAAACCTACATGTGAATGCTAAACATGGAACTAGAACAAAAAAATGTTAGAAAAAGGGTCCTCATCGAGATATTGCTTGAGATGCGCTACTGATTTGCACGAGGATAGTCATCCCTTTCTTCGTACTGTGTGATATCGATTTGGATTTGGAGGAGAGGGATGTGCAGTGCTTCAACCCTAAAACATTTCAAATCTACTCCTGCCTTCCCATACACCTCGTCTGCATCCCCTATCATCGAGTACTCCCCCCTCCTCCGCTCATCGACACACATGATGCTGTTGTATCGGCCAACACACCCCCTCCTTCCCCTCCTAGTTCAAAAGTATGGCGAAGGGAGTGAGGCGCGTAGCTTACCTAGACTCTCCCCCAATGACGCAAAGCATCCCGCCGCACCTCCGTCGTCCTCTCGTCACCGATTTGTCCGCCTCCGCCGATTTCCGTCCACTTCACGTGCCGCGAGCCCAGCTCCCGCTCGACTACCGGTGGGCAGGTTGTCGTCGAACTCACGTCAGATTCCCCTTCCCCTTCCTTGGATTCATCGTGGTTGTTTGGGATGTCACCGGCCGCAGTCAATGATGACCTAGGGATTTCAGACCCCTACCATTGAGGAGGTGGGTGGGAATAGGAGAGGGCAAAATGCAAAGGGACACGCACGATCCTCAATTTTGGACTGAGAAAAAAAAACTCCACCGCTCACTTTCCTTCCCCGTGTCGGGTCACATTACACTCTTCAAGAGCGAATGTCTAGGTGTTCTTTCGACCATCCCACGTCCTCACATTTTTACTGCGCCAAAGCGAGGGAGAGAAAACAAAGGCTAGTGCTCTGCCCCGGCGCGCCGCACGATCCACCAACCCCCGCGCGTTCGCACAGTTGGATCTCCTTGCAATATTTTTTCTCCCGATGCAGCAAAATTCGCCGCGATGCAGCAATTTTTTCAATGGTTGCAACAAAAAACAAATTTTGTAAAAAAAAGTATCTACATGATCGTAGTAAAAAAACCCGAATCTGATGGTGCATGATAGCAAAAGTCAAACGCTGGTTGTAAAAAATATCTACCTGAACGTGTATGCAACTTTTTTAGTGAACGGTTGCAGCAAAAAAGATGCCGGTTGTAGCAAAAATTAACACGGTTGTAGCAAAAGTAAAAAACATCGATTGTAACGAAAAATCCGACGAACTGAAGTTGCAACCAAACGTATATGCAGCTTTTTACTGGACAAATGTAGTAAAAAACGCTTGCAGCAAATATGACGCTGGTTGCAACAAATTTAGACAAACAATGTTGCATCCACTGACCAACGAAGCGCGTGCGTGCGAAAAATGTTGCATGGACCCGCGCGTGCGAGGGAGTGACCGGCGCGTCGGTTCGACCGGCGCGCCATATGAAAACGGTTCCCGAAAACAGATAGCCGATCTGAGTATACAGTGGATCGAGATGGATTATCACGGTTGTAGCAAAAGTAAAAAACATCGATTGAAACGAAAAATCCGACGAACTGAAGTTGCAACCAAATGTATATGCAGCTTTTTACTGGACAAATGTAGTAAAAAAACGCTTGCAGCAAATATGACGCTGATTGTAATAAATTTAGACAAACAATGTTGCATCCACTGACCAACGAAGCGCGCGTGCGAAAAATGTTACATGGACACGCGCGAGTGCGAGGGAGCGACCGGCGCTTCGACCGGGCGCGCCGTATGGAGGTCGTCCACGCCCGGAGGACCCGGGGGGGGGGGGGGCATCCACGCCCGGAGGAGGTCGTCCCCGGCCTAATCCCTAGGGTGTTGTTTGCGGATCGATCCCCTTCGCTGCAATGAACCCTTCTTGTCGGCCGCGCCCCACGCTAGCAGGTGGGCGGAGCCTCATCGTTGTTGACGGGAGGAGACGAGCAGCAGTCGCAGCAGGTGGTGATGCTTGCGAACGCGTCGGACATGAGCCGCTTCAGCAGGAATCAATGATTTTGCAAGACCCACCGCTTCTTCTGTTGTGGCGATGTACAACGGCGTCTCGACAGGTATCATAGCTCCTTCTATTAGAATGAAGCACTGATGCATCATTGCGCTAGCAAACTGCATATCTGTACTTTATCAAACAAACAATTGTCATGTTTTTTACACCCATAATGCACTTCTAAGATAAGTGCGTGTGTGTCTATACTCTAGCAATCTACATTGTTGACATTCTTTTATTTGTTCAACAATCAACATTGTCTTGTGGCACCAACTGAGGCTTATCTTGTCCTCGCCTCCATCCCTTCTCACTATCTCACACGCCATCTCCTCCGTCCTCTCATGCATGTCCATCGATAAGCTATTTCAGGGGTCTGACATTGAACAAGACCAACGAGGTAGGGCCGGTGCAATAGCAGCAGTGTCTATCCAAAGACCCAGGGCACCAACCACGCCCGGAGGACCCGGGGGGGGGGGGGGCATCCACGCCCGGAGGAGGTCGTCCTCGGCCTAATCCCTAGGGTGTTGTTTGCGTATCGATCCCCTTCGCTGCAATGAACCCTTCTTGTCGGCCGCGCCCCACGCTAGCAGGTGGGCGGAGCCTCATCGTTGTTGACGGGAGGAGACGAGCAGCAGTCGCAGCAGGTGGTGATGCTTGCGAACGCGTCGGACATGAGCCGCTTCAGCAGGAATCAATGATTTTGCAAGACCCACCGCTTCTTCTGTTGTGGCGATGTACAACGGCGTCTCGACAGGTATCATAGCTCCTTCTATTAGAATGAAGCACTGATACATCATTGCGCTAGCAAACTGCATATCTGTACTTTATCAAACAAACAATTGTCATGTTTTTTACACCCATAATGCACTTCTAAGATAAGTGCGTGTGTGTCTATACTCTAGCAATCTACATTGTTGACATTCTTTTATTTGTTCAACAATCAACATTGTCTTGTGGCACCAACTGAGGCTTATCTTGTCCTCGCCTCCATCCCTTCTCACTATCTCACACGCCATCTCCTCCGTCCTCTCATGCATGTCCATCGATAAGCTATTTCAGGGGTCTGACATTGAACAAGACCAACGAGGTAGGGCCGGTGCAATAGCAGCAGTGTCTATCCAAAGACCCAGGGCACCAACCACGCCCGGAGGACCCAGGGGGGGGGGCATCCACGCCCGGAGGAGGTCGTCCTCGGCCTAATCCCTAGGGTGTTGTTTGCGTATCGATCCCCTTCGCTGCAATGAACCCTTCTTGTCGGCCGCGCCCCACGCTAGCAGGTGGGCGTAGCCTTATCGTTGTTGACGGGAGGAGACGAGCAGCAGTCGCAGCAGGTGGTGATGCTCGCGAATGCGTCGGACATGAGCCGCTTCAGCAGGAATCAATGATTTCGCAAGACCCACCGCTTCTTCTGTTGTGGCGATGTACAACGGCGTCTCGACAGGTATCATAGCTCCTTCTATTAGAATGAAGCACTGATGCATCATTGCGCTAGCAAACTGCATATCTGTACTTTATCAAACAAACAATTGTCATGTTTTTTACACCCATAATGCACTTCTAAGATAAGTGCGTGTGTGTCTATACTCTAGCAATCTACATTGTTGACATTCTTTTATTTGTTCAACAATCAACATTGTCTTCTGGCACCAACTGAGGCTTATCTTGTCCTCGCCTCCATCCCTTCTCACTATCTCACACGCCATCTCCTCCGTCCTCTCATGCATGTGCATCGATAAGCTATTTCAGGGGTCTGACATTGAACAAGACCAACGACGTAGGGCCGGTGCAATAGCAGCAGTGTCTATCCAGGGACCCAGGGCACCAACCACGCCCGGAGGACCCGGGGGGGGGGGGGGGTATCCACGCCCGGAGGAGGTCGTCCCCGGCCTAATCCCTAGGGTGTTGTTTGTGGATCGATCCCCTTCGCTGCAATGAACCCTTCTTGTCGGCCGCGCCCCACGCTAGCAGGTGGGCGGAGCCTCATCGTTGTTGACGGGAGGAGACGAGCAGCAGTCGCAGCAGGTGGTGATGCTCGCGAACGCGTCGGACATGAGCCGCTTCAGCAGGAATCAATGATTTCGCAAGACCCACCGCTTCTTCTATTGTGGCGATGTACAACGGCGTCTCGAAAGGTATCATAGCTCCTTCTATTAGAATGAAGCACAGATGCATCATTGCGCTAGCAAACTGCATATCTGTACTTTATCAAACAAACAATTGTCATGTTTTTTACACCCATAATGCACTTCTAAGATAAGTGCGTGTGTGTCTATACTCTAGCAATCTACATTGTTGACATTCTTTTATTTGTTCAACAATCAACATTGTCTTCTGGCACCAACTGAGGCTTATCTTGTCCTCGCCTCCATCCCTTCTCACTGTCTCACACGCCATCTCCTCCGTCCTCTCATGCATGTCCATCGATAAGCTATTTCAGGGGTCTGACATTGAACAAGACCAACGAGGTAGGGCCGGTGCAATAGAAGCAGTGTCTATCCAGGGACCCAGGGCACCAACCAATGAAGATAATTGAGAAGGAGAGATATGGGAAGAAGGGGTGGACAAGAGGAAAAGTGGCATGACACAATGCTAGCCCCCCCCAACACACACACACACACACATCGTTGCAGTCATAGGGAGTCCTAGCCAAAGCCAAGTGCTCCGTCCGCGCCTCTAGAGATAATGTTGCGAGCTCGACCAGTTCATGGTAAGCACTCACATGCCACCTATCTCCTTCCCTCTTTGTTTGCTTCTGTTGCTGTTTGGAACGACTCCATCTTCTCTTTATTTCACTGTTTGCATACACCCCTTCTAAAGTGTTAGTTGCAGTGTGAGACTAGAAATATTAGACTGACTGATTCCATATTGGAGTTATGTTTCTATTGATCAAGGGTCCATATTAAAGTTATATTTCTTCATTTATGTTATGTCCCACCTCACAAAAGCCTTTGGAATGAGCTATATAATCACTGTAAGTAACCTATTTATAATTACACGTGCCCCTTTAGCACTATGTTTGTTACTCATCCATTCTCCTTTAAGATGTCCTTCCAACAAATATGATCTGTACAATGGTATACAAAGTTCAAAAACTTAGAAGAAAGTGTCGTGTGAGAATTCTGATAATACATAGAATATGTTATACTACCATGGACATTTATAACTTGGTATAATTCAGTGCTTCTTTAAATAGGTATAATTAATTATTTATATATTGTGCTTTGCGTAGATTTCCGTTCCGTTATTTGGTCTGTGCTACTTTCGTTTGATAATATGTTATGATTTTCTGTCGTGCATCCCACGGATTTCAGGTTCATCAGTTAACTTGATTCTTCTCTCTGCCTATTGATATTGTGTTAAATGAGAATCTATTTTGATCGTTCCAATTGGTACTACATTTGTTTACCAAAATTCATAGAGGACCGCAGAGTGCTTGCATATTTTACTGGATGCTTCAGCTTGTAGTGGGTGCCTTGAAGAGTTTTAGTGGCCCTGGCTGTACATGGTTCAACAATTTCGTTTTGGCTCTTGCATCCTGAATGTTTTCATTTTGTTTTGAGACATGGATTGTGCTGGAGCAGGAGAAGGTTTGTGTTTTCTTAAATATCTTCTGTTGCCATTACTGCCCTCATCAATGGTGTCCCAGTTTTAATCATTTTATCATGGATTTTTAGCAAGGCCAGAAGCAAGATTTGCTTTTTGATACCTTTTGGCTGATGACATTCTTCGAATCAATTTCCCTTGTTGGAAGTCAAGGAATCACAAACTTATTGCTTGATGATGATAACAAAGGAATCTTGCTTCCGTATAGATTTGCAGCCTTAGTGTCAGTAATAGGAATATTGTATATCAGAACAGCACCCAGTATCAGACTATCAGTACATCCCATCATGTATCTGTCATTGCAAGCCACCACAATTATTTTTACTCATGTCCTCAGAGGTGAGTGGTGAGTATACCATCATGTTTGTTTTTCATTGTCTCGGCTTTGTGTTTGAGGCTGCTGAGATTTCTGTATTGTTATCTTTACCAATATGATACTTTCTAGGTTTCTTGGACTATGCTTGATTAGGAACTACGATAGTTGAATAAGAAAGTAGTTGTAAACTTGTGAATCAAAAAGTACGTATGTTAACACCTTCTTTGTTCATCTGATCTATACAATCAAATATCGGGTTGTTGAGGTGAATGCAGATGATGTATTCTATGAGTTGGAGAACTCCCCAACAGCAAATTCAGTCCTATGTTTTTATGGTAAATATTAGTATTAACTTGAGATCATCTCCTGCATGCAAAACAACTAGATGGAGATGTTTCTTGTATGGCAATGACCATTCAAGTCATACACCATGGCACTGCTTCTGGCCATCTCGGCAGTGGATCCCTCATATTGGTAATCACTATTTGATGCTTCAGGTTTCATCCTCCTCAGCTCTTCCACTAGATTTTTCCAATATTAGCAGAAACGAATGTCTCGAAAACAAAATATATGTATACATATACGTCAACTGAATAGATGTCCCCATGTCCATGTAAATTAAGAATTAATTTAGGATTAGGTACATCTTGAGACTGGAGCTGAGTTACAACTTCACTTGGTGGAGCACTGGAGTTTAGGATACTATGAATAGTGACTTATTGTGTTCAATTTGCAACAATAGGCTAAAGAAAATGTAGTGTATTATGTCGACAATGTTCACAACGACAAGCCTAAGGCGACAGCGTGGATTTGTTGTATGGGACGCCCGCTCTACCATTGTTGACTCTGCACCACCCCGACCTTGAGTCACTCCATCCTACTCCCTCTGTACCGGAATATAGGTTGCTGGAGTAGCTGAGTTTATCTACTCCAGCGACCTATATTCCGGTACAGAGGGAGTAGATACCCAACTCTATTTGTTTTCTATTTTGATATCTAATAGATTCAGGCTTTATGAGAAACGAATATGGATTGTGTTCCCTACATTTTCTAATTTGTTTCAGTGGAATATGCCTCTTAAGGTGTTTGATTTTTTCTAACAACTAGCGACCATTGCACTGTGTAGACACGTTAACAAGTACGTAAGCTAGATTAGTACACAGTACTGCAGAGGAGGCGCACCCTGGGCGCGCCCCTGCCACCAGTGGCACAATCCTAGTGCAAACTGACAACGCATGTTTTCCGCTCGCGGGCACCATATCGCGCCTACTCACTAGATAGCGATTGGGCAACAAGTTTTAAGTGGCTCCAACGAGGCGATGACGGTTGCATTCCTTCGGCTTGCTTCGGTGCTGGTAGTCATTGTTAGGTGGTCTATGGATATGGATGTATTTTTGTATGTTCGTTGTACCGCCTTTTTACAGGGAAGTTTCCCATAAAATAAAAAAATGAACTATCTTTACTATATTAAACCAGGTGTTTTTGTGTTTCATGCGACAGAGAGGAAACGATTCTTCACAGATTTTGGGCATGCCAACATTCTACTCAGTTCTGGCAGATGATGCGGTCAGAACAGGGCGTCACGGTGGCCACCCCACCACTTTCGATGGACTCCGAGAGTGCACTGTCCCGCTGGTTACTTGAGTGGTTCTCTAGGGCAAGTGATGACGAGAAGGATGCTATGGTCCATGTAGCGTATGGCTTATGGATGGCACGGAATGAAGCTAAAATCGGGAAAAGAATCCCCCCACATGAGGTAATGGAAGCGGTGTATGATCATATACAGGAATGATGGAAGATACATGAGCCCAAAGAGCGACAACAAAAGAATGTCAGTGTTCTGAAATGGGTACCGCCAGAGGAGGGGTGGGTAAAGGTCAACTCCGACGGTGTGGTGACAAAATCCAAGGACAAGGGAGGGGAAGGTGCACTGCTGAGAGACCACAATGGGCATTCCTAGTTGGAGCATGTCAGAATTTCCAGCACCTTTGCGACCCGGAGATGACTGAGATCTTGGTTTGCAGAATGGTATCCAAATGGCAATAGAGAGGGGCTTTCCGAGGGTCCATGTTGAGCTGGACAGCAAGGCAGTAGTTCACATGCTGGAGGAACCGAGCAAGAATTTGGCCACTATTGGGCCATGGATTCAGGACATTAAAGTGTTGCTTCACGACAACTTTGTGAGTTTTAGAGTAGAGTGGATTCTTCGGTCTGCCAATGTTGCCGCACATAAATTAGCAAAAGTTGGTGTAGGTGATGAACTTAGTATGGCTTGGGAAGGAGTTCCCCAGACTGTGTTTTAGATGTACTCTCCGATGACATTCCTAGCTTTGATATAGCTAAATAAAGTGGCAAGGTTAAACGGCTACCGCTTCTGTCGTACGTTGTCAGCATTTTTACAAAACTAGCACAATATCTGTACGTTGCTACGAAACTATAAAATACAAGGAGTTAGGTCATTGGCTTAAAACATTATCAAAATATGGTGGCTCCATGTGGAATTTTCTCGCGGTTCACTATTAAAAATATCAAAAATACCACAAAAGATCATGTGTGATACATTGGAGAATCTTAAGTGACCATGGTCCTTTACAAACACAACATTTCAAATCTTGAAACATATTAGAATAGACAATGGTACTGCACATGTTGTGGATCAGGTAGGAGGATAAGGTCTATCATCGTTTTTGAATTACAATCTGTTCACTTTCTTGTTTTGTGATATAAAACTGAAATAGCTTGGCTGGGAAAAAAGGAAAAGTAAAACACGAGCATTATATTGAGTTGGAGTCGCATTTCTGCATTTGTTATTTGTGTCCAAGTGTTACTCTTAAATGAATAGTACTGTATTGTTTATTCGTGTTTGGTTTCACATGTGAGTACAAATATACTCCCTTCGTCCCAAAATAAGTGACTCAAAAATGACTCAACTTTAGACTAAAGTTAGTACAAAGTTGAGTCATTTTTGAGTCACTTATTTTGAGATGGAGGGAGTATTTGCTTATTTATGTTCATGAAAGGTTGCTATTCTTAATGTGGGCAGGGGTGCATTTGTTTATTGGTGAAGGATGTTGGTCCCACATGTGAACTCACCACCAACTCCAACCTTTATAAGTAGGAAAAGATAGTCGGTATGATTTTTGTTAATAGAACCCACAGTCCCTTTTTAAGTGGTATTCTTGGAAAACATTTTGATTTTGCGTTACAATCCACGCAAAATCGGGTGCTTCCACGCACAACCGATAGCCGGGACAAAGATTTACAATTGACTCAAATGGTAGATGGGATAAAGAACGAACGCAAAGAGTACTCCGGTCACTGTCGCGGCATCCTCGCAGTGGCATCAGCATTCGCCATCACCGCATCGCGTGGCGCCGGTTGTCACAGCGGAGGCCCAAGGTTGTGAAGAAGCCATATCCGTGGAGTACGGGCACCGACGCCTTGGGGGTCCCACGTATCTAAGCGGGCGGCTAACGAACTCTGAGGCGACAACGTGTGACAACGTCCATCAGAGCATATCCACCAGACCACATATAACGCCAACCCGTAAAACACATTTACAGTTCATGGAAAAACGGCTTTATGGGCCGGCGCGAGCGAGGGCAGAGTCAGACCTTGGAAAATGAACCTGTAAAAAAGGATATTCGCAAAAGATGCTCTTTTATGGGGTCGGCTCTTGGTGCGGCAGAACAGAACCCTTAAACTTAAACTGTAAATCAAATTTTTGCTTACATTTTTCCCCACATCTTCTTCTTCCTCTCTCCCGTGTCCATGGTCAACTAAATTTGTTCCTAAATACGGAGTCGTCGATCCGTGAATCCATCCAGGAGCTAGCTAGCTCCTCCATCCACGAATGCATCCAGGAGCAACCAAGCTAGCTAGCTGCTTCGTCCATGAATCCATCCAAGAGCTAGCTAGCTAGCTTTAGTGTCCACAAATCCATCCAAGAGCTAGCTAGCTAGATCCGGTCGTGGAACCCATCCAGGAGCCCGGAGCTAGCTATCTAGCTTCCGCTGCCGACGTTGAATCCGGCCACGACGAGCAGGGTGGCTGCTGGGACAGGCGGGGCGACGACCGAGAATGGGCGGCCGGCATTCGGTGACGTCCGGGGCAGCGTATGGTGGACGTGGACGGCGGGCGCGGAAGTTTCCATGGAAATTGGGCTCCCGCCAACTTCTTTCTCTCGATACAGGGCACCATAGAAGCGGACGCGAAAACTGCATTTTTGCAGATCGGGTGGAGCTTTTTACTGCGGCCACAAAAGTATTTACGGGTCCGACGCATTTGCAGGGTCTGGTCGGGCAACTTTTTTCACGTGGACCTGTATTTTGGCGGTTATTTTGCGGGTCAGGGCAGTATACGGGATCTGCTAGAGATGCTCTCATGGTGGTGGAGGAGGCGTGGCAAAGAGTGGCGGTGGCGGTGGTCACACGGTAGGTCCAAGCGCGTCGAGAAGCCAGATTCGTGGAGGACGTGCGCCAACAGCTTGGGGATCTTGCGGATCTGAGTGGGCGACCGGTGAACTGTGTGGCGATGGCGGCACGACGATGTCCGTCATGGTGGTGGCGGCAGCGGTGAGGCTCCCTGCATGCTCCTGCTCATGGCCAAGAAAAAGAAACAACTGAGAGGAAGGGGGAAGGAGAAAGGAACAAATGAGAGGAAGCGGGAAGGAAGAGAGGTTGCGTTGCGGTGGGTTGAGGCGGCGTGCGGAGGTGGATCGGATACAGAACACAAAGAAGGGGAGAGAAGAACAGAGGACGGGAACATTATGCGGATGAAGGAGAAGAAGCGTGTGGAGAATGAGGTAATGGTCGGCTGAGCAGATAAGAGCATCTCCAATCGTGCCCCCAACATGTTTTTTTGCCGGTGTCGTAAAATCGCTCTATCCCTGAGGAAGCTGATTTTCGTCGGTTGGGCCCATTTTTAGAGTTTCTCCAGTTGTGCCCCTACCATGCCCTTCAGGGTGTATTTTTTGCCGACATCGAAAAATTGCCTCACTCGTGCCTCCATGACGCCGATTTTCGCTGGTTGGGTCCATTTTTAGGCCCGACGATCCCAGGCTGAACCTAGTGCGCTAGGGGGGGGGCGCTTCGAGGCTCCGACAAAAGGGAAAATGGCGCATGGGCCGCCACTGTGAGGCAAAAAAAGGTTTTTCACCTCCAGACCCCCCCCCCCCGTGCATACTAGACCTTTCGCCGTCATGCCGATCCCGACGCCGTCCACCTACCTACCGCCGCTAGAAAGGCCATATCCCCAGCGAGAAAGAGAGTGTTCTCCGTGGCTTTGGCCCCTGCTTCTGGGCGAGCTTTTCTGGCGCTCCGTCCATGCACACGGTGCACGTCTGCCATGCCCACCAGGTGTTCGACGATTTGTCTCGACAATGGACTTTGATGATGAGGAGGCGTTCACGACGCTGTTGGAGGATGAAGACGATGCCGACGCCCAGGACGAAGAGCACCTCATGGTCCTCGCCGCTCTGGCCGGCCTATTCGCAAGCAAAGCAAGGCCGCGGCGAGGTGGCTCGGTGCCGGGCCGGCTGAAGGCAAAGCAGAGGCATCGAGTGGAAGGTTATTTCTTGATTACACCGACTACTTCACCGACGCTCCTCTACACGACGACAAAGAATTTCGGCGCCGTTATCGGATGGGCCTGAAGCTCTTCCTCGGGATTGTGAAATCCATTATGGAGTTCGATAGCTACTTCAAGTGCAAAAAGGACTGCGTCGGCACACTTAGATTCACCTCACTCGAGAAGTTCACGACACCTATGAGGATGCTTGCATAGAGAGCTCCCGATGATAATCTAGAAGACTATGGACGCATGGTCGAGTCTACCACCACTGAGTGTTCGTACAAGTTCTATAGGGCAGTGGTTGCAGTGTTTGGACCTCAATAATTGCGGTCATCCAATGCTGAAGACACTGCTCAGATCCTAGCATAGAATGCAACAAGAGAATTTCCTCGGATGCTTGGATGTATCGATTGCATGCATTGGAACTGAAAAAACTGTCCATTTGCTTGACAGGGGATGCACAAAGGTGCCAAAGGAGGTTGTAGTGTGGTAGTTGAGGCAGTGGCCACCCAGAACCTCTGGATTTGGCAATCCTTCTTTGGTACGCCAGGAACTCATAATGACATCAACGTACTGCAGTGCTCGAATGTCTTTACCAAGCTTGTTGAAGGTCATTGTAACAACCCAGAAGTGACGCTCTAGAAGATTCCCCATTTTATTTTGTTGTCACCATGTTAATTATTTGTTTGTCGCATTCATCATCACATCATTCACATCATCCGCATAGCATCGGCAATCCGTTGCCACATGTTTTCAAAACTTGCATCCGTTATTAGTTGTCGCTTCTCTCTGTTTTTGTAGTTGACCGTTTTGAGACCGACCATACACGCACGCGCGTGCGGCATCGGTAAAATATTTTTTGTCAACAGTGTGTATAAAACTTTGTCGGATTGGATTGAAACTTGGCGTGGGGTCTTATTTTAATATGTTTAGGTGATACGTCCAAAACGTATCTATAATTTTTGATGGTTTCATGCTACTTTTATGCTTTTGATAATTATTTTTATATTAAGTTTATGATTTATTTGGACTAACTTACTAATAGTTGCAAAAGTGCACAATGTTCTTGTTTTACACTTCGATGCGTAGGAACTATCAAAAATAGAAGAGGAAACCTTGTTGGAGTGGGACTCTGACTTTCGTGAAATCTGCCCCCCTACATATGTTAGAGATTGTCTGTTTCTGCCTCTAATATAATATCAAATGAACAAATAATAGATGTGAAAGTTGTGGAGAATTTTATTTTGATAATTCTAGACATAAAATTCGGCCCATTTGGAGTTCGGGCGCTCGAGGAAAGCCGGTTTTACTGGAGCACAAATATCTGATTACATGATTACGGGAATCGGTGACGTGATTGAGTCCAACTCTTACCATATTAGATGGATTCGGCCAAGCCACAACTTGGGGACCTCATTAGCGTTGATAGGGGTTCCTACCAAGGTTCTAGAGGTGCCCAAGAGCCCTTGGATCAAAGGGGCATTCATCGGAGGGCCAAGGATGATCGTCCCGACTCATATAAGGAGAGGAAAAACCTGATTTCTGAAGGCCACCAAGAGCTACGAGATTTCCTCCTCCGAGGCAGCCGCCTTGGGGTGGAGAACCACCTCCATACCAGAACCATTTCCAAGAAAGAAGGGGGGCCAAGGTCACCGCCCCCAAGGGCCGTGGCCTCCGTCGACCGCCGTCTTCTCTCCGGGCTGCACCTCTCCATCAACCTCTTGCTCACCATGGCCATGTGTGAGTAGTCTCCCTCGGGGCTGAGGTCTTCTACGTGTAGCTATGTGGTCATCACTCTCTCCCATGATGTGATCTTGATTGTGATTTCCTCTTTTGTGAATTGATTGAATATTGAGAGTCTCTTGGTGCTTGTCTTTGACTATCGTTGAGATATATGTTGTGGTGATTGTGGTACTCTCTTTGGATGGCCGCGGTGACATTGCGAAATCCATAGATGAGAACTACAAACTCTGAGGTGTGCTTTTGTAGCCCTACATAATTCTTGGCCTCTCTTTATCACAAAGGAATGACCTCCAAGTATGTCTCCATTGCATGTTCTAGTGAAAATATCATGTGATTAGATTATGTTAATGTTGTTGGGAGTTGCCACTAGTGAAAGTATGAAGCCTAGGCCTTGTTTTCCACCATTGAACACCGTTTACTTTCAGTTTTGTTTCATGTTTGCTTGCTGCCATTTTTATTTCAGATTTACAATACCTTGTTTTACCATCCATATCACTTGCCTTTTTACATCTCTACGCCGAACTAGTGCACCTATACAACTGACAATTTTATTAGGTGTGTTGGGGACACAGGAGACTTCTTGTATCTTAATTGGAGGGTTGCTTGAGAGAGACCATCTTCAACCTCTACTTTCGTGAGTTCGATAAACCTTAGGTCATCCACTTGAGGGAAATTCTGCTTTCCTACAAACCTCTGCGCTTGGAGATCCAACATAGTCTAAAGAATAGAAGCGTGCGTAGACATCAGTAGGCCGCTTGCCAAATTTCATCACAATCGGAGTTCGGTTGATACCCGAACCATTAAATATACAGCGACACTCTAGCCGGTTAAATTCCCAAACGTTTCGATGTTCAAAAATTCTTGTCACGGGTCGTACCACTTCCCTCTCATCCCCCATAGCCCATTTACACAGCCCACTAGACCCACCTAGCCCCTCCCTCCGTTCGTGGTCGTTCGATCGCAATCGGGCGGATGAAGTCCAAACCACCAATGTCCATTCACTATACAAATCCACCCCATGGAAAGAGTCTCTCACTCCACTAGGGCTTCCCCCTAGCCAAAATAGCAGCCACCCCCCTCAAAACCCCACCTGCTAGCTCTACCTCTTCTCTTCGTGAAATCCTACCACAGATCCAAATCTGGCCTTTGTATCTTGATTTGAAGGCTTAGATTCGCCCAAATCCCCACCTACCGGACATGTGTGTGGTCAAACCGGACACGTCCGGCGTCTAGAGAGCCCCCGCAGCCACCATCGCGCACAGCCTGCACCCGAGCCACTAGGCGCGCTTGCGCCGTCGGAGGACGTCGCTAGAGTTATCTTGCCTGGGCACCTTATAGTTATCTTGCGCCGAAGTATATTGTTGGGCCCTACAGAGATTAGGCTCGTGCCATGTTTTTTTTATCACATTTGAATTTGGCTAATTAACCTAAGAATTTCAGATTTTCAGAAAATGTGCATATTTTAAAATGCTAATAACTTTTTAACGGTGCATCAGATTAAAATAAATTAGATATATAAAATGCTCACAATTTTGTGTAGATTCACAATATGCCACTTTCATGCATGTAAAAATAATTAACCTTGTTGTTTGCATTGTTTTGCGTGATGCCATGTTAAAAAGGATTTAATTCATAGCAAATTAACCGTGCACCGGATTAAGATGATTTCAACATGTAAAATTCTTAGAATTTTGTGTAGTCTCACAATATCCAACTTGCATCCATGTTTAAAATGTTTAACTTGTTGTTTTAATTTAATTTGCTCAAATGCGATGCTAAAACAATTTGCCTCATAATTAATTAACCATAGCTCCAATTAAAATGTTTCACATATGTAACCTGGCTAGAAAAAATGTGTAGAACAACATGGTGGCCTTTAGTTTCCTCTTTAGTAATTCTAAAACCGTGTTTAGGCAGATCAGTAACAAATTCAACATTACATGTGGAGAATTTCCAGAATTGTTATTTGTTGTTCCGACGACATTTAAACTTGTGTACAATATCATGTAGCTTCATAATGTCTTGTGCATCAATGCTTTAACATGTTGTGGATGTCATTTGCATGCATTTTGCATCCATGTCATATTATCTTGAATCTATCATATCTTTTAGACAGTAGCTCCGTATCAAATGGTCTATATATGTAAATCGACTCGAATGATGTGTAGAATCACAGGAACCACTTTATTTTTGTTGTTTAATAAATATAAAACATGTGTAGTACAGATCTGGACAGATATCGAAATTAACATCTGGGGTAATTTCGGAAATTCTATATGTTGTTTTCAACCTCATTTAATATACCTAGATAGGTAGTTAAATTATGCTTCACCTCTTTCCATGTCTAACAACATTTAAACTTGTCGAGTAAATAAACAGGACTGAACTAAGTAATTAAATGTGGAGTTTCGTCAATATGCAACTCGTTGCATATTGAGCTTCACTTAATGTGTAGAGTTTAATTGTTGTGATGTGCCATGTGTTGCATAATTAAACCGGACATGCATCATATTTGTTTGTGCATCATATCATGCTTATGTTGTGGTGTTATCGTGTGTTGATTGTTGTTCCGGATTGTTTCTTCTCGATAAAGTTCCAAACCGCTTTGGAGTGTGAGGAGTTCGACTATGTTGGTTCGTCTACTTCATGGATTCGTTACTCTTCCAAGCGAGATCACACGCAAGATGATCATTTTCCTAGATACTGCTATGGCAACAAAAGTCCTTCCCCGACGCTTAGGAATTCTTCTTGTTACTTCTCTGGTTTGCGTCAGTTTTTCCCTTGAAGAGGAAAAGGTGATGCAGCACATGAGCAGTAAGTATTTCCCTCAGTTTGAGAACCAAGGTATCGATCCAGAAGGAGGGCCTCGTCAGTCCAAAGTACCTGCGCAAACACAAACAAGCTTGCACCCAACGCTTCAAAGGGGTTGTCAATCCCTTCAAGATTGTTTGCAAAGTGAGATCTGAAGACGGAAAGTGCAACGAAGTAAAAAGTGTAAGGCTGAAAATATGGTGTCGAGTAGACCCTGGGGGCCATAGTGTTCACTAGAGGCTTATCTCATAATAGCAAATATCACGATGGGTGAACAAATTATCGTCGAGCAATTGATAGAACCGCGCAAAGTCATGACGATATCTAAGGCAATGATCATGCATATAGGCATCACGTCCGAGACAAGTAGACCGATACTTTCTGCATATACTACTATTACTCCACACATCAACCGTTATCCAGCATGCATCTAGTGTATTGAGTTCATGACGAATAGAGTAATGCTTTAAGCAAGATGACATGATGTAGAGGGATAATCTCAAACCAATGATGAAAACCCCATATTTTTACCCTTGATGGAAACAACACGATGCATGCCTCGCTACCCCTTCTGTCACTCGATGAGGTCACCGCACGGTATGAACCCAAAACCAAGCACTTCTCCCATTGCAACAATAATTGATCTAGTTGGCCAGACAAAACCCACAACTCAAAGAGAATTACAAGGATATGAAATCATGCATAAGAGAGATCAAAAGAAACTCAAATAAGATTCATAGATAATCTGATCATAAATCCACAATTCATCGGATCTCGACAAACACCGCAAAAGAGATTACATCGGATAGATCTCCATGATGATCATGGAGTACTTTGTATTGAAGATCCAAGAGAGAGAAGAAGCCATCTAGTTACTAGCTATGGACCCGTAGGTCTATGGTGAACTACTCACGCATCATCGGAGAGGTCATGGTGTTGATGAAGAAGCCCTCCGTATCCGAATCCCCCTCTGACAGGGCACCAGGACGTGCCCCAGATGGGATCTTGCGGAGACAGAAGCTTGCGGCGGCGGAAAAGCGATTGCGATGATCTCTTGATTTTTTTCTGGAATTTATGGGATTATATAGGCGAAAGATGTAGGTCAGGGGACCTCCAGGAGGCCCACAAGCCTGGATGGCGCGGCCCCCTGGCCGCGGGGTAGGGTTTGTGGGGCCCCTGGAGCTCCTCTGGCTTGGCTCCCAAGTTCTCCGATCTTCTTCCGTTCCAAAAAAATCTTTTCGGGGATTTTCTTCCGTTTGGACTCCGTTTCAAAATCTCCTGTGAAAGGGGTCAAAAACATGGAAAAAACAGGAACTGGCACTTGGCACTGAGTTAATAAGTTAGTCCCAGAAAATAAATAAAAAGCATGCAGAACATCCAAAGTTTGACAAGATAATAGCATGAAACCATCAAAAATTATAGATACGTTGGAGACGTATCAAGCATCCCCAAGCTTAACTCCTGCTCGTCCTCGAGTAGGGAAGTGATAAAGATTGAATTTTTGATGTGGAATGCTACCTAGCATAGTTGTCCTTTGCAACTTCTTTCACGTGGCATGAATGTTCATATCCGTAAGATTCAAAACAATAGTTTGCTATTGACATGAAAACAGTAATACTTCAAGCAAACTAGCAAAGTAATCATGAACTTTCAAAATAACAAGGCCAAATAAAGTTATCCCTACAAAATCATATAGTCTGGCTATGCTCCATCATCCTCACACAACTAATGTAAATCATGCACAACCCCGGAATTGGCCAGGTAATTGTTTTCGCACTCTTACTTTCTCAAACCTTTTATAACTATCACGCAATACATGAGCGCGAGCCATGGGTATAGCACTGTAGGTGGAATAGAGTGTGGTGGTGGTTGTGAGACAAAAAGGAGGAGATGGTCACACTGACTCGGCATATCAATAGGCTATGAAGATGCCCATTAATAGATATCAATGTGAATGAGTAGGGATTGCCATAGAAGAGATGCACTAGAGCTATAAGTATGTGAAAGCTCAAGAGGAAAACTAGTGGGTGTGCATCCAACTTGCTTGCTCATGAAGACCTAGAGCAATTTTGAGGAAGCCCATCATTGGAATATACAAGCCAAGTTATAAAACGAAGATTCCCACTAGCATATGGTAGTGACAAAGCAAGAAGCTCTCAATCATGAAGAACATGGTGCTAACATGAAGCACAAGTGTGGAGAAAGATAGTAGCATTGTCCCTTCTCTCTTTTTATCTCATTTCTTTTTTTAATTTGGGCTCTTAGGCCTCTTTTTTTCTTTTCTTTTCTATTTTTTTTTTGTTTTTGGGCTCTTTGGCCTTTTTTCCTCACATGGGACAATGCTCTAATAATGATGATCATCACACTTTTATTTACTCACGGCTCAAAGATCACAATGATGATGGCTCCATAGGAAATGCCTCCGGCAGTGTACCGGGATGTGCAACGGTCTAGCATGGCGTATGACGTTGAAACATCTCGCTAGCTATCTTACGATCATGCAATGGCAATATGAGAGTGATGGCACAAGTCATGAGACGGAACGGTGGGAGTTGCATGGCAATATATCTCGGAATGGTTATGAAAATGCCATAGTAGGTAGGTATGGTGGCTGTTTTGAGGAAGGAATTTGGTGGGTTTGTGCACCGGCGAGAATTGCGCGGCACTAGAGAGGCTAGCGAAGGTGGAAGGTGAAAGTGCATCTATACCATGGGCTCACATTAGCCATGAAGAACTCACATACTTATTGCGAAAGTTTTTATTAGCAATTGAAACAAAGTGCTAAACGCATACTCCGAGGGGAAGGGTTGGTAGGTGTAAACCATCGCGCGATCCCGACCTCAACACTAAGGATGACAATCAATAGATCAATTATGCTCCGACTTCCTAACATGGTGGTTCATCATACGTGCATGCGACGGGAATCACTAACTTCAACACAAGTATCTCTAGATTCACAACACCCTACTAACATAACTCTCAATATTACTGAATCCACGTCTCAAAACTAATTGAGAGGAATCAAAACTTCTCTTACTACTCAATGCACATGAAGATGGAGGTTTTTGCATCCTCTTTGGGTACCTAGCACATTTGGGACTACTTTCATAGCATAAGCCAACGACCAAGTCACGCACCGCCGTGCTCTAAAGATATAAGTGAAGCACAAGATCAAAAGTATCTAGCTCAAAATATATAAGTGAAGAAGTAGAGCAAAAGTATCTAGCTCAAAAGATATAAGTGAAGCACTATGAGCAAAAGTATCTAGCTCAAAAGATATAAGTGAAACACTATGAGCATTCTAGCAAAATCACGATGAGTGCATGTCTCTCTCTCTCAAAAAGGGTGTGCAGCAAGGATGATTGTGACACAACAAAAAGAAAAGACTCCTAAGATACAAGACGCTCCAAGCAAAACACATATCATGTAGTGAATAAAAATATAGCTCCAAGTAATGTTACCGATGGATTGAAGACGAAAGAGGGGATGCCTTCCCAGGGCATCCCCAAGCTTAGGCTTTTTGGTGTCCTTGAATTTGGCTTGGGATGCCTTGGGCATCCCCAAGCTTGAGCTCTTTCCACTCCTTATCTCTTTGTCCATGAGAACATCACCCAAAACTTGAAAACTTCACAACAAAAAACTTAAACAGAAACTTGTGATAACATTAGTACAAGAAAACAAACTACCACTTCTTTTGGTACTGTACCAAACTTGAATTCCATCCATATAGATGATGGGCTACTGTATTCTCACTTTTCCACGGCTAGTACCCCCCGATACTAACCATAGTTTCATCAAAACAAGCAACCAACTCAACAAAAACAGAATGTGTCAAAAACAGACCAGTCTGTAACAATCTGTATACTTCGTATACTTCTGGTACCTCAAAAAATCTGAACAATTACGACGGCCTGGGAAAAAAGCATATCAATCAGCAGCAAAAAGAATCAACTCAAAAGCTCTTTCTGAATAAAACTGAAAAATTATCTCGTTCACGAAAAGTTTCTGTCTTTTTCCAGCAGGATCAAATAACCATTACCAAGACTAGTCATAAAGGTTTTGCTTGGCTCAAACACAAAAAGAAACACAAAAAACACAATCACAACAGAATTATGAAAGTGTGGACGCAACAAAAGAGAAAGAAAAAGATAAATTCATTGGGTTGACTCCCAACAAGCGCTATTGTTTAACGCCCTTAGCTAGGCATAGGAGCGATAGAATCACGTATCGTCGTCTTTGGTGCTCAAACCATAAGTGGCCGTCATCATGGATTCATAAGGCAATCTTATTTTCTTTCTAGGAAAGTGTTCCATGCCCTTCCTTAAAGAAAATTGAAATCTAATATTCCCTTCCTTCATATCGATGATAGCACCAATAGTCCTTAGGAAAGGTCTACCAGGAATAATAGGGCATGTAGGATTGCAATCAATGTCAAGCACAATGAAATCCACGGGTACATAGTTCCTGTTTGCAATAATAAGAACATCATTGATCCTTCCCATGGGTTTCTTGATAGTAGAATCAGCAGGATGCAAATTAAAAGAACACTCTTCAATCTCATTAAAACCCAGAACATCACATGAAGACTTTGGAATCGCAGAAACACTAGCACCCAAATCACACAAAGCATTGCACTCATAGTTTTTGATTTTGATTTTGATGGTAGGTTCCCACTCATCATGAAGCTTTCTAGGGATAGAGACTTCCAATTCAAGTTTCTCTTCAAGAGCTTTTATAATAGCTTCGACGATATGATCGATAAAGGCTTTGTTTTGGCTATAAGCATGTGGAGCGTTCAACATGGATTGCATCAAAGAAATGCATTCAATCAAGGAGAAACTATCATAATTGAATTCCTTGAAATCCACGATAGTAATTTCATTACTACTCAAAGTTTTAACGTCTTCTACTCCACTTTTAATGCTTTTAGCATAGATGGACTCCGAATCATTGGGGCACTTTTCAACCAAAGTGGATTCATATCCAGCCCCATAATCATTAGATTTGACACAAGAAAACAAAGATTCAATGGGAGTCACACCAAGCACTTTAAGATCTTCGTGATTATCATCATGAGAACACGCCTTTTTAAGCCATTCATGTCTAGCACGAATTTGGGCGGTTCTTTCTTGGCTCTCAATCATGGAAACACGCATAGCTTTCAAAGTTTCATCCATGTTGATTTTGGGAGGAGCACATCTAACTTTCAAAGCATCAACATCACAAGAAATTCTATCAACGCTCTTAGCCAAATCGTCAATTTTGAGTAGTTTTTCCTCTATGGACGCATTGAAATTTTTTTGAGAGTTGATGAACTCTTTGATATTACTCCCTAGATCAGAGGGTAATCTATTGTAATTTCGATGAGTATTGTTGTAGGAGTTGCCAAATTTATTAGAGGAGTTACTAGGAAAAGACCTAGGAACATAGTTTCCTCTAAAGGCATTGTTGTTGCCAAAGTTATTCCTACCAACAAAAATTAACGTCCAAGCTAGCGTTGCTACTCTCAATCAAAGAAGAAAAAGGCATATCATTAGGATCCAAAGGAGCACTTCTACTAACAACCAAATTCATTAACTCGTCCATCTTAGCACTCAACGATTTAATTTCTTTTATAGCATGTACCTTCTTACTAGTAGGTGACCTTTCAGTGTGCCACTGAGAGTAGTTCGTCATGATTTTGTCTAAGAGCTTTGTGGCTTCTCCTAACGTGATTTCCATGAACGTTCCACCTGAGGCGGAGTCCAAGATATTTCTAGAAGAGAAATTCAAGCCAACGTAAAAGATTTGGATAATCATCCAAAGACTCAAGCCATGAGCGGGACAATTTCTAATCATTAATTTCATCCTCTCCCAAGCTTGTGCAACATGTTCATGTTCAAGTTGCTTGAAATTCATGATATCATTACGGAGAGAGATGATCTTAGCCGACGGAAAATACTTGGATATATAAGCATCTTTGCACTAATCCCAAGAATCGATACTATTTTTGGGCAAAGAAGAAAACCAAGTTTTTGCGCGATCTCGCAACGAGAAAGGAAAAAGCTTCAATTTAATCACGTCATTATCCACATCTTTTTTCTTTTGCATATCGCAAAGCTCAATGAAGGTATTGAGATGGGATGCGGCATCTTCACTAGGAAGGCTAGAGAATTGCTTTTTCATAACTAGATTCAGCAAAGCGGCATTGATTTCGTATGACTCCGCACTAGTGGCGGGAGCAATCGGAGTACTAATAAAATCATTATTATTAGTATTCGAGAAATCACAAAGTTAGGTGTTTTCGTTCATGGTGACTTCAGCAAGCAAGCACACAAGCAAACAAAAAGCAGGCGAGAAAAAGGGCGAACGAAAAGGCGAACGAGAAAGGCAAATTGGTGAAGTGGGGAGAGGAAAACGAGAGGCAACTGGCAAACAAAGTAAATGCAAGAGATGAGATTTCGACACCTACTTGGATGAGTCCTTGACTTGATCTTCCTCCCCAGCAACGGCGCCAGAAATTCTTTTGCTACGGCAACAAAAGTCCTTCCCTGGCGCTTAGGAATTCTTCTTGTTACTTCTCTGGTTTGCATCGGTTTTTCCCTTGAAGAGGAAAGGGTGATGCAGCACAGGAGCAGTAAGTATTTCCCTTAGTTTGAGAACCAAGGTATCGATCCAGAAGGAGGGCCACGTCAAATCCAAAGTACCTGCGCAAACACAAACAAGCTTGCACCCAACGCTTCAAAGGGGTTGTCAATCCCTTCAAGATTGTTTGCAAAGTGAGATCTGAAGGCGGAAAGTGCAACGAAGTAAAAAGTGTAAGGCTGAAAATATGGTGTGGAGTAGACCCTGGGGGCCATAGTGTTCACTAGAGGCTTCTCTCATAATAGAAAATATCACGGTGGGTGAACAAATTACTGTCGAGCAATTGATAGAACCACGCAAAGTCATGATGATATCTAAGGCAATGATCATGCATATAGGCATCACATCCGAGACATGTAGACCGATACTTTCTGCATGTACTACTATTACTCCACACATCGATCGCTATCCAGCATGCATCTAGTGTATTGAGTTCATGACGAACAGAGTAACGCTTTAAGCAAGATGACATGATGTAGAGGGATAATCTCAAACCAATGATGAAAACCCCATCCTTTTACCCTTGATGGCAACAACACGATGCATGCCTCACTACCCCTTCTGTCACTGGGTGAGGTCACCGCACAGTATGAACCCAAAACCAAGCACTTCTCCCATTGCAAGAATCATAGATCTAGTTGGCCAAACAAAACCCACAACTCGAAGAGAATTACAAGGATATGAAATCATGCATAAGAGAGATCAGAAGAAACTCAAATAAGATTCATAGATAATCTGATCATAAATCCACAATTTATCAGATCTCAACAAACACACCGCAAAATAAGATTACATCAAATAGATCTCCATGAAGATCATGGAGAACTTTGTATTGAAGATCCAAGAGAGAGAAGAAGCCATTTAGTTACTAGCTATGGACCCGTAGGTCTATGGTGAACTACTCACGCATCATCAGAGAGGTCATGGTTTTGATGAAGAAGCCCTCCGTATTCGAATCCCCCTCTGACAGGGCACCAGGACGTGCCCCAGATGGAATCTTGCGGAGACAGAAGCTTGCGGCGGCGGAAAAGCGATTGCGATGATATCTTGATTTTTTTCTGGAATTTATGGGATTATATAGGCGAAAGATCTAGGTCAGGGGACCTCCAGGGGGCCCACAAGACTGGATGGCGCGCCCCCCTTGCCGCGGGGTGGGGGCTTGTGAGGCCCTTGGAGCTCCTCTGGCTTGGCTCCCAAGTTCTTCGATCTTCTTCCGTTCCAAAAAAAAATCTTTTCGGGGATTTTCTTCCGATTGGACTCCGTTTCGAAATCTCCTGTGAAAGGGGTCAAAAACATGGAAAAAACAGGAACTGGCACTTGGCACTAAGTTAATAAGTTAGTCCCAGAAAATAAATAAAAAGCATGCAAAACATCCAAAGTTTGACAAGATAATAGCATGAAACCATAAAAAATTATAGATACGTTGGAGACGTATCAGATACCATAATGATCATTTCCATGTTAGTTTGTCTCATTTCTATCGCGATGTCTCGTTGCCTACCACTTAAATGTTAGCCTCCCAACATTGCTATGAAAAGCCTCTAACCCCTCCACATCCCAACAAACCACTGTTTCGTTATGTTACCGCTTGCTCAACCTTTCTTATAGCATTGCTAGTTGCCGGTGCAGTTGCTTCCACGGGACAACATGGGTTCCTTGTTGTATCACCATATAATTATTATTTAATTTTGTGCACCTATATACTTGTTAAAAGGTGGAAGGCTTGTCCTTCTAGCCTGGTGCTTTGTTCCACCTTTGCCGCCTTAGTTTCGGCTACCGGTGTTATCTTCCATAATTGAGCACTCCTAACATGCTTGGGGTTGTTATGGGGACCCCCTTGATAATTCGTTTTAGTATAAAACTGGTCTGGCAAGGCCCAACTTTGGTACTACATTTGCCTAAAATTTATTGAACCCACATAGGGAGTAATTAACGCGAGGATAATTAATTAACCCCTCGAGCCAGTGCTCCTCATGAGTGTTGGTCCAAACTAGAGCCCTTTGCGGGGCCAACTCGGGGCAACTCGGGAGATTTCTATCAGGCCAACGTACGCTGTGCTTATCCGTCCTGAGAACGAGATATGCGGCTCCTATGCGTCGACACGTCGGGTGGCCTTGCTGGATTTGTTATATTTTTTACGATATATCTTGTGCGAGGGATTCTGAGGATACTTTGGGCTATCTCGAGGTTGAGGTTTTCCAATAGGAACCCGAGGAGATCATGGGTTTTCTGTGGTTGAGGTTATTCCGACGCAGCGTGTGGTAGTTTGTGATGGACTATTTGGAGCACCCCTGCAGGGTTAAGTCTTTCAGAAAACCATGCCCGTGACTATGTGGCAAACTTGGAAGCTTTGTTTAACATCCGTTCTAGATAACTTGAAGTAAACTTAACTAAAATATGCCAACAGTGTGCGTAACCTTGATTGTCTCTTCTCACGAGCTCTGTATCCGGAAGAGGACACGGTGGGGTCATGTTTGACCTAAGTACGTGTTTAGGATCACTTCGTGATCATTCTAGTTCACGTCTATTTATGCGTAGATCATCCCCCTCTTATTCTTGTACTCGTAAGTTGGCCACTCAAATAAATGCTTAGTTTCTTGCTGCAGACTCACCACTTAACCCTATCTCATCCATTAAGCTCTGCTAGTCTTGATACCTTTGGAAATGGGATTGTTGAGTCCCTCTGGCTCACGGATTATTACAACAATAGTTGCATGTACATTTAAAGCAATACTTTGACATGAGCATGATGATTGTTCTATTTGGAGTTTCTTCTTCTACTTCATCATCATCAATCTAGGATGGGTTCTAGGCCGGCAGCCTGGGATAACAAGGATGGACGTCGTTCTTTTATTATTTGTTTTCGTCCATAGTCGCACCATGCTCTTCGACATGGTGAGTGAATATGTTATTCTATTGATGTGTTCTTGATGTAGCTTGTGGTGAGTGTAAGCCAATTCCATATACTCATCTCCTCTCTACATGTACTTGTAATGATATCCATTCTTGCAAAACGATGAGATGCGCTTCTATTCCTGTCGATGCCCTTGTGCCAAAATAAGGATAGGTTCTCATCTTATGCGTTACAAGTTGGTATCAGAGCAGTACCGACCTAGGAGCCCCCTTGATTGATCAAACTTGGTTGAGTCGAGTCTACTGAAAAAAACTACTTTGAGTCTAGTTATATATCGAAGAGTAGAATTCTTCTTATAACTCTTCTATGCTCCGGTGAGGAATCTTGAGGTAAGAATTCTAATTCTACTCCTCTTCTCACTCAAAAAGATTTAGGATCACACAGGTATTTTGGAACCTTTGTGATGTCGTTGTGACTGGGATTTTGTTCTTGGTGCCTCCTATTATTGAGGAGTTGAGCTCCAGGGGATTCTTGTCACACTCGCTATCATTCAGTTTCCTTAGTATCTCAAGACGGAGGATGTTCGAAATTGCTTCAATACAAGTAGTGGGGAGAGGAGTCTGGCATTCCCAGTCCCAGTGGAGAGTGTCCGGATGTACTGTCATACTTGGTATCATTGTGATTACGAGGGTCTGAGATAGATGAGTTTCCGAGATCTGGTACACTGGATGGGTAGTGTTATTGCTAGGAGTTGAGTGATGGATTTTACTCCTTGTATCCATGGACTCGATTGCATAACCAGAAATTTTCGAGAGTTTTTAGGTGGGAATTCAAGTAGTTACCTAGGATTATCTTCCAACAGATGCATGATGGGAGGTTGGGGTTCGAGATCTAGTGGATTCGTTTGTTCATGATCATTCTTACAGAGGAGAGTCTCGATATATGTCATCAGATATGCTTCGTCAAGCCATGTAGCTTGCTATGCCTAGGGAGCATATTCGAGCGTCGTTTAAATAAGACAATCCAATGTATGATCGAGCCCGTGCGAACCTTACCACGAAAATATCGAACGAAATCTGAGTCATGAATTTGTTCCGGCTTGTTTAGTAAGCATCATCCTTTGTTTTGTTGGAATATGATAATTCGAGTTGCTTCGATGTCAAGTGGTGATTTCATATCTTTTCTAAGCAGTGTTCTCATATTTTTATGCGAATGCTAATTCTTTTGATCAATCAATTTGTCTTATCAATTCTTTTCAAACCGGAGTTGTCATGTCAATTCTTTTCACCCGATGTGCTTCTCTTCAAGTCAATTCAATTTGCCCCGACATTTGCAAGGTCAATCTTTCATTAATTTTGGAGTTCTCCTCATGTGTCCCAAGTTGTCTTTTTTTCCCCGCCCTCCCACCCTTTTTCTTCAAGTGGTTCAATTATCATCCAAGTGACTTCCTTTTCATTGATGCTTCTGCTATCTTTTCTTCCTGTGGTATCCGGTGATTCTTTGTAGAGATTCTCAGGAGTTTCGAGTTCATCATGATTCATTCTTGTTTTCTTTTCCGGTGGATTCAATTCAACTCTCGGTGTGCATTATATCCTTTTTATCCTTTAAATGATTCCTGTGTTGGAAATTCTCATCAAGTCTCTCTTATTTATTCATTCCTCTCTTTGTATCCGAAGTGTTCAAGATATCTCAGAAGTATCTTGTTTTCAATCCTTTCAATTATTTCTAGGTTCTCACCTCACCAAGTTCTCAATTTATACCAGTGCAAGCAATCCTTCTTTGCATTCCTTTCAACGGTGTTCTCTTTTAGTGGCCCCATAACCCACAGGTTTTCCCAGGTTCTTACCTGGCTCTTCTAATCTTTTCCGGTGAAATCTAGTTATTTTAAAATGTGATGTAAGTATGAATTCCATCAGTCATATTCCATCTCTAAGATTGCTTCAAATTATTGTCGTCGTTGGGTCAACATTTCCTAATTCTTTATTCCAGAGTGTCTCGGTAATTCTTGATGGTGATTCTTGCCAACATTCTCAGCTTGGAAGATTGAAGGAGTGTTTCTCGTAATCTTGTTCATTCTTCTCAAGATTTGTCATCTCAGCTTCAAGTTATCCTCTCAATTGTTTCGGTCATGATTAATTCCTTCCATATCTATCTGGTGCATTTCGGAGTTCTTTTCATTTGTCGACCCTGAGAAGGCCATCATTTCAGAAGATTTCTTCATTCTCAGCTTTCAACTTTCATTCTCAAATTCTTCTCAACTGTTATCTCTTGTTCGTATCTTCATTGTTCCGGTGCCTCATTCAAATTTGCTATTATGCAGCTCAAGATTTCTTCATTCTCATGCATTCCGTTCATTTGTAATATCCCCATATGTTCTAAAGCCATCAGGTTGATCATGATCTCTTCATTCTCATGTATCTTTATTCATTCATAGTATTCCCATTCATTTGCAAATCTTACCGGTGGCCTGTTCAAGCATTCTCTAATCATATCATGCTCTCCTTGTCCTCATGTAGCCCAATTCATTTGTTTTATCCTCTTTCATTCCCAATTCTTACTGGTGTTTCTTCCAAGACTTCTTCAAGTTTGTGCTCATATCTCTCTCTAATCTTTTTCAACAAGAATAAGTTGTATGCCAAACCCATTGATTGTCATCAATTTAACTTGGTGAAGGAGAGTCATCACATAATTCTTATTATTGTGTCCTTGAGGTGATTTCAATTCTTTTCCATAGTTGTTCATGATATGAAATTCTTGGGTCTAAACTGTTCATCTTTTCTATTCCGGTGTTTCAAGTTTTCTCAATTATCTCTTCGTCAAGTTCCACCTAAACCATCACAAGGCCATAATCTTATTTTGTTCAACCTTCAATTCTTTTCCATCATCCTTTGATTCCAGAGTTCTTCCAAGGGTTCATCATGGTGGTTCTTCAAGGATTTATTCTTTCTCCAGTGTCCTTCAAGATTCATTTGGTAGTACCTCAAGTATTCTTATCTTTCATTTCAAGTGCAGTTCCTCCTCCATTTTTCCTTTGAGGTGTTGTTATGGCATTCTTGATTCATGGGATTCTCGAAGAGAATTTGTTTCAAGAATGAGATAATTAAACCCATATTTTCTTCCATCGAGCTATCTTGCTTTAGATCTCACCTAAAGCTTTCCCTAAGGATTGTTGCTATATGGTGATTATCGTTGATCCAAGTTCGCAATGCATCCTCTTGGTGTAAGATGTTTTGCATATCTTGTTGCTCCCAAACAATGTTTGTTCCTGTTAGTGGTTGGGTGTCACCTCATAATTTTGAAATGGTTTCCATAAGTCCATTACAAGCTTCTTCTTTTCGTTGTCAATTTTCCAACAACTCCGATCAATTCTTCTTGTGAGGATGCTTCTCAAATTCAATTGTGATAGAAGTTGCCATTTTCTTCTCCTTTGTCTTATCTCCATAGGTCTAGCTTTTATTCTTTTGTTTTGGAGGCATTATGATGTTGCTCCCTTCATTCCATCATCTCATTTATCAAGATCATGTTCTTCCCTTGCTTTCCTCTTTAACCGGAGTGTTGTTTTATCTTTTCAAGATCTTGCATCTTATCAAGTTTTGCCTCTTTTTCCAACCGAAGTGTTGCCGAAATTTCTTGTGAATTCTGTCTTGTTTCTCGTGTCATTCTTCATCTCCTTGCAATCTTCAAGGATCATTGGTTTCAATCATTTTCCAAAGAAGCAACTAAATTTTACCTGTTGCCCTTGCTCTTCATCTCCCTCTTTCATTCTTAGATCTTGGGGAGAGATATATTGTTAGTGCAACATAGTTGTAACAACGCGGAACAGACGCTCCAGAAGATTCCCTTTTTTATTCGATTGTCGCCGTGTTAATTATTTGTTTGTCGCATTCTTCATCGCATAATTTGCATCATCTGCATAGCATCAGCACTCCGTTGTCGTCTATTTTCAAAACTTGCAACCGTTTTTAGTTGTTGCTTCTCAGTTTTTGCCGTTCACCGTTTTGAGACCAACCACACACATGCGCGCCCACAACATCGTTATTTTTTTTCTAAAAGCGTGTATAAAACTTTTTTAGATTGGGTTGGAACATGGCGTGCAGTCTTATTTTAATATGGGTAGGCCGCGTGCCAAATTTCATCGCAATCGGAGTTCGTTTGGTACCCGAACCGTTAAATATATAACGACACTCTAGCCGGTTAAATTCCCGAACATTTCAATGTTTAAAAATTCTTGTCACGGGGCCGCACCACTTCCCTCTTATCCCCCATAGCCCATCTACACAGTCCACTAGACCCACCTAGCCCCTCCCTCCGTTCGTGGTCGTTGGATTGCGATAGGATGGACGAGATCCAAACCACCAATGTATTCCCTATATAAACCCACCCCATGGAGTCTCTCATTCCACTAGGGTTTCCCCCTAGCCAAAATTGCAGCCCCCCCCTCAAAAACCCCACCTTCTAGCTCCACCTCTTCTCTACCCAAAATCCTACCCCCATATCCAAATCTGGCCTTTGGATCTTGATCTAAAGGCTCACATTCTCCCAAATCCCCACCTACCGGACATGTCTGTGGTCAAACCGGACATGTCCGACGACCACACAGCCCCCGTAGCCACCACCGTGCCTCCGCGCGTAGCCCACACCCGAGCCGCTAGGCGTGCGTGCATCCTCGGAACACCTCGGTGGAGCCACCGAAAGCCAGCCCCAGGCCCCACTCCCTCTCCTTCTTCCTCCTCTGCTCTCTCAGTGTCACCTAACATCTATCTCTCTCCCGTGTTGCCCGAGGGAGCCGGAGCTTGCCTAGCATGGAGTTGCCGCCGCCCACACCTTTCGCTGCCACGAGCAGTTGTCCCGCCGCTGGAATTGCTGCTGATGCCCCCTCTCTAATCGGATCCGCTCCACCCTGCCTACCCCTCACCGCCGGTCAGCCGAGCCGCTCGCCGGAGCTTGGCCAAACCGGCCGCTGCGCTGTTGTGTGCTGCGGCTCGGGAGTGAGACGCCCGCTCACTGCGCGCCCATCCACCGTGGGCCCCATCCCCAGCCGCGGCACAACAATCGCGCTCGTCCAGCCCAGGCGAGGCCCAGCCATCGCCTCACGTGCTCCCGTGGGCCACTGCCTCGTTAGTGCCTTGGCCCAGTTTCCCCACTGGTCGCCTCGCTTCTCCACCGACCTGGGCCGAAGCCCAGCTAGGTGAGCTCCCCCGATACCACTATTCCCCGCTCGGGCACCTTATAGTTATCTTGCGTCAATGTGTAGTGTTGGGCCCTGCACAGATTAGGCTCGTGCCATGTTTTTTATCACATGCGAATTTGGCTAATTAACCCAAGAATTTCAGATTTTCACAAAATATGCATATTTTAAAATGCTAATAAATTTTTGACGCGCATCAGATTAAAAGAAATTAGATATATAAAATGCCGATAATTTCGTGTAGATTCACAATATGCCCCTTTCACGCATGATAAAAATAAGTAACCTTGTTGTTTGCATCGTTATGCGTGATGTCATGTTAAAAAGGATTTTCTTCATTGCAAATTAACCGTGCTCCGGATTAAAATGATTTCAACATGTAAATTTCTTATAATTTTGTGTAGTTTCACAATATCCTACTTGCATCCATGTTTAAAATGTTTAACTTGTTTTAATTTAATTTGCTCAAATGCCATGCTAAAACAGTTTGCCTCGTAATTAATTAACCGTAGCTCCAATTAAAATGTTTCACATATGTAACTAGGCTAGAAAAATGTGTAGAACAACATGGTGGCCTTTAGTTTCCTGTTTCGTAACTCGAAAATTGTGTTTAGGCAGATGAGTAACAAATTCAACATTATATGTGGGGAATTTCCGGAATTGTTATTTGTTGTTCCGGCCTCATTTAAACTTGTGTAGAATATCATGTAGCTTCATAATGTCTTATGTATCCATGTTTTAACATGTTGTGGCTGCCATTTGCATGCATTTTGCATCCATGTCATATTATCTTGAATCGGTCATATCTTTTAGATAGTAGTTTGATAACCCACAAGTATAGGGGATCACAACAGTTTTCGAGGGTAGAGTATTCAACCCAAATTTATTGATTCGACACAACGGGAGCCAAAAAATATTCTCGAGTATTAGCAGATGAGTTGTCAATTCAACCATACCTGAAAGACTTAATATCTGCAGCAAAATATTTAGTAGCAAAGTTGTATGGAAGTAACGGTGACGGTGGCAAATGTAAAAGTAGAAGTTTTGTAGTGATCGTAACAATAGCAGCGGAAAAGTAACTTAGCAAAGACCAATATGTGGAAAGCTCGTAGGAAATGTATCTGTGATGGATAATTATGTTGGATGGCATTCATCATGCAATAGTCATAACATAGGGTGATACCGAACTAGCTCCAATTCATCAATGTAATGTAGGCATGTATTCCATATATTGTCATATGTGCTTATAGAAAAGAACTTGCATGACATCTTTTGTCCTACCCTCCGTGGCAGCGGGGTCCTAATGAAAACTAAGGGATATTAAGGCCTCCTTTTAATAGAGAACCGGACCAAAGCATTAGCACTTAGTGAATACATGAACTCCTCAAACTACGGTAATCATCCGAAAGAATCCCAGTTATTGTCACCCTCGGGGATGCGGATCGTAACTCGTAATAGGTGTCTATAACTTGCAAGATAGGATCAAGAATACACATATATTCATGAAAACATGATAGGTTCAGGCACATGGGACCTAGTGACAAGCATTAAGCATAGCAAAGTCATATCAACATCAATCTCAGAACATAATGGATACTAGGGATCAAACCCTAACTATTTTACCTCGATTACATGATAGATCTCATCCAACCCATCACCGTCCAGCAAGCCTACGATGGAATTATTCACGAACAATGGAGAGCATCATGAAATTGGTGATGAAGGATGGTTGGTGATGATGACAGTGTCGATTTCCCCTCTACGGAGCCCAAATCAGACTCCAGATCTGCCCTCCCGAGGAAGAACGGGAGGTGGCGGCGGCTCCGTATCGTAAAAGGCGATGAACTATTCTCTTTGATTCTTTTCTCTGTGGATAGGAATATATAGGAGTGGAAACGAGGTCGGTGGAGCTTCAGGGGTACCACAAGCCAGGGGGCGCGACCTAGGGGGGTCACTGTAGTGCCCCAAGTGTAAAGCTTTCCTTTTTTGTAACCTTCCATGTGGGACCACCTTGACATTGTCATGAGAGCTATCTATGCATGTATGAATTCATGTGTCACCTTGTATTTCTTCTTTTGCATGTATGCATCTATGCCATACCATTCTTACCATGCCTTGTTTTGCTTGCATCTATACCTGGCCATGTCTTAGAGTGGAGACTTGTGATTTCATGTGTTGATGCACATGTGATGATGGTGTGTGGAGTGTAGGAGTGGTTGCTATGTATTTTCAAAGCTCCTTGCAATTCAAACCCTCTTCTTTTCCTTTTATTTCATGTTAAAAATTCCATCTTCCCCAAAGCTGAATTAAAAAAAAATGTCTTGTGTTTAGATTATATTGTGGAGTTGATGATGTGATAGTTTGGAGGTTTATTGTTTGACCCGAGGGTGCAAATCTTTACCTAATAATAAAGAGGCTATCGCTTCCGTCGAAAAACCCACCGAGGTGATTTTACCAAAAAGCCCTTACTGTTTATGACATTAAACTCGTACTATATATTAAATATTTTTTAAATACTCATATCTTTTAAACCGTAACTCCAAATTTAACATATTATACATGGAATTTGATTAGAAAAATATGTAGAATTTAAATATGATATTATTTTATCTGTTAAACATTTAATAAAAATACTATCTAGGGTGCAATCTTAATAAATAAGTCATTATTCGTCTTTCTTTCATACCGTTAATCATCCGGGTTGGGGATGAGCACGTCAACAAAATCAGGATTAGAGATGAAACTGAAGGTCACTTGACTGATTCTTTGTACGTATTAAATCTACATGCAAGCCGTGTTAAAATAGAAGAACTGTGAAATTTTGAACTGCATTTTTGTAGGATAAGACCATCTTTATTTGTATCGTAACTATAAATTTTCAAATTATAGACATTTTTTATAAATTAAGAGCGTGTGCCGTGTGGTATTTCTTTCTCCCGTTGCAACGCATGGGCCCTTTTTCTAGTAAATAACAAAACAAATTATTTAAGTGCTGTTTTGGCATTTATTAAAGTAGCCCCATAAATACTTTTAGTATTTTATTTAAATAGTATGTTCATTTTCAGGTTTAGGGCCATTTTTGTGTTGATTTTATCTTCTTTAGTTTGCCCTCTACCTATTTTCTTTCTCTGGTTTAATTTTAATAGGAAAAGAGCAGAGCGCCTCTCTCTTCTATCCGGCGCACTAAGTGGGCTCCCTCCCACTTAGCGGCCCATCTATCTTTTTCCTCGCGAGCCCGTCGCGCGTCCGTCGTCGTCCTCCCCCTTTCCAGTTCGACAGTAGGTCCCTCCTGTCAGCGTCTCCTTCGATCCCCTCTGTTCCACCGGAGAGAGAACACACACATGGCCTCCCGCGCGTCCCTCGCTTTCCCCCTCGCTCTATAAAGGGCCCCTTGGCGTCGTGCCTTGCTAGGGTTCCTCTTCCCCCCCTCAGCCGCCGCCGCCACCTCTCCCCATCGCCATCTTTCCTCCCTTCCTTCCTCGCGGTAAGTCTTCTCTAGACAGTAGCAGAGAGAAGCAGAGAAGGTGCCCGCGTCTACCCCGCCGTCATCGCCGTCCGACGAGTCCGCCATGTCCAGGAGCTCGGGGAGGCTCCCCGCGCCCCATTCCCACCAGCGTTGAGGACGAGGGGCGACCACAACGACGGCCAGCAGTGCATCATCGCCTCGGCCTCGGAGCTCCCGTCGTCTTCCTCTACCCCGTCAGCAGCAGGGAACCGCCGGCGTCTTTTTCCCCTACGGCTACTCCTTTGATCGGGTGGCCTCTTTTCCTTCCTTCTCTAGGTGAGGACGTCGTACCCTTCCTTCTTCCTCCTTGGATTGGCCCGGATCCGTCGTAGTGTTCGTCAGCCTCTCTGTACGTAGTAGATCGGCAGCAGGTGTGTGTATGTGGTGCAGTAGCTTGGTAGATGTGCGTGTATGCTATTGGGTTGCTGTTTGTAGTAGTGGATGTGGAGGTGCAGGTAGAGTAGCAACGCCATACCTAGTGGAGGCCTTTGTCGGCCTCCCTGACGCGACGCAGCAGCAACAGTAGAGTAGTGCACCGGCGGCCTCCCTGTTGCCGGCGCACCTCCGTGCAGAGCAGGCACGCAGCAGAAGCGGTATATTTCCCAATACTACTCTACTCTGTCAGAAGTCGTGTCGTAGCGCAGTGGTTGGGAGTTCTGTTTGTTATTGTGAGGTGCAGGGATCGATCCCAGTGGAAGCCTCCCCCTTTTTGTGTGGATTTTTCGACACAGTGTTTCTGTGTAGCAGAGGCAGCTTATACCGTTAGCATCTCTGTTCCCGTCGAGCAACTGGTTGGTACCAGAGTGGGAGAGGTGCAGTTTGTGTACCAGAGGTTCAGGGTTCGACCCCTACCTCCTCCTTTTATTTTCTTCCTTCTTGCAGTGCAATTATTTCTTATGTTGTGCATCCTGCTTTGAGTGGTTGTTGCTGTGGTGTGCAACACACCATGAGGCTGATTTACACTGCCCTCTCAACAACATAATTTGCACACTAGCTTGCTGGTAGTGTGTAGTTGCCCATGTAAGGAGTTGAACCTTGTGATATGTGTGCTTGTGGATTCATGGGCATAGTGTAGGTTGTGTGTATGTGGTGTAGGCACACATCCTAGAAGAGCATGTGCTGCTTGGTGTATATGCTAGATGGGTTATATCTATGTTGGGTGACTTGTGCTAGTAGTTTTAGTTGCATGAGTTGTGGTGTGTGTATGTGTGAACCACACACATGGGCTTGGCTCATGTGGCACCTAATGGGAGTGTATGTGGTAATATTCTTCCATGACCATGTTAATATATAGATGCCTTACATGTTTGTGTTGATCAAGAGCATGATGTTGTTGCGGATGATGTGGAGTATATGTGTGTGTGTGGAACTTCCCCACCTTTGCAAACTATGCACCTTCACATGTCCATATGTGAGAGGGCATGGTGTTTTGTGTGTGGGGATAGCTTGGTAGATGTGCTTGTGATGTTGATGTGCATGACACAAACATGGGGTTCAAACCCCCATGTCACTTTGTCATTGTGCACCTGAGCTCAACCTTTGTAGTTGATGTTTTAGTAGGAACTACATGAAATGATGCCCATTCCCTAGGCATGATTTGGAGTAGTTCTCTCTCCCTCAATTTGTGGTCACATGTTCCAAGTAGTTGCCCACATTTTATATATGATATTATTGTAGAAAATCCCAAGGAATCCAGTGGTGAATTTAGTTTTGCCATTGGGATACTTTATGGAGTGGACATATTCAGATTTGTTGCAAGTTTGATCTTGGTTTCCATGGAATAGGTGGAGCCCAAGGGCATGAGTTTTTGTGTGATAGTAGTAGGAGTTTTGCTCAACACCATGGTGGTATCATTTATCACTTGGTGTTATTTGTGTGCAAACTATGCCTAGACAAAGTGGGCATGTGGCTGAAAATTCCAGTTTAGTGAAATCTGGAATTTCACTAAGTCTGGGAATCTGGAAACATTTTCTTCTCCTGTAGATGAGGTAGTGCTGGTCATTGTGTTGTGATCTAGCCTTAGTTCAGTGCTAGGAATTTGGACCTGGTATGTTTGTGAAGCTCCCTGGCAAATTGCAAATCATTTGGAGTCCAGTAGGTTGTGTTTTGATTGCTGTCAAAAAGCTTCAGAACAAAGACAGAAATTCAGGTGCAGGAATTTTCACTAAGTCCCTGAGATCTGATGGTTTTGGGAAAGTTTGTGGCCTTGTATCTTCTAGAATTTAATTCGTTTTGCTGTGATTCTTGCTGGTGCTTGTAGTGTTCTTAGTGGGCTACAGCCACACATATTATTTGTCATATTTGGAGGTCTGTAGCTATGCTGCATGTAGCTCCCAAAGAGCTAAGATGCAGATTATGACAGATTGAGTTGTATAGTCATTTTGATCATTGTGTGTGCTTAGTTGATGTTGTGGTGTTCGTCCTTGCTCCAATCCATTCATGTTGGGGTTGTTTTATGTCTTGGCAACCCGGGAATACCAGATTTGTGCCAATTGTGGGTGTGGTGTTGATTCTTCCACGTAGAGCTTCATATCTTGTTTCGTTGATTCCCGTTGATCCGTAGCTCCGTTTGCAATGTTCTTTATATGGTTTTGCATTGTTTTCACGAGCCGCATCTGTTCATGCCATCCTCATGCATGTCAAAATAGCTTAGTGTACAGTTCTGTCCAGAAACTTGCAGTAGTTTAATTTGCTTGTGCTAGAGATAGAAATAGTGGTGCATGCTCAATTTTCATGTCATGCATCATGTGATTGTTGCATCTTGTGGTGCTGCTGTTCATTGGCTGTTATTCTTATGTTGGGTAGAACCGGGATTGGAGAACGAATACGTGGAGTCAGGAGAGCACGTGCATGACGAACCAGAACCATTCCAAGCTGAGGATATCACAGGCAAGATGATATGACCTTGATTCCATCTGTGGACTTGTTATGCTAGTTTTCGTTTCCATGTCTTATTTCTCGCTACCTACCACTGTATTAAATTGCCTCTTCATATTCCAGGATCCCAAACAATGTTCCCTTCCTAGCAAAACTTGTATGGCTAATTAGGCTTTGCTCAGCTACTAATGATAGCGTTGCTAGATGCAGGTGCTTTGACTCATGTGATAACATGAGCGTGATATCATTATCTTAAATTCTGTTATTTAATTAATGCACCTATATACTTGGTAAATGACGGGAGGCCTAGCCTTTTGCTGGGTGCTTTGTTCCGTTATTGCCGCCTTAGTTACCGGTTACCGGTGTTTGATTCCATAATGATCGCTCCTAACACGTTCGGGGTTGTTATGGGGACCCCCTCGATAAATCGCGTAGTGCTAAGGCTTGTCCGGCAGGACGCAACATTGGTGTTAATTTGCTAATCACTTAATAATAAACTGCATAGGGAATAGCTACCCTGAGGATTTTAATCAACAACCTGGGCCAGTGCTCCGCATGAGTGTTGGTCCAACCTGGACAGACTACGGGGGCCACCACAGGGAAACTTAAGGTTTGGCTCCTGTAGGCTTTTCCATCCGTCGTGTCCTCAGACTGAGATACGCGGCTCTTATCGGGGTCGTCGACACGTCGGGAGGTCCTGCTAGCCTTGCCTTACCTTTGCGGTATATCTTGCCTATAGGAATCCCAGTGAAGCTTTGGTTTCCCCCAGAGTTGAGGTTTTCCTCTAAGGAATCCGACGAGATCACGAGATTCGTGATAGAGGATGCCTTTGCGGCCTGTGTTCGTTTGTGATGGACTAGTTGGAGCACCCCTGCAGGGTTTAATCTTTCGGAAAGCCGTGCCCGCGGTTATGTGGCAACTTGGAATATGTTGTTAACATCCGGTATTAGAGAACTCAAACATAAGCTAATAAAATTGCCAACTGTGTGCGTAACCGTGACTGTCCCCTTGAAGATCTCTCTTCGATCGGGAACACGGTGGGGTTATGAATGCCGTAGGTAGGTGTTCAGGATCACTTAGTGATCAAGTAATCCCGACCGCTAGTGTAGACCACCTTCACATTTACTTTGCGTAAGTTAGCCACTTAATCAAGCTTAGGATGCTGCAGCCTTATACACTTCACCCTTACCCTACCTAATAACATGCCTAGTTCTGGCACCAATGTCTTAGATTGCTGAGTCCCGTGACTCACGGATTCCTCCGAAACTCCCAGCAGGTACAGGTACCCCAGAGACAGATGATCCCGACGGCACCCAGCTGGCGTGGCAGTACGACGAGGAGACAGACCGCCTCTACGTGAACTATCCAGAGGACTGAGGTGTGGTCGTGATCGTGGGCCTGCAGGCAGGGTAGCATAGCATTTCCATGTTTTGTAGTCCGTAGCGGAACTACCTTGGTTGTATCTGTGATGTACTCTGAGTTATTAATAAGAAGACAGTTGAATCCCGAATTGTCTACTTTTATTATTATTTGTGCTATGTTACTTGCTTGCGAAACGCTTAGATGCGTTTCTTTCCTATTCGGGGGCCTCGACCCCCAGATCGGAAAGGACCGCATCTTGGTCGTTACAAGTTGGTAATCAGAGCCTTACGACCATAGGAGCCTTTGTGTGATCAAACTTGGCCGAGTCGAGTCTAGAAAGTGTTTTGAGTCTTAGTTATATCGGAGAGTAGGATTGTATTTTCTCCTCTTCTTTGCTCTGGTGAGGTTCCCGTCTTAGGAAATCTTTAACTCTGCTCCTTTTCTCGCTCAAATTTTTTTTAGGGTCACGCGGGTATTTGTGAAATCTATATGATTTCGATGTGACGGAATCCTGTCCTGGTGCCTCCTATCTGCTCTAAGTATCAGGGGAGTTGAGCTCCATGGATTCTTGCGCACATCGCCATCATTCAGATTTCTGAGTATCTAAGATCGGAGGGTGTTCGTTATTGCTTCAATATTGGTAGTGTTGTGATAACCCCGATGTTCCCAGTACTGGTGTAGATTGTTCGGGGGTATTACCACACTTTGTATCGTTGTGATCACGAGGATCTGTTGTAGATGAAGGTCCGAGATGCTGGCTGTGTGTTGAAGGATGTGATACAGGTGACGGGTTAGTTTAGGAGTTGTGTGAAATACTCCTTGTATCCGTGCACCTGATTGCATGACCAGTTATTTCGGGAATTCATAGGTGGGATATCTAGTAGTATCTTATAGGACTATCTTCCTACAGACGCTTGATTGAGGTTTGGGAAATCTCGGTCATATGTTTGTTCCGAGCAGTTCCAGCTCACACTTGTTTGAAGTGGTCCTTATCGGAATTTTGTCGTCTGTTACTTTGAGGATGCACTCTTGCTATGTTGTTCGAGTGCAATGCTAAATTCTATTCAGATATTCTGCCTTTTGATTCAACAATATCTTCAATTATTCTGTGGACTAATATGTTGTCCGTCTTCAGGATGGCTCCACCGACTCGTCAGACCCAGCGCATGAGGATATGCCGCCTCCACCTCCTCCTCCTCCGCCGCCGCCGCCTCCTCCTGCAGAGGCCTGGTAGGCGATGATGGCAGCTACTAATGCAAACACTCAGATGCTGTTGCAGTTGATCCAGGAGAGAGCCAATCATCAGCAGGGCAATTTCCAGTAGGGTGGCAATCACTTCGCCAATTTGAGTCAGTTCTTGTCAAACCAGCCTAAGACGTTCACTTCTTGCGACCAGCCGTTTGATGCGGAAGATTGGATCCGTGATATGAATAAGCATTTTGAGTGTAGCAATGTGCGTCCGGAGGACTATGTCAAGTTTGCTACGTTTCAGTTGAAGGGGCAGGTTTCTATTTGGTGGCAGCAGCTTAAGGACTCCAGAGGTGATAGGGTGATGTCTTGGGACGAGTTTTGTCGTGACTTCAGGTCCCACTACATCCCTTCCAGTTTTGTTGAGGAGATGCATGAGAAGTTCAGGCGTTTGAAGCAGGGCAGCAATTCTGTGTACAAGTACAATGTCGAGTTCCACGAGCTAGCCCGTTACGCACTGCAGGATGTCCCGGATCAGAAGAGCAAGATCTACCAGTTCAGGGGTGGCTTAAAGGAGGATTTGCAGTTAGCGCTTGCTTTGCACGATCCTGAGGAGTTTGACAAGTTCTACAACTTAGCTCTCCGAGCAGAGGCAGCCTTGCTCAGGGTGGAAAACTCCAAGAAGCGCTTCAGAGATTCCATCTCTTCCTCGACTCAGGTGGTTCAGAAGCAATAGAGGTTTTGGGTTTCTCCTCCTCCTCCTCGGCACTCACAGCAGCTGAAGCACTCAGGTGGACGTGGTTCTTCCCACCCACCCAACCCTGGCTTCCAGCAGAGATACCACCATCAGAAGCAAGGGCCTCCTCAGACTCAGTTCCGGCAACCATTAGATGTCACTTGTCACAAATGTGGGCAGAAGGGTCACTATGCCAACAAATGTACTTCTCAGCTCCGTCTGCCGCCTCCTCCTCCAGGCAAACCTCCAAGCAACGCTCTTGTCAAATTCAACCCCAGATCAGCTCGAGTCAACATGGTGAATGCAGCTGAAGCAGACAACTCCTGTGATGTGATCATGGGTAACCTCCTCATCAATGATATTCCTGCTAAAGTGTTATTTGATTCAGGTGCTTCGCATTGCTTTGTGTCATATCCTTTTGCATCCAAGCATAACCTGCGCCAGGAGCAGTTGCCTAAGCCATTGGTAGTCGTTTCTCCTGCAAAGCATTTGAGTTCTAGTTTGTTCGTTCCGGAGCTTTCTGTTAAGATGGGTGCTTATGCTTTTCTCGCGTCTCCTATTGTCTTGGGTAATTCCGATATCGACTTGATTCTTGGTATGGACTGGTTGGCCATGAACAAGGCGTCAATTGATTGTGAAGCTAAAGAAGTCAAGCTTACCCACTCTTCGGAGGATGTGATTATATTCGCGGCGCGCGATGATACAATCCGTTTGTTCTCCTTGAATGAAAAGGGTGAGATCAATCCTATTGAGCAAGTTCCAGTAGTCTGCGAATATCAAGATGTGTTTCCTGAAGAGCTATCAGGCATGCCTCTGCACCATGAAGTTGAGTTCGTCATTGAGCTTGAGCCAGGCATAGAGCCAGTGTGTAAACGGCCGTACAAGCTGGGTCCAGAAGAATTGAAGGAACTCAAGAGGCAACTCGATGAGCAGGAGCGTTTGGGTTTGATCAGACCAAGCTCGTCTCCGTGGGGATGTGGTGTTCTATTTGTCACGAAGAAGGATGGTTCGGACCGGCTGTGTGTCGATTACCGCCCATTGAACAAGAAGACAATCAAGAACAAATATCCACTTCCGAACATAACCGAGTTGTTCGAACAGTTGAAAGGTGCTAAAGTATTCTCCAAGCTTGATCTCAGAATGGGCTATCATCAGATTCGCATTCGCGAGGAAGACATTCCGAAGACGGAATTCAGGACTAGTTTTGGCTCGTATGAGTATATGGTCATGTCTTTTGGTCTGGCTAATGCTCCTCCGACTTTTTGTCGATTGATGAACTATATTTTCTCACCATACAAGAATGAATTTGTCTTGCTCTATCTCGACGACATTCTGGTCTTTTCTGAGAATGAGGAAGAACATGAGAGACATCTCAGGTTGGTGCTTGATAAACTGAGAGAATACAAGCTGTATGCCAAGTTTTCCAAGTGCGAGTTCTAGCTGAAAGAAGTGGTTTATCTTGGGCATATTATCTATGCCGAGGGCATTAAGGTTGATCCATCCAAGGTTGAAGCCATTGTTGAATGGCAGTCTCCGCAAAATGTGAAGCAGCTTCGAAGCTTTCTCGGGCTTGCCGGATATTGCAGAAGATTTGTTGAGAACTTCTCCAAAATCGCCAAGCCGCTCTCCAGTCTTCTTCAGAAGGGTGTCAAGTATGTTTGGTCTCCAGAGTGTCAACTGGCTTTCGATACACTCAAAGAGAAGCTTATCTCCACTCCGGTCTTGGCCCCTCCGGATGATTCCAAGCCGTACCAGGTCTTTTGCGATGCTTCTCTCCAGGGTCTTGGTGCAGTCTTGATGCAAGATAGGAAGGTGGTTGCTTATACCTCCAGGCAGCTGAAGCCTGCGGAGAAGAACTATCCTGTGCACGATCTCGAGCTAGCAGCTGTTGTGCACGCCTTGATGACTTGGAGACATCTCTTGTTGGAACGTAAGGTTGAAGTTTTCACCGATCACAAGAGTCTCAAGTATATCTTCACTCAGCCTAACTTGAATCTTCAGCAAACACATTGGGTGGAAATGCTCCAGGATTTTAATCCGAGTGTTGAGTACACGTCAGGCAAGGCAAATGTTGTGGTAGATGCATTGAGCAGGAAGGCATATTGCAACAGTCTGATTCTGCAACCTCTCCAGCCGGGTCTTTCTGAGTCTTCCAGGAAGCTTAATCTTCAGCTAGTTCCTCAAGGTTTTCTTGCGAACCTTCAGATCTCTCCTATCTTGGAAGATTAGGTCAGAGCAGCTCAGCTACTTGACGCTATGGTGAAGAAGGTAAAGATTGGTGTGGGAAAGAGTCTCCCCAAGTATAAGTGTTTCACTGTTGATGCCAGAGACGCGTTGTTTTTCGAGGATCGCCTTGTCATCCCGAAAGGTGATCTCAGGAAGGTGATCATGGAAGAAGCTCATAACTCTCTGCTCTCTATTCATCCTGGAAGCTCCAAAATGTACCATGACTTGAAGCAGACTTTTTGGTGGACTCGTATGAAACGTGAAATTGCACAGTTCGTAAACGAGTGTGATGTATGTCGAAGGGTGAAAGCAGAACATCAAAGACCTGCAGGCCTCTTGCAGCCTTTGCCGATTCCCGAGTGGAAGTTTGATCACATTGAGATGGATTTCGTCACCGTGTTTCCGAAGTCCAAGAAGGGCAATGATGCTATCTTTGTCGTCATCGACAAATTGAGTAAAGTGGCTCATTTCCTTCCAGTCAAGGAGTCCATTTCAGCAGCTCAGCTGGCAGAGTTGTACACCTCTAGAGCGTCAGATCCTTGGCAATGATATGATAGAAGAAGCTGATGAGATGTGTCGGATCATTCGGGACAACCTCAGAGCAGCTCAGTCCCATCAGAAGAGCTATTACGATAGCAAGCACCGTGACATGTCGTATGAGCTTGATGACTTTGTCTATCTCAAGGTGTCGCCTATGAAGGGTATGCAACGCTTTCGCATCAAAGGCAAGCTTGCGCCTCGTTTCGTTGGTCCGTTCAGAGTGGTTGGCTAGAGGGGCGACCTTGCATACCAGCTCGAGCTTCCGTCAACCTTTGCAAATGTCCCTGATGTGTTCCATGTTTCTCATCTTCGGAGGTGTTTCAAGACCCCCGAGCGCACTGTGCATCTTCAAGATATCGACCTTCAGCTTGACCTTTCTTATCGTGAGCATCCAGTTGCGGTTCTCGAGGCGACTGAGCGCAAGAACCGTAACAAGACTTTCAAGTTTCTCAAAGTGCAGTGGTCTCACCATTCCGATAAAGAGGCTACGTGGGAACGCGAGGATCACCTCTGTTCCGAATTTCCCGATTTCTTTCAGTCTTAGATCTCGAGGGCGAGATCTTCTTTGTAGTGTGGGAGAATTTGTAGTGCCCCAAGTGTAAAGCTTTCCTTTTTTTGTAACCTTCCATGTGGGACCACCTTGACATTGTCATGAGAGCTATCTATGCATGTATGAATTCATGTGTCACCTTGTATTTCTTCTTTTGCATGCATACATCCATGCCATACCATTCTTACCATGCCTTGTTTTGCTTGCATCTATACCTTGCCATGTCTTAGAGTGGAGACTTGTGATTTCATGTGTTTATGCACATGTGATGATGGCGTGTGGAGTGTAGGAGTGGTTGCTATGTATTTTCAAAGCTCCTTGCAATTCAAACCCTTTTCTTTTCCTTTTATTTCATGTTAAAAATTCCATCTTCCCCAAAGCTGAATTAAAAATAATGTCTTGTGTTTAGAGTATATTGTGGAGTTGATGATGTGATAGTTTGGAGTTTTATTGTTTGACTTGAGGGTGCAAATAAATAACAAAACAAATTATTTAAATGCTGTTTTGGCATTTATTAAAGTAGCCCCATAAATACTTTTAGTATTTTATTTAAATAGTATGTTCATTTTCAGGTTCAGGGCCATTTTTGTGTTGATTTTATCTTCTTTAGTTTGCTGTGTACCTATTTTCTTTCTCTGGTTTATTTTTAATAGGAAAAGAGCAGAGGGCCTCTCTCTTCTATCCGGCACACTAAGTGGGCTCCCTCCCACTTAGTGGCCCATCTGTCTTTTTCCTCGCGAGCCCGTCGCGCGTCCGTCGTCGTCCTCCCCCTTTCCAGCTCGACAGTAGGTCCCTCCTGTCAGCGTCTCCTTCGATCCCCTCTGTTCCACCAGAGAGAGCACGCGCACATGGCCTCCCGCGCGTCCCTCGCTTTCCCCCTCGCTCTATATAGGGCCCCTTGGTGTCCGTGCCTTGCTAGGGTTCCTCTTCCCCCCTCAGCCGCCGCCGCCACCTCTCCCCATCGCCATCTTTCCTCCCTTCCTTCCTCGCGGTAAGTCTTCTGTAGACAGTAGCAGAGAGAAGCAGAGAAGGTGCCCGCGTCTACCCCGCCGTCATCGCCGTCCGGCGAGTCCTCCATGTCCAGGAGCTCGGGGAGGCTCCCCGCACCCCATTCCCACCAGCGTTGAGGACGAGGGGCGACCACAACGACGGCCAGCAGCGCGTCATCGCCTCGGCCTCGGAGCTCCCATCGTCTTCCTCTACCCCGTCAGCAGCAGGGAACCGCCGTCGTCTTCTTCCCCTATGGCTACTCCTTCGATCGGGTGGCCTCTTTTCCTTCCTTCTCTAGGTGAGGATGTCGTCCCCTTCCTTCTTCCTCCTTGGATTGGCCCGGATCTGTCGTAGTGTTCGTCGGCCTCTCTGTACGTAGTAGATCGGCAACAGGTGTGTGTATGTGGTGCAGTAGCTTGGTAGATGTGCGTGTATGCTATTGGGTTGCTGTTTGTAGTAGTGGATGTGGAGGTGCAGGTAGAGTAGCAGCGCCTTAGCTAGTGGAGGCCTTCGTCGGCCTCCCTGACGCGACGCAGCAGCAACAGCAGAGTAGTGCACCGGCGGCCTCCCTGTTGCCGGCGCACCTCCGTGCAGAGCAGGCACGCAACGGAAGCAGTATATTTCCCAATACTACTCTACTCTGTCAGAAGCCGTGTCGTAGCGCAGTGGTTGGGAGTTCTGTTTGTTATCGTGAGGTGCAGGGATCGATCCCAGTGGAAGCCTCCCCCTTTTTGTGTGGATTTTTCGGCACAGTATTTTTGCGTAGCAGAGGCAGCTTATACTGTTAGCATCTCTGTTCCTGTCGAGCAACTGGTCTGTAGCAGAGTGGGAGAGGCGCAGTTTGTGTACCATAGGATCAGGGTTCGACCCCTACCTCCTCCTTTTATTTTTTTCCTTCTTGCGGTGCAATTATTTCTTGTGTTGTGCATCCTGCTTTGAGTGGTTGTTGCTGTGGTGTGCAACACACCATGAGGCTGATTTACACTGCCCTCTCAACAACATAATTTGCACACTAGCTTGCTGGTTGTGTGTAGTTGCCCATGTAAGGAGTTGAACCTTGTGATATGTGTGCTTGTGGATTCATAGGCATAGTGTAGATTGTGTGTATGTGGTGTAGGCACTCATCCTAGAAGAGCATGTGCTGCTTGGTGTATATGCTAGATGGGTTATATCTATGTTGGGTGACTTGTGCTAGTAGTTTTAGTTGCATGAGTTGTGGTGTGTGTATGTGTGAACCACACACATGGGCTTGGCTCATGTGGCACCTAATGGGAGTGTATGTGGTAATATTATTCCATGACCATGTTCATATATAGATGCCTTACATGTTTGTGTTGATCAAGAGCATGATGTTATTGTGGATGATGTGGAGTATATGTGTGTGTGTGTGGAACTTCCCCACCTTTGCAAACTATGCACCTTCACATGTCCATATGTGAGAGGGCATGGTGTTTTGTGTGTGGGGATAGCTTGGTAGATGTGCTTGTGATGTTGATGTGCATGACACAAACATGGGGTTCAAACCCCCATGTCACTTTGTCATTGTGCACCTGAGCTCAACCTTTGTAGTTGATGTTTTAGTAGGAACTACATGAAATGATGCCCATTCCCTAGGCATGATTTGGAGTAGTTCTCTCTCCCTCAATTTGTGGTCACTTGTTCCAAGTCGTTGCCCACATTTTATATATGATATTAGGGTAGAAACTCCCAAGGAATCCAGTGGTGAAGTTATTTTTGCCATTGGGATACTTTATGGAGTGGACATATTCAGATTTGTTGCAAGTTTGATCTTGGTTTCCATGGAATAGGTGGAGCCCAAGGGCATGAGTTTTTGTGTGATAGTAGTAGGAGTTTTGCTCAACACCATGGTGGTGTCATTTATCACTTGGTGTTATTTGTGTGCAAACTATGCCTAGACAAAGTGGGCATGTGACTGAAAATTCAAATTTAGTGAAATCTGGAATTTCACTAAGTCTGGGAATCTGGAAACATTTTCTTCTCCTGTAGATGAGGTTGTGCTGGTCATTGTGTTGTGATCTAGCCTTAGTTCAGTGCTAGGAATTTGGACCTGGTATGTCTTTGAAGCTCCATGTCAAATTGCAAATCATTTGGAGTCCAGTAGGTTGTGCTTTGATTGCTGTCAAAAAGCTTCAGAACAAAGACCGAAATTCAGGTGCAGGAATTTTCACTAAGTCCCTGAGATCTTATGGTTTTGGGAAAGTTTGTGGCCTTGTATCTTCTAGAATTTAATTCCTTTTGCTGTGATTCTTGATGGTGCTTGTAGTGTTCTTGGTGGGCTACAGCCACATATATTATTTGTCATATTTGGAGGTCTGTAGCTATGCTGCATGTAGCTCCCAAAGAGCTAAGATGCAGATTATGACAGATTGAGTTGTATAGTCATTTTGATCATTGTGTGTGCTTAGTTGATGTTGTGGTGTTCTTCCTTGCTCAAATCCATTCATGTTGGGTTCTTTTATGTCTTGGCAACCTGGGAATACTAGATTTGTGCCAATTGTGGGTGTGGTGTTGATTCTTCCACGTAGAGCTTCATATCTTGTTTCGTTGATTCTCGTTGATCCGTAGCTCCGTTTGCAATTTCTTTATATGGTTTTTGCATCGTTTTCACGAGCCGCATCTGTTCACGCCATCCTCATGCATGTCAAAATAGCTTAGTGTACAGTTCTGTCCAGAAACTTGCAGTAGTTTAATTTGCTTGTGCTAGAGATAGAAATAGTGGTGCATGCTCAATTTTCATCTCATGCATCATGTGATTGTTGCATCTTGTGGTGCTGCTGTTCATTGGATGTTATTATTATGTTGGGTAGCACCGGGATCGCAGAACGAATACGTGGAGTCAGGAGAGCACGTGTAGGACGAACCAGAACCATTCCAGGCTGAGGATATCACAGGCAAGATGACATGACCTTGATTCCATCTCTAGACTTGTTATGCTAGTTTTCGTTTCCATGTCTTATTTCTCGCTGCCTACCACTGAATTAAATTGCCTCGTCATATGCCATGAGCCCAAACACTGTTCCCTTCCTAGCAAAACTTGTATGGCTAAGTAGGCTTTGCTCAGCTACTAATGATAGCGTTGCTAGATGCAGGTGCTTTGACTCATGTGATAACATGAGCATGATATCATTACCTTAAATTCTGTTATTTAATTAATGCACCTACATACTTGGTAAATGACGGGAGGCCTAGCCTTTTGCTGGGTGCTTTGTTCCGTTATTGCCGCCTTAGTTACCGGTTACCGGTGTTTGATTCCATAATGATCGCTCTTAACACGTTCGGGGTTGTTATGGGGACCCCCTCGATAAATCACGTAGTGCTAAGGCTTGTCCGGCAGGACCCAACATTGGTGTTAATTTGCTAATCACTTAATAATAAACTGCATAGGGAATAGCTACCCCGAGGATTTTAATCAACAACCCGGGCCAGTGCTCCGCATGAGTGTTGGTCCAACCTGGACAGACTACGGGGGCCACTCACGGAAACTTGAGGTTTGGCTCCTGTAGGCTTTTCCATCCGTCGTGTCCTGAGACTGAGATAAGCGGCTCTTATCGGGGTCGTCGACACGTCGGGAGGTCCTGCTAGCCTTGCCTTACCTTTGCGATATATCTTGCGTATAGGAATCCCAGTGAAGCTTTGGTTTCCCCCAGAGTTGAGGTTCTCCTCTAAGGAATCCGACGAGATCACGAGATTCGTGATAGAGGATGCCTTTGCGGCCTGTGTTCGTTTGTGATGGACTAGTTGGAGCACCCCTTTAGGGTATAATATTTTGGAAAGCCGTGCCCGCGGTTATGTGGCAACTTGGAATATGTTGTTAACATCCGGTATTAGAGAACTCAAACATAAGCTAATAAAATTGCCAACTGTGTGCGTAACCATGACTGTCCCCTCGAAGATCTCTGTTCGATCGGGAACACGGTGGGGTAATGAATGTCGTAGGTAGGTGTTCAGGATCACTTAGTGATCAAGTAATCCCGACCGCTAGTGTAGACCACCTTCACATTTACTTTGCGTAAGTTAGCCACTTAATCAAGCTTAGGATGCTACAGCCTTATACACTTCACCCTTACCCTACCTAATAACATGCCTAGTTATGGCACCAAGGTCTTAGATTGCTGAGTCCCCGTGACTCACGGATTCCTCCGAAACTCTCAACAGGTACAGGTACCCCAGAGACAAATGATCCCGACGGCACCCAGCTAGCGTGGCAGTACGACGAGGAGACAGACCGCCTCTACGTGAACTATCCAGAGGACTGAGGCGTGGTCGTGATCGTGGGCCTGCACGCAGGGTAGCATAGGATATCCATGTTTTGTAGTCCGTAGCGGAACTACCTTGATTGTATCTGTGATGTACTCTGAGTTATTAATAAGAAGACAGTTCAATCCCGAATTGTCTACTTTTATTATTATTTGTGCTATGTTACTTGCTTGCGAAACGCTTAGATGCACTTCTTTCCTATTCGGGGGCCTCGACCCCGAGATCGAAAAGGACCGCATCTTGGTCGTTACAGTCACGCCCTGCAGGCTTGTGGCCTCGGGGTGGCCCCTCTCCGGTAGATTCTTTCGCCAGTGTTTTTTATTAAATCCAGAAATATTGTTCGTAAATTTTCAGGTCAATCTGAAAACTTCTATTTGTGAAAAAAATAACAACAAGACAATTCTGCTGAAAACAGCGTTAGTCCGGTTAGTTCCATTCAAATCAGGCAAATTAGAGTCCAAAACAAGGGCAAAATAGTTTGAAAAAGTAGATACGTTGGAGACGTATCAACTCCCCCAAGCTTAAACCTTTGCTTGTCCTCAAGCAATTCATTTTATAAACTGAAAGTGAAAAGGAAAAACTTTTACAAATTCTGTTTGATCTTGTTCTTGTAAATATGTTTAACTTTATGTCCAGATTTTCAGCTCAGATTATAAACTAACCACATTCACAATAATATTTAGGTCTCATATTTACTTATATCAATGGCATAATCAACTAGCAAACAATAATAATAAGTCTCGGATGACAACAATTTTATCAAGACGATCATAATACAATATGATAAACTCGTTTCTCGCTAGCCCTTACTGAGACCGCAAAACATAAATGCAGAGCACCTTCAAAGAACAAGGTCTGACTAGAAATTGTAATTCATGGTAAAAGAGATCCAGTCATTCTCATACTCAATATCAATTAATAACAAAGCATACAAATGACAGGATGCTCTCTAACTGGTGCTTTTTATAAGAAGAGGATGACTCAACAGTAAAGTAAAATAGATAGGCCCTTCGTAGAGGGAAGCATTGATTTGCAGAGGTGCGAGAGCTCAAGCTTTTAAAACAGGGATGAATCAAAATTTTGGTTTGTATGCTTTCATTGTCAACATAACATCTAAGAGTTCTCAATATCTTCCATGCTAAATACATTATAGGCGGTTCCAAATACAATAGTAAAGTTTTTACGCCCCCTCCACCAATCAATCACATTCCAAGGCGGGTCGAATCCACGGGTACCGTCCATACAAACAACAATCCTGGGGGAGTTTTGTTTCATTAAATTTAATTTGACTTTTGATCATGGAACTGGGCATCCCGATTACCAGCCATTTTCTCTTGAATGCACGGGTACTGTCCATACAAACAACAATCCTGGGGAGTTTTGTTTCATTAAATTTAATTTGACTTTTGATCATGGAACTGGGCATCCCGATTGCCAGCCATTTTCTCGTGAATGATAGTGAATCAACACATATCTTGAGAATAACCTACCTAGCATGGAAGATACTTATAGCCCCTAGTCACCGCATGAGCGGTTTGGGCATACAAAACAGAATATTTATTTGAAGGTTTAGACTATGGCACATGCAAATTTACTTGGGACGGCAGGTGAATACCGCAGATAGGTAGGTATGGTGGACTGATATGGAACAACTTTGGGTTTATGGAAATGGATGCACAAGCAGTATTCCTGCTTAGTACAAGTGGAGCCTAGCAAGAGACTGGGAAGCAACCAACTAGAGAGCAACAACAGTCATAAACATGCTTTGAGATTAACCAACATTTAGTGCAATGATGAGTAGGATATAAATCACCATGAACATAGACATCGTAGAGGCTATGTTGGTTTTGTTTCGACTAGATGCGTGAACATCTGCCAAATCAAGCCACTCGAATGATTCAAAGGAGGATACCATTCTACCATACTACGTCACAACCATTTTAATATGCATGTTGGCACTCAAGACAAACCATTATTCACTCCTAGCTAATTAAGCATGGGATAAGTAACTATAATCTCTAATTGTTATTGCAAACATGTTCAATCCATAACAAGATGAATCCAGAACGATGAGCTAATCATATTTAAAAAAACAAAATAGGTCGAGTTCATGCCAGCTTTTCTCCACCTCCGTCACTTCATCATATATCATTATTATTGCCTTTCACTTGCACTACCGAAGGGTGTGAAAAATAATAATAAGAGTGTTCGTGCATTGGACTAAGCTGGAATCTGCAAGCAATAAATCAAAGGAGAATACAAGGTAGTATGGACTCTCTGACAGATAAATTATAATGAATATGAGAGCCACTCAGCATGACATTGTGGCCTTCTCCTTACGACCCAAAGAATAAAGAAAAACTATTTACACGGGAAAGCCCGCAACAAGCAAAAGAAGAACGAAAAATCTTTTTGGGTTTTATTTTAACACTACAACTAAACTAACTAGAAGGTAAAGCTAGAACTATTTTTTTGGATTTTCTCAAGGTTAATGAAACACACACAAGAAGAAAACAAAAAGAAGAAATAAACTACCATGGACGGTACAATGAAAAAGTATGAACACCGACAACTGGAATGAGTGTGTGAATATCGATGTAATGTCGATGAGAAATACGTACTCCCCCAAGCTTAGGCCTTTGGCCTAAGTTGGTCTAAGGCCATTGCTGGCCCGTATAATATCCAAAGTCATAGTTGGGGTTGTAGAGGGCTGTGGGAGCTGCCGCCTGAGTAGCTTCAGCGTGGAGGCGATCTGCCTTTGCCTCTCTCTCGTACTCGTCTGCCTCCTCTCTCGTTATAAAGTACCTCCGTTTTTCCTGAAAGTTAAAGAAGGCATGAGCAGGAAGGGTAATATGGACAACATGTTGTCTGTCAAAAATTAGTCGGTATAGGAGGTGTTGTTCATTTCTCTTGAGGAATTGGTAGCGCACCATAGCCTCATAATCAAGAGAAGCAGGTGGTAACTCAATATCATTCTCCTTTATATGTATCCTAAGATAATTGGCTACACGGTGGCATAAATTCCACCAAAGAAATCTCCGTCCTTGGCATTTTTATGTAGCCTCCTAGCAGTAATAGCTCCTAAGTTATACCGTCTATCACCCATGACTGCACTCATAAGAATACTAAGGTCACGTACAAAAAGATGGCAATGCTCATGTTTACCATTAATACATCTACCTATGAAGAGAGCAAGATAATGTATGGCAGGAAAGTGAATGCTCCCCACGGTAGCCTGTGTAATATTTATAGTTTCTCCCCTAGTGATGCTAGCAAGAAAATCATTATATTCGGCTTTGTGAGGATCACTATGGCTACCCCATTGTGGAATCTTGCATGCATGGTTAAAATCTTCTAGGCCCATACTATAAGATTCATCATAAAGATTAAATAGAACGGAATGTGTATTACGCGTGGATGAAAATTCAAACCTCTGCATGAAGGGATCAGTGAGTTGATAATATTGCTTGCATTGGTCTGAAACAAATTCTTCAAGGCCAACATTCTGTACGTACGCGTAAAATTCTTCCTTAAACCTGGCCTGGATCATGAATGATTCCGACGGCCATCCACAAGGCCGTACTTGAGCTTCCCTTGGGTGCTCAAAGTCGGGCTCGCATGTCGCGAGTCTCTGGGTCTTCTTGCTCGAGGAACCGCCTTGGTATATTTTCCTTAACATTCTCTTTTTCTAAAAAAAACATAAATTTTAGTGACTCCACATAAAAATGAACAAAACTCAATCAATGCTTATAGCAACTACTCCCACAAGTGCCTAGAAGCTATGTCATGCATCAAAACTACTTGGGACCCTACAAATTTGACATGCAAGCTCAAGAACAAGGTCACCATAGCAGCAAGGTTTTGCAATATATAAAGCACTAGAACAAAAACTAATTGGACCATTGGAGGAGTTACATACCGATGAACAATACCCTAAAATAGTTTTGCAAATGGAGCTTTGAGCAAGGAGATCGAAAATGGCAGCAAGATGAGCTAAAACACGGGTTTGAGCAATGGTGGGATTTTTTCTGGAGGAAGGAGTGGATGTGTACTAGAATAAGTGAAGGGGCCTCACGTGGGACCCACAAGCCATGGGGCGCACCCAGGGGTGGCCGCACCCTGGAGGCTTGCGGCCCACTAGTGGAGTCCCCTAATGTATTCTTGGTGCCAGAAATTCTTAAATAATCCAGAAATATTCATTCTAAATTTTCAGGGCGTTCTCAGAACTTTTATTTTCAGGTAATTTTTCTATTGCACGGACAAAACGGAAAATAGAAAAATAATAACCTTTCTACTAAATTGGAACAAATAAAATAGAAAATAAAAGTTGGGTACAAAAGTTTGTGCTTTCTAAATTCACCCATCTGATGCCCGTAAAAAATAATCCATCAATAAGGTTGATCAAGTCTTATTTACAAATTTTTTTCGAATGACATGGAATCGGAGAACTTTCGAATAACACTAGGTTACCTCAATGGGGATATGCATGTCCCCAACAATAAGTATATCATATTTCTTCTTGGCAGTATGTACAGGGAATTCAAAGTCTCCAATAATGAACGTTGTAATTTTTTCAATGGAGTTGATGCTATGAACTTGAGATTGTTTCTTCGGAAAGTGTACTGTATGCTCATTACCATTAACATGAAAAGTGACATTGCCTTTGTTGAAATCAATAACAACCCCTGCAGTATTCAGAAAGGGTCTACCAAGGATGATCGACAAACTGTCATCCTCGCGAATATCAACTATAACAAAGTCCATTAGGATAGTAACGTTTGCAACCACAAGAGGCACATCCTCACAAATACCGATAGGTAAAGCAGTTGATTTATCAGCAATTTGCAGAGAGATTTCAGTAGGTGTCAACTTATTCAAGTCAAGTCTACGGTATAAAGAGAACGATATAACACTAACACTAGCTCCAAGGTCACATAAAGCAGTTTTAACATAATTTCTTTTAATAGAGCATGGTATGGTGGGTACTCCGGGATCTCCTAATTTCTTTGGTATTCCACCCTTAAAAGTATAATTAGCAAGCATGGTGGAAATCTCAGCTTCAGGTATCTTTCTTTTATTAGTAACATTATCTTTCATGTACTTAGCATAGGGAGACATTTTTAGAATATAGCTAAGCGCATGCGTAAGAAAACAGGTCTGAGCATTTTAGCAAAGCGCTCAAAATCCCCATCATCCTTTTTCTTGGATGGTTTAGGAGGAAAGGGCATGGGTTTCTGAACCCATTGTTCTCTTTCTCTACCATGCTTCCTAGCAACAAAATCTATTTTATCATATCTCTTATTCTTAGGTTGTGGGTTATCAAGATCAACAACAGGTTCAATCTCCACATCATTGTCATTACTAGGTTGAGCATCAACATGAACATCATCATTAATATTGTCACTAGGTTCATGTTCATTACCAGATTGTGTCTCAGCATCAAAATTAGAGATATCATTTGGGTTTCACGTGACTCCATAAGAGGTTCACTAGCAGTATGCAAAGTCCTATCATCATTCTTTTTCTTTTTATTAGAAGGACCATGTACGTCAATATTAACTCTCTGTGAATCTTGCTCAATTCTCTTTGGATGGCCCTTAGGATACAAAGGTTTATGAGTCATTCTACCACCTATAGTCACACCTCTAATAGAATGATCATTGTTCTTACTAATCATCTCATTGAGAAAATCATTTTTTGCTTTAAGTACCCGTTCTACTTGAGTAGTTACCATGGAAGCATATTTAGTCATAAGGCTAAGGTCATTAACAGTTCTATTCATATATGACGGGGTTATAGCCCTAGGGTAGGGTCATAGGCCTGACCTATAAGTCCTACCCAAGGGCACCTCAATATTAGCTTGAAGACCACAAGAGACCTACCGACTGGATGAAGACAACCTCTTGTCCACTCGGTAGGAAACCACTCGGAGAACGTTCATACACTCGATGACTGGATTCCACTCGGTGAAGATCAGAAGCCAGTCGACATCAAAGGCCAGAAGCCACCCCGGGGAGGCCAACGGGCATACGTTAGACTACCGTAGTTATTGACATTAATAGCATACGTTCCCTGTAACATATACATTTATCCTCACTTATTGCACCCTTGTATGTTGGACACTTATGAGGAGCAGCGCACTCTATATAAGCCACCCCTCCCCTCTGGCACAAGGGTTCACATTCTGTAACACCTATATTCCACTCGACACTAGCTCCAGAGCATTGAGACGTAGGGCTATTACCTCCACCACAAAGGGGCCTGAACTCATACAACCTTGCCGTAGCTAGGAATCTACCCTCTACTTTCGTACCCTACTCATCTATGGCCAGGCTTATTCCCACGACAGTTGGAGCCCACCTTGGGGCAGGCGTCTAGGCGACTTCCGATGAGTTTGCGTTTTCACTCCTTCACCATGTCTTCCGGCGGCGATTTGTGCTTGGGCCACGAGATCTTCTTCGGCGCGCTTGTTTTCGTCACCGACGATTAGCCATGGCTTCAGGAGGTGCCTCTCGGTGTCGGGGCGCTTCCGATTCGCGGAGCAACAGACTTTCGTGCTAGTTCCTACAGAGTTCTTCTCCGCCAGCCGTTGACTCCGCCGTCGACTACGCTCCCCATCTCGCGTCGCAACAAGCGATCCGGTCGCTCGCGGCTCCAGCGCTGGGTGTGCCACGCACTCGTGCCTCAGGCATCTTTACCACAGATGACAACCATCGAGCCTGCTACTCCCCCGTGTGCTGCCCCCCACTCGGGGTCAGATCCGTCTCGCTCCTCTTCCGAGTGTAAGAGCTGCAGCCCGGTTGCGGAGATCTTCATGACCGGCTCACACGAGAGCCCACCAAAGACCAGTCGGGGCAAGCGGGAAACCGAAGAGGCATCGGGTGGAAGTCCTCATCAGCGCCCTCTTGCTTCCGGTCAGCATTCTCATCAGAACAAAGTTGAGGTATTCCGCACGCCCGTCCTCAACTTGGTTGCGGCCGCAAGGATAGCAGACTCCATCCAGCCGACGAATTCAGAAGCAGGCAGAGGTTTGGAGCAGATCCGCGCGTTGCTGCATGCGGCACAACAGCAGAATTCTGCTGTTTCTCAGTCTCACAACAGACTACACATCAATTCCGTTTGAGCAGATACAGTTCGGTCGGTTTACAGTCCGGGTTCTCCTCAACATCGCACAGGAGGGGATCTGATACAGAGACCAGGGGCGGAATCCGCTTCCCCCCGGTTCAATCGCGATGATCTCCATCGTTCGCGCTCTCCTCCGCGGAGTGGTTCATACATGCCCCGGCACTACGACGAAAGGCGATAGGTGGGCGATGAACGCGACCAAAGGCATGATGCAAGGGATTATCTCACTCAGTTGAGTGTTGATAGAGGCCGAGCCCACTGTGACGGTTACGACAGAGATCGTCCGAGTGGAAGTGGCTCTGTCATCTCTGGCCCCGAGTGTTTCAGCCGAGCAATCTCCGCTGCTCATATTCCCCCCAACTTGAGGTTGGCGACCGGAATAAGCAAGTTCATCGGAGATTCCAAGCCGGAGACATGGCTGGACGATTACCGAGTGGCGGTTCACATCAGCGGCGGCAACGACAACGTCGCAATGAAGCACTTGCCCGTGATGCTGGATGGTTCGGCCCGGGCTTGGCTGAATCAACTAGGTCCTTCAAGCATATACTGCTGGGTAGACTTGGCCCGAGTGTTCATCAAGAACTTCGAGTGCACCTGCAAGCGCCCTGCTGGTCTCACCGAGCTGCAACATTGTATCCAGAAGCCGAGTGAGTCTTTGCACGATTTTATCCAGCATTGGACCACTCTCCACCACACGGTGGAAAATGTCACCGAGCATCACGCAGTCTGCGCTTTCAAAGCAGGCGTCAGGTACCGGGAGCTGTACATGAAGTTCAGTCGGACGGGACTCATGTCCATGAGCAACATGATGGAGATAGCAACCCTCTATGCCAATGGAGAACAAGAAGGCCGCCTCCACATCGGCAAAGGCAAGGCAGTCGACGGAGATGCCAACTCCAACCGAAAGCAGAAGCAGAAGGTGGAGCGCACACCGCCGGTAGAAGAAGCCGCTCTGGCGGCAGGAAAGTTCAAGGGAAATATCAAGGGTCAATTCCCTACCAAGAAATCCAAAAAGCATTCAGGACCAGATGTCCTTGATCTGTCGTGTGCAATCGACACGAAAATGGATGAAGAAGGCAACACTATAGTGCCAAAGCATACCACTTGACAGTGCAGGTTGTTGATCCAGAAATTCAGAGAGGATCAGTCGAGTGAGAAAGACCCTGAGAAGGAGGACTAAGAGAAAGAAGACCCTTTCCCAGAAGTCCACGCCACTCTGATGATCTTCGCTGACGTCGAAAGCAAGAGTCGACTGAAGGTGGTCAACCGAGAGGTCAACATGGCAGCTCCTGCCACCCAACATATCTCAAGTGGTCGCAGACTGCCATCACTTTCGACCAGTCGGATCACCCACCCCATGTACCCAACCCGGGACGTTAGGTTCTCGTTGTCGATCCGGTGGTTGAAGGCGTTCGGCTCCGCAAGGTGCTGATGGACGGAGGGAGCGACTTGAATATAATGTACGCCGACACTCTCAAAGGGATGGGCATTCCAATGTCCAAGCTAGCGAGAGCAATATGCAGTTCCATGGAGTGATCCCTGGGAAGAAGGCCAAGTCACTCGGTCAGATCATGTTAGATGTCGTCTTCGTTTCTGACAAGAACTTCTGCAAAGAGAAACTCACGTTTGAGGTGGTACACTTCCAGAGTGCCTACCACGCTATCCTTGGTCGTCCAGCTTATGTACGTTTCATGGCCCGACCTTGTTACGTATATCTAAAGATGAAGATGTCACGGCCAAAGGGAGTCATCACCGTCACCGGCAATCGGCAGAGGGTAGAAGAGTGTTTGCAGAAGGGCTCCAAGATCGCCGACCAGCAGATGGCGATGGTGGAGCTCGACGAGTACCGGAAGACAGTAGACCCCGTTGAACTGATGCGCTCAAAGAAGCCAGCTTCTGAGTCCGCATTCCAGTCGGCAAGGGAAATCAAGAAAGTCAGAATACACCCGACGGATCCCACCGCTGCCCCGACCAACATCTCAACAACTCTTGATCCTAAATAGGAAGCCGAGATCATCCAGTTCCTTCGTGAGAACTGGGACATCTTCGCATGGAAGCCCGCTAACATGCCTGGTGTGCCCAGGGAACTGGCTGAGCACCGACTAAGAGTCGACCCCAAGGCCCGGCCTGTCAAGGAACATCTGCGTCGGTCCGTCACACAGAAGAGAAAAGCAATCGGCAAGGAAATGGCTAAGATCTTAGAGGCCAAGTTCATTCACGAGGTTTACCACTCCGAGTAGCTCGCGAATGTCGTCATGGTGCCCAAGAAAGACAGGTCACTTCGAATGTGCATCGCCTTCAAGCATATCAATTGGGTCTGCCCGAAGGATCACATCCCGCTCCCCCGCATAGATCAGATTGTCGACTCAACCGCGGGATGCGAGCGATTGTATTTTTTAGATGCTTACTCTCGGTACCATCAGATTCATCTGTATGGCCCAGATGAAATAAAAACGACCTTGATCACCCCGTTTGGTGCTTCTACTACATCACTATCCCCTTCGGTCTGAAAAATGTAGGAGCTACATTCATGCGCATGGTTCAGAAATGCCTCCTCGATTAGATCGGTCGGAACATGGAGGCATACATGGACGATATCATAGTCAAGTCACGCAAAATTTCTGACCTGCTGACTGACATGGCAGAAACATTTGCCAACCTACGAAGGTACGACATCAAGCTCAAGCCAGCCATGTGTACATTCGGAGTCCCCAGCGGCAAGTTACTCGGTTTTCTCGTTTCCGAATAAGGAATCGAGGTTAACCCCAAAAATATCGGGGCAATCGTCCGAATGAAAAGCCCCGTGCGAGTACACGACGTTCAAAAGCTTACAGGGTGTTTGGCAGCATTAAGTAGATTCATATCTCGACTCAGAGAGAAGGCTCTAACACTATGCCAACTCATGAAAAAGCCGGATACCTACGAGTGGACTCCTGAAGCAGAAGCTGCATTTGTCGAGTTAAAAACTCTATTATCCACCCAGCCGGTTCTTGCTGCTCCGTACAGCAAAGAGCCCCTCCTCTTATACATCACGGCTATAAATCAAGTCGTCAACACAGTCCTCACAGTCGAGCGAGAGGAGGAAGGCAAAGCTTATAAGATTCAGCGCCCACTATATTATGTTTCTGAGGTATTGACTCCTTCCAAGCACAGATATCCCCACTATCAGAAGCTTCTCTATGGGATTTACATGACTGCAAAGAAGGTGGCTCATTATTTTCAAGATCACTCGGTGTCTGTTGTCAGCGATGCCCCATTGTCAGAAATCCTTCACAATCGGGATGCATCCGGTTGAGTGGTGAAATGGACAATGGAGGTGCTATATTGCGACCTAAAGTTTGAAGCCAAGAAAGCCATCAAATCTCAAGCTCTTGCTGATTTCATGGCCGAATGGGTAGAACAACAACAACCAGCTCTGATCCACTCGGCATGCTGGATCGTGTTCTTTGACGGCTAAAAGATGCTGAATGGTTCTCGTGCAGGCGTAGTTCTCATATCCCCGAAGGGTGATAAGCTCACTCACGTACTGCAGATTCACTTTGATTCTTCTAACAACGAGGCGGAGTATGAAGCTCTCCTCTACGGGTTGTGTATATCTATCTCGTTCGGCGTCCGACGCTTGATGGTATACGGTGACTCAGATCTGGTGGTTAATCAAGTGATGAAAGAGTGGGATGTGAGGAACCCCGCCATGTCTGGGTACTGCAACGTAGTGAGAAAGCTTGAGAAAAGATTTGAAGGTTTAAAACTCCATCATGTTCCTCGATTGAAGAATCAAGCTGCTGACGAGTTGGCGAAAATCGGATCCACTCGAAAGCCTGTGCCCAGTGATGTTTGTTTGGAACACATACACGCTCCTTTGATGCAGGAAGATCCATTCACTGAAGAACCTCCTCAGCCGGCAAGTACTTCGGATCCGACTGAAGTTGAAATCCCAGCAGTTGTCGATCTGATCATGGAGATTCTGGTGGTCACGCCCGAGTGGACAGTACCGTACATCGCATACATCCTGAAGCGAGAGCTACCTGAGGACGAAGTCGAAGCCAGACACATTGTCCGCAGATCGAAGGCCTTCATGGTCATGGGAGATCATCTTTATAGGGAAAGTGTGACTGGCGTAGCTCAGCGGTGCATCTCCCCTGAGGAAGGCCGACTGATTTTGGAGGAAATCCACTCGGGGACCTGTGGTCATCATGCGTCCTCTAGGGACATTGTTGCCAAAGCATACTGAGATGGAATCTGCTGGCCATGAGCGAATGAAATGGCCAAGGAAATTGTGGATCACTATGAAAGCTGCGAGTATTACTCCAACAAATCGCACAAGTCACGGTCTGCTCTGAAGACAATTCCCCTCACATGGCCATTCGCTGTCTGGGGCCTGGATATGGTCGGACCCTTCCTAACAGGACATGGTGGATTCACTCATTTGCTGGTTGCAGTTGACAAATTCACCAAGTGGATAGAGACCAAGCCAATCAAAAAGCTAGATGCACGCACTGCAATCAAGTTCATGAGAGAAATCACCTTCAGGTATGGGGTCCCGCACAGCATCGTCACAGACAATGGGTCGAACTTCGACTCGGATGAATTCAAGAGTTTTTGCTCCAACCAAGGAACCCGAGTGGATTACACATCCGTTGCTCATCCTCAGACCAACGGCGAGGCCAAACGGGCGAATGGAGTCATACTTCAAGGACTAAAGCCTTGTCTCATGCGGGAAATTGGACACGCTACACGCGCTTGGGTCACTGAGTTACCTTCTGTGCTCTGGGGTCTCAGGACGACCCCGAAAAGGTCGACTGGGCGGTCTCCGTTCTTTCTCTTATACGGAGCTAAAGCTGTCCTTCCGAGTGATCTGCTCCACAATTCTCCCCGAGTCAAACTCTTCTCTGAAGCTGAAGCTGAACAAGCCCGACAAGATGGAGTCGACCTTTTGGAGGAGGAGCGCGAGATGGCCCTGATTCGGTCGACGATATACCAACAGGACTTACGGCGGTTCCATTCAAGACACGTCAGGAGTCGAACGTTCCAAGCAGGTGATTTGGTGCTCCGAGTACATCAGCAGAGGCCGCACAAGTTAGCTCCCGCCTGGGAAGGACCCTTCATCGTCTCCAAGGTGCTGAACAACGGAGCCTACCGACTCTAGAATCTCGAGAAAAGGATCGACAAGCCACGGGCATGGAACGGAGATCTACTTAAGCGTTTTTATGCTTGATGAGCGACTGTTTTTATGCAACAAACAAGATTCCCTAGAGCAATATACATTCCAGAGTTATGATTACTACAATATATCTGTTGACTCCAGTCTAAAAAATCTTTTCCGAGTGAGGAGCTACCCTCTCACTCGGAGACTTAGCTGCTAACCCGCTTAGCCTATGTAACAAACTTCTCCGAGTGAAGAGCTATCCTCTTACTCGGGGGGCTTAGCCGCGAACCAGATTCGTCTAAGTTAAAAAATTCTCCGAGTGAAGAGCTACCCTCTCACTCGGGGGGCTTAGCCACGAACCAGATTCGCCTAAGTTAAAAAAAACTTCTCCGAGTGAAGAGCTATCCTTTCACTCATGGGCTTAGCCGCTAACCTGCTTAGCCTAAGTAACAAACTACTCCGAGTGAAGAGCTACAATCTCACTCGGAGGCTTACCCGTGAACCAGATTCGCCTAAGTTAAAAAAGAACTCTCTGAGTGAAGAATAACCCTCTCACTCGGGGACTTAGCCGCGAACCAGATTCACCTAAGTGACGAAACCCAGCCCAACTGAGAACCAGACTTCGCCTAGTTAACCCCAACCAAACTGCAAATCAAGTTTCGCTTAGGTGGGAGACTCTGCGTATGCCTAGAGCATTCCCAAAAAGAAAATCCAATCAAAAAGGATAAATTCAAATTCAGTCGAAACGAGCAAATTCATGATACCTAGCGCAGATCAAGGTTATTCGCGCAGAACAAAAGCACTCGGGATCAGTACCCGAACGAAGTTTAAAGTGTTTACATGACCACTCGGCATACCGAGGCAAATTAAAGTATTTCTGACGAATGTTTGTCTTCCTCATGGCTCACCTAGGCTGGCCGGTTCCACAAAGGTGTCGAGGTCGATGCCGTCGGCGATGCCCGTTGCACTATCGATGAAGGTCTCCATGAAGTCTTCAAAACGAAGCTTCTTTGTGTTTGCAACCTGCAGCATCTTCAGCTTCTCCTCCTGAGCCTCCTTACAATGGACCCTAACGAGTGACACAGCCACGTCAGCCCCACACCAAGTGACCAAGTTCTTCCACACCTGAACTCACTGAGAAATCTGCTCCATACGGTTCATCATGGCCTCCAGATCATGCTGGTGATCATCCTCCGGCCACAGCTCCTTGTCGATCTTGCTATAGTCGCCCTCAGTCGCGTGATGTACTTCTCCACCTTCGTGAGGCGGAGTTCACACGGAACATATTCAGAGCCGGGCCTTCACCGACTGGAGCATTGATAGGGTCGAGCAAGGGCTTGACCTCCTCAGTTTCCTTCTCCAGGTCCGGGCAGAACTCTGTGAGGGAGAAAATTTCAAGGTCAACATTGAAACAGCAAACAATCAATCACAACATTCACTCGACAAGACACTTACCAGTGAGCAACCCTAACATCTTGGTGGCAAAATCCGCCACATATTTTTCTTGAGCATTCGCCCTCCTGTTCATGTCCTTCATCTGGTTCATTCACTTGTACCGCTCTTTCTGCATCTTCTCCACCTCCGCCTGCAAGTCCTTACTGGTTGCATGGGCCTCCACCAACGCCTTGTCCTTCTCCTCCAACACTTTCTTCAAAGCAACTACATCATTCGTAGCCACCTCCAGGTTCACGGCCAGTTGGTTCTTCTCTGCGGTCAAGGTAGCATATGTGGAACCTACTTCACAAGCTTTCTGAAAAGATCATAAGACAAAAATCAGTCGACGCATAACACACTTTCGAGTGATATGCGGCCAAGTTTATTTCACTTCCGAGTGATAAAGGCATAATTAGATTGAATAAAAATATATGATTCCGGTCAGACCCCTGCCGATGCAAGCACTCGACAGCGGTCTCGGTGAATACACCCAGTGGTTCACTCGGCGTGACCCCACTGGGTTATCACTCGACCAGGTCCGTCCTGACGAGCCATAAAGACTATGTGTAAGTGCGTCTAGTGCCCCTTAGTGATTTTGGTGGTTTGAAGACTTATAGGTTAAGTATCTAATGTGTTCATGAGTGTACACATGATCTATAAGTTGCTGAGGAGTTTGAAATATTCGATGAATATCGTCCCCTAAAAATGTATATCTTTAGCTCAGGAAATTGGTCTTATTTTGAAGAATTGAATCGCGAAGAAATTGCGATGAAATTGATATTCCTCATGAACATATTGAAGATGAGGAATTCGGTGTGTCCTGAAGAAAATCAATCTAAAGACTTTGAAGCATGAAGATTTCTTATTTCTGTTTTATTTTCTTCACTCTTGAGTCATAGGAACACCATACTGTTAAAGGGGGTCGAGGTAACACTTCGGAATGAATTTCCTCATGATGCTCAACCCAAGCCTAATCCTACCAAAAGCCTCAAGTGAGGAATATGAGAGACATGAGGACTCTCACAGTTGAGGGTCCCGACCGTTACCGCAATTTGCGCCACATCTCTGATCTTATCCACACGAACGGTCATATTATTTAAGGGCATTAATGTCAAATCATGTCAGGATGCTCCCAGGCTACAAATAGCCGCCCCCACAACCATTAGCTGGTTGGCTGCTCCATTAGAAACTGACAATTGTCATAAGAGCAACCCAAATTCCTCAGAGTCTTCGAGAGTAAATCATTAGTGAGGAAATACCCCAAACACCAAATCACAAACCAAAAACAAGTGATTGAGCATCACTCAAGAAGTTGTTCCTATGTGGGACTGAAGCCTTTTACCTTTGAGGACTGTGCATCCTCCAGACGGTTAGTCGTCATGGTCTAGAGCAATCCAATAGTCAATTGTGGATCGTCGGGTGACCAAGTTTGTGAGGGTTTGGAAGTTTGCCTTGAAGACTTACCACGAGTGTTGGGCAAGGACTGTGTGTCCTTAGCTCAAGGAGAATACGGTAGGGATTGTGTGTCTCAGGACTGTGTGCCTTTTGGTTTCAATACCAAGCCTCTCCAAACCAGACGTACAACTGTCACAGCAGTTGGAACTGGGTCATCAACCAATGTCTTCACTGTGATACGGGTTCTATTTCTTCAACTCTTTCAATTCCTCAATATTGTATGTTGAAGATTTTCATTGTCACTGTTTGAAGAATTTGCTGAAGATTTTCTCTGAAATTCCTCAACCCCAAATTCTTCACGCGAGTTAATCCTCACCTGCTTTCTTTGAGCCTGCGTACTATGCAAACTGCTTTTCATATTCCTCATCTTGAAACCTACAGTTGTGATACTTTGCACCCCTGATCCTTTGTTGTTCCCGCTACAATTAAGTCATTAGTGAGTAATTTCCTGAAAAGGAATTTCCTAAGTGATGAAATTCTAAAAATCTCCTATTCACCCTCCCTCTAGTCGATATAACGCACTTTTCAATTGGTATCAGAGCAAGGTACTCCCTTGTTCTGTGTGATTTTGGTTTAACCACGTGGAGTTTTAGTTATGTCGACTGCATGCATGATCAAGGTTACTATAGGATGTCCTACTTTCGAAGGAAAGGACTTTCCCTTCTGGAAGACCAAGATGCAGATGCATCTACAAGCTATTGACACTGATCTCTGGTATATTGTGGAACATGGTGTCCCTATCATCAGTGCTACTGTCTCTGCCACTGATGTGAAGAAATTCAAGCCACTTGATTTTCAAGCGAAGAATATCATTTGTGGCTATGTGAGCAAAGGTCAGTATGGGAGAGTGAGTGCTTTGGGCTCAGCAAAACTAATCTGGGAAAGGCTGTACAAAGTAAATGAAGGAGTATCAACCCAGCGTGATTCTCATGTTGATGTTCTTCGCAATCTCTTCAATTGCTTCAAGAGGCTTGAAAATGAAAGATGCCAAGATACCTTTGATCGCCTCACTGACATATTAAATGAACTACAAGCACTTGGAGCTCGAGACATTACTGATCATGAAGTTGTGAAGAAACTGCTAAGATCTTTGGATTCTTCATTTGATACTTTAGTTCTGATGATTCAAGAAAGACCAGCCTACAAGATGCTTGATCCCACTGATATACTCGAAAGACTCAATGCTCATGAATTCCAACAAGAAGAAAAGAGAGATCTATATGGACCAAGCTATTCTAGACCTTGTGCACTGAAGGCCAAAGCAATTTCCTCATCCGAAGAAGAAGACTCAGATAACAACATTGGTGATCCTGAAGAATTTGGACAGGAGTTTGCAATGCTCGTGAGGAAATTCCAGAAGTTTACAAGACGTGGTCAGTTTGGTAAATCTTCAAGAAGAGATATGAGGAAATCAGAATCTTTATCTGAGGACTACAAGAAAAGAACTTGCCACAAATGGAAGAAATCAGGTCACTACATTGCTGATTGTCCTCGTTGGGTGAAGGAATTAAAGAAGAAGAAATACAAGGATCAAAGTTCTGATGACTCAAAGAAAAAGAAGAAATTTTGAAAATCCTAATCCTCAAAGTCCTCATCGCACAAGAAGACTAGTTTCAGAAAAGCTTGGGCACTTATTGGCAAAGAAATGGATTGTGAGGCAGAATCCGAGGAATGTGATGAAGAGGAGGTTTTCGATGAAGACTCAGAATCTGGACAGGCTAGTCTTGCACTTGCAACCACATTCGCCACCAAGTAAATCTTTAACCTTGAATAAAATGATAACACCATCCACACTGATGACTATACTGATGACTTCACTCCAACTTATTGCTTCATGGCAACAGGTTCAAAGGTACCGAATGATGCTTCCTCCACTGATTCAAGTAACTGTGAACCTAACAATTATAAAAAACCCAGTTATAGTAAACTTGCTATCATTGCTACTAAACAACAAACTGCCCTAGAAAAGCTTCAAAAACTGCTAGACAGAAGCGATGATCTGTTGAATGATGAAATGAATCTTACCCAAATCCTCACTGAAGATATGAAAAGTCTTCAGTCCAGATTTGATAATCTTCAAGATCGTCATGTCACACTCCTCGCTGATCATGAGAAACTTTCCTTTGAATTTCTTCAAAGGAAACTTGATATTGAGAAGCTGAGGATTTCTCATGATGATCTTCGTATGGAAAATGATTAATTACTCGGTCACCAGATCAGTGCTGCTCAGGCTGAATTCATTCCTCCATGTCTTAAATGCATCGAACGTGAAACTACTAATTCTTCACCAGAATCATCAAATGCTTCTATTGCTACAAATTCTTCAACTGCTCCTGTAGTATCAAATTGCTCACTTGAGGAAACCACAAATGTCACTGATGAAAATGCAGGGCTGAAGGAATTGTATGTGACAGGCATGTACAAAACTCTCAAAGGGCACCAAACCCTTTGCGATGTGCTCAAAAAGAAGATTTTGAACAGGAGCCCGAGGAAAGAAGGAATTGTCTTTGAGAGGAAATTGAATGCTGATGGATCATACCGGAAACCTGAGCAGTATCCAAAAACCTCATGGGTTGCTGCTAAAGGGCCTCATGTTGATCCATCCAATCTAATAGGCATTGCATGTGAATTATCCTATTCCTCAGATGAGTCATTTGACTCCAACTATAAACTGTTCAAAAATCAATCTGGTGAAGTATTTACTCGATATGTTGGAACTAACTGCAGGAATGGACCACCCCTGAGGAAAATCTGGGTCCCCAAAAGTTGCCATGAAAATCTTCAGGTGAATGTCCTCATGACACCACCTATCAAGAATCTGAACCCCAGATTAAGTTTCTCAGGAGGACCAAAGTCTTCAAGAGGATCAAAATCCTCAACTCGTCAAAACTATGCTCGTACCCGTGCTAATGCTTCTAACATGCAGGGAGATTACAAGGAATATGAATATGAGCGTTATTCTTCAAATCATTATGTTCATAAATCCTCAAAGAAATTCTCTGCATATTCATTTGAGTACTTTAACCCCCCTACTGTTAAGAGAAGTGCATTAGCTTCAATGCCCCCTTTCTCATATGGTGCTCGCAGGATGATGAATGCTTTACCACCCCTTTAGATGTGGGTGGTGAAGAAATTGAACTAATCACTTCTGCAGGTCAGGTCTCCAGATGAAAATCATAATCTGAAGAATTTGCTGGAGACCTGAGGAAAATGCTTGATAGGACGCAAGTTAATATTGATGAAATGAAAATATTTTACACGTCTTCAAAATTAATGTTTATGATGAAATTCCTATCTCATGAAATTCATATCAAATTCTTCATGTCTGAAGCATATGAGATGGTAAGTTGTACTAATTCATCTGCAAGATGACAAACCCAAGAGTACTGAGTGGGTTCTTAATAGTGGCTGCACACATCACATGACTGATGACAAAAACTTGCTGATGAATATGCCACTAACTCCATCACCCCTGAAGCAAATAACTTATGCTGACAAAGGTAAAAGCAAGCTATTGGGACTTGGCAAAGTGGCTATTTCCAAGGACAGGCACGTGGACAAAGTGATGCTTGTTGAATCCCTTGGGTTTAACCTCATGTCAGTCTCAATGCTTTGTGATCCTGATATGGTTGTTATCTTTGGAAAATATAGATGTGTTGTCATCATGGAATCTGACAGATCCAAAGTCTTCGAAGGTGTTAGAATAGGGGATTTATACATTGTTGATTTCTCTACAGGTCCTCAACCAGCCACTTGCTTACTAGCAAAAACCTCAGAAGGGTGGCTATGGCATCGAAGACTTGGTCATGCAGGCATGAGGAATTTGCACACGCTTGCAAAGAATAAGCATGGCATCGACATCGAATCAGTCAAATTCCTCAAGGATCACTTGTGCGGTACTTGTGAGTCTGGAAAAATGACCAGATCCAAACACCCCTCGAAGACTATCATGACCACTACTCGTCCATTTGAATTGCTTCACATGGATCTATCTGGACCTACTCATTATGCCACTCTAACAAATGCTGCATCTTTATATGGCTTTGTCATAGTTGATGATTATTCCAGATACACTTGGGTGCATATCATTTTGTATAAAACTGAAGTGCAGGAAGTCTAAAAATGATTTTCCTCAAGGGCCTCGACGAACTTTGGCGTCAAGATCAAACACATGAGGAGTGATAATGGAACAGAATTTAAAAACACTGGTCTTGATAATTATGTTGATGAACTTGGTATTACTCATGAATTATCTGCTCCTTATACTCCTCAACAGAATGGCGTCGTCGAAAGAAACAACAAGAGTCTGGTTGAGAGAGCACGAACCATGCTTGAAGAATATCAGACTCCTCGTCGTTTCTGGCCTGAAGCAATCAACACTGCTTGCCATATCATCAATAGGGTATATCTTCACAAATTCCTCAAGAAAACCTCACATGAACTCCTCAATGACAAGAAACCCAATGTAAGTTATTTCAAAGTCTTCGGTGCAAAATGCTGGATTAGAGATCCTCACCATAGCTCAAAGTTTGCACCTAAGGCAGATGAGGGTTTTATGCTTGGTTATGGAAAGGACTCGCACACCTATAGATTCTTCAACACCTATCTCAACAAGGTTCTTGAAACTGTAGATGTGTGGTTCGATGAAACTAATGGCTCGCAAAGAGAGCAATTGCCTCCTGATCCAGATAAGCTGTCTCCCGAGGAAGCAATAAAGCTCAAAGCTACTGAAGACATTGTTCCTACTCAGGAAATTGCTGAATAAATCATTCCCAGCACTGATGAAAATCAAGAAGATGCTCTTGAGGAAATTGCTCGAGAACCAATTCCTCAGCCCAGACGAAATCCTCAACCAGCTCATCCGAGAATTGCAAATGAAGTAGAACTTGACAAAATCCTCGATGACATCAACGCACCAGGTCCTCTCACTCGCTCAAAAGCTTCACACTTAGTTAACTTTTGTGGGCATTCTTCTTTTGTATCTATCATAGAACCTTCAAAAGTTGTTGAGGCTTTTATGGAACCGGAGTGGATTCAAGCCATGCAAGACGTACTTCTTCAATTCAAGCTGAATGACGTATGTGAGCTCGTCAAACGACCAGATCCTCGCAAGCACAATATCATCGGCACCAAGTGGGTTTTCCGAAACAAGCAAGATGAGGATGGTCAAGTGGTGAGGAATAAGGCACGACTTGTAGCCCAAGGCTACAGACAGGTTGAAGGAATTGATTTCGATGAAACTTTTGCACCTGTTGCTAGACTTGAAGCTATTCGAATACTACTTACTTAAGCTAATCATCATAACATTATCTTATATCAAATGGATGTGAAAAGTGCATTCCTCAATGGTAAGCTTGAGGAAGAAGTATATGTTGCTCAACCCTGAGGTTTTGAGGATCCAAAGAATCCAGACAAAGTCTTCAGACTCAAAAAGGGGTTGTATGGTCTGAAGCAAGACCCTCGGGCGTGGTACGATATATTGAAGGAATTCCTCATGAAGAAAGGCTTCAAACCTGGTTCACTCGATCCAACTCTTTTCACAAAATCCTATGATAACGAACTATTTGTGTGCCAGATATATGTCGATGACATCATATTTGGCTGTACTAACAAATGTTACAGTGATGAATTTGCTTACATGATGAGTGAAGAATATCATATGTCTATGATGGGGGAGCTGAAATTCTTCTTAGGTCTTCAAATTCGCCAACAACGCAATGGGATCTTCATATCACAGGAGAAATACCTCAAGGATGTTCTAAGGAAATTCGACATGGATGAATGCAAAGGTGCCAAGACTCCAATGCCTACCACCGGCCACCTCTGCATTGATGAAAATGGTAATGAATTCGATCAGCACGTATATCGCTCCATGATTGGCTCTTTACTATATTTGTGTGCATCTAGGCCGGATATAATGCTTAGTGTTTGCATGTGTGCACGTTTTCAAGCAAAACCGAAGGAATCACACCATAAGGCTGTGAAGCATATTCTTCGATACTTAGCTCCCACACCAACACTAGCATTATGGTACCCCAAGGGCTCAAATCTTCATCTTGTGGGATATTCTGATTCTGACTATGCTGGTGACCGTGTGGATCGCAAGTCAACTTCTGGCACATGTCATTTCCTAGGAAGATCATTAGTCTGCTGGTCCTCAAAGAAGCAGAACTGCGTTTCTCTCTCCACTTATGATGCTGAGTACATTGCTGCTGGTTCATGCTGTGCTCAGTTGCTATGGATGAAGCAAACCCTCAAGGACAATGGCATCAACAAGAAGAATGTGCCTCTCTACTATGACAATGAGAGTGCAATCACGATTCCATACAACCTAGTACATCACTCGAAGACTAAGCACATCCAGATTCGTCATCATTTTCTTCGGGACCATGTCCTCAAGGGCTATATCCTCATCGACCATGTGAAGACTGACGATCAACTAGCAGATATCTTCACCAAGTCCTTGGATGAGAAAAGGTTTTGCAAGTTGCGGTGTGAGCTAAATATCTTAGAATCTTAAAAAAATTGTAAAAACATGCACACATCCTAACACTTATGCAGAATTGATGACTTAGATGTGCAACACACGAAGAATCAATTTTCTTCAACACATTAAGAATATCACTCTTATGTGAGGACATTAATGAAGAAATTGGTTCTCGGGGCCCTACGACAATTGTAAGCGGCGCCTGAAATCATCATTCTTATACGGTGGGTCACGCCACCACCCAACTTTGAAAATCCTCAAGTTGATTTTTTTCAAAGTTGTTTTTCCTCAGAGTTGATTTTCTTCAAAGTTGTTTTTCTTCGAACTTGTTTTTCTTCAAAGGTAAAATTCATCAACATGACGCTTTGTCACAAAATCCTCAAGTTAATCAAAATCTTCAAAAGACTTGATGATTTTCATTTGCCTAGATATATATATATATATATATATATATATATATATATATATATATATACTGTGATTTCAAAGTCCTTAACAACATTCACTTATAGCTATTTCTTCAATTTGATATTTCATCTAAGTGAATGTGATCGGACCCTACTCACCTCTGTGCTATACTCACCCAGTCTATTCAATTCTTCATATGCGTTCTACTTGAAACTTTCTTCAAAATCCTCACTGCGTCCTTGTCAGCTGATGATTTTCTAACAAAATCCTCAAACCCTCAAAAATGATTTTTATATTGTTACACAGTAATTGAACCCCACTTCCCACGATCAGATAAGCACGATCTACATCGCTTTAAACTGTAGCTACACGTGTCTTGCGGAGACGAAAGGGCAAGGGCAGTTCGGTCCGAAAGAATCGGTCGAACAGTTTTCACCTGAGCTATAAATACGTCCTTAACCCCTCCGGTCAAAACTCTTCGTTCTCTCTCGACCTCCTCTCTGCTACAGCAATAACCTAGCGCCATCGCTAGAAATCTCGTCGCCGGCGAGGAATAGCTTCACTGCCTCGACCTCTCCGTCGCCGAAATCACGCCGGAACCGGAACGTCTTCGTCCGCCACCGCCATAGCCGTCTTCTGTCGCCAAGTTAGGGCGCAGTGGACTCGCACCGAAGTGCATCTACTGCTACTTCTTCTGTTCTTTGTGCTTGCTATATAGGGTAAATAAAATCCTATTTTTATAGTCCCTTTCAATCTACTATTTTACCTTAGATTCATGGAATCTGTTTTTCCTCAGTGTCTATCAGTCTCTATTCCTCAAACACTGCTTATTCCTCAAACTGTTGATGAATTTCACTAAGCAACTAAAAGTCTTCAGGAGATTCCTCAATTGTGCAAATTTTCGAATTTGTACAACTCTCGAACCCAAGATCAGAGTGCTTAGACAAATTCCTCAACCCACTGGTCAAATTCCTCAACTTTAAAATTTTCAATTTCTTCAAATCTGAGAATGCATATGACCTCTCCAAATTCCTCGCAACTATACTCTGTTCACAGGTACAAAAATGTCAGCTGATGAATCTCTAGGTTCTCATCCACTTAACTCATTTACGACGTTTCGTGAAGAAAATCTGCCAGTGTCATCAGAATCCTCGGGAGTTCAATTTCCTCAGCAAAAGCCTCAGCTGAAGAAAATGGAAGATGAAAGGAAGCAAAAGGGTGGCAAGAATCTCGAACAGAACAGTGCCATTGATATCCCCGAGGATATATACTTGGACTATTGCACACCAGATGAGCAAGAATCAATGCCAAAGAGGACAATCAGGCTCCGAAAGATTGACCGTAGGTGGTCGAAGGAGTAGAAGGAATACCACTTCGTCACTCCAAAATACACGAAGAAATTCGCTCTTAAGCCACCTGGCAAAAGGCCTCCTCTCGAGGATCATCAGAATGCCCATCCTTCAAGCCTCATGAAGATTGATGATTATCCTGAGGAAAAGACCAAACACTTGTCAAAGCTTCAGAAGCCAGCAGAAGGTGCTGTGAGGAAATTCAATGAAGAATCTGATGCTGCTGCTGCCGCAGCCACCTCCTCAGCTGCTGAAACTTGTGGCACGGCCATTCCTCAAGTGCAGCCTATGCCACAGAAATCAAAGGCTTCAAAGCCTCAAGAGAAATTGCTTCAGAAGGCTGCGCCTGCGTCTGCGCCAAAACCCTGAACAACCACACAGGCTTCAAAGCATGCACACAAGCAGATTGTGAAGCAAATGCCTACTGTCTCCAGCTCCTCTGTTCCATCTGCCACGAGCTCAGAGACAAAGTATTCACCAACATCGTTGAAGACTAAGATGACTGCTGGAGGAGGAACCAGACCTAGCTCAAGCAAAGTCATCAAAGTCCCTTCTGCATCAGAAGGCAGTGATGAATATGATTATCAGACACTGCAAGCAATCATCAGAAACAAGCAGGAGCGGGTCGCTCAAGCTTCAGGAAGCGCCATTCCTCTGGCCATGGACCCAAAAGTCATGTTGGACTACATCAATGTTTGGTATGATGACCCTAACACACCCATTGATGATTTGAAGCTTCCCCCGGGCATCAGCCATATGGTGGCCACATTCATCAATGAGGCCAAATGGAAGGAGATGCAAGCCAAACAAGCCAAGGCTGCAAAGCTGAAGAAGGAGAAATTCCTCAAACAGAATCTCCTCAGCCTGACGCCTCATGATCTTGTGTCAACCCAGGAAGAACTAAAGACTTTGACAGACAAGTATACCAAGCTATCTGATCGTCAAAGTCTCAAGACCAATTTCATCAAGTTTGCAACCAGCGCAGTTGATGATTACAACAAAAAGGCTGCTCCTCCAGCAAAACCACATCAACCTGAGGTAGAGGAAGAACAAACAACTCCTACTGAGGAAATGCCTCAAGAAAGTCATGCTGATGCACCAGCTATTGAGGAAATAGCTAAGGATATTCCAGCTGATGCATCTAAGCCAGCTGATGAATCTTCTCCTCTCGCTGAAGAAAATGCTCCAGCTGAGGAAACTGCCAGGATGGATACGGCTCCGCCTCCTGAAGAGAAAATGCCTTCACCAAAATCCTCAAAGGTGAAGAAAATGACTCTATCTGCATCATACATGAAGAAAACCAGGGCTGCAGAGAAAGAAGCTAAGAAAAGAAAAGCTTCTTCAACACCAGAATCAACAGAGGCCAAGCGCGTCAAATCTCTTGATGAAAATGCTCGATTGGATGTTGTGCCTCTCAAGATTGCTCCATCCTACGCCATGATTCCCTTCGAAAGCGAAGGTAAGGAGCATCTGACTAATGAGGAAATGAAGACTGCTGAGTCTGAGGAACACATAGATGAGGAAATTCAAATTGATGACAGTCCTCAGACTTTCATTCCTCCTGATGAACCTGCTCAAGGATCAGCTGCAAGAGCTGAAGAATTTGACTCCTCCTCCAAGCAAATTCCTCAAGCTGAGGAAAACCAAGGAGAAGATCCTCAGCCCGAGAAAATCCTAATCCTGAGCAAAACCCTCAACCTGAGGTTCAGGCTGAAGAAATTCCTCATCCTGAGCAAAACCCTCATCCTGAGGCACATGCTGATGAAATTCCTCATCCTAAAGAACATGCTGAAGAAAATGCTCCTGTGCCTAATACAGAAACTGCTATTGTGGTTGTCAAAACAAAGACTGCCATGATCGACTCTCCTCAAGAGAAGCAGCAAAATCTTCAGCCTATGCAGCATCAGCCCTTCTCCAAGAGGCCAAAGTTTCAGAAGGAAGCATTCTATGATGAACTCATGTATTTCATCAAAGACAATCCTTACGAAAAGCCTCACATCAGGCACATGAAGTTTTGGATAACGTCTCAGCTCAACTATAATGCATCTGTGCTCTGTGGAAGAAAGAAATATTTCAGCACATGCATATTCCTCATGTTGAGCTTGAAGAAATTCCTTGCTTCGCCCCAGTCCTCAACGTTCTTCATGAAGCACGACTGCTGCAACTTTGCACTGATATCTGTGATTGGAACAATGACATCGTTCTTCAATTCTATGCAACTTTGCACATCTTTGGAGATCCATCAGATATCAACACTTGGGTGCTGGATTGGATGACGCAGCACGCACACTTCAAGGCCCCTGCAAATGAGCTGCTGCGAGTACTTCCTGTTTCAATTCCTTTAGAACATGCTGTGAAGATGTATGATCAACGAGAGCTGCCCAATAAACTGATGGAAGTCCTCATGAAGCCTATGGCCAAGGATCAACCACCAAGAACGACTTTCCTGGTCTAAGATCTGAAGTATGAACCTAGGACTGTCTACAGGATTCTGTGCAGCGTTCTTGCTCCAATCAAGGGCCATGATGATGAAGAAGATGTTGTAGGCATCATGAAGAATATCCTCTTCAACATCATCCATGGCATCCCCATAAACCTTCATGACTTCTTCTTGAGGACTCTGGCTGACAATGCTATATCACCTTTTGACCTGAAGATTTACGCTCCATGGATCATGAGATTCATCAGACGCAGGTCAGGCATCAACTATCATGCTGATTTCAATAATCACCTTGGATATATGCCTCCAACCAGAGTCAACAAGAAGACTTTTGAGCCAGTTGAAGGAAAAGGCAAGTCTGTGATCGATGAAGGAAGTTGGCCCCTTAATGGCCAGTTTCGTGAACCAGATGCATATTCTTCATGGGATGATACTGAAACACACCCGCTAAGCCCAGTTGCCCCAAGGGTGATGACTAATAGGGAGCTACTCCTCAGTCTTCACCAGAAGGTCGATCGAAATCACAAATGGGTCAAACGCCAATTCGGTGCCATTGTGAAAACCCTCGATGAGACTCAGAATGCAGTGAAGATTAATCAGCACTATCTTCATGAGGTTTTGGATCGCACCTGGGCCACACTGGCTCATTTGAAGACTCCACTAGAACTTGAAGAATTGGAGTTTACACAGGACTTTGACTGGTCATGGCCACCAAAGAAGAAATTCAAGCCAATTCCGGTTCCAAACCTTGAGGACAGTTCCTTTTCTTCATTCCGCACTGCAAAACCTGATGAAGACCAAGAATACACTACCACTGGTCGAAGGAGGAAGCCTGCTCCCAAGAATCCTCACGCATCTTCCTCAACTGCCAAGAAGTAAAAGTCTTCAAGGAGCGTTAGTCCTTAGTTTTGTCCCTTTTCGTCACTTGATGACAAAGAGGGAGAAATCCGAAAGTTAGTATTCACGCGGGACATATTTTGGGGCTTATGAACTTTACTAAGTTACAAACTCTTGCCTCTTCTGAAGTGTTTTATGAAATGTGTTGTAACTTAAGCCCGATGGTACTCTGATGCTTTTGAACATTTTTCTTCACATGCTTATTCCTCAAAATATTAAAGCACGAATGCTGAAATTCGTCAGATACCATTTCTCATCATGCATTCTTAATTTATTCATATTATATGTCATATGTATGCATGATTTACAAGACTCAGGGCGAGATCTCCATGATATAATTCATCAATGTGCATTTGCTATGAAAAGCAAAATCCTCAAGATATGCACATCTTCAGGGGGAGTTTCTCTGTATCTTGATTTCAAATTTCTCAAATGAGTATTTGCACTTCATAATTTTATCCCCGTTGAAGACTTAACCTAATTGTCATCAACCACCAAAAAGGGGGAGATTGTAAGTGCATCTAGTGCCCCTTAGTGATTTTGGTGGTTTGAAGACTTATAGGTTAAGTATCTAATGTGTTCATGAGTGCACACATGATCTATAAGTCGCCGAGGAGTTTGAAATATTCGATGAATATCGACCCCTAAAAATGTATATCTTCGGATGAGGAAATTAGTCTTCTTTTGAAGAATTGAATCGCGAAAAATTGTGATGAAATTGATATTCCTCATTAAGATATTGAAGATGAGGAATTCGGTGTGTCCTGAAGAAAATCAATCTCAAGACTTTGAAGCATTAAAATTTATTGTTTCTGTTTTATTTTCTTCACTCTTGACTCATAGGAATACCGTACTATTAAAGGGGGTCGAGGTAACACTTTGGAATGAATTTCCTCATGATGCTCAACCCAAGCCTAACTCTACCAAAAGCCTCAAGTGAGGAATATGAGAGACATGAGGACTCTCACAGTTGAGGGTCCCGAGCGTTATCGCAATTCACGCCACATCTCTGATCTTATCAACACCAACGGTCATATTATTTAAGGGCATTAATGTCAAATCATGGCGGGATGCTCCTAGGCTATAAATAGCCGCCCCCACAACCATTAGCTGGTTGGCTGCTCCGTTAGAAACTGAGACTTGTCATAAGAGCAACCCAAATTCCTCGAAGACTTCGAGAGTAAATCATCAGTGAGGAAATACCCCAAACACCAAAACACAAACCAAAAACAAGTGATTAAGCATCACTGAAGAAGTTTTTACTGTGTGGGACTGAAGCCTTTTACCTTTGAGGACTGTGCATCCTCCAGACGGTTAGGCGTCATGGTCTAGAGCAATACAGCAGTCAATTGTGGATCACCGGGTGACCAAGTTTGTGAGGGTTTGGAAGTCTGCCCTGATGACTTACCACGAGTGTTGGGCGAGGATTGTGTGTCCTTAGCTCAAGGAGAATAAGGTAGGGACTGTGTGTCTTTTGGTTTCAATATCAAGCCGCTCCAAACCAGACGTACAACTGTCACAGAAGTTGGAACTAGGTCATCAACCAATGTCTTCACTGTGATACGGGTTCTATTTCTTCAACTCTTTCAATTCCTCAATATTGTATGTTGAAGATTCTTATTGTCACTGTTTGAAGAATTTGCTGAAGATTTTCTCTGAAATTCCTCAACTCCAAATTCTTCACGCGAGTTAATCCTCACCTGCTTTCTCCGAGCCTGCATTCTATGCAAACTGCTTTTCATATTCCTCATCTTGAAAACTGCAGTTGTGATACTTTGCACCCTTGATCCTTTGTTGTTCCCGCTGCAAGTAAGTCATTAGTGAGGAATTTCCTCAAAAGGAATTTCCTCAGTGATGAAATTATAAAAATCTCATATTCACCCCCTCTAGTCGATATAACGCACTTTCACTATGCATTCAAGTGCTTACGATTATTATCATTCACTAGCGATTAATAATAGTCTCGGGGACTACACCCAGTGGGTGCACTTAGCGTGCCCCCACTGGATTCAACACTCAACCAGATCCACTCTGGCCGAGTCGAATCAACAAAAAAGATGTCTCTACTGATTAAGACCCCTACCAGTGCAAGCACTCGACAGCGGTCTCGGGGACTACACCGAGTGGGTTCACTCGGAGTGACCCCACTGGAAGAAAGACAACAATAGTACATTACTACAAAACACCCAGTGGGTGTGAGTTGGAATTCAAACTTACTTTTGCACTTACTCGGACGTTTTCTCGGAGCACCACACTATTGTTATACACCGAGACGATGGCGTCATAGGCTCCTTTGGCTTGTTGTGTCATCAGCTCCGCCTGGATCATAGCCTCCTTCGTGGGACGGGTTTGGTCCTGAGGGATACGGCGCACGGTGTAAACAGTCGTGGGAAGAGGCAAGGTTGCAGCAGAAGCAACTGGAGTCCTCGACTGTAACCCAGTCGGCGTTGTGGTGACAACAACCGAACTGACAGGTGGGGCACTCACCACACGCGTCTCCACCACACGCACCTCCGACACAATAGGGGCCACCCCAGCAGGAGGTTGCCGCTGATCATTGTCATCCAGTTGGATGACCTCTGTAGGCAGCATGACTAGCAGATGGAAACGCCGGAGATTACAGTCAGAAAACCATACACACGGAGGAATAACACAGAGCGAAAAGTCAACAATAATTTGTTGTGAAGTGGCTGCGTTTGCGGTATCAACCTCCATGGGGTCCTCACCTCCACGCAGCGGCGATGTCACAAAGGTAGCAGCTCTATCAACGAAGTTCCACTCGGTCATCACCAACCAGAAAAGTTCAGTCGGATTAAATGGGAATATTAAATACTTATGCAGAGGCGACCGTCACAGTGATCCTCATTCGAGGCTAGGCCTTCCGAGGCTTGGATCCGCTGGGCCTGGACATGTTAGTAGGCTGCTCCACCGGCTCGCCAAACGCTCCCCTCGCATGTTTGGCACTCCTGCCACTCGACGCCAGAGGTTTGCTTAGAGTGGCCGCAGGGTCATGACGCTGCTTGGAGCGGGGCTCATGGAGGGAAGGGGACGAGTCTTCTTCTTCACTCTCCTCCGACTCCTCCTCTTCACTCTCCTTGCTGTCCATGACATAGTCTCCGCTTTCCGCGTTGTCTTCCATGCGCCCCTCCTCGATGTCGAGTGCATTGCCGTTCGGGACTGGAGAGTGCAAATTCATCCATGCTTGCAAAATACAACTCACAAGTTCAGTCGACATGGAAATTGCAAACACTCAGCCGTAATGCAAAGGTATTCAACAGAGCAGGGCTAACCTCATATGTCGGCGGAGAAGGGGAGGACTCTCTTCGACCCCATTGGATTGTCGCAAGGGCCGGCTATCCTGCGGATCCACTTCACAACTGTCTCCTCATCCACCTCTTCAGGATGGGCCCGAGTGGAGTCCTCCGGTCCAGTATAATGCCACATAGTGTGGTCCTGAGCCTGGAGGGGCTGGATACGCCTTCTGAGGAAGGTCTCCAACAGATCCATCCATGTCACTCTCTTGCGGACCAGACCAATCATCGTCTTGACTAAGGGTTCCACCTGACCTTTCTCCTCCTTCGTCGACACCAACGCCCTCGCAGCACTCGGTCGTTCTAAAGTAAAGGGTGGGGGTCCACTCGACATATTTGGGCAAGCGGCGTTATTACAATAGAACCAAGTGGACTGCCAGTTGCGGACTGACTCAGGGAAGTTCATGGCAGGATAACTACTTTTGGCTCTCTTTTGGAGTCCTAAACCCCCACACAACTAGATGACATGGGTCTTATCATCAGTCGGATTACCCTTCTTCACTGACTGAGAGCGTACAATGAAGATATATTTGAAAAGTCCCAATGGGGAGGACACGCCAAGAAACATAATGTGACAAAGACGGAAAGGTGAGCGATGGCATTTGGTGGGAAGTAATGCAGCTGCGCCCCAAAGAAGTTCAAGAACCCCCAAATGAAAGGATGAGGTGGCAAGGAGAAACCTCTTTCGACGTGGGTGAAGAGGAGGACCCGCTCTCCCTCGCGTGGCTCGGGCTCTATCTCATCGCTCGGAAGCCTCCAAGACTTGTTCGCCAGCTTACCATACTCGACGAGCTCGAGGAGGTCCTCCTTCCGCACGGTTTATCGGAGGAAATCCCCCTGGATCTAGCCCGGCGGCAAAGCCTTCTTCCTTGGCTTGGCGGCGCCCTTCTTCTTCGCCTTCTCCAGTTTACTTGTCTGCCCCTTCATCATGGTGGCGGCGGCGAGATTGGCTGTTCTGAACTTCCGCGTGGGTGGGTACTGAGAAGGAAGAGCAGAGAGGAAGGAAACGGTGTTGTTCCAAACCCTAGCACCGTCTACTTTTATAACCAACCGATTGAGTCTCTAACAAGTGGGCCATCAACTTATCCCCTCGCCAGCCACTGCGAGATATGTGGCAGAGATTAAGGCGCAAGAATTGAGGCAGCGCAATTCACTTGATTGCGGTGACGTCATTACCGCGAAGCGCGCGGCAACCGAAGTTTTCAAATCCTGGAAAATCCAGAGCTGACAGGGTGACTTGTCACATCAGAAGATCCCATCGAGCACGCGGATTCATAGGTTCACTCGGATCCACAAGTTCACTCAGACATTTTATTCCAAACAGAATTGATCAAGGCGAATGATGAAGACTTCAATCGACATCCAGTTCAGCAAAACATTGAAGGGCGTTCAAGTTCAGTCTGCTATCTCAAGATTTACAGCTACACTTTCACCACTCGAACCCTTATCCATTCGGGGGCTAATGACGGGGTTATAGCCCTAGGGTAGGGTCATAGGCCTGACCTATAAGTCCTACCAAAGGGCACCTCATTATTAGCTTGAATACCATAAGAGACCTACCGACTGGATGAAGACAACCTCTTGTCCACTCGGTAGGAAACCACTCGGAGAGCGATCATACACTCGACGACTCGATTCCACTCGGTGAAGACCAGAATCCAGTCGACATCGAAGGCCAGAAGCCACCCCGGGGAGGCCAACGGGAATACGTTAGAGTACTGTAATTATTGTCATTAATAGCATACTTTACCTGTAACGTATACATTTATCCTCACTTATTGCACCCTTGTATGCTGGATACTTATGAGGGGCAGCGCACTCTATATAAGCTACCCCTCCCCTCTGGCACAAGGGTTCGCATTCTGTAACACCTATATTCCACTCGACACTAAGCTCCAGAGCAGTAAGACGTAGGGCTATTACCTCCACCGCAGAGGGGCCTGAGCTCATACAACCTTGCCGTAGCTAGGACTCTGCGCTCTACTTTCGAACCCTACTCATCTACTGTCAGGCTTATTCCCACGACAATATAATCACCCAAGCGATCAATTATGTAAGCATTATGCTTCAATTGTCTACTAACATAAGCATTGAAAATTTCTTGTTTAACAACAAAATTGTCAAATTTATCCAAGCATTGGCTAGCGGACTTATTATAAGGAATGTCACCTTCATCAAATCTACGAAGATAATTTTTCCTCTACTACGTGTGTCGGGTTATGAAGACCATGTATTTATTCCATAGGTGGTAGATTCTTAGCATCTTTAGCTTTAATGCATTTTTCTTTTATAGATTTCTTTGCCTCTTGCATATCTTCAGGACTAAGGAATAGAATACATATTTTCTTCGGAGTTGGTTTTGGAGGTGGTTCGGGAATATCCCAATAATTATCATTGCTCAATATATTATTCAATAGTAGTTCCACTTGTTCAACAGTTGGTTCCCTGAAAACACAACCAACACAACTATCTAGGTGGTCCCTAGAAGCATCAGTTAGACCATTATAAAAGATATCAAGTATTTCATTTTTCTTGAGAGGGTGATCAGGCAAAGCATTAAGTAAGTGGAGAAGCCACCCCCAAGCTTTTGGGAGACTCTCATCTTCAATATGCACAAAGTTAAATATTTCCTTCAATGCAGCTTGTTTCTTATGGGCAGGGAAGTATTTTTCAGAGAAGTAGTAAATCATGTCGTGGGGACTACGCACACAACCAAGAGCAAGAGAATTAAACAATATCTTAGCATCACCCTTTAATGAGAATGGAAACAGCTTAAGAATATAGTAGTAAGGAATTTTTTCCTCATGAGTAAATAGGGTGGCTATATCATTCAATTTAGCAAGGTGTGCCACAATAGTTTCAAATTCATAACCATGAAAAGGATCAGATTCTACCAAAGTAATTAACTCAGGATTGACCGAGAATTCATACTCCTTATCAGGAACACAGATAGGTCAAGTAGCAAACTTGGGATCATATTGCATTCTAGCATTCAAAGAATTTTTTTCCTTCCACTTGCATGGCAATTTCTTAAGATCATCTCTATCCTTACAAGCAAGAAAGTCCCTAGCTACTTCTCCTTCCATAACATAATCCTCGGGTATATTAGGAAATTCATATCTTGGAGATCTAGGTCTAGCAGGTGAATCATAGTGTTCAGTTTCATTATATTTAGCAATATTATCAGTTTCAGCATTCACTCTAGCAATTTGTTCATCAAGAAATTCACCTAGTGGCACAGTAGTATCAAGCAGAGTATTATAAGCATCATGCATAGCAGATGTAGCATCATCAATTACTTGCAACATATCAGATTCAGTAACAGGTGGTGGCGTCGCAAATTTACTCATACGAGAAGGTGAATCAAGTGTAGAGCTAGATGACAGTTCCTTACCTACCCTCATAGTTGAGGGCTATATCTTGGTTTTAGCGTCTTTCAGATTCTTCATAGTGATCAACAAATATAAATACCAAGTGACTCAGAGAATAAAGCTATGCTCCCTGGCAACGACGCCAGAAAAATGTCTTGATAACCCAAAAGTATAGGGGATCGCAACAGTTTTCGAGGGTAGAGTATTCAACCCAAATTTATTGATTCGATACAAGGGAAGCCAAAGAATATTCTCGAGTATTAGAAGCTGAGTTGTCAATTCAACCACACTTGAAAGACTTAATATCGGTAGCAAAGTATTTAGTAGCAAAGTAGTATGGAAGTAACGGTAACGACGACAAAGATAACAATAGCGGTTTTGTAGTGATCGTAACAATAGCAGCGGAAAAGTAACTTAGCAAAGACCATTATGTGGAGAGCTGTAGGCAATGGATCAGTGATGGATAATTATGTTGGATGGCATTCATCATGCAACAGTCATAACATAGAGTGATACACAACTAGCTCCAATTCATAAATGTAATGTAGGCATCTATTCCATATATAGTCATATGTGCTTATGGAAAAGAACTTGCATGACATCTTTTGTCCTACCCTCCCGTGGCAGTGGGGTCCTAATGGAAACTAAGGGATATTAAGGCCTTCTCTTAATAAAGAATCGGGCCAAAGCATTAGCACTTAGTGAATACATGAACTCCTCAAACTACGGTAATCACTGGAAATAATCCCAGTTATTGTGACCCTGGGGGATGTGGACCGTAACTCGTAATAGGTGTCTATAACTTGCAAGATAGGATCAAGAACACATATATATTCATGAAACCATAATAGGTTCAGATCTTAAGTCATGGCACTCGGGACCTAGTGACAAGCATTAAGCATAGCAAATTCATAGCAACATCAATCTCAGAACATAATGGATACTAGGGATCAAACACAAAAAAAACTAACTCAATTACATGATAGATCTCATCCAACCCATCACCGTCAAGCAAGCCTACGGTGGAATTACTCACGAACAATGGAGGGTATCATGAAATTGGTGATGAAGGATGGTTGGTGATGACAACGACGTCGATTTCCCCTCTCCGGAGCCCAAATCAGACTCCAGATCTGCCCTCCCGAGGAAGAACGGGAGGTGGAGGCGCCTCCGTATCATGAAACGCGATGAAGTCTTCTCTCTGTTTTTTTCTCCGCGGATAGGAATATAGAGGAGTGGAAACGATGTCGGTGGAGCTTCTGGGGCCCCACAAGCCATGGGGCGCGGCCTAGGGGGAGCGCGCCCTACAGGCTTGTGGCCTGGGGGTGGCCCCTCTCCGGTAGATTCTTTTGCTAGTATTTTTTTATTAAATCCAGAAATATTGTCCGTAAATTTTCAGGTCAATCCGAGAACTTTTATTTCTGCAAAAAAAACAACAAGGCAATTCTGCTGAAAACAACGTCATTCCGGGTTAGTTCCATTCAAATCATGCAAATTAGAGTCCAAAACAAGGGCAAAAGAGTTTGGAAAAGTAGATACGTTGGAGATGCATCATAGCTCTGTTTCAAATGATCTATATATGTAAATCAACTACAATGACGTGTAGAATCACATGAACCAATTTATTTTTGCTGTTTAATAAATACATAACATGTTTAGTACAAATCTAGACAGATTTCAAAATTAACATATGGGGTGATTTTGGAAATGCTATATGTTATTTCCGACCTCATTTAATATGCCTAGATAGGTAGTTTAATTATGCTTCACCTCTTGCCATGTCTAAAAATATTTAAACTTTCCGAGTAAATAAACGGGACTGAATTAAGTATTTAAAATGTGGAATTTTGTCAAGTATCAACTCATTATGCAACTCGTTGCATATTTAGCTTCACTTAATGTGTAGCGTTTGATTGTTGTGATGTGCCATGCCTTGCATACTTAAACCGGACATGCATCATATTTGTTTGCGCATAATATCATGCTTAGGTTGTGGTGTTATCATGTGTTGTTTGTTGTTCCAGATTGTTTCTTCTTGATAGAGTTTCGAACCGCTTCGGAGTGTGAGGATCTGTTCGACTACGTTGGTTCGTCCGCTTCATGGATTCGCTCTTCTTCCAAGCGGGATCACAGACAAGATGATCATTTCCCTAGATACCATTACTATCATTGTCATGCTGGTTCATCTCATTTCTATCGCGATGTCTCGCTGCCTACCACTTAAATGTCAGCCTCCCAACATTGCTATGAAAAGCCTCTAACCCCCTCCACATCCCAACAACCCACACTTTGCCTATGTTACCGCTTGCTCAGCCTTTTTATAGCACTGCTAGTTGCAGGTGCAGTTGCTTCCATGTGACAACATAGGTTCCTAGTTATATCACCATATAATTGCTATTTAATTTAATGCACCTATATAGTTGGTAAAAGGTGGAACGCTTGGCCTTCTAGCCTGGTGTTTTGTTCCCCCTTTGTCGCCTTAGTTTTGGTTACCGGTGTTATGTTCCATAATTAAGCGCTCCTAACAGGCTTGGGGTTGTTATGGGGACCCCCTTGATAATTCGTTTTATTATATAACTGGTTTGGCAAGGCCCAACTTTGTTACTACATTTTTCCTAATAATTAATGAACCCACATAGGGAGTAATTGACCCGAGGATAATTAATCAACCACCGGGCCAGTGCTCCTCATGAGTGTTGGTACAAACTAGAGCAATTTGCGGGGCCAACCCTGGGAAACTCGGGAGGTTTCTATCAAGCCATCGTATGTTGTGCTTATCCATCCTCTCCTAAGAACGAGATACGCGGCTCCTATCTGGTTCGTCGACACGTCAGGTGGACTTTTTGGATTTGTTTTATCGTTTACAAAATATCTTGTGCGAGGTATTCCAAGGATACTTTGGGCTATCTCGAGGTTGAGGTTTTCCAATAGGAATTATGTGGTTGAGATTATTCCGACGCAGCGTGTGGTAGTTTGTTATGGACTAGTTGGAGCACCCCTACACGGTTAAATCTTTCAGAAATTCATGCCGGCAATTATGTAGCAAACTTGGAAACTTTGTATAACATCATGTTCTAGATAACTTGAAATAAACATAAATAAATATGCCAATTGTGTGTGTAACCATGACTATCTCTTCTCGTGAGTTCTGTACTGGAAGAGGACACGAAGGGGTCATATTTGACATAAGTAGGTGTTCAGGATCACTTTGTGATCATTCTAGTTCATGTTCGTTTATGCATAGATCACTTCCCCCCTCTCATTCTTGTACTCGTAAGTTAGCCACTCAAATAAATGCTTATTTGCTTGATGAAGACTCACCACTTAACCATATCTCACCCATTAAGCTTTGCTAGTCTTGATACCTTTGGAAATGAGATTGTCGAGCCCATGTGGCTCATAAATTACTACAACAATAGTTGTAGGTACAGGTAAAGCAATATTTTGATGTGAGCGCGATGATTGTTCTATTTGGAGTTTCTTCTTCTTCTTCTTCTACATCGATCTAGGATGGGTTCCAGGCCGGCAGCCTAGGATAGCAATGATGGACGTCGTTCTTTTATCGTTTGTTTTCGTCTGTTGTGGGACCCTGCTCTTCTACATGGTGATTGAATATGTTATTGTATTGATGTATCTTGTGGCGAGTGTAAGCCAGTTCCATATACTCATCTCCTTTGTACATGTACTTGTAACGATATCCATTCGGCGAAATGACGAGTTGCACTTCTATCCCTGTCGAGGCCCTCGCGCCAAAATAAGGATAGGATCACATCTTGGGCGTTACAGTCATGCTCCTCCAGTTAACTACGAGGTCAATGGGTGCCACTACTACAAGGGATACTACCTAGCAGATGGCATCTATCTAGATGGTCAACATTTACGAAGACTATCTCAAACCCTCTGCCAGGATGCAAGAACTCCTACTTTGCCAAGCGTCAAGAAGCTTGCAGAAAGGATGGCGAGCAGGCACTTTGTGTGCTCCAATATCGATTTGTTGTTGTCCGATACCCCGCTCAGACCTGGTCGAAAGATCAAATGTGAGAACTCATGACTTGTTGTGTCATCTTGCATAACATGATCATTGAGAGCGAGCAGGAAGAGCCAGTGTTTGACACTGAACCATATTACAGGCAGGGTCCTCTTCCCCAAGTTGACCATGAGCTACCGGCAACCTAGACTGCCTTCGTCAACACGCGTCACGAGATCCGAGACCCACAGGTGCATCAACAACTGCAACACGATTTGATGGAGCACCTATGGAGGCTCAAGGGCAACGCCTAACTCGATGTCTGATGAATTATGAGTTTTTTTGTTGAACTATTTTGGTTTCTATTGATCTGTTGAATTATTTTGATTTGTATTGATTTTTGTGATGAACTACATGATAAAAATAAGCATTTGTTGAATTTGTGCCGAAGCATGCCGAACATGGGTCGAAATTAGTACAATTTTACGTCGAAAGTGGGCCGAAATCGGCGGCTGGGAGTGACCTTGGGGGCGACTAGGAACGCGAGCCCCCCCCCCCCCCGCGCCGATTTTTTCACCGGCGCATCCCCAGGCGGCACTATTTCACGGCCCTCGGGGACGAACGGCTGGAGATGCTATAAGGTTGGAGGGGGACGACGGTGCATGGGTCACATGACACACATCACCCATGCGATATGACCTTTTTTAGGATCGTCGTGCTATATGGCTGGTGGGATTGTTATCTACTGTCAAATAAGGACATGTACATTGGTTTAGACACCTGTTGTCTATACTAAACCATCACATCACCAATAGATAACCGTAAAAAGACCCTTTAGAGTAGATTGTCTTTTTGGCTATGTGTAGCACTACAAATTACCAAATTAATTTGGTCAGTTAAAAATTACTCTAAACTAGATCATCTTTCTTTTCATTATCTCTCCTCCAAATCATAAAAAATCTATTGGCGGATCTTATAGATAGCTGAGTCAGTACCGTTGCACATGTCCTAAGTTTTCTCTTGCGGTTTCCTTCATTCTCACTGTGCAAACAACCTGATTAGCTATTAAAAAAGCAGATTAACTCACGAGGGATTGTCTAACATAGGATTACATTGCTTAATTCTTGTCGTGGATGCATTTGTTTGCTTCTTCGAATCTACATGCACACGGTTGACAGGTCCTTTTGTTTTTTTACGTAGTACTATCGAAGTTGCTCAAGTACACGAGCATACAATCATCCTTATAAACGCACACACGTACATTCTACTTTTATGAATACGTCCAAGAGACCGAGCTAATATATCATATTGAGATTGACGAAGTCACCACAAACGTCTTCACGGTCGACAGGAACGTCTCCTCCCACTGAACGCACATCACTCAAAGACCTGCAATAAATCCTGGAAAATGCGAGCATCAATGTCAACTATCAAACTTAAACTCTGGTGGGTATGGGATACCACTATCCTCAAAACCATCCAACAACAAGTTGGTTCATGTCCATTTGTGTTTTTAATGTATTCATAATGACACTCTAGGTCAGGACACACATGGGGAAAACATATATGCCTGAACGCCCAAACAAAATAAGTACATACATTATTCTTCAGGTGTTGCTGATTTTGATTTTGATTTATATGGGTGCATAATAAATCATCGACGTCAAAACATAGGCATTTACATGTCATGACCACAAACTCTTTAATTAATCTCAACAAAGTTGTTGTTCTGGATCACGAAGAAGAAGCCATGCTTGACGTCCCTGAAAATGGTTATATTTAAGGTGGTACCTAGAAACAAGGCAACCACCCTATACATTTTTTTGACCCAAACAATTTTAACATGTTATATATGAAATTTGATTAGAAAATGTGTCAGATTTGAATATGATGTTACTTTTACCAGGTAACCATTTAAAAATGGTATTTAAGGTGCAATATTAATCAACAATGCATGATATGTCTTTCTTTCGTACCATACTCGTGCCCATTCGAATTGAAAATGAACACCCAAGTAAAACCAGGATTGTAGACGGAAAAACCATTTATAATCACGTCTGCTAGTGTCACGCCCAAGATGCGACCCTATCCTCAATTTGGCACGAGGGCCTCGTCAGGGATAGAAGCGCATCTCGTCGTTTCGCAAGAATGGATATCGTTACAAGTACATGTACTGAAAAGATGAGATACATAGAATTGGCTTACACTCGCCACAAGCTACATCAGAGTCACAATAGTACAATACATAAACATCATGAAGAAGAGCACGGTCCGACTACGGGCGAAAACAAACGAGAAAAGAAGAACGACGTCCATCCTTGCTATCCCAAGCTGCCGGCCTGGAACCCATCCTAGATCGATGATGATGAAGAAGAAGAAGAAGAAGAAGAAGAAGCAACTCCAAATGAACAATCAAAGCGCTCGCGTCAAGTAACCTTTACCTGTACCTGCAACTGGTGTTGTAGTAATTTGTGAGCCACATGGGACTCAATAATCTCATTTCCAAAGGTATCAAGACTAGCAAAGTTTATTAGGTGATGTATGGTTAAGTGGTGAGGTTGCAGCAGCGGCTAAGCATATATTTAGTGGCTAACTTACGAGTACAAGAAATAAAGAGGGGCGTGATCTACACACGACGGACGTGAACTACTGGTGATCAAATGAATGATCCCGAACACCTACCTACGTCAGACATAACCCCACCGTGTCCTCGATCAGAGAAGGAACTCACGAAAGAGACAGTCACGGTTACGCACTCAGTTGGCATGTTTTAATTAAGTTAACTTCAAGTTATCTAGAACCAGTGTTAAACAAAGTTTCCACGTTGCCACATAACCGCGGGCACCGCTTTCCGAAAGATTTAACCCTGCAGGGGTGCTCCAACTAATCCATCACAAATTACCACAAGCCGCATAGAAATCCTCGATCACGAAGCTCGCGATCTCGTCGGACTCCTTAGTGGAAAACCTCAACTCTGAGATTACCCAAAGCATCACCGGAATCCCAATGCACAAGCTATCTCGTCAAAGGTAAAACTAATCCAGCAAGGCCGCCCGATGTGTCAACGATCTCGATAGGAGCCGCGTATCTCGTTCTCAGGACACGACGGATAAGCACAACGTACGGTGGCCTGATAGAAATCTCCCAAGTTGCCCTGGGTTGGCCCCACAAACGGCTCTAGTTTTGGACCAGCACCATCAGCACTGCCCCCCTGTATTATGTAGGATTACTCCTCGGGTAGCGCTAACTACCTATGCATTTCAGTGTTAACAGAATTATTATGTTGGGCAAATGTAGAACCAATGTTGGGCCTTGCCAGACCAGCTTTAATCTAAAACGAATTATCAAGGGGGTCCCCATAACAACCCCGATCGTGTTAGGAGCGCTCAATTATGGAACATAACACCGGTAGCTGAAACTAAGGGGGCAAAGGTTGAACAAAACACCAGGCTAGAAAGGCCAAGCCTTCCACCTTTTACCAAGTATATAGGTGCATTAATTTAAATAACAATTAATATGGTGATATAACAAGGAACCCATGTTATCACATGGAAGCAACTGCACCTGCAACTAGCAACGCTAACACACAGTTAAGCAAGCGGTAACATAGCCAAAGAGTGGTTTGTTAGGTGGTGAACAGGTTGAAGGTTTTCATGGCATTGTTGAGAGGCTGATATTTAACATGTGGTAGGCAACGTGACATAATCGATAGAAGCGGTAAAACTAGCATGGCAATGATAGTAATGGTATATGGGGAAATGGTCATCTTGCCTGAGATCCCGCTTGGAAGAAGAATGACTCCGTGAAGAAGACGAACCGACATAGTCGAACGGGTCCTCACTTTCCGACACGCTTGCGGAACTCTATCGAGACGAACCAAACCAGGAAGACAAATCAACACACGATATTCACCACATGGTGTACAACACATATGATGTATGAACAGCTGAATGTATGCAAGACATGGCATGTCTATTCGCAACAACCAAATACTACACATTAAGTGAAATTCAATATGCAACGAGTTGCATATTGACGGAACTCCACATACGAATTATGTAGTTCTATCCCGATAAGGTACACGGCAATATTAAATGTGGTTACACATGGCAAGAGGTGAAGCGTAATTACTCTACTTATCTAGGCACTTTAAACGAGGTCGGAAATGACATATAGCACCTCCGAAACGACCTCACATGTTAATTTACAATTCTGTCCAGATCTGAACTAACACATTTAGGTAGTTGTTAAAAAGCAAAACAAATAGGTTCACGTGATTCTACGCGTCGTTACAAGCAATTTACCCATAGAGAACATCTCCAACGGAGCTACGGATCAAAAGTTACAAGCACCGCAAGATATGATGGCATGAATGCAATATGTGTGCAAATGGCATCGACAACATTCAAAACACACAACCAGCAAGGTAAAATGAAACTACACGAAATTCTAAGCAAGTTTCATGTAGGGCAAGTTCAAAACGGAGCAACGGTTCAACAACTACGGGCTAAACAAGAAATCACTACAATATGCCAAAATCACCCACATAGCATTTTCTACACCCCACAACTATGAGCTTCACAAATCCAATATGCTCAACCAAGGCATGAGACTATAGATGGAAAGATGCACTACAACATACAACTAATTACATCTAGCATGGAAGCATGGATCACTAGGAAAAGAAGTCACAAAATGGCTTCCCACACACTGTTTTAGACTTAGAGAAAATAACATTTTATGAAACTACAGTTTTCGATCTGAAGGCATGTTGACAGCAGCAAAACCATAAGCTACAGGACTCCAAATGTCATGAAAATTCACACCATGCTGGAGAAACCCAAAGTCTACAACTAACTCCATTGCACCAACCTCAAAAGAGCTACAGATCACAAGATCAACTCATGCAAAGACAGCAACAAAAAAATAACAGATTCAAGACTTAGAAATATTTCAGCATCTCTAAAACAACACTATTTCCTAGCAAGTAAATAACGAGAAAACCACACCTAAACATGGATTTCTATTGCAAACAAAATTACCAGGGGCTAGACTAATCATCCAAGAGCAACTCTCTAGTTGACAACTTAATCATAGCACACACGAGATAAATCCCACAAAATAAACAAAAGGGCATCACGGTAAAATATCACGCGCACTAACTTGCTCAAAAGCTAAAACTAAATACACGGTTAAATCCTATGGATTTTTCTACCCCGAAAACATATAACACATGTGGGGTTGCAAAGGGGTTCCTAAAACATGAACATTTTATCTACGAGGTTCTAGCAATCCAGACACGCGCGAAAATAATTGCGGGGCACTTCCCTATTGGGACAACATGCAAAACTAGGCATTTGGCATGACAAACTACTTCAAACATTTATGCAAGTGGCAAAATCATGATCTACGCGAAAAACTAGCCAAGATCCATATACAACACACGAGTTAAAAGTTACGGGCGTTTTAATATCTATAAATTCCTAGAATATAACTAATTCGAAAACTATAAAGTAGAAAACCTATTGGGCCGAAACCTGTGGCGCATCTTACCTAACACACATCTAGGCGGAAGATTAGAGGGTCAAGGGTTGCTCACCTTGGGCCGGCTCGGATCTGGAGCTGGGCGGGACGGTTGGTGCAAGTCAACGGGCCGAGGGGGAGGCGAGGCGGTGGGACGAGCCGGTGGAGCTGGCTGCTGGCCTCGTGTGGCCTACTCGATGCGGGAGGAAGCCGAGCTGGGCCCAAGGCGCTGGCGGCGGGAGGCCGGCCCACGAGCGGAGGCGTCTGCTCCCGATTCGATCTGGCTCGGGGGTTGACCCCGGCGGTGGCGACGAAGAGGCTGGCTACGGGGCCGATCGAAGGAACGGCATCGAGATGCACTCGCCGGTGGAGGGCGGAGTCATAGGCGAACGGTGGGCGGCGGATCCGGCTGGCGCCCGAAGGGAGGCGGCGGCGGCGACCCGGGCAGGCGGCGGCCGACGGCTGGTCGGCAGAGCGATGGCGGCGCGGGCGAGGTCCTCGTGGGACTCCGGCCGGTGGTGGGCTCCGGCGAGGGCAGGGGTTGTTGCGGGGTCTGGGTGACGAGGTTGGCCGGCGGCGCTAGGCAGGAGGCGCGGGGCTCGGCGGCTCGGGCTGCTGCACAGGGCGACGGCAGTGCAGGAGGACGGACGAGGTGGCGGCGCGACGGGCTTGTCCGGGCCCGATCTGAGCCTGGTGGGCCCGTGCGAGGAGAGGGGCTGGAACGCTGGGAGAGAGAGAGGTGGCTCGGTTAGGGTTTCGGGGTGGCACGGGTTTCGAGGAGAGAGTGAGGGCTCACTAAAAATTAGGAGGGGGTCTATTTATAGACAAAGAGGGGCTAGGTTTAGCGAAATTTCGTCCCGGACCCAAACGCGCGGTCGGATTCAAATAATTCCGAACGCGGGACGGGCTACGAGGCCGTGTAGAGTAGTTATCCAGAGACGAGAGGGAAAACGGGTGACCCGGCAACGAGATTTAAAACACCGATAAAACGTCCGACGATATACCGAATACGGTGCCGCTATAGTCGACCGTTCGGGTACCAGACGGCCTCCGATTGCGACGAGATTTGACAGGTGGCCTGCCTATGTCCAAATAAGACCGCTCGTCAAATTCCAACCCAATCAGAGAAAGTTTTATACACACTTTTGAAAACAATATTTAAACATTGCCGCGGGCGCATGCGTGTGTGGTTGGGCTTAGAACGTACAACGACGAGAACCGGCAACTAACATCGGATGCAAGTTTGAAAACTGGCGGCAACGGGGTGCCCATGCAATGCTGATGATGCGCATGATGCGATGATGATGCGACAAATAAAAATAACCACACGACGAAAACAGAATAAAGGGAGAATCTTCTGGAACGTCGGTCTTGGGCTGTCATAGCTAACCTCGCCAAAACCTCATATAAGAAAAAGTAGATTTCTCATCTTATGCCTAGAGAGACGTCTTAGTATTGACAATATTCTAACATGTTTTGATTGTGTGAACATTGAGGTCATTGTCGGCGAGGGTGGGGAGGAGGATAGATGCCAAAACAGATGAGACATTGCTCGTCGAAATAAAGGATGTGGACATATTGAGGTCTAGAGTCATGATTATTGAATTGGAGGAATATGTTGTTTTTTCCGTTACAATGCACGAGCTCTTATGTTATCTACACCTAATAACTAGAAAAGGGATATTGCTTCTAGGAGTACGTCAGTTAAATTGCCCCCAACCTTCTAAAATATTATACAACAATGCCACCTATAAGTGAAAAAAAGTTTCACACAGAAAAATATCCTCACTAGGCCGGCCCATGTAGTAACCTCCTATACTGCGCTATATCACGCTTTGCGCGCTCGGAGAAGATGCAGTGCGCCGGTCAGGGCCGGCCCATTTCCACGCGTCCTGTTTTCTAAATTTCATTTTTATTTTATCTTTTCCTTTTCCATTTTTTATCCTTTAAATAATTTGCTAGTTAAAATAAATTCACCAAATTATAAAATTGAGAACTTTGAAATAAATATTTAGCAAATCATAAATATTTGTGAATTTAGGAAATATTCATAATTTTGTAATAAATTTTTTGTTTACTCAAAAAATGTTTGAAATTTTGGAAACAAATGTTACAAAAATAACAAAGTGTTCAAAAGTTTATATAAAGTCCATGTATTAAAAAAATTGAAACGCAACAATTTTTTGTGAATTCAGAAAATGTTCATGAATAGAAAATATCCTAAAAACTCAAAACATTTTCATGACTTACAAAATATATTATTAATTCATAAATGTTCACTATTTCAAAAAATGATAATGCATTTCCAAAAAATCATAAAAATGTTTGCCAAGTGTTGTCGTTTTCTCGGGAAAGATGCCATGGGGTTGCTTATCGAGAGTGGTTGGGGCCGAAAGGACACCGACGGGCACCGGGAACGGGATTGGTAACTAGCGGTGCAGGACAAACGATGTACCCAGGTTCGGGGCCCTCCGTGGGAGATAACACCCCTAGTCCTACCGACGTGGTTGATCAACCAAGATAACACCCCTCTTTGGCTGGCCAGCGCCCCCCCTGGCTGAGAAGTCTTGTCGCCTACAGGGCCCGCTGGCTGTAGGGTCCCATCGGATGTTGGGGCCCGTTAGCTAGACGTTGGGATTGGTGCGTGCCCTTCATGCAAGGCACGAGCCGCAGTGTGATCGTCGTCTCGCGGAATCCGGTTGTGGTCAGCGGTACGACCCCCTTCGTTGTAGCCATGCCGGGGCAGGTAATGGAGTGGGTGGAGGCGTGTTGGCACTATGCGAAGCCGACGGGTCGTAGCCGACGCCGGTTAGCAGTAGGGCCGCCTCCACTGTAGCCACACATACACCAGTCCATAGACCTGAGCTGACACAATCCTGCCTTTAGTCGTGTGCACGTGTCACATGAGTCGCGTTGATGCAACACGTGCTCACCATCCGGCTGGCAGTTAGCCATCGAGCCGGATCACGGGCCGTCATATCCCTAGCCGGCGCGGGCCTCGTATCCAGCTAGGAAGAGCTGGCGTACGGGGAAGCATCCGTCCCGTACTGTGCCAAAATGTGAAGGAGTATGCTCCATGAGCCTACCCCGGGGTTATCCCCCCGTTAGTAGCCCCCGAAGCAGGGGAGGTCCGCCGGCTCAGCCCAGCGGAGCTCGCTGGCTTGGAAGTGGCCCCAACAAGCCTTTGAGCCCGCGACCGGGTTGCCTATTGGTAGGAGACGATCGGGGCTGCTGTCGGACAACGCCCGTGGGACGCCTCAGCTTCTTCGTTAATGTCGTGGTGCACCACGTGTAGCGCATCGTGGGTTGCGCCCTGACAGGCCACGCGGGTGACAAGACTAGACCGTGCGGCGATGCCCGCGCGGCCGAGGCCTCGTCACCCACGCGCAAATCTTGTGTGGATTTGGGGGCGACGGTTGACACCCCCAAAGCGCAATAATTCCGCCACGCGGCACGGTGGGAGTGGAGATCGTGCTTAACAGATCCCCTCCCCCACTACCCCACGCGGGGTTCAAATGGGCAGGAGCAAGGGCGAAGGGAGCCATTCACTCCTCGCCCTCGTCCCCTGCTATTCCGACACCCCTCCCTTCCTGAAGCGAGCGAGCGAGAGAGAGAGAGACAGAGAGAGAGAGAGAGAGAGACCGCCGGCGCGTTCATCGCTACCGCTCGCCGCCGTCGCTCGACGCGCCTTGTCACCCTTCCTCGCCTTCAGCACCATGCCCCGAGCCGCCCCGGGCATGTCGGCGACCCGAGGCGCCTAGGACGACAGCGATGTCAATGAGGAACATTTTGAGTTCCTCCGCCATCGTCGCAATCTGTCGTCGGCAGAGCTTATCGCCGCGCGCGTCCCGAGGGCGGAGAACTCTCCGGCCCGTGAGCTGGTGAGGTGGTGGTGTTCGCCGAGCATTTTGCTTGCGGGTTTGTGTTGCTGGCGAGCAACTTCTTCTTTCGCTTCCTAACGCACTTCGGCCTACAGCCGCACCACCTTGACGCCAACACCGTGCTGCAGCTGGCCACCTATGTCACCCTCTGCGAGGGCTTCCTGGGGATCAAGCCATGCCTGGACGTCTCATGCGGGCTCTTTTATGTCAAGCAGCAGTCGATGGCGGATGGGGCCACCAGCAACAAGCGTATGACCGCCTGCAGCGCGGCGCTCGTTTATCACGAGTCCGGATCCGTCTTCCCGAGGCTTCCTGTGCAGGACTCGGTGAAGAACTGGCAGAGGGGGTTCTTCTATGTGAAGAACGTCAATCCCGTGGATGACCATATCAACCCGCCTCCCTTCGTCAATGCGCCGCCGATCGAGAAGAAGAACTCGCAGACTGACCTGCCGCATCCGACTGCAGAGGTGGAGTTGATTTGCGCCCGACTAGAACTCCTCGAGGTAGAGGGCCTTATCGTTGTGGATCTCCTCGCCTCCATGGTGGCGCGTTGGGTCGTGTCGCTGCAGCGCGGACCGCATCTTATCTCCCAAATGGGCGACCGGCATGACCCGTGCTGGCTCTCGTCAAAGGAGCTGCGGGCATCTGGCATGGCGGCACGGATGAACCTGATACCCTCCGCCTTGATGGACAAGGGCGGATGGATTTGGGGTAAGGCGCCTTACGACCGGGCGCATCCGGCCCCGACGGGAAGCCACACACCGGCCTCAATTTCTCTTGTTGACCGCGCCGTACTCTGGTTCCTGCCGCCGGATGCCGGCTCCGAGGGTAGTTGTTTGCCCGGCTGCAGGTTTATGCACGGCCAGCAGAGGATGTGCCCGAGTCGGACCCCGAGGAGATCGAGGACGTCGACAAGGTGGATCTGTAGGAGGCGGACCGTGCCGGGAACAGGGAGTCCAACGATGACACGGTGGAGCCAGACGGATCTGAGCCGGCCGGTGAGTTTTTCAAGTACGGGTTGCATGGTTGGACTGATCACGATGTGGAGTCAACCAAGTTGTGTGGTGCAACCACCGCAGAGGATTCGGAGAGGCCAAAAGATGCCTCCAGCATGCCGAGGAGACAGCTGCGCCGAACTGCCCATGGCCAAGTTGCAGACGACGGGGGCGGGAAAGAAGGGCAAGCAGCTGGTTGGCGCACACCCGACTCCCAAGCGCGTGGCTGGTGGGCCTCCGTCTGGAAGTCATGGAGGCGGCGTGAAGAAGTAGTAGCTCACCCCAGCGAGGCCCTCCAGGCGGTCGGTTCCCGTCAGCACCGGGTGAGTCGACAGACCGTCCCATTTCCTTTTCTCTTACCTTTGTGAGGTTCCTCACTCATCGGAAGACAATGAGCAGGGCCGCTGGCGCCCTGGCGAAGCCCATTCAGACGACGAGGACGGAGGGCAAGGGGGGCTCCAAGAAGGAGCGTGCTGCATGGTACGAGGTGGAAGCGGCATAGTAGGTGTTGCGCGAGCTGGAGCACCATCCGTGGGAGGAGGCATCCCGGATGGCGGCCGCCAGCCAGGACCCCGTGGATAAGTGGGCGAACGACTCCAGTCTGGAGCAGCCGTCCAAAGAGAAGTGCTTTAAGAAGAAGCATGATCCCTGCGGCAGCGGGAAGCGGACGTGTAGGCTGATGAGCGGACGTGCGTGGAAGTGAGTGTGGTGAATGTCGCGAACGAGCCCGAGCCGGGGCTCGACAATGCGTCGAAGGGGCCCGAGGTGGCACCCAAAGCGCCTGAGGCCCAGCCAGACGCCGCACCGTACGGGCCAAAGGACGCGCCCGAGACCGAGGGCCCGCCACCAAGGACGGAGACTCCGAGCGGCGAAGCGGATAGGTCGAGCGGGTCAGCTTCGAAGGCGGGAGACGGGGCCCCAAGGGTTGAGGTCCCCGCCATGCAGGAGCCCCGCCAGCACGACGCGCTGAGGGAGTCGGCAAGGAGTGCGCCTCCGGGGGCTGGAACCATGGTCGTGTCGACGCGTGTTCGGGCTGTTTTGGGAACCGGCCGATGGAGACCTGGGGCGTGACCATCGCGAACCTTGGGGGAGGAGCCCCCTACGCCACAGTGAGCGGGGTCCCCGCGTTGATCGCAGGGTTCGCCTAATGCCACACTCATGTGGCCGAGGCAGCCCAGGCGGCGTGGGACGAGCTGCTCCGCCTGGAGCAGTCGGTTGGGGTAAGTTTTCTGCCCCCTTGCGTCTTCTTTGGGATTTTTCTTCTTGCTTTGCTTCAGTGGGGGCGTGCCAACGCACCTACTAGGTGTAGCCCCCGAGACTTGGGCCGGCTGGGAATCAGTCGGGTCGAATCTTACTCGCAGCTAGTTGTTTCTTCTTCTTCTTATAGTAGGGGCGCGCGAGCGCACCCACTGGGTGTAGCCCCCGGGAGTCGGGCCGACTCGGAATCAGCCAGGTCAAGTCTTACTCACGACTAACTCTTTTCTTCTTCCGCCGCAGGAGTTTCATGACCGCTGGGTGCTTGCTCACTATGTGTTGTTGAGCCGGCACAGAGAGGCGGAGGTCCAGTTGGGTGATCTTCGGGACTGGCTGGCCTGAGCAGGTCAGGAGCGGGATGCCCTTCGAGAGGAGGGCACCCGGCTGCAGTAGGAGGTGGATCTTCTCCAGGTGGATAAGAAGGACAGCGAGGCAGCCCAGCATGCGGAGTCGGAGCGGCCGGACGCTGCCCATCACGATGCCATGTTGGAGAAGGAAGCGGGCCACAACACAGAGATGGAGTGGCTGGACGGGGTCCACCGCGGGGAGTTAAAGCACCGGGACATGTCCCACGCTGTGGCCTTGAAGGACAAGGATGCCCAGGTGGAACAGGAGGTCGAGGCGGCACGGGTTGCGCGAGCTGGGCTCGCTAGCCGGGTCCACGCGTTTGCAATCCGGGATCGCGAGCTGGAGGAGGAGGCTGGCGAAGTCGACATACTCCTCAATAGTGAGTCCTCCTTGGCTTGTTTTTCTTTTCTATTGTCGATTTGAACTCTTTTTTCTTTTTCTTATGTCGCTCACCCGTTTTTGCTCCCCAGATCTCTTCCCGGGAACGCGGGAGGCGGCGGATGTGGTCGTGGAGGCCCACCGCGAGGAGGAGCGGGCCGCAGGCGCCCAGGTTGAGGCAGGTGTCGGTTGGACCTTGGACAAGGTGGCGATCATCGCCAAAGCTCGCCTGCGAGAGCTGGCGTGATCCACGGCCCGACTCTAGGAGGCCGGACTGGCCGTGGTTCACACCCTTTGGCCGGATGCGGTGGAGCTGGCTTTCATGAGACGTCTGTCACGGTGGCTCGAGGCGGGGACCGCTCGGGTGAGTGTTTGGCGCGCGTCGGCAGCGTGAGCCAGAGCGTACATGGTGCTTCAGGTTGCCAAGTAATGGTACTTGGACCTTGACTTGGGCCTACTCGTGGCACAACGTGTCGACACAGAGGCGGAGCTGCCAGAGTTGAGGATGAGCTGCCTGTGCGGGCCAGTGATCTTGCATCGTTCGCCCCGTGGGACGAATACGTCTTGGAGCGGAAGGCCAATGACATCCCGGTTCTAGAGGGCCAGTACCAGCTAGCTTTTGACGAACCAGACAGCAACGCTGGCGAGATGGATCTTGAAGACGCCGACTCCAACGATGAAGCCTATGCCGACTCTACGGCGGAGGGTGACACGACCACAAAGGCTGACGCGGGAAGTGCCCGATCGGATGACAGAGCGTCCACCTCGACTGCCATGGGTGATGCCGATGCCAAGTGTGGAGTCGCCACCAGCTAGAACTTTTCCTTTTTCCAACATTTGTAGTTAATTCGCGGTTCCACCCACTGGGGGTGTGGTGTACTGAACCTTGGCCGTGGGCCTTTGGTACTTTTGTGTAATATATGCATGTTTCGAATGCTTGCTCGAAAGAAATTGTGCTTGCCGACTCGTTTTTGATCTTTGTTTCCCTGGGCTTCCGGCTACCCAAAACTTTGCCCTTTCCAGCTTCGGCCCCGCCAGTCCGACAACCGAGATCCGGTCTGTGACTCGGACGGGCCTCTGCCTTTGGGATGTTGGTCGTGGATTTCTAGAATCCGCGAGAATACTTAGTCTTGGGACGAGTCGGTAGAGGCCGGCTAAAAAAGGAACCAGAGACGGTTAGACTAGCCCGAGTCGGTTGCTCCTTCGTAATCAGAATTTGCGGGCAGTAAGCTTTCCGTCCGAGGGACCCGCTAGCCGGACAGCGGGGAGCCGGTTTGTAGCTAGGCGGGGTGGTAAGGGTTTTTTGCTTGACATGTACCATGTAATCAGCTAAGAATGCAGGAAGGGCTCGGGCTGGCCATCGAGCCCCCGGGTCCAAGGAGTCGGACCGGGGAGCCTGCTCAGAAAGTAATATATTTGGCGAATCGAAAAGGTATTCCCCAAACGTCGGCTTGGGGCACCCGCTGCATTCATTTAAGCCCAAAAGGGTAGGGATACATACATACACTTGTTTTATTTCTTTCTCTTAGCAATAGAACGGGCGAAGGAGTGTCGTGTTCCATGGACGCTCCGTCTCCTCGCCGGAGCCATCTCTTTTTTGCTTCTGTGGCTTCTAGGCTTCTATCAGATAGTACACATTGTTGTTCGGTGCCTTATTAATGATGAAGGGTCCCTCCGATGGGGAGGATAGCTTGTGTTGGCAGGTTGTTCACTGGATTCTTCTAAGTACTAGGTCCCCCTCACGGAAAGAGAGGGGCCTAATCCTTTTGTTGTGGTATTGTATCAGCTTCTGCTGGTAGATAGCCGTTCGGCCTAGGTCTAGCTCGCCCGCCACTTAGATTAGGTTGATGCCATCTTCTCTTGCTTCTTTTGCGCCCATCTCCGTGTATAGGGTGACGCGGCGCGAGTCAAACTCGACATCCCTGCGGATGACCGCCTCGGACCCGTACACGAGGAAGAATGGGGTGAAGCTGGTTGACCGGTTGGGCATGGTGCGGAGGCTCCACAGTACAACCGACACCTGTTCAAACCAGTAGTCGGCTAGCCTGACGAGTGGCACCACGAGTCTTGGTTTGATACTGTCCATGATCAGTCAGTTTGCCCTTTTTGCCTGGCCGTTTGATTGCGGGTGGGAAACCGACGCGAGTTCGATACGGATGCCCTCTTTGGGGCAGTAGAGCGATATTGTGCCTTTGGCGAAATTGGTGCCGTTGTCGGTAATGATGTTGTGCGGGATGTCATAGCGGACAATGATGTATTTGATGAACCGGACGGCTGTTGGGCTATCCAGCTTCTTGATGGGCCTAGCCTCGATCCACTTGGTGAACTTGTCGACGGCCACCAAAAGGTGCATCATGCCGCCTCGGGCCGTTTTGAATGGTCCACCATGTCTAGTCTCCAAACGGTGAAAGGCCACAAGAGGGGGATGGTCTTGAGGGCAGTAGCTGGCAGGTGGCTCTGCATGCTGAAGTGTTGGCATCCTTCACACTTGTCAACCATGGCTGTTCAAAACAGCAGAATCCGTGTCGGAACGCCTTGGCCACCAGGGTTTTGGAGGCGGCGTGATGCCCGCACTCGCCCTGGTGGATGTCTCTGAGGATCTGTTGCCCCTTCTCTGATTCACCGCAGCGTTGGAACATGTCGGTTGTGCTGCGCCGAACTAGCTCCTGGTTGATGATGGCGTAGGCGGGAGATCGGTGCTGGATATGCCATGCCTCGGCCTCATCGGGTGGGAGCTCGCCGTGAAGGAGGAAGGCGAGGATGGGCTGGGCCCATGTTGGGGCCGAGAAGGGAGCCGGCTCCGGCTCGTGCTGGGGACCGGGGGCAGCCATGTCCCCGGGTTTGTCGTTGGAGTCCAAGAGACCGAGCCGTCAGTCCTTGGGACTGAGACCGCGGTCGGCCCACCGCCTACCTCCATGACGGCTGCGGGCTTGGAGCTGGGTGGGGTGATCGTGGGATTCGTCGCAGTCGACGATGTCAGTGAAGCCGATGATGTTGATGGGGATGATGAAGTAGATGGGGCCGGTGAAGCAGGCAGAGCCGGCAGAGCTGGTGGAGCTGTCGGGTTCTCTGGTCCCGAGGTCGACGGGCTGGATGGGTCCGCGGGTACGAAGATCGATCTTGACTCTGGAGACGGCTTGATTTACGACTTGTGCAACTGCTCGAGGGAGACACTGGTTGGGATTGCTTGTCGGGTGGAGCCGATTTTTGCCAGCGCATCTGCCGCCTCATTGTCCGCTTGGGAGACATGGTGGAATTCATAGCCCTCAAAGGAGTCGGTGAGTTGCTACAAAGGAAGCGGTAGCTGGCCATGTTGGCGTCCCTCGCATCCCCTTCGCCAGAGACCTGCTCCACCACAAGATTGGAGTCACCAAAGCAAAGGTTTCATCGGATGCCGATTTCTCTGGTGAGACAAAGGCCGTGGGCAAGCACCTCATATTCGGCCACGTTGTTGGATGCGGCGAAGTGGATCTAGAGAGCGTACTTGAGTTGGCCCCCTTTCAGGGACGATAGGACGATGCCGGATCCCAAGTCAGTCCGCATCTTGGAGCCGTCGAAGTGCATCCGCAAATGCGTGGAGTTGGGAGGCGGTGGGAAGAACTGGGTCTCAGCCCAGTCAACAAGGAAATCGGCCACCGCCTGGGACTTGATGGCGGTGCGCGACTCGTAACGGATGTCATGATCGGCCATGGCGATGGTCCACTTGGCGATCCGGCCAGTGGCGTCCCGGTTGCCCATGATCTCTGAAAGTGGAGCTGTGCTTACCATCGTGATGGTGTGCTCCTCGAAGTATTTATTCAGCTTCTTGGCGACGAAGTATATGCCGTAGCACATCTTGTGGTAGTGGGGGTAGTTCTGCTTGGAAGTGCAATGGACTTTGCTTAGATACTAGATAGGGCGTTTAACCAGTAGTGCCCAGCCCTCCTTCGGCTGCTCCACTACCAGGACGACACTGAACACGCGGGTGGTCACCGCATTGTACGTGAGCATAGGATCTTTCTCCGCCGGTGCGGCAAAGACGGACGCATTGGGGAGGGCGAGCTTCAGGTCGCGGAAGGCCTCGTCCGCCTGGTCATTCCACTCGAACTTGGTGGTCTTCTTCATCAGTTGGTAGAGGGCCAGCGCCTTCTCGCCCAGCCGGCTGACGAACCGGCTGAGGGAGGCCAGGCAGTCGGCGAACTTCTGGACGTTGTTGAGTTGAGCCAGCTTGGACATGTGCTCGATGGCCTTGATCTTCTCAGGGTTGGCTTTGATGCCACGCGGTGACACGAAGTAGCCCATGAGTCGGTCGGCTGGAACTCCGAAGACGCACTTCTTCAGGATGAGTTGGATCTTGTACTCACGCAGGTTGGAGAATGTCTCCCGCAGATCGTCGAGGAGACTGAAATGCTTTTTGGTCTTGATGACGATGTCGTCGACGTAGACGTGTACGTTCCTGACAATTGTGGCAGGTGGAATTTATGCATGCAGCATTGGAAGGTTGCGGCTACGTTCTTCAGGCCGAATGTCATAGTTGTATAGCAGTAGGCTCCAAAAGGGGTGATGATGCAGGTGTTGAGCTGGTCGCCGCTTCTCCGAGGAGAAGCGGCACACCATCAAAGAAGAGATCGCCCGGCTGCTCGCAGTTGACTTCATCATTTAAGTTTTCAACCCGGACAGGCTGGCCAACCCTGTCCTGGTGCTGAAGAAGAACAAGACCTGGCGCATGTGCATTGACTACACGAGCCTGAACAAGGCATGTCCAAAGGACCCTTTCGCCCTGCCAAGGATAGATCAATTGATTGACTCCACGGCCTGCTGCGATTTTCTATCCTTCTTGGACGCCTACTCCGACTACCACCAAATCAAGCTGGATCCGGTCGCACATGAAGCTTGTGCTCGGCGTACTTCCTCGGGATACCCGACATTTCCTTGGGGGACCATGCAAAGATATCCCGATTCTCGCGGAGGAAGTCAATGAGCCCACCTTTCTATTTGGGGTTGAGGTTGGCGGTGATGGTGATGCACTGCTGGGGGTTGGTCAGGTCGATTGGCACCTGCTTGTTGTCCTTGGACGGCTCGAACGTGGCCTCGCTGGCCGGCTGGGACGGGGGAGTCGGCACGGCCGGCTGCTCGATGGCCTTGGCCACGAGCCAGTCGAGCTGCCTTCTCTCCTCCGTGATCACCAGTGCTTCGGCCAGCCAGCTGCTATCGTGCGCACTCGATCGACTTATTGTAGTCGCCAACAATGGTAATAATGCCCTTAGGCCCAGGCATCTTCATCTTGAGGTAGGCGTAATGGGGGATCGCCATGAACATGGCGAGCGCCGGCCTTCCCAACAGCGCATTGTAGGAGCTGTCGAGGTCCACCACCTCGAACCAGATTGGCTCACGTCGGAAGTGAGCCTAATCGCCTAAGAGGACGTTCAGCTGGATCTTGCCGACGGGGGAGCAAGACTGCCCCGGCACGATGTCGTGCAAGACAGTCCGGGTCGGCTGGAGGTCCTTCTCCTTGAGCCCCAACTTGAGCAGGGTATCACGGTAGAGGATGTTGATGCTGCTACCGCTATTGACCAGCACCCGCGAGAACCGACAGGTGAGTCTTTTGGAGGCGGTGGTGGGGTCGAGGATGAGCGTGTAGCTGCCAAGGTTCGGCATCACCGTCGGATGGTTCGCCCAACTCCAAGTAACTCGCTTCTCGGGCCAGTGCATGTATTGGTGAACCGCGGGGATGTGGCATTCACCTCGTGTCGGCGTTGGCGTTGGTTGTTCTTGTCATCACCATCGCTGGTGAACGAAGTAGGCCCCTTTGTGATCAAGGAATTGGTTGCGGAGGCGGCCATCATTGTGGGGAGCTGGAGCTGGAGCCGATGCGGGAGCCAGGGCTTGAGGAGCCAGAGGCGGGGGAGCCGGCAGGCCCTCGCACTGGGCCTGTCGCTCTGAGAAGCTGCATTGCCGGAGCTGTGGGTAGCTGGCTCCGTCCCAGTGTGAATTTTGCATGGCGCGTAGAGCATTTGCTTGAAGGTGAGCTTGTGCTGCCACGAGGCCTTGCCAATTCATTGGCACTGGCTGCCGGCCTGAGTAGTCGTCTGCTCTTCCTCGACGGCTGCAACCTCCTTGCTCCCATACTGAGGATTCGGCTGGTCGGATTTGGCTTGTTGTTCGCCTGGTTGCGTTTGTCGCCAGTCAGCCACATCATGGCGGGCGGCTGGACATGCTTGACGGTCATGCTGACCTTGATCCACATTGTGGAGTCGGTCGTGGCGTGTTGGTCCGCCTTGGCCATGAGCGTCGCTAGCGTGGTCGGCTCGGAGCATATAAGCTTGTGCTTGAGGAGGGTGCCGTCTCGGCAGCCCTCGATGAAGTACTGGATGGCCTGCACCTCATGGACTCCTTGGCAAGAGTTGCGTCGTTCGGTCCAGTGCGTGACGTAGTTGTGGAGGGGCTCGTCCTGCTTTTGGATGCACATAGCCAGCTCACGGGGGCGACCAGGGCGCTTGTAGGTGCTTGTGAAGTTGCGGACGAAGGCCTCCTCGAAGTCAACCCAGGTGTTGACGCTGCCGTCCGGCAGGTTGTTAAGCCAGGTCCGGGCCAAACCGGTCAGCATGATAGGCATGTAGCGGACGACTACGCGCTTGTTCCCCCTCGTGATGTCGACTGCGGTGGTGTAGTGGATCAGCCAGTCCTCCGACTTGGTGGCGCTGCTGTACTTTGGAGTATCGCGGGGGAGTGTGAAGCCGGATGGGAACGACTCCTCGCTGATTCGGGGGCCGATGCATGCCGGACCGATTGGGACCTCCTCCTCCATCAGGTCTGACTACGGCAGCCGGTCGAGGCGGGTGCGGGCGTCATTCTCACTGCGGGGGATGCTCTTTCCGAGCCGGGCCGCGAGTTTTGCCCGAATGGGAGGCTCGGCGACCATGTCCGCTCCTGCTGCGGGGGCGGAGTAGGCGCACGAGGCGGCCGGTCGCCTCCTCGGGCCGGCTCACGGAGCCGGCTAGAGACTGCCGGTTGCTCGTTTCGGCGCTGAGAACGCCTGCCATGGCTCCCGTCGGTCTTCTGACCGGAGCCGCGAGGGGGAGTGCTAGGCCAGTTGGCGGCCGCTTGGTGCCCGCGAATCCTCACACTCGAAGTGAGGGGATTCGGAAAAGGCGTGGTCCGGGTCGAGGCGACCTTGTTGCTCGTTGGCGGCAGCAAGGAGGTCCTGAACATGTTTCTCCTTCCGCACACGCTCCTCGCCCTCCATGGTGGCCATCTCCTCGTGGGCCACCTAGGCGGCCCGTGTGTTGGCCACGGGGGTGTCGTAGATGGGCAGCTTGCCGCCCAGGATATCAGCGACAACACGGTCACGTTTACGAACCTCACCTCACCGTCTCGGCCCGTCGCCAGCCGGAGTGAGGCCATAGGTGGAGTTGTACTCGTGCTACGTAGCCTCCATCCGACGTCTTGTGGTTGCGAGGGCGGTGATCTCTGTGAACAGTTGTTTGCGGGCTTCCTCCAGCTTGGCCGTTGTCGTGGTTTTGTCACGGCAGATGTCCTCGTGAAAGGACTTAGTGATGGAGAAATCGCACCTTGGTGGCGACTCAAAGGGGGTGAGCGGAAGCGAGACTCAGGTTTACCCAGGTTCGGCCCCTCTTATGGAGGTAAAAGCCTATGTCATGCTCTATGTATATTGATGGTGGATTCGAATACAAGGAGGGCGTAACTCGCGCGACCTAGCTCTCGATGGATTCTAACTTAACCTATCTGCCCTAGAGACTCGCCTTTATATATAGGTCGAGGCCCTAGGGTTTACAAAGTCCTGGCCACATTACAAATCGTGGCTTCCCATATCTCTGAGCCATCGTGTCTTCCAAGCTAGGAATCCCCTTCGGCGACTTATCTTCTTCGTTAATCTTGAACCACCATCCGGCTCTTGGGCCCTTGCCGGCTCTTCGTTGAAGTTCTCCTGATGCATCTCAGACCCTGGGCCAAGGCTTATCTTGATCATGAATGTACAATCGACGTTTACCTGACCCGGCCCAATAGGGCGGGTTATACCGTAGGTAATATCCCCAACATTAGGCCCTAGATTGACTTGAATTTGTTCACGCCAATAAACCTTCACGCTTGTCTATGGAGATTTACACACGATCTCTGACCTTTCTTCTTCAAGGGGTGACAAGTCGCCACTCTTGATGCATTGCATGAGCCGCCAGGTCTTTTATTGATGATGTCATCTTCTCCACTATTCCAGGAATCTTGATGACATCATTTCCAACAGATATTTTGTCTTATCCTTGACTCCGGTTTCATTTCCGGTTTTCAATGCGCCTCCTTGACTCCCGTGCCCGCCGTTTCAATTCTGTCCTAGATCTTTAAATAGCTGCAGGGGAGGGGGGCATCCCCACCTACCTCTACTTCTTTGCCTCCACTGCGTATTCTTCCTCGAGCTCGCGTCATGAACGCCTTGCCACCACCGAACCTCTGCTTCGGACCGGCTGCTTCTTGGGCTGATCGAGGGCGTGGTCTTTGGCGCAAACCTCCGCGGCCTGCTTCCGTCGTCGTCTTCCTTCAGGAGGTAACTCCTTCTTCTCCATTAGATTAGCACCGGAACTCCATGAGAGTTGGCTCATCACACCATCAACTCGTATAGCAACGGTCCTTAGATCCTTCTGTTTAGCAACGAACCGCGGTAGTCCCATCAACAATCCTCAGTAAATCTGTTGTCCCCCCATAGTTCTATAAGACCACCACACTGCTTCCACGTTGTTCATGTGTTCTTAGCGCCTTTCATTTCGGCAAGTTTATTTTCCCCAATAGAATCACCTGTAGATCCGTGAATTACGTCTTGGCATTATAAACATGTTTATCCTCGATTAGGAATATCCTAAGGAATTTTTTAGAATCGCAACTCGCCCTCAATACTGTGGCGAGTCAGAACTCCCCTTTAGACATGCTTCTCACCTGCTGGCTGGCGAATTACCATTTCGTAGGTCCTGACGACCCGCCAATCCTTCTTCTGCAGATCTCTGTCCCCCTCCTTTTAAGCTCATAATCATGGGTTCCATCTCCAAATGAAACTGGTTGCCAACAGAAGTTAATGATGCCTATCCTGTGAATTTTGTGAAAGTGGGCAATCTTCTGCCCAAAGAAACGATCGGCTCACGAACCTCCTTTGGAGAGCAATGTCCACAACCCGCCGAAGGGAAGTAGTCGTTTTTGCTGATCACCTTGAGCGAGGCTTCACGCCGCCCGGCTCAAAGTTCTTCAGGGACGCCTTGCATTTGTTCAACCTCCATCCCGAAGACTTAGGGCAAAAGTCCATCAGCAACCTTTGCGAGTTCCAAGTGTTCTGCGAGGCTTACCTGCAAATAGAGCCTATTGTACTTTTGTTCGGGAAGTTCTTTTATCTGAACTGCCAAACAGAGTTTGCCAACGGGCCCTGCCTAGAGCTTGGGGGAGTCAACATCCAGCGATGACGAGAATGCGGGTTCCCGACTGGTACATTGCCCAGACATCCCAAAGGTTGGGCCAAGACGTGGTTCTACTACCGTGACACTTCTCCACCCAACGAAAAACCCCTACTAGGTTTCAAGGAGGAACGTCTCCCATGGATTTCAAGTTTCCTGAAAAGCTAACCGAAGAAGAAGAAGGTACATTTGTTCCTATCTTCGCAAAGCTCAGGGCTCTTACTGTCAATGGTCTTACTGGGACTGATCTGATCCGCTGCTGGGTGGACTGGAGAATCATGCCTTTGAGCCGCCGAAATGGCTTGATGTGTGAATTCATTGGCGACTTAAACCACCCTCAATGCTTCTATAACGTGAGGCTTGAAGAAGAAGATATTGTTGAAATTGTGAAGAAGCTAAGTGGCGAGCGTGTTGAGAACTGTTCCAAAATCAGGCTAATACCTTTATGCGTTTCTAACCTGCCACCATAGGTAAAACATCCCAACTCACCCTTCTAGCTTTTTAATATACTCATGCTTGTTTCTGATCTGAGCTTTAACCATGTAACTCAGAAGAATTTGGCCTTTTGAAACCGAAGGCCAAAGACAGTAGTCAAGAAAACAACCAAACCTACCCCGAAGAAGAAGAAAAACAAAGGCAAGGCCACTTCAAAGGAGTTATCCGTTGTGGGCGAGTCTTGGGCCGCCGAAGAACAATCAGAGGTAAATGCCCTTTTGTCTTTATTGCGTTAATCGGACTTGTACTCATGCTTTGCTGCCTATGTTTATAGGATGATGACTTTGAGAGCCAAGATGAAGATGTCGAGGTAATTTTCATTTCTTCCGACTCAAACTCTTCTCCTCCCAAGCCGGCCAGGCAAATTTGTAAGAAAGTTCCCCTGTCTCACCCGGATGCTTATCTGGATCCCAATTTCCTTTTGAAGAAGGCAAGTTTTACACCCAAGCGTCATACTCAAAGCCACTCTGGGGACCTCTTGTCCGGCTTGCCCGAGAAAACAACTGGTTGCAAACGACAGAACGAGGTATATTGATATAAACACTTTTTCTTCCCGTGCAAACTATTCTCGTGATTTACCCAATCTTTGAATCTTTCACCCAACAGGTTTCACCTCCTTCATCTGGTGACTCAACTGCATCAACTCTTACCCCATTGATCCGTCTTCAGGGGTAAGTTCCTTCATTAACATGTTCCTTCGGGTGTCAATGTTTCTGTTTTAATAATGATACCATCGTTCCTTAGGGCTCAAGCAAAAAAGAGGAAAACCGGCGAGTCATATTCTGTTCCCAAAGTGGCTGAAATGTTTGGCACGAGTACCTCCATCCCAGAGGCTCAAGAAGAACCAACTAAGACTCACACCGATGCATTTGATGATCTCCCTAACATCTGGGACGATCTTCCAAGCCCTCAAAAGGAGTTAACTGAAGACCTCAACCCGCCCAGTTCTCATAAGGCGGCTGAAGACGCGATACCTGACCCGGATTCAGTCGTCGTCACTGGTACCGGCTATTCTAAGCCTGCAACCACGGTTTTAACTAAGCATGCACCAAAAGATGCCCAAGTCTTTGCAGAAAAACACATCACCAGACTGAAGCTTCCCAATTATGAGAAATTGGAGTCTGATGAACTGTACTCTGGTTTTTTGAGCCGCCTAGAGACGAGCCATGAAATGGAAAAGAGCTTGGCTAACATGATGCGAATAAAAACATGAGGTATGATACCTTTTAACCTTCTTGACATGTCCTCCCATTAGCCCTCCAAAGGACGAGTCATCCATGACGAATCGTGCTTTGTGTAATCTTTCAACGTGTATCCCCAAGGGCAGGGTCATCTTTTTAAAGATGAGTCGGGTCTTTAATTTGTACTTGAGCAAGAGCTTCAACCTGTAGCCCCATGGGCCGGGTCATCTTTTTAAAGATGAGTCGGGTCTTTAGCTTATAATTGAAGAGAAGTTTCAACCTGTAGCCCCCAAGGGCCGGGTCGTCTTTTTAAAGATGAGTCGGGCCTTTAACTTATATTGAAGAAAAGCTTCAACCTGTAGCCCCAAGGGCCGGGTCATCTTTTTAAAGATGAGTCGGGTCTTTAACTTATATTTGAACAAAAGCTTCAACCTGTAGCCCCCAAGGTCCAGGTCATCTTTTTAAAGATGAGCCATGTCTTTATCTTATACTTGAAGAAAAACTTCAACATGTAGCCCCAAGGGCCAGATCATCTTTTTAAAGATGAGCCGGGTCTTTAACTTTGAAGAAAAGCTTCAACCTATAGCCCCCAAGGGCCGGGTCTTGCTTGAAGGTATTACCTATAGAAAAATGAATCATACATTAGCCCCCAAGTGTCAGGGATGTTGCTTGCAATGGTCCTTAAACTTGCTTTCCCTGATGTTTTTGTAGGAATCATTGACTCGGGCCGACTCAACTGTGGTCGGCTTGAAATAAAGCCTGGCTGAACAACAGGATGCTCGAGCTAAATTTGAAAAGAGGCTTTGCCTTACACTGTTTGACATGGAGAAAATGAAGGCAGAGCACAAAGAGTTTGAAGACAAGGCCCACACTGAGTTGGTTGCCTTACTGAAAAGGGCGGAACAGGCCAAAGAAAAACTGAAAGCCGCCGTGCAAGAGTTGTCCTGATTAAAACATCATATATCAAAGATGGCCCATGCTATGTTCGGTAAGTATCGATTATTCCCTTCTGAAAGCGTGTTGTACGACCTTCCGGCGACTTATGATCGTGCCTCTTTCCTACAGGTGCTCGAGCCGCCACTCTTCAGAATGATTGTATTTTGAAGCTGAAGGCAATCTATACTTTGACGGAGCAGCTGTACACTGGTGGGGTCATGACTATGAAGGCCGTCATGGGCAACAAAGAGCCACTAACATCAATTAAGCATATGCTGGGATGTTTGTCTATCTGCCACCCCAGATAGAGGAGCTGAAGAGGTCAGCCGCCCGCAAAGGAGCACTAACTGCCTTAAGTCGGTGCTTGGCCTATGCTCCAGAGCTCAAGCCGGAAGAAATAACTGGGGGATTTCTAGAGCTAAAAGACGGCGGGTCAGAGTTCACCGAAGAGGATTACCATCGTTGTGTAAAAGAATCTCGCTTCGCGGCGACTCAGCTCGCAGCCGGCCTGGATTTAGGCAAAGATCCGGCGGCTTATGATGAGCAAAGCAAACGAGTTACTCCTCCTTCATATGAAATCACCATCCTGACTCCGCAGCACCGTAAGCATCCTTTTGACACTGATGCCAATCTGTCCACCATCTTGACTGACAAGGGTGAGTTCCATGCCTTGACCAATTGCAATTGGAAATTGGGAGACTTACGGATCCAAGATGGCGAAAGCTCGAGTAAGGATAATCCGGAGGTGGCTTGAGTCAGGAGTGACGTGAAGATCACCCGCGGAATTTAGTTTGATCACCCAAGGTCGGGTTATGTCTCCTGATATGGCCTTCTGAGCCATGTAATAGTCTAGAAATTTGAAAACAATAGTATAATTGTACCTTGTAATGACGTTCAAGTCTCACCCTTTCATTAATATGAATCGCCTTGCCAGGTGCTTTTGCTATGTCTGACAGAGAATCTATTTCCCTGTTTATCAGAGAAGAAAAAATAAGCCGGCACAATGAGTCACGGCGGTTTATAATGGAGTTTTTACGAAACTCTTTGGCTATGCTACAAAGATAATTTGTAGTCATAAAGATTGTCGGCTCAATGAGTCACCACATGGTAGGACGAGTTTGCAAGACTCTAGTGCTACCCTAGGAAGGCTTTTGCAACAACCTAAGTTGTTTAGACCGGCTGATCAGGCGCAAGTCAAGCTTCAGTGAAGCAGGTTCAGTGAACCCATGGTTGTCTATTTTTCATGTGCCGGCTCCCGCTACCACCCTTCATGTTTTAACCTAGGCAAGTTCAGGGTCTAAAATTTGGATTGACTCGCCAAGAGTACATTGGACCATAAGGCATGTGGCCAAACACACAGTCCAGTATAACCATTGTAATGCATTATTTTTTTGCTAGCCAAGAGGGTATTCAGGCCGAACTCAATGAGCAGAAGCCCCCAAGTGACCTATGATTAGGGAAATAACCAGACATAGGATTACAGAAGCGTTTATGCTCTTACTGCAAAACAACTTGGGAGCTAGTAGCCCCCAAGTAAGTCGGCTTAATTCTCAAAACCATATAGTGTGCCTATGTTTGAACCGTGCAACGTGGCAACTTTGGTCCTCTTTGGCGTACCAGCATCCAGTTTTGAAATAAGTGCAGCATGGCGACTTATGCTCTTTGATGTTGATAGCGTCCATGCTTGGACGACTTATGAAACAATAAAGACTCATGCTCTCAAGAAGTTGAAACGACACAGACCCCGAAGTTCGTGGGCGATGACTTTATTGCTTTATATATATATATATATATATATATATATATATATATATATGAAAAGAGTTTTCAATGACTAAATTTCGTACACAGATAAGCAGCCAGTGGCTCTAAGTATAGTAAGGCCGTAAGTGGGCAATGTTCCATGTTCGGGTTGTTTCGACCTCTGTTGTTGGCCTATCTGGCTGAAGATCCACCAGGTAGTAGGAACCATTGTGAATACTCTTGCTGACGAGAAAAGGTCCTTCCCATGGAGGGGATAACTTATGCATACCAGTGTGATCCTGAATCAACCGGAGCACTAAGTCGCCCTCCTGAAAGACTCGACTTTTGACCCGGCGGCTATGATAGCATCGCAAGTATTGTTGGTAAATCGCCGATCATGACGCTGCCAAGTCGCGTTACTCCTCCAAGACGTCCAACGAATCTTGACGCGCCAGCTCATTGTCTTTCTCTACATGAGCGGTGACTCGTGGGGAGTCGTGCCTGATGTCACTTGGTAATACTACCTCAGCTCCATAGACCAAGAAAAAGGGAGTGTAACCAGTAGATCGATTAGGGGTGGTCCTGATGCTCCATAAAACCGAAGGCAACTCTTCAAGCCAACATCCCGGAGTACGTTCCAGAGGCACCATAAGTCGGGGCTTGATCCCCCGCGGTATTTCTTGATTCGCCCTCTCCGCCTGTCCGTTAGATTGGGGGTGTGCAACTACAGAGACATCAAGCCGATTGTGCTCCTTCTCGCAAAATTCTTGCATGGCACCTTTGGATAGATTAGTACCATTATCAGTAATAATACTATGAGGATACCCGAAGCGAAAAATCAACTTCTTGAGGAACTTGACGGCCGTGTCTGCATCAAAACTGCTGACCGATTCTGCTTCAACCCACTTGGTAAACTTGTCAACCGCCACCAATAGGTGAGTCTTTTTGTTAGATGACATCTTGATGGGGCCAACCATGTCCAGTCCCCAGACCAAAAAAGGCCATTTAATTGGTATCATCCGCAATTCCTGAGCCGGCACATGCATCTGACGTCCAAATTTGTGGCATCCGCCACATCTGCGTACTATGTCCTCAACATCTGCATGGGATGTCAACCATTAAAATCCATGCCTAAAGGCTTTGGATACCAAAGAGCGTGACCCGGCGTGATGACCACAATCACCTGCGTGTATCTCGTTAAGAATCACACACCCTTCTTCAGACGAGGCGCACCTTTGAAAGATTCCAGAAGTGCTTCGCTTGTGCAACTCGCCTTTATGTATAATCATGGATTTGCATCGCCGGATAATTTGGCGGCCCAGCAACTCATCAGTAGGTAACTCGCCTCACGCTAGATATGCCATGTATGGGACCGCCCAATCCGGAGTAGCACGGAGAGCCGCCACAAGTTGAGACTCACGGTCAGGAACCGTTATATCCTCCTCCGAAGGCAATTTCACCGATGGGTTATGCAAAACATCCAAAGAGATGTTAGAGGGAACCAGCTTACGCTGTGATCTGAGTCGTGAAAGAGTATCAGCTGCCTCGTTGAGTCGACGATTAATATGATCAACCTAATAACCATGAAAGTGACCCGCCACGTCTGAGACAGCACGCCTGTAAGCCGCCATCAAGGGGTCTTTGGAATCCCACGTGCCAGAGACTTGTTGTGCCACCAAGTCCGAGTCGCCTAAGCATCTGACTCGACTCGGATTCATTTCTTTGGCGATTCTAAGCCCATGGAGCAAAGCCTCATATTTCGCCGCATTGTTGGTACACGGCAACATGAGTCGGAGGACATAGCAAAACTTGTCACCCTGAAGTGAGGTTAATACCACGCCAGCCCCCGAGCCTTCCAGCTACCTAGACCCATCAAAATGGATAGTCCAATACGTGTGGTCAGGTCTATCTTCTGGAATTTGCAACTCGGTCCAATCGTTGATGAAGTCCACTAAGTCTTGAGACTTAATGGCCGTGCAAGGGGTATATATCACATGATGGGGACCAAGCTCAATGGCCCACTTAGCAATCCGCCTAGTTGCTTCACGATTTTGTATTATATCGCCGAGCGGCGCGGAGCTGACTACCGTGATCGAATGCTCCTCAAAATAGTGCTTTAGTTTCCGACTCACCATGAAGATCCCAAAAACCAACTTCTACCAGTGTGGATAACACTGTTTGGAGAGGGTCAGGACTTCGCTGACAAAGTATACCGGCCTTTGGACCGGATATTCCTTTCCTTCTTCCCCGCGCTCGACGACCAATGTTATGCTTACTGCCTTAGAGTTGGCAGCAATGTACAGGAGCATAGGCTCTTTGTCAACAGGAGCAGCTAAGACAGGCGGCTCAGCCAGTTGTTTCTTCAAGGCCTCGAAAGCCTCATTGGCTTCATCCGTCCAGACAAAATGGTCAGTTTTCTTGAGCAGTTGATAAAGAGGGATGGTCTTCTCCCAAAGGTGACTTATGAAATGGCTTAGAGCTGCAATACGACCCGCCATGCGTCGAACTTGGTTGATATTGGCCGGCTTGTCGAGTGAAGTAATCGCCTTGATTTTTTCCGGGTTAGCCTCAATGCCAAGTTCTGACACCAAGAAGCCCAATAACTTTCCTGCAGGAACGCCGAAAACACACTTGGTCGGGTTAAGCCTCATCTGATACACGCGCAAATTGTCAAAGGTCTCCTTAAGGTTGTCACGCCCAAGATGCGACCCTATCCTCAATTTGGGACGAAGGCCTCGTTAGGGATTGAAGCGCATCTCGTCGTGTCGCAAGAATGGATATCGTTACAAGTACATGTACTGAAAAGAAGAGATATATATATATAGAATTGGCTTACACTCGCCACAAGCTACATCAGAGTCACATCAGTACATTACATAATCATCAAGAATAAGAGCAGGGTCCGACTACGGACGAAAACAAACGACAAAAGAAGAACGACGTCCATCCTTGCTATCCCAGGCTGTCGGCCTGGAACCCATCCTAGATCGATGATGATGATGAAGAAGAAGCAACTCCAAATGAACAATCAACGCGCTCGCGTCAAGTAACCTTTACATGTACCTGCAACTGGTGTTGTAGTAATCTGTGAGCCACAGGGGACTCAGCAATCTCATTTCCAAAGGTATCAAGACTAGCAAAGCTTAATGGGTGAGACATGGTTAAGTGGTGAGGTTGCAGCAGCGGCTAAGCATTATTTGGTGACTAACTTACGAGTACAAGAAATAAGAGGGGGGAAGATCTACGCATAGCGGACGTGAACAACGGATGATCAAATGAATGATCCTGAACACCTACCTACGTCTGACATAACCCCACCGTGTCCTCGATCGGAGCAGGGGCTCACGAAAGAGACAGTCACAGTTACGCACACAGTTGGCAAGTTTTAATTAAGTTATCTTCAAGTTATCTAAAACCAGTGTTAAACAAAGTTTCCACGTTCCTACATAACCGCGGGCACGGCTTTCCGAAAAGATTTAACCCTGTAGGGGTGCTCCAACTAGTCCATCACAAATTACCACAAGCCACATAGAAATCCTCAATCACGACACTCGCGATCTCGTCGGATTCCTTAGTGGAAAACCTCAGCTCTGAGATTACCCAAAGCATCACCGGAATTCCGATGCATAAGATATCTCGTCAAAGGTAAAACTAATCCAGCAAGGCCGCCCGGCGTGTCGATGATCCCGATAGGAGCCGCGTATCTCGTTCTCAGGACACGACAGATGGAACTAGCTACGGGTGCCAAACCTCGAGTTTCCCCGTGCTGGCCCCGCAGGCAGACCGTTTGGGACCAACACCATCAACACTGGCCCCCCTGTTTATGTAAAATTACTCCTCGGGTTCATGACGCCCTATGCATCTCAATTTTAACAAAAATATTTTGTTGGGCAAATGTAGAACCAATGTTGGGCCTTGCCAGACCAGCTTTAATCTAAAACGAGTTATCAAGGGGGTCCCCATAACAACCCCGATCGTGTTAGGAGCGCTCATTTATGGAATATAACACCAATAGCCGAAACTAAGGGGGCGAAGGTGGAACAAAACACTAGGCTAGAAAGGCCGAGCCTTCCACCTTTTACCAAGTATATAGATGCATTAAATTAAATATCATTTAATATGGTGATATGACAAGGGACCCATGTTATCACATGGAAGCAACTGCACCTGCAACTAGCAACACTAACAACATGGTTAAGCAAGCGGTAACATAGCCAATCAGTGGTTTGCTAGGTCGAACAGGTTGAAGGTTATCATGGCATTGTTGAGAGGCTGATATTTAACATGTGGTAGGCAACGAGACATAAACGGTAGAAGCGGTAAACTAGCATGGCAATGATAGTAGTGGTATCTGGGGAAATGGTCATCTTGCCTGAGATCCCTCTTGGAAGAAGAATGACTCCGTGAAGAAGACGAACCAACGTAGTCGAACAGGTCCTCACATTCTGACACGCTTGCGGAACTCTAACGAGACGAACCAAACCGGAAACACAAATCAACACACGGATTCACCACACGACATGCACTACAAGAAGCACTAACTAAAAGGATGTATGGAGGCTCAATCCCAGTATGCACTTGCACCAACCTACAAAGGCAAACAAGTGCCACCTCATCACAAAGTGACACTTCTACAGAACTGTTCAAAACTGGAATCCAGTGCAACCATTGGATTCCTTGGGTTCTGCTACCCCAAATCCATATATCATACCGCCCATGTTACATGCAGAAAAACACCACAAACAGCAAAATAAAAATAACACATGATCAAACTACAGCATAGTCAGGAGCAGGAACTGTTCCTGAGCCTGCCCAATTTGGGATATACCATATGAGGCCATTCCATTTCTGGAATTATTCCAAACAAGGAGATTTCACACAAGTCACAAATATATCACCACTAAAATGTAAACTGATAGGGGGCCTACTGGTCATAGTCACCAGGGCCGTGGGACCACCTGTCAGTGGCACACACAAGTCACAACACATAAAAGGAAAATATGAGAGAGGTGGGAGTCGAACCCACCATCTATCTCCCTGGTGGAGTGCACGGCCACCACCAGTGGGCTAGCCACATGCAGCTGAACTAGTATGGGAAGATATGCAGACATACAATGCCTAACTCCCTATTCACAACAGGAAATATAAAACAGTAAAAAAGGGGCGACATGGGGACTCGAACCCAGGACCTCACGGTCGCACTGGCTCGGCCGAACCAGCTTGCTAGGGATCGGAACACTGCTCTACTACGGGAGGAAACTTCCCTAAGTTAATTACTCGGAGAGCGCCGATGGGAAAAACCCCAGAAAAGAAAAAGGGGCACGCTGGGGATCGAACCCGAGACCTCGCAGTCTCTGCGCGGCGCTCAAACTAGTCGGACTAGGTGGGGGATTCTGAACTGAAACAGGATCGCCTCGGAATAAACTAAGAACACGGGCGCCCTTCTTCTACCTCCAGACTGGAAGTACAGAGGAGAATAGATCGACGCCGGCGAGCGGTGAGGCAACAACGGCGGCGAGGAACTACCGACGTGGGTGCGGGAACCCTAGGGGGTTCCATTCGCAGGGCTACGAGGCTCTAAGGAGCTGGGCACGACGGAGGCGTCGAGCTCGAGCAGGGCCCGCTCCTGGCCGGGGACGCGGACGGCTATAGCGAGGCTACATGAAGATAGGCACGCACGGGGAAGGGGAGGGCCCACCGAAGGGAACGGAGAGGAGATCGGGCGAGGAGGCCGATCTACGCGAGCTCGAGTCACAGGGGAGCAGCTGCCGGCACGGGCGGAGACGAGGGCTTGACGTAGACGAAGCATGGGTCACAGAGTAGTGGACGTCGAGGGAGAAGCCTTCGGGGCCCTTGTGGTCCGATGCGGGGGTGAGGAGGACAATGGCGACGATCTTGTCGCCCCCGAGGAAGGAGACAGTTGCTTGGTTCAAACCGAGCGTGTTCTCCAACTAGAATCAAAACCCATGGCGAGGCGTGGAGGAGGCCTCTCTTGGCGGCGGCAGGAGGAAGAGAGGGGGGGAAATGGAAGGAGGAGGGAACCCTAGGCCCATCGGGTGCTCTTATGTGACTAGAGGAAGAAGGGATGGCTGTTTGATCGAGCTCGAGGAGATCAATGGTGAACCCCTGGTTCGTACAGGAGGTGACGTAGGAAGAAGAAGGGGTGGTGGGCTTAATGGGCTGAGATCAACCAGGTAAGAGTGAGCCTGCTCTGTTATATATTCCTAGCCATTAATTCAATGAAAATATTTGGAGAAAAAGAAAACGAGAGGTAGAGAGAGAAATAGAGATGGAGAAATATTTTTGAGGATCCATAAAAATATACTCTATTTTATAAAATCGGTTTGGAGATTTTTACAGGAAACAAATTTAAACAAGTTTGATTTAAGCTCATGCTTGCCTGAATTTAAAACCTGACCAAACCAATGTTAAAAGGGTTGAAATTTAGGAGGGTCACCCTACATAATAAATATGATTTGTGGGAACAAGATGAACATTTCTGAAGGAAGTAAAAAATACCAAACATAATGAATTAAATTTGTTATGCTTGAGTTCAAACTCCCTTTTAAATGAACTATGGATGGGGAATTTAAGAGGGTGGCTGGACCTTAAGAAAAAGAATTATGGGCAAAGTTGAAGGCAAGAATTAAGATAGAAAAGAATGGAGTTAAATTGCAAGTGTGTTATGATTATAATATTTCATTATAGCGCCCTTGTGAATTCCCTTGATTTAAGTGGACCAAGGATCCGTACGATTTATGCATTTGAGTTAAAAAAAACTACATGATGGCATGCTGACATGATGAATGCAACAAACAAAATAAAACACATGGTGACAAGGGAATAAAAGGGGAATCTTCTGGGGCGTCGGCATCGGGCTGTCACAAAGGTCCTCCAAGAGTGACTCTTTCTTCTCGGATTTCACTACTATGTCATCAACATAGGCATGTACATTGCGCCCAATTTGACTGTGCAGACAATTCTGGATGCAGCGTTGATAAGTCGCCCCCGCGCTCTTGAGCCCGAACGACATAGACGCATAGCAAAAGGCTCCAAAGGGAGTTATGAACGATGTCTTCTCCTGATCCTCCAAAGCCATTTTGATCTGGTGATATCCTGAGTAAGCATCCAGGAAACACAGTCGCTCGCAACCCGCCATAGAGTCAATGATTTGATCGATACGAGGGAGGGCGAAATGATCTTTTGAGCACGCCCTGTTGAGGTCGGTGTAGTCAATGCACATGAGGAGGGTACCATTCTTCTTGAGTACCAGAACCGGATTGGCCAACCACTCAGGATGAAAAACCTCGACAATGAATCCATCGGCCAAGAGCCGCGTGACTTCCTCCCCAATCGCTTTACGCCTTTCTTCGTTAAACCAACAAAGATATTGCCGAACCAGCTTCATCTTAGGATCAATGTTAAGGTGGTTCTCAACGAATTCTCTCGGTACACCCGACATGTCAGAAGGTTTCCATGCGAAGATGTCCTGATTCTCACGGATGAATTCGGTGAGCGCACTTTCCTATTTGTGATCCAGACCCGTCCCAATGGTGAATTGCTTGGAGGAGTCGCCGGGCGTGAAATCCACCAAGTTAGTGTCATATGTAGGCTTGAACTTGAGGGGCGGCTCTGAATCGATTGTGGGCTTCTTGAGCGGTGTCATATCTGCCGGGTCAACATTAGCCTAATGAAACTTGAGTTCCTCAGCTGCGCAAGCCGACTCAGCATAAGATGCGTCTCCCTCTTCGCATTCTTGAGCTATCTTCCGGTCTCCATTGATTGTGATGGTTCCTTTAGGGCCCGGCATCTTAAGCTTAAGGTAGACATAACATGGGTGGGCCATAAAACGGGCGTAAGCCGACCGACCGAAAAGCGCGTGGTAATGACTCTTGATCTTGACAACCTCAAACATGAGGGACTCGCTCCTGTAGTTAGACTCTGTGCCAAAGGCCACATTAAGCTTGATCGGCCCAACAGGGTGTGCCGACTTCCCCAGGACAATCTCGTGGAAGACCGTGGAGGATGGCATCAAATCGCCTTCCGAGAAATTCATCCGTCGAAAAGTATCAAAGTATAAGATGTTGATGTTGCTGCCTCCGTTCGTAAGGACCTTGGAGAGGGTATATCCCCCTACCTGTGGCGCCATGACCAAAGATAAGTCGCCATGGTTCTCAATCCATGGCAGGTGATCCTCCCTACTCCAAAAAATGGTTGCTCAGACCAGTTGAGGTACCTGGCGAGCGCCGGCTCAATAATGCTGAAGGTTTTGTGCCTCGCGTTTTGGTCCCTTTTGCAAGTACTGGTGGTGAACACATGATACTGCCCGCCATTTAACTGCTTAGGATTGTTCTGAAAGCCGCTGTTGTCATTCTGTTGCTGGGAGCCGCCTTGCGGAGGTTGTTACCAAAAAACACCCTGCGCATTATATTGTTGACTGTTCTGGACCTGATAGTGCCCGACATTAGCCTGTGATCTGCCCTGCGGGCCTGGGTTAGGAAAACCACCGAACGACTTTCTGTGTGAGCTGCCCGCACCAAACTGATCCGGGTGTCCGCTATGGTTGCCTCCCTCCCCGTTCTTGAGTGCTTCGGCATGAAACTCCTGCATCACATAACAATCTTCCCAAGAATGGGTGGATGGACCTTCCGCGGTGGTATGCTGTGGGTAGGGGGCCTTGAGCATCTCATGATAGTTGTGTGGCTTTTTCCTGCTGAAGCCCCTTTTCTTTTGACGCTGGTTCCCGTTCCCAGTGCTAGTATTGGCAACAAAATCAGTGGTGCCTTCCTGCTGCCTTTTCTTCCCTTGTCCCGCGAGGTTGTAGTTCCCTCGCCCATGGAACTGAGGGTGGCCTTTGGATGACTCGCCACTCCTAGCGGTGCTGATTTTGTCATCATCCTCCCCGGGATCTTTGGTATCGTCTGATTCGGCATACCTTGTTAGAGTGTCCATCAATTCCCCCATGTCTTGCACCTTACGCTTGAGCCGCCCAAGTTTCAACACCAAAGGCTCACAGTGACAGTTTTTCTCCAAGATCAGCATGCCCTGAGCCGCCGAAATGCCATCCGATGAATGGATCACCTCCGCAACTCGCCGCATCAAGTGATGGGCCGACTCATCCGGATGCTAGACACAATGTTGTAAGTCGACGATAGTCATCGGGCGCTTGCAAGTCCCTCTGAAGTTTTTAACGAAATGTTCCTTCAACTCGGCCCAGGTGTTGATGGAGTTGGGCGGCAGGTTCTTCAGCCAAGTGTGCGCCGTCCCTTCAAGCATCATTGTAAAATACTTGGCACACACATCCTCATTCACATCGAGCATATCCATTGCAAGCTCGTAGCTTTCAATCCATGCCCCTGGCTCTAGAACGGCGCGTAATTGGGAACTTTATGTGGGCCTTCGAAATCCTTCGGCATACGCCCATTGCGGAGGGCGGGTGACAGACAAGGTATCCCAATGTTCCGGCCACCTGACTCGGCATGCGCGGGGCAAGGCAACACATAAGACGGATAACCTTGACCCGCCGCGGCCGCCATCTCCATCAGGCGGGCGGCTCGTGCTGCATCCACGAGTTCTTGAGCCCGTGTGTCGGGTATCCCGGGCGGGTTGATCTGTGGCGGAAGTCATCATTCGCTGCTGGACACTGCGGGCGGGTCATCATGATGACTCCTGGTGTTACTTGCCTGGGGTGTGGAGTGTAGCCGCTCGCGGCTATACAAATACTGTGCTTGTTGGACTACCGCCGTTTTCAACATCTCAATGGCGTTCCTTGCCTCTACCTCAACCAGAGAGTTTCCGTGAATGGGGAGAGATTCAAGGTTGCGGGTTGCTACTAACACGTTGTCAACGGGGTTTGAGAAGTGACCCCGCGGCGTGTGGAAACGCGGTGCTTGAGCCGCCGCTGGCTGGGGTGCTTGTGGGTTGGGTGGCGGCTAAGCTGGATCAACACGCGGGGTGACTTGCCATGGCCGGTTGGGCTCCATCCCAGGAGTATGTGGGCTATCGAAGAGTCGAGTTGGGTTCAGATCGGCTGGCGGACGGTTGTGATGCCTTCTCTGATGAATCGCATTGGAAGCCCACTATTGTCGTTCAAGCCGCCATCCCTCAGCATTTAGCCGCTCTGTCTCCATGGTTATCTAGGCCCACTGGGTTGCCATCCTGGCGGTTTCTCCTTTGATGCCGCGCTGTATTTTGGCCATCTCCTCCCTTAGTTCCACTAACTCGGCGTTGACTTCTTCCTGATTCTCCGCCGTCACAGTGATCGCCGTGAGTTTGGCCAACTCTGCTACCAAATCCGCCATAGCTTGAGTCGGAGTCTTCCCTGATCCGCTGGCTTCGTTGTTACCAGCCGTGTTTGGCTGAGGGACCACCGCTCCCTCCATGTAGATGGCGACTTGACAATGGGGTCCTTCGACATCCTCAGAGATTGCTGCCTCGGGCAATCCACGGAGTTGTCCTTCGTGGAGAGGATAGATTGAATCTGTGTCGCCCATGGACGACTCGTCGTCCGAGTTGACGGGGATGATCTCCTGGATCACCGGCTCGTCTGGTAGGTCGGTTCCTTGCATAAAACCAACGAAAATATGGTGTTTCCATACCTGATGCTTGGTAGGATGGGCGCACCGGGTCGGCTCGACGATGTTGGTGAAGGTGTCGGCTCAGGTACGGGTGCCCTTATCTTGCCAATGAAGATGTGAATCTAGCCGAAGGGGACCCTATATCCAGACTCGATTGAATCGTCCTCAAGCCCCCACTGAGAGTTGTCGATGTAGTACTTCCCACGGCGACTCTTAGTCATGATGCCAACCGCGTAGCTTCCAAACCCTGGAAGGGCTCCCTTTGAAAACTCAACTCCACCATGCGCAAGCCCCATGGTGGGCGCCAACTGTCGTGCTTTTCTCAAGGAAGATGTCCTTGTTAGTGATGGATCCATCGCACCTTGGAGGTGACTCAAAGGGGGTGAGCGGAAGCGAGACTCAGGTTTACCCAGGTTCGGCCCCTCCTATGGAGGTAGAAGCCTACGTCCTGCTCTACGTATATTGATGGTGGATTCGATTACAAGGAGGGCGTAACTCGCCTGACCTAGGTCTAGATGGACTCTAACTTAACCTATCTTCCCTAGAGACTCGCCTTTATATACAGGTCGAGGCCTAGGGTTTACAAAGTCCTGGCCACATTACAAATAGTGACTTCCCATATCTCTAAGCCGCCGTGTCTTCCAAGCTAGGAAACCCCTTCGGCGACTTATCTTCTCCATTAATCTTGAACCGCCATCTGTCTCATGGGCCCTGGCCGGATCTTCATTGAAGTTCTCCTGATGCATCTTAGACCCTGGGTCAAGGCTTATCTTGATCATGAATGTAGAATCGTCGTTTACCTGTCCCGGCCCAATAGGGCAGGTCATACTGTAGGTAATATCCCTAACAGCCGTGGCGGCAGCCGGGTTCGCAAACGGTGCGATGGGGGTTGTCAGTGATGACCCACAAGTATAGGGGATCAATCATAGTCCTTTCGATAAGTAAGAGTGTCGAACCCAACGAGGAGCAGAAGGCTCTGATAAACGGTTTTCAACAAGGTAATAACTGCAAGCACTGAAAGTAGCGGTGACAAGTGATGGTGTAGTGAGGTGAAACGTAGCAGGTGAAAAGTAACAAGTAACAAGTAGTAGCAACGGTGCAGCAAAGTGTCCCAATCCCTTTTGTAGCAAGGGACAAGCCTGAACAAAGTCTTATAGGAGGAAAAACGCTCCCGAGGACACACGGGAATGTCTGTCATGCTAGTTTCATCATGTTCATATGATTCGCGTTCGTTACTTTGATAGTTTGATATGTGGGTGGACCGGCGCTTGGGTACTGCCCTTACTTGGACAAGCATCCCACTTATGATTAACCCCTCTCGCAAGCATCCGCAACTACGAAAGAAGAATTAAGACAACGTCTAACCATAACATTAAACTAGTGGATCCAAATCAGCCCCTTACGAAGCAACGCATAGACTGGGGTTTAAGCTTCTATCACTCTAGCAACCCATCATCTACTCACTACTCCCCAATGCCTTCCTCTAGGCCCAAATTGTTGGAATTATGCCCTAGAGGCAATAATAAATGTATATTTATTATTATAATTCCTGTATCAAGATAATAGTTTATTATCCATGCTATAATTGTATTGAATGAAGACTCATTTACATGTGTGGATACATAGACAAAACACCGTCCCTAGCATGCCTCTAGTTGGCTAGTCAGTTGATCGATGATAATCAGTGTCTTCTGATTATGAACAAGGTGTTGTTGCTTGATAAATGGATCACGTCATTAGGAGAATCACGTGATGGACTAAGACCCAAACTAATAGACATAGCATGTTGATCGTGTCATTTTGTTGCTACTGTTTTCTGCGTGTCAAGTATTTATTCCTATGACCATGAGATCATATAACTCACTGACACCAGAGGAATGCTTTGTGTGTATCAAACGTCGCAACGTAACTGGGTGACTATAAAGATGCTCTACAGGTATCTCCGAAGGTGTTAGTTGAGTTAGTATGGATCAAGACTGGGATTTGTCACTCCGTGTGACGGAGAGGTATCTCGGGGCCCACTCGGTAATACAACATCACACACAAGCCTTGCAAGCAATGTAACTTGGTGTAAGTTGCGGGATCTTGTATTACGGAACGAGTAAAGAGACTTGCCGGTAAACGAGATTGAAATAGGTATGCGGATACTGACGATCGAATCTCGGGCAAGTAACATACCGAAGGACAAAGGGAATGACATACGGGATTATACGAATCCTTGGCACTGAGGTTCAAACGATAAAGATCTTCGTAGAATATGTAGGATCCAATATGGGCATCCAGGTCCCGCTGTTGGATATTGACCGAGGAGTCTCTCGGGTCATGACTACATAGTTCTCGAACCCGCAGGGTCTGCACACTTAAGGTTCGACGTTGTTTTATGCGTATTTGAGTTATAGGGTTGGTTACCGAATGTTGTTCGGAGTCCCGGATGAGATCACGGACGTCACGAGGGTTTCCGGAATAGTCCGGAAACGAAGATTGATATATAGGATGACCTCATTTGATTACCGGAAGGTTTTCGGAGTTACCGGGAATGTACCGGGAATGACGAATGGGTTCCGGGAGTACACCGGAGGGGGGCAACCCACTCCGGGGAAGCCCATAGGTATTTGGGGGGGTCACACCAGCCCTTAGTGGGCTGGTGGGACAGCCCACCAATCCCCTATGCGCCAAGATAGAAAAATCAAAGGAAAGAAGAAAAAAAAGGGGGAAGTGGGAAGGGGGAAGGACTCCCTCCCACCAAACCAAGTAGGACTCGGTTTGGGGGGGGAGAGTCCTCCCCCCTGGCTCGGCCGACCCCTTGGGGATCCCTTGGACCCCAAGGCAAGGTCCCCCTCCTTCCTCCTATATATATGGGGCTTTTAGGGCAGATTTGAGACGACTTTCTCACGGCTGCCCGACCACATACCTCCATAGTTTTCCCTCTAGATCGTGTTTCTGCGGAGCTCGGGCGGAGCCCTGCTGAGACAAGATCATCACCAACCTCCGGAGCGCCGTCACGCTGCCGGAGAACTCTTCTACCTCTCCGTCTCTCTTGCTGGATCAAGAAGGCCGAGATCATCGTCGAGCTGTACGTGTGCTGAACGCGGAGGTGCCGTCCGTTCGGTACTAGATCGTGGGACTGATCGCGGGATTGTTCGCGGGGCGGATCGAGGGACGTGAGGACGTTCCACTACATCAACCGCGATCTCTAATCGCTTCTGCTGTACGATCTACAAGGGTACGTAGATCACTCATCCCCTCTCGTAGATGGACATCACCATGATAGGTCTTCGTGCGCATAGGAAAATTTTTGTTTCCCATGCGACGTTCCCCAACAGTGGCATCATGAGCTAGGTTCATGCGTAGATGTCTTCTCGAGTAGAACACAAAAGGTTTTGTGGGCGGTGATGTGCGTTTTTCTGCCCTCCTTAGTATTTTCTTGATTCCGCGGTATTGTTGGATTGAAGCGGCTTGGACCGACATTACTCGTACGCTTACGAGAGACTGGTTTCATCGTTACGAGTAACCCCCTTTGCTCAAAGATGACTGGCAAGTGACGGTTTCTCCAACTTTAGTTGAATCGGATTTGACCGAGGAGGTCCTTGGATGAGGTTAAATAGCAACTCATATATCTCCGTTGTGGTGTTTGCGTAAGTAAGATGCGATCCTACTAGATACCCTTGGTCACCACGTAAAACATGCAACAACAAAATTAGAGGACGTCTAACTTGTTTTTGCAGGGTATGATTGTGATGTGATATGGCCAATGATGTGATGTGATATATTTGATGTATGAGATGATCATGTTGTAATAGAAATATCGACTTGCACGTCGATGGTACGACAACCGGCAGGAGCCATAGGGTTGTCTTTATACTAACATATGTGCTTGCAGATGCGTTTACTATTTTGCTAGGATGTAGCTTTAGTAGTGATAGCATAAGTAGCACGACAGCCCCGATGGCGACACGTTGATGGAGATCATGATGATGGAGATCATGGAGTGGCGCCGGTGACAAGAAGATCGTGCCGGTGCTTTGGTGATGGAGATCAAGAAGCACGTGATGATGGCCATATCATGTCACTTATGAATTGCATGTGATGTTAATCCTTTTATGCACCTTATTTTGCTTAGAACGACGGTAGCATTATGAGGTGATCTCTCACTAAAATTTCAAGACGAAATTGTGTTCTCCCCGACTGTGCACCGTTGCTACAGTTCGTCGTTTCGAGACACCACGTGATGATCGGGTGTGATAGACTCAACGTTCACATACAACGGGTGCAAAACAGTTGCGCACGCGGAACACTCGGGTTAAGCTTGACGAGCCTAGCATGTGCAGACATGGCCTCGGAACACATGAGACCGAAAGGTCGATCATGAATCATATAGATGATATGATTAGCATAGGGATGCTTACCACTGAAACTACTCCCGACTCACGTGATGATCGGACTTGGGATAGTGTAGGTGGATCATGAACCACTCAAATGACTAGAGAGATGTACCTTTTGAGTGGGAGTTTAGCATGTAATTTGATTAAGTTGAACTCTAATTATCTTGAACATAGTCTAAGTCCACTTTGAGTATATTTGTGTTGTAGATCATGGCTCACGCAAGTGTCATCCTCAATTTTAATACGTTCCTAGAGAAAGCTAAGTTGAAAGATGATGGAAGCAACTTTGTAGACTGGGCTCGTAATCTTAAGCTAATCTTACAAGCTGGAAAGAAGGATTATGTCCTTAATGCTGCACTAGGAAAGAAGGATTATGTCCTTAATGCTGCACTAGGATTGATATATAGGATGACCTCATTTGATTACCGGAAGGTTTTCGGAGTTACCGGGAATGTACCGGGAATGACGAATGGGTTCCGGGAGTTCACCGGAGGGGGGCAACCCACTCCGGGGAAGCCCATAGGTATTTGGGGGGTCACACCAGCCCTTAGTGGGCTGGTGGGACAGCCCACCAATCCCCTATGCGCCAAGATAGAAAAATCAAAGGAAAGAAGAAAAAAAAAGGGGGAAGTGGGAAGGGGGAAGGACTCCCTCCCACCAAACCAAGTAGGACTCGGTTTGGGGGGGGAGAGTCCTCCCCCCTGGCTCGGCCGACCCCTTGGGGATCCCTTGGACCCCAAGGCAAGGTCCCCCTCCCTCCTCCTATATATATGGGGCTTTTAGGGCAGATTTGAGACGACTTTCTCACGGCTGCCCGACCACATACCTCCATAGTTTTCCCTCTAGATCGTGTTTCTGCAGTGCTCGGGCGGAGCCCTGCTGAGACAAGATCATCACCAACCTCCGGAGCGCCGTCACGCTGCCGGAGAACTCTTCTACCTCTCCGTCTCTCTTGCTGGATCAAGAAGGCCGAGATCATCGTCGAGCTGTACGTGTGCTGAACGCGGAGGTGCCGTCCGTTCGGTACTAGATCGTGGGACTGATCGCGGGATTGTTCGCGGGGCGGATCGAGGGACGTGAGGACGTTCCACTACATCAACCGCGATCTCTAATCGCTTCTGCTGTACGATCTACAAGGGTACGTAGACCACTCATCCCCTCTCGTAGATGGACATCACCATGATAGGTCTTCGTGCGCGTAGGAAATTTTTTGTTTCCCATGCGACGTTCCCCAACACAAATATGGTGAAGTGTTATGTAGTCGACGTTCACATAACACCACTAGAGGAAAAACAACATACAACATATTAAAATACCGAACGAATACCAAATTCACATGACTATTATTAGCATGACTTATCCCATGTCCTCAGGAACAAAAGTAACTACTCACAAAGCATAATCATAATCATGATCATAGGTGTAATGAGTAGCATCAAGGATCTGAACATAAACTCTTCCACCAAGTAATCCAACTAGCATCAACTACAAAGAGTAATCAACACTACTAGCAACCTTACAAGTACCAATCGGAGTCGCGAGACGGAGATTGGTTACAAGTGATGAACTAGGGTTTGGAGATGAGATGGTGCTGATGAAGATGTTGATGGAGACAAGTCCCCTCCAATGAGAGGAGTGTTGGTGATGACGATGGCGACAATTTCCCCCTCCGGGAGGGACGTTTCCCCGGCAGGATCGTCCTACCGAAGCTCTAGATTGGTTCTGCTCAAGTTCCGCCTCGTGGCGGCGGCGAATCCACGAAAAAGCTCCGCCCTGATTTTTTTCCGCACGAAACCCTTCATATAGCAGAAGAGGGGGCCAGTGGGCCACCAGGGTGCCCACAAGCCCTGTTGCCGCGGCCAGGGGGCAGGCCGCGGCCACTAGGCTTGTGGGCCCCTGACAGCTCCCCTCTGGCATTTCTTTCGCCCAGTATTTTTTATATATTCCCAAAAAACTCAACCTTGATTTTCAGGGCATTTGGAGTTGCGCAGAATAGAGGACTCAGACTTGCTCCTTTTCCAGTACAGAATTCCAGCTGTCGGTATTCTCCCTCTTCAAATAAACCTTGCAAAATAAAAGAGAAAAGGCATAACTATGGTGCCATAAAGTATAATAACGGTCCATAAAGCGATAAATATCAACATGAAAGCATGATGCAAAATGGACGTATCAGTCAGCACCCGCAGAGTGTCCCGGAGAGGATCGGATGGACTCAGACGAGTCGCGACAGGGTCTGCCGGGCCCTTGACGCGGCCCGAGCTATTGCTGAAGCCGGCGACCATCACCTCCATGAGGATGGAGGAGGGAATGACGTCGTGCGGAGCGGAGGATCCCATGAAAGACTGTGGATCGGTGCAGTCGAGTGCCTCGCTACGATACTCGTCGGGCGCAGGCATGTCGTCGAGGCGTGGCTTGAGGAAGAGCGAGCAGAGGGGCGTCGACGTCGAGGCAGCGGGGCTCGTTGTCATGGCGCAGCCCGTCGAAGGGGAGCCAAGGCGTTCAACATCGGTGGCGACGTCGTCGCAGCGTGGCTCACCGATGGGGACGACAGCGGAGCCTGCAGGGCAGGCGGAGCCGACAATCAGCACCGCAGAAGCTTCCACAAGGGCAAGCTCCACGGGTGTGCTGATAAGTCCGGACGCGAGGAGTTCGGTATATTTTGCGAGGGGTCCCGCTCGGAGCGTGACTCCGACCGGCGCTCCGGTGGCCCCATGGTGGGCGCCAACTCTCGTCGATTTGTCGGGACAAATGCCATGTGGTGGCTTATCGAGAGTGGTTGGGGCTGAAAGGAGACCGTTGAGCTCCGGTAACGGGATTAGTAACTAACGATGCAAGACACACGATGTACCCAGGGCTCCCTTTGAGAACTCAACTCCACCGTGCGCAAGCCCCACGGTGGGCGCCAAATGTCGTGGTTTTGTCACGGTAGATGTCCTCGTGAAAGGACTTAGTGATGGAGCCATCGCACCTTGCTGGCGACTCAAAGGGGGTGACCGGAAGCGAGACTCAAGTTTACCCAGGTTCGGCCCCACCTATGGAGGTAAAAGCCTACGTCATGTTCTGTGTATATTGATGGTGGATTCGATTACAAGGAGGGTGTAACTTGCCTGACCTAGCTCTCGATGGATTCTAATTTAACCTATCTGCCCTAGAGACTCGCCTTTATATACAGGTCGAGTCCCTAGGGTTTACAAAGTCCTGGCCACATTACAAATCGTGACTTCCCATATCTCTAAGCCGCCGTGTCTTCCAAGCTAGGAAACCCCTTCGGCGACTTATCTTCTCCATTAATCTTGAACCACCATCCGGCTCATGGGCCTTGGCCGACTCTTCGTTGAAGTTCTCGTGACACATCTCAGACCCTGGGCCAAGACTTATCTTGATCATGAATGTAGAATCGCCGTTTACCTCACCCGTCCCAATAGGGCGGGTCATACCGTAGGTAATATCCCTAACAGCCGTGGCGGCGACCGGGTTTGCAGACGGTGCGATGGGGGTGCTCAGCACCCGCAGAGTGGCCCGGAGAGGGTCGGATGGACCCGGACAAGTCACGACATGGTCTACCGAGGACTTAACTCGACCCGAGCTAGTGCTGGAGCCGGCGACCATCACCTCCATGAGGATGGAGGAGGAAACGACGTCGTGCGGAGCGGAGGATCCCATGAATGACTGTGGATCCGTGCAGTCGAGTGCCTCGCTACGGTACTCGTCGGGCGCAGGTGCGCCATCGAGGCACGGCTTGCGGAAAAGCGAGCAGAGGGGTGTCGACGTCGAGGCGGCAGGGCTCGTCGTCACGACGCAGCCCATCGAAGGGGGCGCCAAGGCGGTCAACATCGGTGGCGATGTCGCCGCAGCGTGGCTCGCTGATGGAGACGATAGCGGAGCCTGCGGGGCAGGCGGAGCCGACAATCAGCACCATAGAAGCTTCCGTGGGGGCAAGCTCCATGGACGTGCTGATAAGTACGGACGCGAGGCGTCCGGTGGAGTTGGTGAGGGGTCCCCCCCGGAGCGTGACTCCGACCGGCGCTGCGGTCGGCCCCATGGTGGGCGCCAACTCTCGTTGATTTGTCGGGACAAATGCCATGGTGTGGCTTATCGAGAGTGGTTGGGGCCGAAAGGAGACCGTTGAGCTCCGGTAACGGTAACACCCCTAGTCCTGCCGAAGTGGTTGGTGAACCAAGGGAACTACAATGCGCTCCATGAGCTATTTGATGGAGGAGGAAGAAGTAGCTAGCCGGCTCGTGTTCTACCTCTCTTGTATGTGTATTCGTGCGTGGGTATGGCCGACCTTCTGCATGGAGGAGGGCCAGTGGGTTTTATAGGAGAACCCCCCGGCTTACAATATGGATATATGGTACTTAGGGGGGGACTCGGCTGGCAACCTCTCCGGCTGGCCATTGCCCCCCCCCCCCCCGGCCGAGAAGTCTTATCGCGTGCGGGGCTCGCCGGGTGCACGGTCCCATCGGATGTTGGGGCCCATCGGCTGGCCGCTGGGATTGGTGTGTGTCCTTCACGCACGACACGGGCCACGCTGTGGCCGTCATCTCGCGGAATCCGGCTATGGTCAGCGGTGCGGCCGCCTCCACTGTAGCCACGCCGGGGCACATAATGGACTGGATGGAGGCGTGGAGGCACTGTGCGAAGCCGACGGGTCGCAGCCGGCTCCGGTCAGCAGTACGACCGCCTCCACTGTAGCCACGGATACACCACTCCGTAGTACCCGAGCTGACACAATCTTGCCTTTAGTCATGTGCACTTGCCGTATCAGTCGCCTTGATGCGACAGGTGCTCACCATCCGGCTAGTGGTTAGCCATTGAGCCGGATGGCGAGCCGTCGTGTGCCTAGCCGGCGCGGGCCTCGCATCTGGCTAGGAAGAGCCGGCGTACGGGGAAGCATCCGTCCCGTATTGTGTTGAAATGTGAAGGAGTAGGCTCGATGAGCCTATCCCGGGGTTATTCCCGAACATCAAATCAAAAAAATGTTTGCGAATTGCAAAAATTGTGCCGCCAATTTCTAAAAATAAATGTTCGTCAATATTTGAAATGTTCGCCAATTCAAGAAAATTGTTGGCAAAAATGCTTGCAATTTTAGCAAATAACATAAAATGTTATTAAATTTAGAAAATGCTCAAAAGTTTCTACAAAATGTTCACAAATTTGAAAAATGTTCACAATTTCAGATATGTGTTGAGTTGAGAAAAAATGTTCATGATTTTGCAAAATTGAGAGTGATAGTATGTCTCCCTGAAGCAATAAATTGTGGTCAAGATCATCGAAGATTATGATTATATTTTCTTCAATTACAACACATGGACGCTTTTGTTAGTGTTGGTAAAATAAGAAAAAATAGAGAAAGTACTTTTTTTGTGTAACAAACGGAGATCATACTTCTCAACAGTCTCGACTAACCTGTACTTGTGTCGATCTTCAACTAGTCCATTCTTTTAGGCAAACTTTAATTAGTCCACTCGATCGGCGAAGAAATGAAATTCCCAACCTCCTTGGCCAACCCGCCTCACTTCCTTTCTCTATCTACGCACTGTTGGGGTTGAGGAATAAGGAGTTTAGAGCATGTCTAACAAAAACCCAAAATATTCCAACGGTATATGGGTTCAGTCTATTTTTCTAATCAAAATAAACACTGTATCCGGCTTCGGCCCATAAGACTTTTACTGTGATCCAAAAAAAGTCCCTCTTCCAGCTCAAAAAAAAAGTCTCTCTTCACCGTTATTTATACGGTTTCATCGCTTGGATACGGGTCAAACCCTATCCCCTTCCGTCGCCGGCCGCCACGATTCCCCTTCCACTCCATCCCATTTTCTCGCCACGGGCGAGCCTAAAAAAAACCTAGCGAGCCGTCCCGACCCATGGACAGCTACAAAAACAGTGGGGATGATGTGAAGCGCCACTGCCGCCGCATCTCCCACGCTGCACGCAAGCGGAAGGCACGGAGGTGGCTCAACTATGGGACACGGCCATTGTCGGCTTTCGAACGCCGCGAGCTCGATGAGTACGAGCGTGCGGTCCGTCGCCGCGCCTCCTCCGGCTCCTCTGCTGTGGGGAGCTCGTCCGCGGGCGCCTCGAGCTCACAGCTCACTCCGGTCAAGAGAGAGGCGGAGGAGCTCGGGCCGCTCGTCGTCAAGCTCGAGGCCGATGCGGAACCGCCTCGTCGAGGCGACATCGGCCCCGAAGACTATCTCCTCCAGGGGCAGAAGGACCACCTCGTGCGCGTCATCATGGAGCGCTCGGTGAGGGAGGCGGAGAAGGCTGACAACCGCATCCGCCGCGATCTTGAGATCGAGGAGATCTTCCTCGAGCATGGCGTCTCGGCGTCGCAGGCACACACGTCCAAGGAAACGGACCTGTGCGTCATGAAGGCCGTGCAGGTCAAGGTCTGGATCGACCTCGACTTATCCGACGAGGACTGAGCTCCTCCGGCTCCTTCGTCGCGTCGTCGCCGTCGCACCCATCGTTTTTGGTAGCCTAGGCTCGGGTACGCTGCACGGCCGTACACCCCCCTATGATGTGGTTTGATGAAGACTATCTATGATGTATATGATGATCAACTAAAGTATGCTGAATGTCGTTGCAAATTTCTCCTGTGGATATTCTTTTTTTTCTTCAAATTTTACAGTTTTACATTCGGGGTCTAATCTGCAGCGCACGAATTCACTCCGTAATTCTGTTTTTTCGCGAACAATGAACACATTTTATGGATCGGCATTATACGGGATCTGCTGAAGATGCTCTTAGCGAATATCTAATTACGAGCACGGGCTCATGTGCATTAGGTAGAAAACAATTCATAAAAAATCAAAAAGATTCCAAAAATTATACTTTTTTGTGCAAGGTAGATAATTTGATGCGTGAAGTGCGTTCTAAATTTCACACCATTTAGAGATGTGAGTAGCTCTCAGAAAAAAAAATCAAGTCCATACAATACATGAATAGTACTCATTTTAATAGACTTTATATTTGTGTTTTTACCAACAGCTAGACGAATGTCAAAATAAATTAAAATTTGAAACGGACATCAGACATCAAATTCTCTACAATGAAAAAAAAATATTTTTTGATTTTTTCTAGTATTTGTTTTGGAGTTATTATTCAGGGGCGCAGATGAGTGTGGAAGCGCTCCTTATTTTCTTGTTCGAATCTACTATCTGTCATGTTCTTGGAAAGTTAGAAGGTTTTATTCTTAATGCGGTTTTCTAGCAGGTGGAGACAGCGTGCTCACCCATTGCATCCGCGCAGCTGGAGCGATGTGCGTGCGCGACCTAAACATGGCACCCAACTAAAGAAAGAACATCGCTTGTGATTGACGTTCGAGGATAATGATTTACTCCAGCGTCACGTCGCATGGTCAAATCAAACACCTATGGGCAACTCTGAGCCGGATCACCCATGAACTCACAAATGTTCAAACTGTGTGGACACTTTCAGCCATCTAACATGGCTTACTAAATACGATCACACGACGGCTGCCAGCGAAGGAACCGATCGTCAACGGTGAAGAGGCTTCCGGAAAGACTAGCTCGACGAGCTCCTCCTCTCCTCCAGCATAGCTAGCTAGCCTCCCTCTCCTCCGCGCCGCGGGCCGCCCCGGCCGCGGCGGCCACCTCCCCGGCATTAATGGCCCGCAGGTCTCCCACGCGCCAGCCCCCCACGCGCCCCTTGGCCCGTCGGTCCGTCCCTAGCATCGCCATCGCTCTCGTCGCCAGATCACGATCCCGTCCCCTCGCCGCGGATCCTGCTGCGGGAGGAGGGCTCCGGCCACGGGCCACGGGGCGCTGGCCACAGTCGCCGGTCCGTCGGCAGCCGCGAGGGGGTCTTCGGTCTGCCCGGAAGGCCGGTCGGGCCCCTCGCATTCACCACGCGCGCCGAGGCGGCTGTCTACTTCGCCATCTCCGCCGGTCGTCGAGTCCGATAGACAGCCGGATCCTGCGGCGCGTCAGGCGACAAGGCTCCGCTCCATCATAGTCGCGCCGTCCCCATCCCCGGAGCCGCGGATTTCCTCTTCGGGGATGGACGCTTCATGGACAAAGGTGAGTAGCCGTAGACCTCATAGCACTCCTGCAGGACCGCCGGTCGCTGCGCGGCCTCCTGGGGCGCAGCGGTCGGCCCACGACGGCGTAGTAAAGGCTGAGAGGCAACGCGAGCTCTTTTTATCCCAGTTCCGCGGCCGCTGCTTCCGTTGCCTGAGCAAACACCACCGCTTAGTAGAGTGTAGGGATCCCATCCACTACATTATCTGTCGTCGGGCCGGGCACGTCGGTCGGCTCTGCCCTCAGAGATTTGGCGCGGTACCAGCGTCCGCCGCTGTTAGGTCGAGATTGGGGCCATCTCCTCCGGGGCAACCACTGCAAGCCCGTGTTAGGTTCCCCCCTCCACCATCCACTCTCGCCGCGGGTCCGGTGGCTCAAGCCATGCTTCTCCACGTCGATCCCGCGCGCCGGCCTAGGATCAGCTGCTCCGTGACCATCCCCTCCCCGGAGGTGGACCAAGCGGTCTTTTTCTTGCGCAACCACGCCATCACGCTCTCTGCCGCTGACGGGGTTAACGCCTCGTCCCCCATGGCGGTTGGGAGAGCTCTGGAGGCCCAGCTCGCGGTCCCGGCGCACTCTCTCCGGGTGACGGTGCACCGTCCAGAGCATTTCTTCGTCATCTTCACGCAGCCGACGCACCAGGTCAATGCCGTGCGCCGTGGCACTATCAGGGTGGACGGCGCCCCCTTCTCCATTGCCTCCTGGCACGAGCACGACCAAGCGTCATTCGATGCCCTGCTGCTGCACGTCCGCGTCGTTATCGAGGGGTGCCGATGCAGTTTTGGTCCGTCGACGGGGCGGAGGAGATCCTCGGGAAGAGAGTTAGGGTGGACCGCCTCGACAGTAGGACGCTCGAGCGCGGCCACACCAAAACCTTTGTCTGCTGGGTTTGGACGAACGACGTCGCCAACATCCCCACCAGGCACACGCTCGGAGTGCTACCAAGGGGGGCAGGCCGCGTCGAAGAGATGGAGGGCTTCTCCCCGCCCGACAGGAGGGTAGCTCCACCACCGGCCACAGCAGAGTATGAGATGCTCATCCACGTGGACAGAGTCGAGGACTGGGCACCTCCCTCTCCCCGCTCTTCCCACTCCGGCCAGAGCGGGATCCCGTCCTCGGGCTCGGACGACGATTCCAGGCCATTCCCGGCAGTATCCTCTGCTCCCTGGACGATGGGAGTGGAGGACGGCCAAAGGCCCGACAGACACCCTCGTTTGAAGCGAGCGCCAGTCGCCAATCTGGGCTGCCGCGGCCTGCCGCAGGGAGGCCAGGGAAGAGACCAAGACGGCGAGGACAACGGAGGCAACGGGGCCGGCGGCCATCGTTCGTGGAAGGACGTGCTGCTTCGCCGCGGTCGCCCCGCGGCTCAGCCTGCGCCTGCCGCGACCACTCGCCAGCGCAGCAGGTCCCCCCGTCGCGCCGTCAGCAAAGGGAGACCTCGGGTCGCCGTCGCGGCGAAAGGAGGGGCTCGGGTTCGTCGCGCCAGCCGACGGAGAGGGGCCGTTCCAGGCCTCTCCCGCCACCCTCAGCCCGGGAGGCCCCCATGGCCGAAGTGCACTCGGTTGCCGATCGCGACAGCAGGGGAAAGGATCCAGTAGACGACTTCTTCAGATCAGAAAAAAGGCACTGCTGGCCCCCACTGCTGTCGACTGGCTAGCGGCGGACGTGCACGCGGCGGCAGAGGCTGTGCTCGCGGAACCGCTTGAGTTCGACAAGGAGGCGCTCGACAGGACGCCAGGAGAGGCCCTGCAGTTAGACGCCTTCAGCCCCACGCTCTTGGCCTCGGCGTCGGTTTTCGGCCGTATCAACAGGGCCACTCCTTCGGCGGCTAGGACTCTCGAGGTGCAGTTGGGAGCAGTGACCAGCAGGGTCTGCCAACTAGAGATAGCTGCTCCAAGAGGCGCTGCCTCGACGGCCTCCCTCTTCCGTGCTCTCGAGCCGCCGCTGCTGGACTGCCCCACCTCGGCTCCGAGGCGCTCGGCAGCGCCTCCAAAGAGCAGGGCCATTTCGGCACCTACCCGCCATAGTGCCAGGCAGGCGGCGGCCGGCTCGACAGTACCGGTGGCGAAGAGAGCCTCGCTCCACATCGTGAAGGAGCTGGGGCTTTTAGGGCCAAAGGAGAAGATGACGGCAGAAGTGGCGAAAGCACTACTGCAACGGTTCGAGGAACCTCTCACAGACAGCGACATCGCGATCATCGCCAAGCTCACTCGCCTGGACGGCGAGGCGCTTTGGGTCATGGCGCGGATGGCTGGCTCTGATGGGATCGCCGAGGAGGCCATAGTGTGATCATGGTAGTAGTCTCCATTAGCAGCTTACGGTGGCGGCGGGTCGCAGAGCGGCTGGAGTTAGGTTTCATTTCTAGTTCTCAGGATAGAGGGTTAGCTGTTCGTCGTCGCTGGCACACTTTTGGGCCTAAGGGTGGGTGCCAGCGATCCCTTGCTAAGTTGGAGGTGTTCATTATGGGCCCGAGGCCAAGTAGAGTTTGCCACCGTAGTATGCCATCGTTTCTCCATGAGTGAACCACTAAGCCCGATCATGTGTTGGAACGTTCGAGGCCTAAACAACCCAGCAAAGCGGGCATCCGTAGCGGAGATGGCAGCAGCACACCGTGCCGCCATACTATGTCTACAGGAGACAAAGATCTCGACTTGGTCTCCGGAATTAGTTCGCGAATTAGGAGGTCAAACCCTCTCCGACTGTATAGCGCTCCCGGCGATTGGCACTAGCGGGGGAGCCGCCATACTATGGAACAAAGACCTTGCTACCGTAACCTCCCAAGCCATAGGAGAGTTTGCAATCACGGCTAAGGTCTGTCTGCTTGGCCAACGAGATAGATTCTGGCTATCAACGGTCTACGGGCCGACGGATGACGCAAGAAAGGATAGATTTCTCTTGGAGATCTCTCGTTCTGCTCCGCCCGCAGCAGAGCCATGGCTTATCAACGGAGATTTTAACCTCATTTACGAGGCACGGGACAAAAACAACCTCAACTTGAATCGCGGACTCATGGGCCGATTCAGATCAGCTTTAGATACGGCAGGGTTGAGGGAGATCAGATGCAACAACCGTAGATACATCTGGAGCAACGAGTGTCGAAATCCCACACAGATGAGCATAGACAAGTTCTTCTGCAACCAAGCATGGGAAGGACTATTTCCAGCGGCTTCTCTTCACACGACAGCCTCGGCCACCTCTGATCACTGTCCCCTGATCCTAGCCGACACCAGCACGGTACCTAGGGCGGCGATCTTCAGATTCGAAAAATTCTGGCGGGCTTTCCCCAGATTCCACGACACGGTCGCTAGAGTATGGAATAGGCCAGTAAATGACACTAACGCCTTCCAAAGGTTGAACACTAAGATGGTACGCACCGCCAGGGACCTAAAAATCTGGAGCAAAGGTTTCTTGAGTGATGCCAAGCTCCAGTTCCATATGGCAACATAGATAGTTCTAAGGCTATATGTAGCACAAGAACAACGCATCCTCACGGACGCTGAGTTCAACCTAAGAAGGCTTCTCAAGCTCCAGTTACTAGGCCTAGCGGCTCTCGAACGCGCCCGCCGACGGCAAGCATCCCGACTCACCTGGCTACGGCTAGGTGACGCAGGCACTAAATTTTTCCACACCAAAGTGAGAGCAAGGAATAGGAAAAACTTCATACACTCCCTTCAAGTGGGACCGGAGATAGCTACAACGCACGAGCACAAAGAAGTTGCAATATACCAACACTTCTGCAACCATCTAGGGGCCACGGTAGATCGCCACACGGGCATAAATTGGGACAGGCACGACATGCCGTCAGTACAGGATAGAGGCCTGGACAACCCCTTCACGGAGGAGGAGGTATGGGAGGCGATCAAGGCATCCCCGTCGGAGAAGGCACCAAGCCCCGATGGCTTCACAGGGGCTTTCTACAAAGCATGCTGGGGTACCATCAAACAGGACATCATGGAAGTCTTTCATAGCTTTTACCACCTGGCCAGGGGCGATTTTAGCAGCCTAAACACGGCCATGATTGTACTCCTTCCAAAAAAAGAAGGCGCGATGAAGGTGCAGGATTTCCGACCGATCAGCCTAATCCACTCAGTAGCTAAGATAATCCCCAAGGTTCTAGCTACCAGACTAACGGGGGTCATTAGCAGCATCATCTCCCCGGCGCAATCCGCCTTCTTGAGCTCCAAGTCAACACAAGATAGTTTCCTGTACGTACAAAACGCAGTACGCTCGCTACATCGGAAGAAGAGGCCCGCGTTGATGTTCAAGCTCGACATCGCCAGAGCGTTTGACAACGTATCTTGGGAGTACCTGATAGAGCTCCTCCAGCGCCTAGGGTTTCCCCCGCGTTGGCGCGATTGGATAGCTCTCCTTCTCAGCTCCGCGACATCGGCAGTCATGCTCAACAGCTCCGTTGGCCGAAAGTTCAGACATAAAAGAGGGCTCAGGCAGGGGGATCCTCTATCGCCCCTACTGTTCATCATAGCCATCGACACACTGCATAGGCTACTGCAGGCAGCAATGCAGCTAGAGATCCTAGCGCCGCTGCCAGGAAGAGATATCACGCTGAGAGTTAGCCTCTACGCGGACGACGCGGTCATCTTCGCCAACCCTGACAAGGGGGAGATCGACGCCCTGTTACAGTTACTGCGGGACTTTGGCCATGCCACGGGCCTGCATGTAAACCCCGCCAAGTCGACAGTCTCCGCCATACGCTGCAACGACATCAACCTCGGCGACGTCCTTGCAAACTTCGAGGGACAGACAGTAGGCTTCCCGGTGCGGTACCTAGGTCTGCCCTTGACGATAGCTAGACTCCGCTTAGTACACATACAATACATCCTTGATAGGATTAGGGCCATGCCCGCTGGCTGGAAGGGGAAGCTTATGAGCATCGCAGGCAGACGGGTCCTAGTTTGCAGCGTCCTCACCGCTCTGCCGACTTTTGCCCTCGCTGTGCTCCGAGTATCGAAGAAATTCCTAGACGACATAGATAAGGCGAGAAGGTGCTTCCTTTGGGCACAAGATGACCCAATCACCAGGGGTAAATGCAAGGTCAACTGGCTTGGGGTTTGCTCGCCAATCGACAACGGAGGCCTCGGGATTTTGGAGTTACAAAGATTCTGCAGGGCTCTTAGGCTGAGATGGCTATGGCTGTCTTGGACTAGCCCAGACAGACCATGGATTGGCTCACAACTACCATGCGATAATGGCGATAGGAACCTATTCTATGCCTCTACGGCGGTTACACTAGGAGACGGGGCAACTGCCTCTTTCTGGCACTGCTCCTGGACGGGAGCAAGAAACCTTTGAACGAAATTTCCAACGCTGCACAAACACTCTAGAAAGAAGAACCGTTCAGTGAGAGAGGCTCTCCATAACGACACATGGATAAAGGACCTTGCCCACGGCGACAATGCTCACATTTGGGCAGAGACGCTTAGGTTGCATAGATGGTTGCAAACTTCAGGTCCTCACCTCCAGGAAAACTCCAGGGACAACATCTCTTGGATACACGAGGCGTCAGGGCTATACTCCGCTAGCTCAGCGTACAAGGCCCAATTCCAGGGGCACACAAGATCACCCTTTAGAAAGCTGATCTGGGCTTCTTGGGCACCTTCTAGACTAAAAATCTTTTACAGGCTGCTATTGAGTAATAGGCTATGGTGCAACGACCGCGTGCAGAGGAGGGGATGGCCAAACGGGTACTTTTGCCAGCTCTGCCTCCGAAATCTGGAAACGGCCGAACACTTGTTCTGGCAATGTCCATAGGTGCTTGAGGTATGGACACTATCGTCGGCCGGAAACGGCTGTGTCTCTCTTAACCCAGCGGTATGGAAAGACAGGACCACACCACAGGATATCATATTGCACATGATAAGCAAAGCCAGGCCAGAGCACAAGAAAGGGATTAGGACTATGATTGTGATTATATTATCACAAATCTGGAAGGAGCGAAACGACTGCACCTTCAGAATGAGGATTCCCGCCGTCAACAACATAAAAAATTCTATACATGATACCATGGAGCTTTGGAGGGAGGCAGGAGCGACCTGCCTCGTGCATCCCTTCGGGGAGCCAACGGGAGTAGTCACGTAGTTGGTTTTTTCCCTACGGGGACAGATGTATCCAATTTTTTTGTTTCTTCTGATTTTTTCCATTGATCCATTCTGGATCGCCCCCCCCTTGTTGTATTCCCGCTCTCTACCTGCTTCGTTTAATATATGCCAGCCAGCAGCTGGATCTTAAAAAAAACGGCTGCCAGCATGATCATCACAAACGAGAAGAGGAAAGTGATGTTAGCGGCCTATCGCTATATATTCAATTACAACGATCTGTTTTAACAAGCAAGACCAAATCTCACAACCAAGCTGAAACACAATGATCTTCCTGATTACATGGCACATGTGGAAGAAGAAAAACAATCGTGTTTTCAGACACACAAGCAGCCGGGTATACAACATCGTTTCTGCGATCAGCTGTGACATGGACTGCTGGAAACTAGGTGGAGCGAAATGCCTCGCGACGCCATTGGGAGATCCAGGCTAGTTTTTAGATAGGATGTTTGTATTAGTGTGAATTTGTCTTCACCATCTCTTGTAACCCACCATGACCACTCGATTATGAACGCTTTTACCATCTTCTCCCTGCTTAATATGTGCACGCCGGCGGATGCTGGTTCTTTCAAAAAAATTGCAACGATCCGCTGAAGGCCGAATTGCATGTACTGGGTATGGTCCTCACCATTCAACACTTCGCTTCTCCAATGATGTTGCAGTCAGATTCCTCTGAAGCCCTCTTCAATCTTACCAATGATGCGCTTGTCTGTTCCTCCTTTGGTCATGTGGTGCTCGAGATCAAGGCTCTTCTTGGTGTTAGGGAGTTTTATCTGCTGAAAATTAATCGTTCTCAAAATAGGGTTGCCGATCGGTTGGCTAAATATAGCCGCTCTGAACGTGCCACGGCTGTGTTGAAATTAGTAGTGGGCCTTGGGCCCATAAGAGAATTTTAGAAATCTCCAAAGGCCCACGTAGGTGCTGGCATGACAAAGTGGTGGTGAAAAGTTTAGTCCCATCCCGCTAGTGGAGGAGAAGTTGGACCCCTTTATAAGGGTCTCTCTTCTACATGCTATTGGAGAGTGAGAAGAGAAGAGACCCTCGCGCACTCCTCCGCCGCCCGCCTCGTCACGACGCGTGTTGCGGGAATGATCTGAGCCGAGCTCGGATCGGCTCGGATCGTGGGCTGTTACCGATATGGACGTGGGTTCAGCCCACGTCTCTCCACCCGACCACCTATATAAGTAGGGCTAGTGCCAACCCTAGCCGTCACGAGAATCAGATCACATCTGCCTCACGCGCTCGTTTGTTCCTTTGCTGCTACTGCCGCCGGCGACTCCGTCCTGTTCACCGCGTACACGGTCGACGGAAGGGCACGCCTCCGAAACCCCGCCTCTCCGGTTCCTGTATGGGAGAGGGGCGATTAGGTTTTTGGGGAGCGATCATGCGACTGCTCGCCTCCGTCCGTCTGCTTCGTCTATGTCCTCGTCATCGTCATGGCTGAACCGTCCGAGGCCGATCGTCTCGCCCTTGAAGCTGAGAAGAAGAGGGCAGAGGATGCTACTGCTACGGCTGCATCCGCCGGCAACGCCACTGCTACGGCCAACTGGCCTACTGGAGGTATAACTCGTTTATCCACTCATGTTCGTTTCAATCCTAGGAGTACTACTTGCATGCATAGATGTATCAACTATATGCGTAGTATTTGCTAGATTAGTTCATGATCAGTATGTCATTAGTCTAGTCAATGCCATGTTAGTTATTATCTAGTGGATTAATCTAGTCAGAAAATTTCCTATTTACTCAACAATCCAAAAACCTAATGTGTGTAAGAATTTTTTGAGTAATGGTTTTGCTGCTGCACTGAAACCGGATAAGTTTACCGGTACTTATTTCAAGCGTTGGCAAACGAAAGCCGCCTTATGGCTCACGGCTATGAACGTGTTCTGGGTAGCCGGCGTCACTCCCACGGGAACGATCTCTGCTGAACAACAGAAGATGTTCGCGGAGGCCACCGTCCTATTCCTTGGAGCAGTTATAAGCGTGATCGGAGATAAGCTCGTTGATGGATATTTACATATGCATATTGCCAAAGAGCCGTGGGAGGCGCTCGAATCTAAATTCGGGGCCACTGATGCTGGGAGTGAGATGTATGTTATGGAGTAACAAAATGGTTGACAACCATTCTGTATTGGAACACCATCATGATATAATATGCATAGCTAAAGAACTTGAGGTTCTTAAGTGCAATTTGCCGGGCAAGTTTGTCGTGGGCTGTATAATTGCTAAGCTCCCTAATTCCTGCAAGAACTTTGCTAATACTATGAAACATCAGAGACGTGAGTTCTCGGTAGAGGACATCATCGGGCATCTGAGTGTTGAGCAAAATTTGAGAGCAAAGGACTCCAATGGAAAATCGGTCGAAAGCTCTTCTTTTGCCAATATGGTACACCAGAGGAACTTCAATTCCCACAAGCCCAAGGGAAAGAATTCTGTCCAACATAATACTGACTTCAAGAAGAAGGGAAAGAAGACCTTCAAGAAGAATAAGAAGGGAGAGGGTTGCTTTACTTGTGGTTCAGATGAACATTGGGCGAACAAGTGCCCAAACAAGTACAAGAAGCCGACGCAGGACTCTAAGTCTGCCAATGTGATTGTGGACAACAATGAAAATGGTGCATCTAGGTACGGTAATTTATTTACTGTATTTTCAGTTTGTCAGTCCATCGATTGGTGGGTGGACACGGCTACAAATATTCATGTGTGTGCTGACATCTCATTCTTCTCTTCTTATCAGGCCACAGGTCGCGGGTCCATATTGATGGGGAATGGCGCGAGTGCTTCTGTTCTTGGTGTTGGCACGGTCGATCTGAAGTTTACTTCGGGAAGGATCGTGCAGCTGAAGAACATGCAACATGTCCCTGCCATCAAGAAGAACCTTGTTAGTGGCTCCCTTTTGTGTAGAGAAGGGTTTAAGTTGGTATTCGAGTCTAATAAAATAATTGTTACGAAATATGGAGTTCTTGTTGGTAAAGGTTATGAATGCGGAGGTCTGTTCCGCCTTTCCCTTGCAGATTTTTTTAATAAAGTCGTCAACAATATTCATTCGAGTGTTAATGAATGTGAAGTTTGGCATTCACGTCTTTGTCACATAAGTTTTGGTGTTATGTTGCGTCTAGCAAAACTGAATTTAATCCCGACTTTCACTTTAGCCAAAGGTTCTAAGTGCCATTCGTGTGTGCAAGCAAATTGAAAGTGCGTTATATCGACTAGAGGGGGGTGAATAGGAGATTTTTAGAATTTCATCACTGAGGAAATTCCTTTTGAGGAAATTCCTCACTGATGACTAACTTACAGCGGAAACAGTTAAGGATCAGTTGTGCAATCGTTCACAACTGCAGTATTATAGAGTGAAGATTATGAAAACAGATTGCACAGCAAGCAGGCATGCAGAATACAGATGATGATTTACTCAAGTGAAGAATTTGGGGTTGAGGAAATTCAGAGAAAGTCTTCAGCAAATTCTTCAAACAGTCATAGTGAAAGTCATCAACACATAATGCAGAGAATGTAAAGAGTTGAGGAATTAGAACCCGATTCTTGGTGAAGACTGTTGTTGATGACCCAGTTCCAACTGCTGTGACAGTTGTACATCTGGTTTGGAGCGGCTTGGTATTTAAACCAAAGGACACCCAGTCCCGGGACACACAGTCCCTACCGTATTCTCCTTGAGCTAAGGACACACAGTCCTCGCCCAACACTCGTGGTAAGTCTTCAGGGCAGACTTCCAAACCCTCACCAACTCGGTCACCCGGCGATCCAAAATTGACTGCTGGATTGCTCTAGACCATGACGCCTAACCGTCTCGAGGATGCACAGTCCTCAAAGGTAAAAGGCTTCAGTCCCACACAGGAACAACTTCTTCAGTGATGCTCAATCACTAGGTTTGGTTTGTGGTTTCGGTGGGTGGTGTATTTCCTCACTGATGATTTTCTCTCGAAGGCTCTGAGGAATTGGGTTGCTCTTATGACAAGTGTCAGTTTCTAACGGAGCAGCCAACCAGCTAGTGGTTGTGGGTGGCGGCTATTTATAGCCTGGGAGCATCCCGACATGATTTGACATTAATGCCCTTAAATAATATGACCGTTTGAGTGGATAAGATCAGTGACTTGGCGTGGCTTATCGAAACGGTCGGGACCCTCAACTGTGAGAGTCCTCATGTCACTCATATTCCTCACTTGAGGCTTTTGGTAGGATTTGGCTTGGGTTGAGCATCATGAGGAAATCCATTCCATAGTGTTACTTTGACCCCCTTTAACAGTACGGTGTTCCTATTCATCAAGTGCGAAGAAAGTAAAACAGAAAACGTAAATCTTCATGCTTCAATTTCTTCAGAACGATTTTCTTCAGGAACCACCGATCTTCTCAATATCAATATCTTCATGAGGAATATCAATTTCATCGCAAATTCTTCGCGATTCATTTCTTCAGCTTCAGACCAATTTCTTCAACTAAAGACATATATTTTGAGGGGTCGATATTCTTCAAATATCTCAAACTCCTCAATGACTTATAGATCCTGTGTACACTTATAAACACATTAGATACTTAACCTATAAGTCTTCAAACCACCAAAATCACTAAGGGGCACTAGATGCACTTACAATCTCCCCCTTTTTGGTGGTTGATGACAATTAGGTTAAGTCTTCAACAGGGAATAAAAATGTGTAGTGTAAATACTTAATTGAGGAATTTGAAGACAAGATTCACAGAGACTCCCCCTGAAGATATGCATACCTTTGAGAATTTTGCTTTTATAGCTTATGCACATTGATGATTTATATCATGGAGATCTCCCCCTGAATCTTGTAAATCATGCATACATATAACATATCATATGAAGAAAATGAAGATGCATGATGGCAAATGGTATCTGACGAATTCCAGCATGCGTGCATTAAGACTTGAGGAATAAGCATGCGAAGAAAAACGTTCAAAAAGCGTCAGAGTACCATCGGGCTTAAGTTACAACTCATTACATAAAAACTTCAGAAGAGTCAAGAGTTTGTAACTTAAATATAGTTCATAAGCCCCAAAAATAACTCCCGTTTGAAGACTAACTCCCAAGTTTCTCCCCCTTTGTCATCAAGTGACAAAAAGGGACAAACTGAGGACTAACGCGCGTGAAGACTTCATTTCTTGGCGGTTGATGAAGATCCTTGGCGCTTCTTGGGTGTAGTCTTCTTCTTTGGGCCTGTTGCGGTGTCAAGTTGTTCCTCATCAGATTCGGCGGTGCGGAAGGACGAGAAGGAGCTGTCTTCAAGATCTGGCACTAGAATGGGCCTGAACTTCTTCTTGGGAGGCCACGACCAGTCAAAGTCCTGCTCAAAGTTCAATTCTTCAAGCTCAGTCTGGGTCTTCAGATGTGCAAGGGTAGCCCAGGTGCGATCAAAAACCTCATGCAGATAGTGATGATTAAGCTTCACACTGTTCTGTGTCTCAGTGAGGGTTTTCACAATGGCACCAAACTGGCGTTTGACCCATTTTTGGTTGTGATCTACCTTTTGATGAAGACTGAGAAGAAGCTCTCTGGTGGTTAGCACGCGAGGAGGAACTGGGCTTGGTGGACGAGTCTCAGTATCGTCCCATGAGGAATATGCATCTGGCTCTTTAAATTGACCATCAAGAGGCCTGCTTCCTTCATCAATTACAGACTTTCCTTTTCCTTCAATAGGCTCGAAAGTCTTCTTGTTGACCCGGATAGGAGGCATATAACCAACATGGTTCTGGAAATCTGCGTGAAAGTTGATGCATGTCCTTGTCCTGAGGAATCTCATGATCCATGGTGCATAAGTTTTGTGATCATATGGGCACATTGCATTGTCAGCCAAAGTCCTCAAGAAGAAATCATGGATATTCATGGGGATACCGTGAATGATGTTGAAGAGGATATTCTTCATGAGGCCGACGACATCTTCGTCATCATCATGGCCTTTGATTGGCGCTAGCACACTGCAGAGAATGCGGTAGACAGACCGGGGTGTGTACTTGAGCTCATGGACGAGGAATGTGGTTCTTGAGGGTTTTCCTGCAGCCAAAGGCTTCATGAGGACTTCCATCATTCCATTTGGCAGCTCACGCTCACCATAAAGCTTCACTGCCCCTTCTGAAGGAATTGTTACGGGCAGTTCTCTGAGGAGTTCAGACGCTGGAGCCTTGTAGTGAGTATTTTGGGTCATCCAGTCGAACACCCAAGTGTTGATGTCATCAGCATTGTCCGAGATGTGCAGAGTTGAATAGAACTGAAGAATTAGCTCACTATTCCAATCTGATATGTCGGAGCACATAGGGAGCAAACCTGCATCATGTAGTACACTGAGAACTGGTTCCATGCAGGGAATTTCTTCAAGTTCAGCATGAGGAATTTGCCTGTGCTGGAATATCTTGTTGCGGCCACAGAGCACAGAAGCATAGTAGTTCATCTGCGTCCTTGTCCAAAACTTCAGATGCCTCATTTGAGGCTTGTCATAAGGATTCTCTCCGATGAAATACATGCGTTCCTCAAAGAAATTCTCTTTCTGAAACTTTGGCCTCTTCGAGAATGGCAGGCACTGAACTAGATTGAGATTGTGCCGAGGAATGGGAGGGGAAACAACCATGGCAGATTCTGGGTTGAGGACAATGAATTCATTGTCAGGGGTGGGAACATTTTCTTCAGCAGTTTCCTCAGGGTGAGGAATTTCTTGCTCTGGCTGAGCATCAGGCTGAGGAATTTCTTCTTCCTTCTCAGCTTGAGGAGTTTGGTCAGCCTGTTCAGTGGTAGGAGCCTGCTCAGACTGGACATTTTCTTCAGCTTGATTTTCATCAGCTGACTTTGTGGCAGAAGCAGATTCACCAGCTGCTTCGGCTGAGGCTTCAGTAGTCTCTTTCTGAGGAATATGAGGTTGAGGACTGTCATCAATTTGTATTTCCTCATCAGTATGCTCCTCAGTTGCAGCATCCTTCATTTCCTCATCTGCCCTCGTAGTGTGGTAACCAACAACGACCATTTCAAATGAGGGTGCAACATTAAGAGGCACCGGGTCCAGTGGGGCAGATTCTTCAGTTTCCTTGAGGCGTTTTGCCTCAATCTTTTCTTCTGCTGAGGAAGCTTTTCTCTTCTTCGCTTCCTTCTCAGCAGCCCTTGTCTTTTTCGCGTCTGATGCAGACGGGATTAACTTCTTCACCTTTGAAGTTTTTGGTGAAGGTGTTTTCTTAACAGATTCTTCAGCTGGCAGTGAGGAACCAGCTGGAACATAGTCATCAGCCTGCTTTGGTGAAGTAGCTGGATCAGTAGCAGTTTCATCAGGGTTTGCAGTTTCATCAGGAGCGGTCTCAGTGATGATTTCTTCAATGGCCGGCTCATCAGCACGGCGCTCTTGGTGTTGTTCCTCAGCTTGAGGAATTTCCTCCTCAACAGGAGATGCATCTTTTGGCTGTTCAACCAGGGGCTGAGGAGTTGGTGCTGGTGGGGGGTGACGTCTGTTGTAGTCATCAACAACACTAGTGGCTAGCTTGATGAAATTGCTTTTGATGCTTGTGCGATCTGACAGTTTCTCACACTTGTCAGTCAAGACTTGTAGCTCCGCCTGGGTGGACACCAATGCTTCAGGCGTCAGCTTGAGAACATTTTGCCTGAGGAATTTCTCCTTTCTGGCCTTTGCAATCTTTGCCTGCTTGGCCTTCTGTTCCTTCCACTTGGCTTCGTTTATGAAAGTAGCCACCATGTGGCTGACACCAGGAGGAAGTTTCAAATCATCAATGGGTGTGTTTGGATCTTCATACCACACATTGATGAAATTGAGGAGGACCTTGGGGTCCATCGCCAGAGGAATAGCACTGCCTGATGCTTGTGCTACCCTTTCTTGCTTGTTCCTGATGATGGCTTCCAGAGTTTCATCATCATATTCTTCACTGCCCTCTGATGCAGACGGGACTGTGATGATTTTGCTGGGGCTGGGCAGAGGTGCAGGTTCAGTTGTTGTCAAAGTCTTCAAAAGAGGTGTTGAAGACTTTGTCTTCGAGCTAGTTGCAGCTCGGAGTGAGGAGCTAGAGCTGGCAGTCGTAGTCTTCACGACTTTCTTCTGTACTGGCTTTGGAGGTGGAGCTGAGGGCTTTGGTGTAGATGCGATTGGTGCTGAAGGTTTTGGCGCTGATGGTTTTGGTGTTGTCGGTTTTGGAACTGAGGGTTTTGGAGCTGAGGGTTTGGTGACAGAAGTCTGTGCAAACTTTTCTTGAGGTTTTGAAGCTTTTGGCTTTGTTGGCACAGACTTTGGTTGAGGAATCTCGGAGCCTGAGGTTTCTGCTGCTGAGGAATGAGCAGCACCGGAGGCAGCAGCTGAGGATTCATGAAATTTCTTCACTGCTGTTTCTGCTTGCTTCTTGAGCTTGGCCAGATGCCTTTCTTTTTCCTCTGGGTAGTCATCAAGTGTCATAAGACTTGAGGGATGAGCTACTTGATGATCCTCAAGCGGGGCCCTTCTGCCAGGAGGCTTCAAAGCGAATTTCTTCGCATATTTGTGAGTCACAAACCTGTACTCCTTCCACTCCTTTGCCCATCTGCGTTCAATTTTCTGCAACCTAATCTTTCTTTTAGGCATAGTCTCAGCTTCGTCATCAGGCGTGCAGTAGTCCAGGTATATGTCATCAGGAATATCAACAGCTGTGTTCTGCTCCAGTTTCTTTCCTCCCCTCTGTTTCCTTTCTTCCTCCATTTTCTTCAGACGAGGAACTTTCTGAGGATTTTGAACTCTTGAGGATTCTGATGAGCCTTGAAGAGTTTCTTCCAGAAACGCTGCAAATGAGTTAATGTGATGAGAACCGAGAGATTCATCAGCTGACATGTGTGTACCTGTGAACAAAGTATAGTTGTGAGGAATTTGGAGAGGTCATATGCGTTCTCAGATTTGAAGAAAATGGAAAAGTTTGACAGCTTGAGGAATATAACCAGTGGTTGAGGAATTTTCTTAAGCATTCTGTTCTTGGGTTCCAGAGTTGTACAGATCCGAAAATTCGCACAATTGAGGAATCTCGTGAAAATCTTAGATGCTTAGCTAGTTCATCAATGATTGTGGTGATGGATAGTGTTTGAGGAATCATGTGCGCATCGTATCTTGAGGAAAAACAGATTTCACAAGGGAGAGGTAAAATTTTAGATCTAATCTGTTGTAAAAATGGGATATAATTACCCTGGAAGGTGCGAACGAAGAACACAAAAAGGTGGTGTTGGAGAGGTTGTTCGGTCAAGTGTCCAATGCACCCTAACTTGGCAGCAGAGGACGTCTACGGCGGCGGCAGACGTAGATGTTCCGACTCCAGCGTGATCCTGGCGGCGAGAAGGTTGAGGCAGTGAAGCTCTTCCTTGCCGGCGACAAGACTACCAGCGGTGGCACTAGGGTTCGGTGTGCTGTGGCAGGAGAGCGATGAGGCGAAGAAGATGATACCGAGGGGGTTAAGGACATATTTATAGCCCGAAAGTTACTGTTTGGCGCGAAAGTTTCGGACCGAATAGCCCTTGCCTCTACGTCTCCGCAGGACACGTGTAGCTCCCGTATGATGCGGTGGAGATAGTGGAGATCGTGGCTATCCAATCGTGGGAAGTGGGGGTTCAGTTACTGTTCCTTTGAAGAAAATAATTTTTCGAAGATTTGAGGATTTTCGTTACAAAATCATCAGCTGACAAGGATGCAGTGAGGATTTTGAACAAAGTTTCAAGTAGAACGCATAAGATGAATTGAATAGACTGGATAAGTATAGCATAGAGGGATAATAGGGTCCGATCACATTCACTTAGCAGAAACATCAACTTGAAGAAATAGCAATAAGTGAATGCTGTTGAGGACTAGAAATCACAGTCTACCTAGGCAAATGAAAGTCATCAAGTGTTTTTGAAGATTTTGCAATAGATCATCACAATGAAGAACAGCTGTTTTGAAGAAAATGCATTGTGAGGAATTGATCATTTGAAGAAAATCAACTTGAGGAATTTCACATTGGGCGGTGGCGTTGCCCACCATATAAGAATGTTGATTACAGACGCCGCGTACAATTGTCGTAGGGCCCTGAGAATCAATTTCTTCGTTAATTTCTTCACATTCAGAGTGACTTTCTTCATTGGTTGAAGAAAATCGTTTCATCATGTGTTGCACATCTAAGTCATCAACTTTGCATAAGTGTTAGGATGTGTGCATGTTTTTACAAAACATTTGAAGATTCTAAGATATTTAGCTCACACCGCAACTTGCAAAACCTTTTCTCATCCAAGGGCTTAGTGAAGATATCAGCCAGTTGATCATCAGTCTTCACATGGTCGATGAGGATATTGCCCTTGAGGACATGGTCCCGAAGAAAATGATGACGAATCTGGATGTGCTTGGTCTTCGAGTGTTGTACTGGGTTATAGGCAATCTTGATAGCACTCTCATTGTCATAGTAGAGAGGCACATTCTTCATGTTGATGCCGTAGTCCTTGAGGGTTTGCTTCATCCATAGTAATTGAGCACAGCAAGAACCAGCAGCAATGTACTCAGCTTCGGCAGTGGAGAGTGATACGCAGTTCTGCTTCTTTGAGGACCAGCAAACCAGTGATCTTCCGAGGAAATGGCATGTGCCACAAGTTGACTTGCGATCCACACGGTCACCAGCATAGTCTGAATCAGAATACCCTACCAGATGAAGATTGGAGCCCTTGGGATACCATAATCCTAGTGTTGGTGTGTGAGCTAAGTATCGAAGAATATGTTTCACAGCCTTATGGTGTGATTCCTTCGGTTTTGCTTGAAAACGTGCACACATGCAAACACTAAGCATTATGTCTGGCCTAGATGCACATAGATACAATAAAGATCCAATCATAGAACGGTATACCTCCTGATCGAAATCTTTACCATTTTCATCAGTGCCGAGGTGACCGTTGGTAGGCATTGGAGTCTTGGCACCTTTGCATTCATGCATGTCGAATTTCCTCAGAACATCCTTGAGGTATTTCTCGTGTGATATGAAGATTCCATTGCTTTGTTGACGAATTTGAAGACCTAAGAAGAATTTCAGCTCCCCCATCATAGACATCTGATATTCTTCACTCATCATATAGGCAAATTCATCACTGTATCTTTTGTCAGTACAGCCAAATATGATATCATCAACATATATTTGACATACAAACAGTTCATTATCATAAGATTTTGTGAAAAGAGTTGGATCGAGTGAACCAGGTTTGAAGCCTTTCTTCATGAGGAATTCCTTCAATGTATCATACCATGCCCGAGGGGCTTGCTTGAGGCCATACAGAGCCTTTTTGAGTCTGAAGACTTTGTCTGGATTCTTTGGATCCTCAAAACCTGGGGGCTGAGCAACATATACTTCTTCCTCAAGCTTACCATTGAGGAATGCAGTTTTCACATCCATTTGATATAAGATGATGTTGTGATGATTAGCATAAGCAAGTAGGATTCGAATAGCTTCAAGTCTAGCAAAAGGTGCAAAAGTTTCATCGAAATCTATTCCTTCAACCTGGGTGTAGCCTTGGGCTACAAGTCGTGCCTTGTTCCTCACCACTTGACCGTCCTCATCTTGCTTGTTTCGGAAAATCCACTTGGTGCCGATGATGTTGTGCTTGCGAGGATCTGGTCGTTTGACGAGCTCCCATACGTCATTCAGCTTGAATTGAAGAAGTTCGTCTTGCATGGCTTGGATCCACTCCGGTTCCAGAAAAGCCTTAGCTACTTTTGAGGGTTCTGTGATAGATACAAAAGAAAAATGCCCACAAAAGTTAACTAAGTGTGAAGATTTTGAGCGAGTGAGAGGACCTGGCGCGTTGATGTCGTTGATGATTTTGTCAAGTTCTACTTCATTTGCAATCCTCGGATGAGCTGGTTGAGGATTTTGTCTGGGCTGAGGAAGTAGTGCTGTTGCAATTTCCTAAGGAGCATCTTCTTGACTTTCATCAGCGATGGGGATTGTTTCTTCACCAATTTCCTCAGTGGGAACAATGTCTTCAGTAGGCTTAAGCTTTATTGCTTCCTCAGGAGACAGCTTATCTGGATCAGAAGGCAATTGCTCTCTTTGCGAGCCATTAGTTTCATCGAACCGCACATCTACAGTTTCAACAACTTTGTTGTGATAGTTGTTGAAGACTCTGTAGGTGTGCGAGTCCTTTCCATAACCGAGCATAAAACCTTCATGTGCCTTAGGTGCAAATTTCGAGCTATGATGAGGATCTCTAATCCAGCATTTTGCACCGAAGACTTTGAAATAACTTACATTGGGTTTCTTGTCAGTGAGAAGTTCATATGAGGTTTTCTTGAGGAATTTGTGAAGATATACCCTGTTGATGATATGATATGCAGTGTTGATTGCTTCAGGCCAGAAGCGACGAGGAGTCTGATATTCTTCAAGCATAGTTCTTGCCATTTCAACCAGAGTCCTGTTCTTTCTTTCGACGACACCATTCTGCTGAGGAGTATAAGGAGCAGACAATTCATGAGTAATACCAAGTTCATCAAGATAAACATCAAGACCAGTGTTTTTGAACTTGATTCCATTATCACTCCTAATATGTTTGATCTTGATGCCGAAGTTCGTCGAGGCCCTTGAAGAAAATCGTTTGAAGATTTCCTGCACTTCCGTTTTTTACACTATGATATGCACCCAAGTGTATCTGGAATAATCATCAACTATGACAAAGCCATATAGAGATGCTGCATTGGTTAGTGTTGCATAGTGAGTAGGTCCAAATAAATCCATATGAAGCAATTCGAATGGACGTGTAGTGGTCATGATGGTTTTGGAGGGATGCTTGGATCTGGTCATTTTCCTAGATTCACAAGCACCGCAGAGATGATCCTTGAGGAATTTGACTGATTCGATGCCAATGACATGCTTCTTCTTTGCAAGTGTGTGCAAATTCCTCATGCCTGCATGACCTAGTCTTCTGTGCCACAGCCATCCTTCTGAGGTTTTTGCTAGTAAGCAAGTGGCTGGTTGAGGACCTGTAGAGAAGTCAACAATGTACAAATCCCCTCTTCTTACACCTTCGAAGACTTTGGATCTGTCAGATTCCATGATGACTACACATCTATATCTACCAAAGATAACAATCATATCAAGATCACAAAGCATCGAGACTGACATGAGGTTAAAACCAAGGGATTCAACAAGCATCACTTTGTCCATATGCCTATCCTTGGAAATAGCTACTTTGCCAAGTCCCAATACCTTGCTTTTACCTTTATCAGCATATGTGATTTGCTTCAGAGGTGATGGAGTTAGTGCCATATTCATCAGTAGGCTTTTATCACCAGTCATGTGATGTGTGCAGCCACTATCGAGAACCCACTCAGTATTTTTGGGTTTGTCATCCTGTAGATGAATTAGTACAGCTTACCATCTCATATGCTTCAGGTTTGAAGAATATGATACTAATTTCATCATAACAGAAGTGTAAGGACGTGTGAAATATTTCTATTTCATCAATCATTAGCTTGCGTCCTATCAAGCATTTCCTCAGGTCTCCAGCAAATTCTTCAGATGATGATTTTCATCTGGAGACCTGACCTGCAGAAGTGATTAGTTTGATTTCTTCACCACCATTCGAAGGGGTGGCAAAGCGTTCATCATCCTGCGAGCACCATATGAAAAAGGTGGCATTGACGCTAATGCACTTCTCTTAACAGTAGGGGGGTTAAAGTACTCATATGAGTATGCAGAGAACTGGTTTGAGGATTTATGAACATAATGATTTGAAGAATAGCGCTCATAATCATATTCCTTGTAGTTTCCCTGCATGTTAGACGCATAAGCACGGGTATGAGCATAGTTTTGACCAGTTGAGGATTTTGATCCTCTTGAAGACTTTGGTCCTCCTGAGGAATTTGATCTGGGGTTCAGATTCTTCAGAGGTGATGTCATGAGGACATTTACTTGAAGATTTTCAAGACAATTTTTGGGAACCCAGATTTTCCTCAGAGGAGGGCCATTCCTGCAGTTAGTTCCAACATATCGAGCAAATACTTTACCAGATTGATCTTTGAACAGTTTATAGTTGGAATCAAATGACTCATCAGAGGAATAGGATAATTCACATGAGAAACCAGTTAGATTAGATGGATGAAAAGGAGGCCCAGTAGCAGCAACCCATGAGGTTTTGGGATACTGCTCAGGTTTCCAATAAGATCCATCAGCATTCAATTTCCTCTCAAAGGCAATTCCTTCTTTCCTCGGGTTCCTGTTCAAGATCTGCTTTTTGAGCACATCACAAAGGATTTGATGTCCTTTGAGGCTTTTGTACATGCCTGTCAAGTACAATGCCTTCAGCCCTGCATTTTCATCAGTGACATTTGTGTTTTCCTCAAGTGAGGAAATAGACACAACAGGTGCAGTTGAAGAATTTGTAGCAGTGGTAGCATTTGAAGATTCTGGTGAAGAATTAGCAGTTTCACGATCAATGCATTTAAGACATGGAGGAATAAATTCAACTTGACTAGCGCTGATCTGTTGAGCTAGTAATGAATCATTTTCCGTACGAAGATCATCATAAGACATCCTCAGCTTCTCAAGATCAAGCTTCCTTTGAAGAAATTCGTAGGAAAGCTTCTCATGATCAGTGAGGAGTGTATCATAACGATCCTGAAGAATATCAAATCTAGACTGAAGATTTTTCATGTCATCAGCGAGGATTTGATTAAGATTCATTTCATCATTCAACAGATCATCACTTTTGTCTAGCAGTTTTTGAAGCTTTTCCAGAGCAGTTTGTTGTTTAGTGGCAATGATGGCAAGTTTACTGTAACTGGGTTTTTGTAATCATCATGTTCACCGTCACATGAATCAAATGAGGAGGCATTATGTGATACCTTTGAACCTTTTGCCATGAAGCAATAGGTTGGAGCGAAGTCATCAGCATAGTCATCAGTATGGATGGTGCACTCATTTTCTTCAAGATTGAAGATTGACTTGCTGACGAAATTGGTTGCTAGTGCAATACTAGCCTGTCCGGATTCTGAATCTTCTCCAGAGCCTTCTGATCATCACATTCTTCTGATTCTGCCTCGGAATCCATTTCCTTGCCAATAAGTGCCCGAGCCTTTCTGAAGCTAGTCTTATTGTGTGAGGAGGACTTTGAAGATGAGGATTTTGAAGATTTCTTCTTCTTCTTTGAGTCATCAGAACTGTCATCCTTGTATTTCTTCTTCTTTGATTCCTTTCCCTAGCGAGGACAATCAGCAATGTAATGACCTGATTTCTTGCACTTGTGACAGGTCCGTTTCTTGTAGTCCTCAGATGCAGATTCTGATTTCCTCATGTCTCTTCTTGATGATTAACCGAACTGGCCTCGTCGTGTAAATCTCTGGAATTTCCTCACAAGCATTGCAAGTTCCTCACCAAATTCTTCAGGGTCACAACTGCTGTCATCTGTGTCTTCTTCAGATGACGAGATTGCTCTTGCCTTTAGTGCACGTGGTCTGGAATAGCTTTGTCCATATAGATCTCTCTTTTCTTCTAGCTGGAATTCATGAGTATTTAGCCTTTCAAGGATATCAGCAGGATCTAGCATCTTGTAGTCTAGTCTTTCTTGGATCATCAGAACTAAAGTGTCAAATGAAGAATCCAACGATCTCAGCAGTTTCTTCACAACTTCGTGATCAGTGATGTCTCGAGCTCCCAGTGCTTGCAGTTCATTTGATATGTCAGTGAGGAGATCAAAGGTGTCTTGGCAGCTTTCATTGTCATGTCTCTTGAAGCGATTGCGAAGAATATCAACACGAGAGTCGCATTGGGTTGATACTCCTTCATTTACCTTGCACAGTCTCTCCCAGATCAGTGTTGCAGAGCCTAAGGCACTTACTCTTCCAAACTGGCCAGGGCTCAGATGACCACAGATGATGTTCTTCGCTTGAGAATCGAGTTGCTTGAATTTCTTCACATCAGCTGCAGTGACACTAGCAGAAATGATGGGGACACCATTTTCCACAATATACCAGAGATCATTGTCTATAACTTGTAGATGCATTTGCATTTTGTTCTTCCAGAAGGGAAAATTCTTTCCCTCGTAGGTAGGACATGCTGCAGTCACCTTAAACATGCCTGCAGTCGACATAACTAAAACTCCAAGTGGTTAAACCAAAATCACACAGAACAAGGGAGTACCTTGCTCTGATACCAATTGAAAGTGCGTTATATCGACTAGAGGGGGGGTGAATAGGAGATTTTTAGAATTTCATCACTGAGGAAATTCCTTTTGAGGAAATTCCTCACTGATGACTAACTTACAGCGGAAACAGTTAAGGATCAGTTGTGCAATCGTTCACAACTGCAGTATTACAGAGTGAACATTATGAAAACAGATTGCACAGCAAGCAGGCACGCAGAATACAGATGATGATTTACTCAAGTGAACAATTTGGGGTTGAGGAAATTCAGAGAAAGTCTTCAGCAAATTCTTCAAACAGTCACAGTGAAAGTCATCAACACATAATGCAGAGAATGTAAAGAGTTGAGGAATTAGAACCCGATTCTTGGTGAAGACTGTTGTTGATGACCCAGTTCCAACTGCTGTGACAGTTGTACATCTGGTTTGGAGCGGCTTGGTATTTAAACCAAAGGACACCCAGTCCCGGGACACACAGTCCCTACCGTGTTCTCCTTGAGCTAAGGACACACAGTCCTCGCCCAACACTCATGGTAAGTCTTCAGGGCAGACTTCCAAACCCTCACAAACTCGGTCACCCGGCGATCCACAATTGACTGTTGGATTGCTCTAGACCATGACGCCTAACCGTCTGGAGAATGCACAGTCCTCAAAGGTAAAAGGCTTCAGTCCCACACAGGAACAACTTCTTCAGTGATGCTCAATCACTAGGTTTGGTTTGTGGTTTCGGTGGGTGGTGTATTTCCTCACTGATGATTTTCTCTCGAAGGCTCTGAGGAATTGGGTTGCTCTTATGACAAGTGCCAGTTTCTAACGGAGCAGCCAACCAGCTAGTGGTTGTGGGGGGCGGCTATTTATAGCCTGGGAGCATCCCGACATGATTTGACATTAATGCCCTTAAATAATATGACCGTTGGAGTGGATAAGATCAGTGACTTGGCGTGGCTTATCGAAACGGTCGGGACCCTCAACTGTGAGAGTCCTCATGTCACTCATATTCCTCACTTGAGGCTTTTGGTAGGATTTGGCTTGGGTTGAGCATCATGAGAAATTCCATTCCATAGTGTTACTTTGACCCCCTTTAACAGTACGGTGTTCCTATTCATCAAGTGCGAAGAAAGTAAAACAGAAAACGTAAATCTTCATGCTTCAATTTCTTCAGAACGGTTTTCTTCAGGAACCACCGATCTTCTCAATATCAATATCTTCATGAGGAATATAAATTTCATCGCAAATTCTTCGCGATTCATTTCTTCAGCTTCAGACCAATTTCTTCAACTGAAGACATATATTTTTAGGGGTCGATATTCTTCAAATATCTCAAACTCCTCAATGACTTATAGATCCTGTGTACAATTATAAACACATTAGATACTTAACCTATAAGTCTTCAAACTACCAAAATCACTAAGGGGCACTAGATGCACTTACACAAAGCAACCTCGCAAGCCTCACAAGTCTGCAGAGGAAAGACACTTGGCACCATTAGAACTCATACATTCTGATCTTTGTGAGATGAATGGTGTGTTGACTGAAGGTGGAAAGAAATATTTCATGACATTGATAGATGATTCCACTAGATATTGCTATGTGTATCTATTAAATACTAAAGATGAGGCTGTACACTACTTTAAAATAAGGTAGAAGTTGAGAATCCACTTGAAAAGAAAATTAAACGAGTCCTGTCTGATCGTGGTGGAGAGTACTTCTCAAACGAATTTGATTCTTTTTGTGCGGAACACGACATTATTCATGAGAGGACGCCTCCCTATTCACCCCAGTCAAACGGTGTTGCCGAGCGGAAAAACCATACTCTAACTGATTTGGTTAACATCATGTTAGATACATCGGGTTTATCCAAGGCATCGTGGGGGAGGCTATATTGACTGTGTGTCATGTCCTGAATAAGATTCCTACAAAAGGTAATGAGGTCACTCCCTATAAGGAGTGGTCGAAGAGAAGGACAACGCTCTCGTACTTACGTACTTGGGGCTGCTTGGCGAAAGTCAATGTGCCGATCCTCAAGAAGCGTAAGCTTGGACCAAAGACTGTGGACTACGTTAATTTGGGATACGCTAAGAATAGCGTAGGCTATAGATTTCTAGTGGTGAAATATGAGGTACCTGACGTGAAGGTCGGTACAATTATGGAGTCGAGGGATGCTACATTCTTTGAGGATATTTTTCCCATGAGAGATATGCAAAGCACTTCTAGACAGGAATCTGAGAAAACTCTCGAGCCTGCCCTTCCTATGGAATACTATGAACAAACACATCATGAAAATCCCGAGAGGGATGACGAGGAAACCCTTGGTAGGGGCAAGAGACAAAGGACTGTAAAGATCTTTGGTGATGATTTCCTCGTATACCTCGTGGATGATAATCCCACTTCTATTTCAGAAGCATATGTTTCTCAAGATGCTGATTATTGGAAAGCTGCGGTCCATACCGAGATGGATTCCATCATGGCTAATGGGACATGGGAAATTACTGATCATCCCTATGGTTGCAAACCATTGGGATGCAAGTGGGTGTCCAAAAGGAAGCTTAGGCCCGATGGTACGATTGAAAAGTACAAATCTAGGCTTGTGGCCAAGGGCTATGCCCAGAGAGAAGAAGAAGATTTCTTTGATACTTACTCACCTGTGGCTAGACTGACCACAATTCGAGTAATACTCTTATTGGCAGCCTCGCATGGTCTTCTTGTTCATCAAATGGACGTTAAGACGGCTTTCCTGAATGGAGAGCTAGACGAGGAAATCTATATGCAACAGCCAGATGGCTTTGTGATAGATGGTCAGGAAGGAAAAGTGTGTATGTTGCTGAAATCTTTATATGGCCTGAAGCAAGCACCTAAGCAATGGCATGATAAGTCTAATATAACACTGACATTTGTTGGCTTCACTGTTAATGAAGCTGACAAGTGTTTATACTATCGCCATGGTGGGGGCGAAGGAGTTATACTGTGCTTGTATCTTGATGACATACTGATATTTGGAACCAACCTCAAGGTGATTGAGAAGGTTAAGTCCTTTCTTTCTCAAAACTTTGAGATGAAGGACCATGGAGTGGGTGATGTTATCTTGAACATCAAGCTCTTGAGAGATGATGAGGGTGGGATTACACTTCTGCAATCCCACTATGTTGAGAAAATTTTGAGTCGCTTTGGATATTTAGACTGCAAAATTTCTCAAACACCATATGATCCTAGTGTGTTGATTCGAAAGTTCAAAGGCACAACTATAGATCAATTGAGATTCTCTCAAATTATCGGTTTGCTTATGTACTTAGCTAGCGCAACGAGGCCTAACATCATGTTTGATATGAGCAAATTTAGCCGGTTTGTTGCAAACCAGGGTGATATTCATTGGCGTGTTGTTGAAAGAATTATGCGCTACCTGAAAGGTACTGTCAACACGGACTTCACTATATGGGATACCCATCGGTACTTGAAGGGTATAGTGATGCGAAATGGATCTCTGATGCTGATGAGATGAAGGCCACTATTGGGTATATATTTACTCTTGGAGGTGGTGCTGTTTCCTGGAAGTCTTGCAAGCAAACGATCTTAACGAGATCGACAATGGAAGCAGAATTAACAACATTAGACACATCTGGTGTCGAAGCAGAATTTCTTCGAGATCTTTTGATGGACTTACTTGTGGTTGAGAAGCCGGTTCCGGCTATCCTTATGAGCTGCGATAATCAGACAATTATTGTCAAAGTGAAGAGTTCAAAGGACAATATGAAGTCCAACAAACATATAAGAATGAGATTGAAGTCTGTTAGACGTTTGAGAAACTTCGGAGTGATAGCGTTGGATTACATCCAAACGGCTAAGAATCTGGCAGATCCCTTTACTAAAGGGGTATCACGTGTTGTGATAGATAGTACATCGAGGGAGATTGGTATGAGACCCACATGAGTTGCCATGGAAGTAACCCAACCTATATGATAGGAGATCCCGTGAAGTAGGACCTGGGAAAACAAGCCAGTGGTGAACCGAGGAGAGTAACTTTACTAACCCACTCCGTTGGAGATGCAATGCTCTCGGATACTGTATGGTAGGATGACTACAGTATTAATGTGTTCTAAAGCTTATGTGTAAGCAAGATGCTGTCCTACAGAGCGATCTTTGGACGAAGACACCTATATGAGCCTGACTGCTGGTCACAGTGTATGAGATTGGGGTGATCTGTAGTAAACTAATGAATAGGCCAGGAGTGCGACTAATATGCTCCACCCGAGGGGTCAGCCTTCGGTAGTCTATGTTGGAAATATCCCTAGAGGCAATAATAAATTAGTTATTATTATATTTCTTTGTTCGTGATAATCAATTATTATCCATGCTACAATTGTATTGATTGGAAACACAAATGCATGTGTGGATACATAGACAAAACACTGTCCCGAGTAAGCCTCTGGTTGAATAGCTCGTTGATCAAAGATGGTCAAGGTTTCCTGACCATAGACAAGTGTTGTCGCTTGATAACGGGATCACATCATTAGGAGAATCATGTGATGGACAAGACCCAAACTATGAACGTAGCATATTGATCGTGTCGTTTTATTGCTATTGTTTTCTGCGTGTCAAGTATTTATTCCTATGACCATGCGATCATATAACTCACTGACACTGGAGGAATACCTTGTGTGCATCAAACATCGCAACGTAATTGGGTGACTATAAAGGTGCTCTACAAGTATCTCCGAAGGTGTCCGTTGAGTTAGTATGGATCAAGACTGGGATTTGTCACTCCGTGTGACGGAGAGGTATCTCGGAGCCCACTCGGTAATACAACATCACACACAAGCCTTGCAAGCAATGTTACTAAGTGTAAATCACGGGATCTTGTATTACGGAACGAGTAAAGAGACTTGCGGGTAAAGAGATTGAAATATGTATGCGGATACCGACGATCGAATGTCGAGCAAGTAACATACCGAAGGACAAAGGGAATGACATACGGGATTATATGAATCCTTGGCACTGAGGTTCAACCGATAAGATCTTTGGAGAATATGTAGGATCCAATATCGGCATCCAGGTCCTGCTATTGGATATTAACCGGGGAGTGTCTTGGGTCATGTCTACATAGTTGTCGAACCCACAGGGTCTGCACACTTAAAGTTCGATGATGTTTTAGTATAGTTGCGTTATATGTGTGGTTACCGAATGTTGTTCGGAGTCCCGTATGAGATCACGGACGTCACGAAGGTTTCCAGAATGGTCCGGAAACGAAGATTGATATATAGGATGGTTTCATTTGGTCACCGGAAAGTATCGGGCATTACTGACAGTGTACCGGGAGTGACGAATGGGTTCTGGGTGTTTACCGGGAGGGGCCCACCCGCCAGGGAGTGAGCCCAAGGCCCTAGGGTGGGGCACCAAGTCCTTAGTGGGCTGGTGGAGTCAGCCCATGAAGGCTATGGCGCCACAAGAAAAAATACGAAAGGAAAGAAAAAAAGAGAGGGAGGTGGGAAGGAAGGAGTGGACTCCTTCCCCACCAAACCGAATTGGGGTTGGAGTCCAACTCCTCCCCCTTGGCCGATGCACCCTTAACGGCCTTGAGTCCCAAGGCTTTCCCCTACCCTCCTCCTATATATAGTGGTGGTTTAGGGCTTTTTGAGACACAACTTTACCACGTGCAACTCTAGCCTATTCCACATAGTTTTACCTCTAGATCGGATTTCTACGAAGCTCGGGTGGAGCCCTGCAGGAGTAGATCATCACTGCTACGGCAACAAAGTCCTTCCCTGGCGCTTAGGAATTCTTCTTGTTACTTCTCTGGTTTGCGTCTGTTTTTCCTTAAAGAGGAAAGGGTGATGCAGCACAGGAGCAGTAAGTATTTCCCTCAGTTAGAGAACCAAGGTATCGATCCAGAAGGAGGGCGTCGTCAAGTCCAAAGTACCTGCGCAAACACAAACAAGCTTGCACCCAACGCTTCAAAGGGGTTGTCAATCCCTTCAAGATTGTTTGCAAAGTGAGATCTGAAGGCGGAAAGTGCAACGAAGTAAAAAGTGTAAGGCTGAAAATATGGTGTGGAGTAGACCTTGGGGCCATAGTGTTCACTAGAGGCTTCTCTCATAATAGTAAATATCACGGTGGGTGAACAAATTACTGTCGATTAATTGATAGAACCGTGCAAAGTCATGATGATATCTAAGGCAATGATCATGCATATAGGCATCACGTCCGAGACAAGTAGACCGATCCTTTCTGCATCTACTACTATTACTCCACATATCGACCGCTATCCAGCATGCATCTAGTGTATTGAGTTCATGACGAACAAAGTAACGCTTTAAGCAAGATGATATGATGTAGAGGGATAATCTCAAACCAATGATGAAAATCCCATCTTTTTACCCTTGATGAAAACAACACGATGCATGCCTCACTACCCCTTCTGTCACTGGGTGAGGTCACCGCACGGTATGAACCCAAAACCAAGCACTTCTCCCATTGCAAGAATCATAGATCTAGTTGGCTAGACAAAACCCACAACTCGAAGAGAATTACAAGGATATGAAATCATGCATAAGAGAGATTAGAAGAAACTCAAATAAGATTCATAGATAATCTGATCAATAATCCACAATTCATCGGATCTCGACAAACACCGCAAAAGAAGATTACATCGGATAGATCTCCATGACGATCATGGAGAACTTTGTATTGAAGATCCAAGAGAGACAAGAATCCATCTAGCTACTAGCTATGGACCCGTAGGTCTATGCTGAACTACTCACGCATCATCGGAGAGGTCATGGTGTTGATGAAGTAGCCCTCCGTATCAAATTCCCCCTCCGACAGGGCACCAGGACGTGCCCCAGGTGGGATTTTGCGGAGATAGAAGCTTGCGGCGGCGGAAAAGCGATTGCGATGATCTCTTGATTTTTTCTGTAATTTATGGGATTATATAGGAGAAAGATCTAGGCCCGGGGACCTCCAGGGGGCCCACGAGCCTGGATGGCGCGGCCCCCCTAGCCGCGGAGTGGGGGCTTGTGGGGCCCCTCGAGCTCCTCTGGCTTGGCTCCCAAGTTCTTCGATCTTCTTCCATTCCAAAAAAAATCTTTTCGGGGATTTTCTTCCATTTGGACTCCGTTTCAAAATCTCCTCTGAAAGGGGTCAAAAACATGGAAAAAACACGAACTGGCACTTGGCACTAAGTTAATAAGTTAGTCCCAGAAAATAAATAAAAAGCATTCAAAACATCCAAAGTTTGACAAGATAATAGCATGAAACCATCAAAAAATATAGATACGTTGGAGACGTATCAAGCATCCCCAAGCTTAACTCCTGCTCATCCTCGAGTACGGAAGTGATAAGAATGAATTTTTGATGTGGAATGCTACCTAGCATACTTGTCCTTTGCAACTTCTTTCACATGGCATGAATGTTCAGATCCGTAAGATTCAAAAGAATAGTTTGTTGTTGACATGAAAACAGTAATACTTCAAACAAACTAGCAAAGTAATCATGAACTTTCAAAATAACAAGGCCAAAGAAAGTTATCCCTACAAAATCATATAGCCTCGCTATGCTCCATCATCCTCACACAACTAATGTAAATCATGCACAACCCCGGAATTGGCCAAGTAATTGTTTTCGCACTCTTACTTTCTCAAACCTTTCATAACTATCACGCAATACATGAGTGCGAACCATGGATATAGCACTATAGGTGGAATAGAGTGTGGTGGTGGTTGTGAGACAAAAAGGAGGAGATGGTCACACTGACTCGGCGTATCAATAGGTTATGAAGATGCCCATTAATAGATATCAATGTGAATGAGTAGGGATTGTCATACAAGAGATGCACAAGAGCTATAAGTATGTGAAAGCTCAAGAGGAAAACTAGTGGGTGTGCATCCAACTTGGTTGCTCACGAAGACCTAGGGCAATTTTGAGGAAGCCCGTCATTGGAATATACAAGCCAAGTTATAAAACGAAGATTCCCACTAGTATATGGTAGTGACAAAGCAAGAAGCTCTCAATCATGAAGAACATGGTGCTAACATGAAGCACAAGTGTGCAGAAAGATAGTAGCATTGTCCCTTCTCTCTTTTTCTCTCATTTCTTTGTTTTTATTTGGGCTCTTAGGCCTCTTTTTTTGTTTTCTTTTCTTTTCTCTTTTTTTTGGGCTCTTTGGCCTCTTTTTTTTTATTTCCTCACATGGGACAATGCTCTAATAATGATGATCATCACACTTTTATTTACTCACAGCTCAAAGATCACAATGATGATGACTCCATAGGAAATGCCTCCGGCAGTGTACCGGGATGTGCAACGATCTAGCATGGCGTATGACGTTGAAACATCTCGCTAGCTATATTAAAATCATGCAATGGCAATATGAGAGTGATGGCAGAAGTCATGAGACGGAACGGTGGGAGTTTCATGGCAATATATCTCGGAATGGCTATGAAAATGTCATAGTAGGTAGGTATGATGGCTGTTTTGAGGAAGGAATTTGGTGGGTTTGTGCACCGGTGAGAATTGCGCGGCACTAGAGAGGCTAGCAATGGTGGAAGGTGAAACTGCATCTATACCATGGGCTCACATTAGTCATGAAGAACTCACATACTTATTGGGGAAGTTTTTATTAGTAATCAAAACAAAGTGCTAAACGCATACTCCGAGGGGAAGGGTTGGTAGGTGTAATCCATCGCGCCATCCCGACCTCAACACAAAGGATGACAATCAATAGATCAATTATGCTCCGACTTCCTAACATAGCGGTTCACCATACGTGCATGCTACGGGAATCACTAACTTCAACACAAGTATCTCTAGATTCACAACACCCTACTAACATAACTCTCAATATTACCGAATCCACGTCTCAAAACTAATTGAGAGGAATCGAAACTTCTCTTTATGCTCAATGCACATGAAGATGGAGGTTTTTGCATCCTCTTTGGATACCTAGCACATTTGGGACTACTTTCATAGCATAAGCCAACTACCAAATCACACACCGCCGTGCTCTAAAGATATAAGTGAAGCACAAGAGCAAAAGTATCTAGTTCAAAAGATATAAGTGAAGCACTAGAGCAAAAGTATCTAGCAAAATCACGATGAGTGCATGTATCTCTCTCTAAAAAAGGTGTGAAGCAAGGATGATTGTGACACAACAAAAAGAAAAGACTCCTAAGATACAAGACGCTCCAAGCAAAACACATATCATGTAGTGAATAAAAATATAGCTCCAAGTAATGTTACCGATGGATTGAATACGAAAGAGGGGATGCCTTCCCGGGGCATCCCCAAGATTAGGCTTTTTGGTGTCCTTGAATTTGGCTTGGGATTCCTTGGGCATACCCAAGCTTGAGCTCTTTCCACTCCTTATCTCTTTTTCCATGAGAACATCACCCAAAATTTGAAAACTTCACAACACAAAACTTAAACAGAAACTTGTGATAACATTAGTACAAGAAAACAAACTACCACTTCTTTTGGTACTGTAGCAAACTTGAATTCCATCTATATTGATGATGGGCTACTGTATTCTCACTTTTTCATGGCTAGTACCCCCTGATACTAACCATAGTTTCATCAAAACAAGCAACCAACTCAACAAAAACAGAATCTGTCAAAAACAAAACAGTCTGTAGCAATCTGTATACTCCGTATACTTCTGGTACCTCAAAACATCTAAAAAATTACGACGGCCTGGGGAAAAGCATATAAATCAGCAGAAAAACGAATCAACTCAAAAGCTATTTCTGAATAAAAATGCAAAATCATCTCGTGAACGAAAGGTTTCTGTCTTTTTCCAGCAAGATCAAACAACCATTACCAAGACTAGTCATAAAGGTTTTGCTTGGCTCAAACACAAAAAGAAACACAAAAAACACAATCACAAAAGAATTGTGAAAGTGTGGACACAACAAAACAGAAAGAAAAAGATAAATTCATTGGGTTGCCTCCCAACAAGCGCTATTGTTTAACACCCTTAGCTAGGCATAGAAGCGATAGAATCATGTATCGTCGTCCTTGGTGCTCAAACCATAAGTGGCCCTCATCATGGATTCATAAGGCAATATTATTTTCTTTCTAGGAAAGTTTCCCATGCCCTTCCTTAAAGGAAATTAAAATCTAATATTCCCTTCCTTCATATTGATGATAGCACCAATAGTCCTTAGAAAAGGTCTACCAAGAATAACAGGGCATGTAGGATTGCAATCACTGCCAAGCACAATGAAATCTACGGGTACATAGTTCCTATTTGCAATAATAAGAACATCATTGATCCTTCCCATGGGTTTCTTGATAGTAGAATCAGCAAGATGCAAATTAAGAGAACCCTCTTCAATCTCATTAAAACCCAGAACATCACATGAAGACTTTGGAATCGTAGAAACACTAGCACCCAAATCACACAAAGCATTGCACTCATAGTTTTTGATTTTGATTTTGATGGTAGGTTCCCACTCATCATGAAGCTTTCTAGGATAGAGACTTCCAATTCAAGTTTCTCTTCAAGAGCTTTTATCATAGCTTTGACGATATGATCGGTAAAGGCTTTGTTTTGGCTATAAGCTTGTGAAGAGTTCAACATGGCTTGCATCAAAGAAATGCATTCAATCAAGGAGAAACTATCATAATTGAATTCCTTGAAATCCACGGTAGTAATTTCATTACTACTCAAAGTTTTAACGTCTTCTACTCCACTTTTAATGCTTTTAGCATAGATGGACTCTGAATCCTTGGGGCACTTTTCAGCCAAAGTGGATTCATATCCAGCCCCATAATCATTAGGTTTGACAGAAGAAAACAAAGATTCAGTGGGAGTCACACCAAGCACTTTAAGATCTTCGTGATTCTCATCACGAGAACACGCATTTTTAATCCATTCATGTCTAGCACGAATTTGGGCAGTTCTTTCTTGGCTCTCAATCATGGAAACACACATAGCTTTCAAAGTTTCATCCATGTTGATTTTGGGAGGAGCACATCTAACTTTCAAAGCATCAACATCACAAGAAATCCTATCAACGCTCTTAGCCAAATCGTAAATTTTGAGTAGTTTTTCCTCTATGGACGCACTGAAATTTTTTTGAGAGTTGATGAACTCTTTGATATTACTCTCTAGATCAGAGGGTAATCTATTGTAATTCCCATGCGTATTGTTGTAGGAGTTGCCAAAGTTATTAAGGAGTTACTAGGAAAAGGCCTAGGAACATAGTTTCCTCTAAAGGCATTGTTGTTGCCAAAATTATTCCTACCAACAAAATTAACGTCCAAGCTAGTGTTGCTACTCTCAATCAAAGAAGACAAAGGCATATCATTAGGATTCAAAGGAGCACTTCTACTAGAAACCAAATTTATTAATTCATCCATCTTAGCACTCAACGAGTTAATTTCTTCTATAGCGTGTACCTTCTTACTAGTAGGTGACCTTTCAGTGTGCCACTAAGAGTAGTTCATCATGATGTTGTCTAAGAGCTTTGTGGCTTCTCCTAACGTGATTTCCATGAACGTTCCACCTGAGGCGGAGTCCAAGATATTTCTAGAAGCGAAATTCAAGCCAGCGTAAAAGATTTGGATAATCATCGAAAGACTCAAGCCATGAGCGGGACGATTTCTAATCATTAATTTCATTCTCTCCCAAGCTTGTGCAACATGTTCATGATAAAGTTGCTTGGAATTCATGATATCATTACGGAGAGAGATGATCTTAGCCGGCGGAAAATACTTGGATATATAAGCATCTTTGCACTTATCCCAAGAATCGATACTATTTTTGGGCAAAGAAGAAAACCAAGTTTTTGCGCGATCTCGCAACGAGAAAGGAAAAAAGCTTCAATTTAATCACGTCATTATCCACATCTTTGTTCTTTTGCATATCGCAAATCTCAATGAAGGTATTGAGATGGGATGCGGCATCTTCACTAGGAAGGCCGTAGAATTGCTCTTTCATAACAAGATTCAGCAGAGCGGCATTAATTTCGTATGACTCCGCACTAGTGGCGGGAGCAATCGGAGTACTAATAAAATCATTATTATTAGTATTCAATAAGTCACAAAGTTTGGTGTTTTCATTCAGGGTGACTTCAGCAAGCAAGCAAGCACACAAGCAAACAAAAATCAGGCGAGAAAAAGGGCGAACGAAAAGGGCGAATGAAAAGGCGAACGAAAAAGGCAAATTGGTGAAGCGGGGGAGAGGAAAATGAGAGGCAACTGGCAAACAAAGTAAATGCAAGAGATGAGTTTGCGACACCTACTTGGATGAGTCCTTGACTTGATCTTACTCCCCGGCAACGGCGCCAGAAATTCTTCTGCTACGGCAACAAAAGTCCTTCCCTGGCGCTTCGGAATTCTTCTTGTTACTTCTCTGGTTTGCATCGGTTTTTCCCTTGAAGAGGAAAGGGTGATGCAGCACAGGAGCAGTAAGTATTTCCCTCAATTTGAGAACCAATGTATCGATCCAGAAGGAGGGCCTCGTCAAGTCCAAAGTACCTGCGCAAACACAAACAAGCTTGCACCCAACGCTTCAAAGGGAGTGTCAATCCCTTCAAGATTGTTTGCAAAGTGAGATCTGAAGGCGAAAAGTGCAACGAAGTAAAAAGTGTAAGGATGAAAATATGGTGTGGAGTAGACCCTGGGGGCCATATTGTTCACTAGAGGCTTCTCTCATAATAGCAAATATCACGGTGGGTGAACAAATTACTGTCGAGCAATTGATAGAACCGTGCAAATTCATGACGATATCTAAGGCAATGATCATGCATATAGGCATCACGTCCGAGACAAGTAGACCGATACTTCCTACATCTACTACTACTACTCCACACATCGACCGATATCCAGCATGCATCTAGTGTATTGAGTTCATGACGAACAGAGTAACGCTTTAAGCAAGATGACATGATGTAGAGGGATAATCTCAAACCAATGATGAAAACCCCATCATTTTACCCTTGATGAAAACAACACGATGCATACCTCCCTACCCCTTCTGTCACTGGGTGAGGTCACTGCACGGTATGAACCCAGAACCAAGCACTTCTCGCATTGCAAGAATCATAGATCTAGTTTGCCAGACAAAACCCACGACTCGAAGAGAATTACAAGGATATGAAATCATGCATAAGAGAGATCAGAAGAAACTCAAATAAGATTCAAAGATAATCTGATCATAAATCCACAATTCATCGGATCTCGACAAACACACCGCAAAAGAAGATTACATCGGATAGATCTCCATGAAGATCATGGAGAACTTCTTATTGAAGATACAAGAGAGAGAAGAAGCCATCTAGCTACTAGCTATGGACCCGTAGGTCTATGGTGAACTACTCACGCATCATCGAAGAGGTTATGGTGTTGATGAACAAGCCCTCCGTATCCAAATCCCCCCTCCAGCAGGGCACCAGGACATGCCCCAGATGGGATCTTGCGGAGACAGAAGCTTGCGGCGGCGGAAAAGTGATTGCGATGATCTCTTGATTTTTTTTTCTGGAATTTATGGGATTATATAGGAGAAAGATCTAGGTCAGGGTACCTCCAGGGGGCCCACAAGCCTGGATGGCGCGGCCCACCCTGGCTGCGGGGTGGGGGCTTGTGGGGCCCCTGGAGCTCCTCTGGCTTGGCTCCCAAGTTCTCTCATCTTCTTCCGTTCCAAAAAAACTCTTTTCGTGGATTTTCTTCCGTTTGGACTCCGTTTCAAAATCTCCTCTGAAAGGGGTCAAAAACATGAAAAAAACAGGAACTGGCACTTGGCACTGAGTTAATAAGTTAGTCCCAGAAAATAAATAAAAAGCATGCAAAACATCCAAAGTTTGACAAGATAATAGCATGAAACCATCAAAAATTATAGATACGTTGGAGACGTATCAATCACCACCACCGCAGCGCCGTCATGCTGCCGGAGAACTCATATACTTCTCCGTCTTTCTTGCTGGATCAAGAAGGCCGAGATCATCGTCGAGCTGTACGTGTGCTGAACGCGGATGTGCTGTCCGTTCGGCGCTAGATCGGAATGGATCGTGGGACGGATCACGGGACGGTTCGTGGGATAGTTCGAGGGACGTGAAGACGTTCCACTACATCAACCGTGTTTCTCAACGCTTCCCGCTATGCGATCTACAAGGGTACGTAGATCTAATCTCCACTCGTAGATGGACATCACGATGATTGGTCTTCGTGTGCGTAGGATTTTTTTTGTTTCCCATGCAACATTCCCCAACGGTGGTATCAGAGCTAGGTTCATGCGTAGATGTTATCTCGAGTAGAACACAAAAGGTTTTGTGGACGGTGATGTTCGATTTGCTGCCCTCCTTAGTCTTTTCTCGATTCAGCTGTATTGTTGGATTGAAACGGCCCGGACCAACATAACTCGTACGCTTACGAGAGACTTGTTTCATCGAGTGACATGTGACCTCGTTGCATAAGGATGACTGGCGGGTGCCTTTTTGTTCAACTTTAGTTGAATTGGTTTTGACCGAGGCGGTCCTTGGAGAGATTAAATAGCAATTTGCACATCTCCATGTGGTTTTTGCGTAAGTAAGATGCGATCATACTAGATACCCATAGCAGCCACGTAAAACATGCAACAACAAATTAGAGGGCGTCTAACCTGTTTTTGCAGGGTATGCTTGTGATATGATATGGCCAATGACGTGATGTGGTATATTGGATGTATGAGATGATCATGTTGTAATAGTTAATATCGACTTGCACGTCGATGCTACGACAACCGGTAGGAGCCATAGGGTTGTCTTTAAACTAACGTTTGTGTTTGCAGATGCGTTTACTATATTGCTAGGTCGTAGCTTTAGTAGTAATAGCATAGATAGCATGACAACCTCGATGGCGACACGTTGATGGATACCATGATGATGGAGATCATGGTGTGGCGCCGGTGACAAGAAGATCATGCTGGTACTTAAGTGATGGAGATCAAGAAGCACAAGATGATGGCCATTTCATGTCACTTATGAATTGCATGTGATGTTAATCCTTTTATGCACCTTATTTTTCTTAGAACGACGTTAGCATTATAAGGTGATCTCTCACTAAAATTTTAAGACAAAATTGTGTTCTCCCCGATTGTGCACCGTTGCGACAGTTCGTCGTTTCGAGACACCACGTGATGATCGGGTGTGATAGACTCAACGTTCACATAAAACGGGTGCAAAACAGTTGCACGCGCGGCACACTCGGGTTAAACTTGACGAGCCTAGCATGTGCAGACATGGCCTCGGAACACATGAGACCGAAAGGTCGAGCATGAATCTTATAGTTGATATGATTGGCATAGAGATGCTTAGCACTGAAACTATTCTCAACTCACGTGATGATCGGACTTGAGTTAGTGGATTTGGATCATGTACCACTCAAATGACTAGAGAGATGTACTTTTTGAGTGGGAGTTTATTAAGTAATTTGATTAGTTAAACTCTAATTATCATGAACGTAGTCAAAAGGTCTTTGCGTATTATGATGTAGCTTGCGCTATAGCTCTACTTTTTTTTATATGTTCCTAGAGAAAATTTAGTTGAAAGATGATAGTAGCAACTTTGCGGACTGAGTCCGTAAAACTGAGGATTGTCCTCATTGCTGCGCAGAAGGCTTATGTCCTTAATGCACCACTCGGTGTGCTGCACCTCGAGCGTCGTCTGTGGATGTTGCGAACAACTGACATACATGTTTTTGATGACTACGTGCTAGTTCAGTGCGTAATACTTAATGACTTAGAAGCAAGGCGCCGAAAACATTTTGAAACGTCACAGAACATAAGAGATGTTCTAAGAGATGAAATTGAGATTTCATGCTAGTGCCCTTGTCGAGAGGTATGTGACCTCCGACAAAATTCTTTGTCTACAAAGTAAAAGAGAAAATCTCAATCGTTGAGCATGTTCTCAGATTGTTTGAGTACAACAATCGCTTGAATCAAGTGGGAGTTGATCTTCCAGATGAGATAGTGATGGTTCTCCAAAGTCACTGCCACTAAGCTACTAGAGCTTCGTGATGAACTATAACATATCAAGGATAGATATGATGATCCTTGAGCGATTCACATTGTTTGACACTGCGAAAGTAGAAATAAAGAAGGAGCATCAATTGTTGATGGTTAGTAAAACCACTAGTTTCAAGAAGGGCAAGGGCTAGAAGGGATACTTCTTGAAATTGCAAACCAGTTGCTGCTCTAATGAAAAACCCCAAGATTGAACCCAAACCCGAGACTAAGTGCTTCTGTTATGAGGGGAACATTCACTGAGGTGGAGCTACCCTATATACTTGGTAGATGAGAAGGCTGGCGAAGTCAACAAAAGTATATTTGATATACATGATATTGATGTGTACTTTACTAGTACTCCTAGTAGCACGAGGGTATTAGATACCAATTCGATTGCTAAGTGATTAGTAACTTGAAATAAAAGCTACAGTATAAACGGAGACTAGCTAAAGGCGAGGTGAAGATAAAGTGTTGGAAGTGTTTCCATGGTTGATGTAATCAAACATCGCACGCTCCCTCTACCATCGGGATTGGTGTTAAACCTAAATAATTGTTATTTGGTGCTTGCGTTGAGCATGAACATGATTGGATCGTGTTTATTGCAATATGATTATTCATTTAAAGAGAATAATAGTTATTCTATTTGCTTGAAAAATTACCTTCAATGGTTTATTGAATCTCGATCGTAGTGATACATATGTTCATAATATTGATGCCAAAAAGATACAAAGTAATAATGATAGTACCACTTACTTGTGGCACTACCGCTTTAGTCATGTCGGTATAAAATGCATGAAGAAGCGCCATGCTGATGGATCTTTATACTCACTCATTTTTGAAACGTTTGAGACATGCAAACCATACCTGTTGGTATAAACGCATGAAGAAACTCCATGCAGATGGATCGTTTGGACTCACTTGTTTTTGAATCACTTGAGACATGCAAAATCATACCACATGGAACAAGAGAGTAACTAGTTGGAAGTAATGCATTTTTTATGTGTGCAGTCCAATAAGTGCTGAGGCACGAAGTGGACATCATTATGTTCTTACTTCCCTCACGACTTGAGTAGAAATGGGAGTATTTACTTGATGAGTTACAAGTCTGAAATATTGAAAAGTTCAAGGCTATTTCAGAGTGAAGATCGTCGTGACAAAAGGATAAATTGTCTACGATATGATCATACAGATGAATATTTGAGTTGCGAGTTTTTTGGTACACAGTTGAGACAATGTGGAAATTGTTTCGCAAATTCATGCCACCTGGAACACCATAGTGTGATGCTGTGTCCGAACGTCATAGTCGCGTCCTATTTGATATGGTGCATACTATGATGCCTCTTATCGAATTACCACTATCGTTTATGGGTTATGCATTAGAGACAACCGCATTCACTTTAAATAGGGCACCGTGTATTTCCGTTGAGATGACACAGTATAGACTATGGTTTGGAGAAACCTAAGCTGTCGTTTCTTAAAAGTTTGGGGATGCGATGCTTATGTAAAAAAGTTTCACTCAGATAAGCTCGAACCCAAAGCGGATAAATGCATCTTCATAGGATATCCAAAACAGTTGGGTACATCTCCTATCTCTGATCCGGAAGCGAAGTGTTTGTTTCTAGAAACGGATCCTTTCTCGAGGAAAGGTTTCTCTCGAAAGAATTAAGTGGGAGGGTGGTGGAACTTGATGAGGTTAGTGAACCGTCACTTCAATCAGTGTATAGCAGGGCGCTGGAAGTTGTTCCTGTGGCGCCTACACAAATTGAAGTGGAAACTGATGATGATGATCATTGAGCTTCGGATCAAATTACTACAAACCTCATAGGTCGACAAGGTCGCGTACAACTGCAGAGTGGTAGGGTAACCCTGTCTTAGAGGTCATGTTGTTGAACAACGATGAACCTACGAGCTATGGAGAAACAATGGTGGGCCCGTGTTCCGGCAAATGGCTGGAGGCCATGAAATCCGAGAGAGGATCCATGTATGAAAACAAAGTGTAGACTTTGGAAGAAGTACTTGATGGTCGTAAGACTATTAAGTAAAGATGGATCTTTAAAGGGAAGACATACGATGATGGTGAAAAGTCACCGTTAAGAAAAGCTCGAGTTATCGCAAAGATGTTTCCGACAAGTTCAAAGAGTTGACTATGATGAGACTTTCTCAGTCATAGCGATGCTAAAAGTCTGTTGGAATTATGTTAGTAATTGCTGCAACTTGCAGATGGATGTCAAAACATTGTTTCCTCGACGGTTTCCTTGAGGAAAGATTGTATATGATACAACTAGAAGGTTTTTTCAATCCTAACGATGCTAACAAGTATGCAAGCTCCAGCAATCCTTCTATGGACTGGTGCAAGCATCTCGGAGTTGGAATATACGCTTTGATGAGATGATCAAAGCTTTTGGGTTTGTACAAGGTTTATGAGAAACTTGTATTTCCAAATAAGTGAGTGGGAGCACTATAGAATTTCTGATAAGTATATGTGGTTGACATATTGTAGATTGGAAGTAATGTAGAATTTCTGTGAAGCATAAAGGATTGTTTAAAAGGAGTTTTTCAAAGGAAAACCTGGATAGAGCTACTTGAACATTGAGCATCAAGATCTACGGAGATAGATCAAAACACTTAATAGAACTTTCAATGAAATGCATGCCTTGACAAGTTTTTGAAGGAGTTCAGAATAGATCAGCAAAGAAGGAGTTCTTCGCTATGTTGTAAGGTGTGAATTTGAGTAAGACTCAAAAGCCTGACCACGACAGAAGAAAGAGAAAGGACGAAGGACGTCCCCTATGCCTTATTTGTAGGCTCTAAAGTATGCCAAGCTGTGTACCGCACCTGATGTGTGCCTTGCCATGAGTCTGTCAAGGGGTACAAAAGGTGATCCAGGATTGAATCACTAAAAGAGCAGTCAAAGTTATCCTTAGTAACTAGTGTACTAAGGAATTTTTCTCGATTATGGAGGTGATTAAAGAGTTCGTCGTAAAGGGTTACGTCGATGCAAGCTTTGACACTAATCCGAATAACTCTGAGTAGTAAAAAGGATTTGTTATAGTAGAGTAGATATTTGGAGTATTTCCGAATAGCATGTAGTAGCAGTATCTATAAGATGACATAAAGATTTGTAAAGCCCACACGGATCTGAAAGATTCAGAACCATTGACTAAAACCTCTCTCACGAGCAAGACGTGATCAAACCCCAGAACTATATGGGTGTTGGATTCGTTAAAATCACATGGTGATGTGAACTAGATTATTGACTCTAGTGCAAGTGGGAGACTATTGGAAATATTCCCTAGAGGCAATAATAAATTAGTTATTATGATATTTCTTTGTTCGTGATAATCGTTTATTATCCATGTTATAATTGTATTGATTGGAAACACAAATGCATGTGTGGATACATGGACAAAACACTATCCCTAGTAAGCCTCTAGTTGACTAGCTCGTTGATCAAAGATGGTCAAGGTTTCCTGACCATAGACAAGTGTTGTTGCTTGATAATGGGATCGCATCATTAGGAGAATCATGTGATGGACAAGACCCAAACTAAGAACGCAGCATATTGATCGTATCGTTTTATTGCTATTGTTTTCTGCACGTCAAGTATTTATTCCTATGACCATGAGATCATATAACTCACTGGGACCGGAGGAATACCTTGTGTGCATCAAACGTCGCAATGTAACTGGGTGACTATAAAGGTGCTCTACACGTATCTCCGAAGGTGTCCGTTGAGTTAGTATGGATCAAGACTGGGATTTGTCACTCCATGTGACGGAGAGGTATCTCGGGACCCACTCGGTAATACAACATCACACACAAGCCTTGCAAGCAATGTGACTAAGTGTAAGTCACGGGATCTTATATTACGGAACGAGTAAACAGAATTGCCGGTAACGAGATTGAAATAGGTATGCGGATACAGACGATCGAATCTCGGGCAAGTAACATACCGAAGGACAAAGGGAATGACATACGGGATTATATGAATCCTTGGCACTGAGGTTCAACTGATAAGATCTTCGGAGAATATGTAGGATCCAATATGGGCATCCAAGTCCCGCTATTGGATATTGACCGAGGAGTGTCTCAGGTCATGTCTACATAGTTCTCGAACCCGCAGGGTCTACACACTTAAGGTTTGATGATGTTTTTGTATAGTTGAGTTATATGTGTGGTTCATGAATGTTGTTTGGAGTCCCGTATGAGATCACGGACGTCGCGAGGGTTTTCGAAATGGTCCGTAAACGAAGATTGATATATAGGATGGTTTCATTTGGTCACCGGAAAGTTTTGGGCATTACCGGCAGTGTACCGGGAGTGACGAATGGGTTCTGGGTGTTTACCGGGAGGGGCCCACCCGCCCGGGAGTGAGCACAAGGCCATAGGGTGGCGCACCAAGTCCTTAGTGGGCTGGTGAAGTCACCCCATGAAGGGTATGGCGCCACAATCAAAAATACCAAAGGAAAGAAAAAAAGAGAGGGAGGTGGGAAGGAAGGAGTGGACTCATTCCCGACCAAACCGAATTGGGGTTGGAGACCAACTCCTCCCCCTTGGCTGGCGCACCCTTGAGGGCCTTGAGCCTCAAGGCTTGCCCCTCCCCTCCTCCTATATATAGTGGTGGTTTAGGGATTTTTGAGACACAACTTTACCACGTGCAACTCTAGCCTATTCCACATAGGTTTACCTCTAGATCGGATTTCTGCGGAGATCGGGCGGAGCCCTACAGGAGTAGATCATCACCACCACCGGAGCGCCGTCACGCTGCCGGAGAACTCATCTACTTCTCTGTCTTGCTTGCAGGATCAAGAAGGCCGAGATCATCGTCGAGCTGTACGTGTGCTGAACACGGAGGTGTCGTCCTTTCGGCGCTAGATCGGAACGGATCGCGGGACGGTTCGTGGGACGGTTCGAGGGACGTGAAGACGTTCCACTAGATCAACCGTGTTTCTTAACGCTTCCCGCTATGCGATTTACAAGCGTACGTGGATCTAATCTCCACTCGTACATGGACATCACCATGATAGGTCTTCGTGTGCGTAGGAATTTTTTTGTCTCCCATGCAATGTTCCCCAATAGTTTAGTACTAGTAAGACTTGTGGTGAAACTTCTTTATGCCAAACTGAAAATTCAAGGCAAAGTCCATTCTTCATTTGTAAAGGGGTGTAGCTATTTGTTCTAGATGAAGCTCAACCTTAACAGGTCTTCACTGAAATGCTGGTATATTAAAACAGTGATTGAAACGAGGGAACACGATATGCCCTTGAGATCTGGTGGGGGATTGTTGAAATTAGTAGTGGGCCTTAGGTCCATAAGAGAACTTCAGAAATCTCCAAGGGCCCATGTAGGTGGTTGCATGGCAAAGTGGTGGTGGGAAGTTTAGTCCCACCCCGCTAGTGGAGAAGAAGTTGGACCCCCTTTATAAGGGTCTCTCTTCTACATGCTATTGGAGAGTGAGAAGAGAAGAGGCCCTCGCGCACTCCTCCTTCGCCGCCTCGCCACGCCTCGTCACGACGCGCCACGGGTTGCGGGAATGTGCCGAGCCGAGCTCATACCTACACGCTTATTTTTGCCGGTCAGGATCGGAGAATACGTAACGTATGTGTCCTGATCTGAGACGTCGGATCATGGGCTGTTACCGACTCGGACGTGAGTTCAGCCCACGTCTCTCCACCCGACCATCTATATAAGCAGGGCTAACGCCAACCCTAGCCGTCACGAGAATTAGATCACATCTGCCTCACGCGCTCGTTCCTTTGTTGCTGTTGCCGCCAGCGACTCCCTCCCGTTCACCGCGTACACGGTCGACGGGAGAGCAGGCCTCCGAAACCCTGCCTCTCTGGTTCCTGTACCGGAGAGGGGCGATTAGGTTTTTGGGGAGCGATCACGCGACTACTCACCTCCATCTGTCTGCTTCGTCTACGTCCTCGTCATCACCATGGTTGAACCATCCGAGGCCGATCGTCTCGGCCTTGAAGCTGAGAAGAAGAGGGTAGAGGATGATGTTGTTACGGCTGCGTCCGCCGCAAACGCCGCTGCTACAGCCAACTGGCCTACTGGAGGGTATAACTCGTTTATCCCACTCATGTTCGTTTCAATCCTAGCAGTACTACTTGCATGCATAGATGTATCAACTATATGCCTAGCATATGCTAGATTAGTTCATGATCAGTATGTCATTAGTCTAGTCAATGCCATGCTAGTTATTATCTCGTGGATTAATCTACTCAAAAAATTGCCTATTGGCCGTGTATTGGGGACTTGTGGGCTCTCGACTGTAACTCTGTTCCTTGAAGTAAAACTCCCTTTACCACTCTAAAAAAGTACGATCACACCGATCTAGGCGTCCGGAATTAAACAAATTGACATTAAATCGTGGCAGGTCGTGAGAATTGTGGGCATCGGACTCTAAGATTTAACTTCAATCGGGCGATCCAAACATATGTGTGGTTTGTCCGTATTTTTTGACATGTTTGCGACAGCATTCTGTTGAACAATTGATGGACGCCGCTGCTCTTCTCGTGCCCCGCTTCCGCCCGTGCTCGCCCCGCTCCCAACCGTACTTGCGCGACGCCCTCGCGTGCCCGTGCTCGCCCGTACTTGCGCGCCCGTCCTCGTGCACCCGACGGGTGCGGGCTAGTCAAGGCGACACGAGGATGGGCACGGTCGTGCGCGCCGCGCGTGGCATAGCGAGGCGCGGATGTGCGAGGCAGGGTGGAAGTGAGCGAGGCGGGGCCATGCACGGCGTCAGCGAGCGTGCACGCGCGATGGGTAGCTCGGCTGTTGGTGCTAGCTAGCAAGCATGCACGACGAGCAGTCCGACCGGCAGCGTTGGTGGGCAGCTCGGTCGACGGGTAGCTACCTAGCACACAAGCACAACATCATGCACAATGACGCACGTGTTTGAGATTGACGAATTATTTGGTTGCTATGTGGGCCACCAGCGGACACACTCGGACAGAAAAGAGAGCTCGTGCGTTCGCTTTGTGTCCGCTTCAGACGCAAATGAAATCTAAATTTAATCCCGAAATGGATATGAGCTGACACATATCGCACGCAAAATGAGAATGGATCGCTGCATTGGGCAGTCATTTTTGTTCATGCAAACACAAACGGAAATGAACGAACGAAATGGGTCGCCCCATTAGAATTTCTCTAACACCCCCCGCAAAACCAAAAACCCACCACCCTTGTTTTTTCAGTTCATCCCTTTCACGTGCTTTGTATCCACGCTCGCGAAGACTGATGCGACCGTCATAACACTTCGGACGCTACACTCCCCTTGTCGTACTTTTGCTACTCCACCCAGGTGCCTTTCTACCTTGGCCTACACATTCATATTTGGGTCCGACCGCCGACCAGGTACTCTCTACCACCGTTGATGTTGTCCATGGACAACACCATGTCCGACAAGTATTCGGCCAAATGCCATAGCCAAAAAAAAATTGGACGTTCTAATTGTTTCTGCTGGAATTTTATTCAATTATTTGGGCCAGCCCAATATATAATTCCTAATAAATCCTAGAGGCCCACGCATCCCATTTGTGCAAGGCAAGAGGTGGAAATGTTTAGTCCCACATTGCTAGTTTAGTGGGAGTTGGACCTCCTTATAAGGGAGGATGCTTCCACACATGTATTAGCTTGAGAACAATAGAGACATACACGCGCGCTCCTCCTCCTCCGCCGCCCGCCTCGTCACGCCACGCCGCGCCGCGGGTTGCGGGAATGAGCCGAGCTGAACTAAATTTTTGCCACGCACGACTGGTATTTAAAAGTCCACTCACAGAAGCTGAATGTTTTGCTAGTGGATATTGAAACCGAACGCTGCAGTTTCGCTGCTGTTTGTTCGTTTCGTATCCCGTCGGTGGTCTCTCGCCTTCTTCTCCTGCACCTATAAAAGATAGGTCGCTCCTCTCCAGAAGAACGCATCAGAAGTTCCTATCGCCACTGGTTCCTTTCTCTGTGCTGCTGCTACGTTCTTCCTCATCCCGTCTTGCGGCGTGCACCGTTCGTCGGGACAGTAGGCCTCCGAAACTCTGTCTCTTCGAGTCCTGTACGGGAGAAGGGCGATAAAGTTTTTGGGGAGCGCTCAGCACGACTACTGGCTTCCATCACCGACCCCGACGGTTTCTTCCCGGACAACGACTACTTCCCTGACGTCGACCACCTCTCTGGTAACATGGCCAACGACAACGCCAACACCAATCCTGCTGCTGCAACTCAGTACGTACTCATGTTCTTCTTCTTTCAGTTTCTTTCGCAACTTTTTGCTACAGTATCTCTTCTAGATATGTACCGTGTCTGCTCATCACTTCCTATGGTACCTTGTCTACATAGAACGGTTATGCATATGTTCTTTTCTAGATCATATGTGCACCTGTCTTCTGTCATTTCATCTCTATATTGCATGTCTTCTTCTGTCTTAGTTATGGTGGTTAGGTTTATCCTAGCTTTTCTTTTAATAAAATCCTTTGGTAAATTGCTCATATTTCCAACAATCCAAAAAACCTTATTATAGGCAATTTACACCAAGTGGTTTATCTGCCTCCATGAGACCTCCTATGTTTGAGGGTGTTCACTACAAGAGATGGCGCGTGAGAGCTGTTTTTTGGTTTCAAACCATGAGCTGCTGTGACGCCACTCTTGGCAAACCTGAAGAAGATCATGATGCTCAACAGGAGCTAGCCTTTCAGAAAATGGATACCTTGTTTAAGGCTGCTCTTTTGAGCGTTCTTGGTGACAACATAGTTGATGCTTATGCGTCAATTGATAATGGAAAAGATATGTGGAATGCACTTGAGACCAAGTTTGGGTCTCAGATGCTGGCACTGAGCTGTACATCATGGAACAATTCTATGACTACATGATGACTGAAGAGCGCTCCATCGTTGAGCAAGCTCATGAAATACAGTCATTTGCAAGAGAACTTGAGCACTTCAATTTCTTGCTACCGGAAAAGTTTGTTGCCGGAGGCATCATCACTAAACTTCCTCCTTCGTGGAGGAACTTTGCTACCTTACTGAAGCACAAGAGACAGGAGTTTTCCGTTCCGGATCTCATTGGTACTCTTAATGTGGAAGAAAAGGCGAGAGCAAAAGACACACGTGCTCGAGCTATTGAGGGAGGTTCTAGTGCCTATCTGGTACAGAAGAAAAACTTCCAGGCCCACAATTTCAAGAACAACAGCAAGTTTGATGGTAAAGCAAAGTTCGATGGGAAGAACAAGGTTGTACAGCACACCAACTTCAAGAAGAAGAATGACAAGAAGAAAGGTATTTGTCATGTGTGCGGAGATCCTGATCATTGGGCACCTAACTGCCCTAATCGTTATGACAAGCGTCAACATGGGAAAGGTGGCAAGTCTGCTAATGTTGTCATTGCTAACACTAACGTGGAAGATGTTGGGTATGGTATATTACCCACTATTCTTTCGGCATGTCATTTTCCCGATTGGTTAATTGACACGGGTGCTAATGTGCATATATGCGGTGATATTTCCATATTTTCATCCTATTAGTCCGCAGGGACTTCCACCGTCCTAATGGGCAACGGTTCACCTGCTTCTGTTCGTGGTCTTGGCATGGTCGATCTGAAGTTTACTTCGGGAAAGGTCGTGTGGCGGAAGAACGTGCATTATGTCCCCTCCGTGAATAAAAATCTTGTTAGCAGATCTCTTTTGTGTAGAGATGGCTACAAGGTTGTCTTTGAGTCTAATAAATTTGTAATATCCAAGTATGGAACTTTTGTTGGTAAAGGCTACGAGTCAGGAGGCCTGTTCCGTTTATCCTTGGCAGGCGTTTGCAATAAAGTTCTTAAGCATGTTTACAACAATAGTGAATCAAATGTGTGGCATTCACGTCTTTGTCATGTTAATTTTGGTTGCATGTCGCGACTAGTCAAATTGAATTTAATCCCTAGCTTTAACACGGTCAAGGGATCTAAGTGTCAAGTTTGTGTGCAAGCCAAACAACCTCGTAAATCTCATACGACTGCCGAAACGAGAAATCTTGCACCACTAGAGCTCATACATTCCAATCTATGTGAAATGAATGGCATTTTGACAAAAGGTGGAAAGAAATATTTTATGACACTAATTGATGACTCCACTAGATACTGCCGAGTGTATCTTCTAAACTCTAAGGATGAGGCTTTGAACTTTTTCAAGATCTATAAAGCTGAAGCAGAAAACCAACTTGATCGAAAGATCAAGAGGCTTAGGTCCGATCGTGGTGGACAGTATTTCTCAAATGAATTTGATTCTTTTTGTGCGGAACATGGTATAATTCATGAGAGGACGCCTCCCTATTCACCTCAATCAAATGGAATAGCCGAAAGAAAGAACCGTACTCTAACTGATTTGGTGAACGCCATGTTAGATACATCGGGTCTCTCCAAGGCATGGTGGGGGGAGGCGATATTGACTGCATGTCATGTCCTGAATCGAGTTCCCACAAAGAACAAAGATATAACACCATTCGAGGAATGGGAAAAGAAAAGGTTAAGACTTTCTTATCTACGAACCTAGGGTTGTTTGGCGAAAGTTAATGTGCCAATCCCAAAGAAGCGCAAGCTAGGACCAAAAACCGTGGATTGTGTTTTTCTGGGATATGCTTTTCATAGCATTGGATATAGATTCTTGGTTGTAAAATTTGAGGTATCTGACATGCATGTCGGTACAATCATGGAGTCGAATGATGCGACTTTCTTTGAAGATATCTTTCCCATGAAGGATATGGCTACCTCATCTAATCAGGAGATGCCTAATTCATCAAATCATGAATTAGTTACACTTAGTGAACCTATCATTTTGATGGAACACTTTGAAAATATTGTGGAGGAGAACAATGAAGTTTCGACCAGGAGCAAGAGACAGAGGACTGCAAAGTCCTTTGGTGATGATTTTCTTGTGTATCTCATCGACGATACTCCCAGTTCTATTTCAGAGGCCTATGCGTCTGAAGATGCTGACTACTGGAAGGAAGAAGTCCGTAGTGAGATGGATTCCATCTTGGCAAATGAAACTTGGGAGATCACTGATCGTCCTTATGGGTGCAAACCTATAGGATGCAAATGCGTATTCAAGAAGAAGCTTAGGCCTGATGGTACTATAGAAAAGTACAAGGCACGACTAGTGGCTAAGGGTTATACCCAAAAGGAAGGTGAAGACTTCTTTGATACTTACTCACTCGTGGCTCGACTGACCACTATTCGAATACTACTTTCACTAGCCGCCTCACATGGTCTTCTCGTTCATCAAATGGATGTTAAGACTTCTCTCCTAAATGGAGAGTTGGATGAGGAAACTTACATGGAACAACCAGATGGGTTTGTAGTAGATGGTCAGGAAGGGAAAGTATGCAAGTTGCTGAAGTCTTTATATGGACTTAAGAAAACACCCAAGCAGTGGCATGAGAAGTCTGAAAGGACTCTCACAACTGCAGGCTTTGTTGTAAACGAAGCTGATAAATGTGTGTACTATCGCCATGGTGGGGGCGAGGGAGTTATCCTTTGTTTGTATGTTGATGACATACTGATTTTCGGAACAAATCTGAACGTTATTAAAGAGGTCAAGGATTTCCTATCTCACTATTTTGAGATGAAGGATTTAGGAGTGGCTGATGTCATTCTGGACATCAAGTTGTTAAGAGACGAAGATGGTGGGATTACGTTGCTTCAATCTCACTATGTGGAAAAGATCTTGAGTCGCTTTGGGTATAGTGACTGCAAATCCTCTCCCACACCATATGATGTGAGCGTGCTACTTCAAAAGAATCGAAGAATTGCTAGAGACCAATTGAAATACTCTCAAATTATTGGCTCGCTTATGTACTTAGCCAGTGCTACAAGACCTGACATCTCTTTTGCTGTTAGCAAATTGAGTCGGTTTGTCTCAAAACCAGGAGATGTGCATTGGAAAGCTCTGGAGAGAGTTTTGTGTTATTTGAAAGGCACTGTAAATTATGGAATTCAGTATACTGGACATCCAAAGGTGCTTGAAGGGTATAGTGATCCAAACTGGATCTCTGATGCTGATGAGATAAAAGCGACAAGCGGATATGTATTCACTCATGAAGGTGGCGCTGTTTCTTGGAAGTCTTGCAAGCAAACGATCTTATCAAGGTCAACAATGGAAGCAGAAGTCACATCACTAGATACAGCTACGGTCGAAGCAGATTGGCTTCGCTGGCTCTTGAGTGGCTTGCGGTTGTCGAGAAACCTGTACCGGGTATCCTTATGAACTGCGACAATCAAACTGTGATCACGAAAGTGAGCAGCTCAAAGGATAACATGAAGTCATCAAGACACATTCAGAGAAGGTTAAAATCTGTCAGGAAAATGAGAAACTCCGGAGTTATTGCATTGGATTATATCCAAACATCTAAAAATCTGGCAGATCCTTTTACTAAGGGTCTATCACGTAATGTGATAGAAAATGCATCGAGGGAGATGGGTATGAGACCCACAATTTGAGTTGTTCACAGTGGTAACCTATTCTTTGTGATCGGAGATCCCGTGAATTAGATGTGGAAGACAAGTTGTTGGTCAACTGAGAGGAAAGTATCCTTATCATTAATAATACCACTCCATGAAGATGCAATACTTTCCTAAAACTGCATGGCAGGTTGATGTACATCTTAATATGTTCTAAGTGGCTTATTGAAGCAGAGATGTTATCCTGCAGAACATCTTTTGAAGAACATACCTATATGAGTGTGATTGTTAACGACGCAATCTATGAGAGTAGGGTGCTCTCTAGTAAACTCATGAAAGGTCTCGGAGTATGACGCATAAGCTCGACCCGCGGGGAAGTCCTACGGTAGCCTAGTATCGATCAAACCTCTGTGTGAATCTAGTTTCGCAGAAAACTTGCAGTTCAAGGCCTAGTACACTGTTCAAGTTGCTCACTAGTGTAACATAGAGTTCTATGTGGAAGTTCAAGTTAACAGTCTCCACTGCAGTATCGGTATATAAAACAGTGTTTTGGAACGAAAGGCAAAATTTGTGTGCCTCCGGGATCTGGTGGGGGATTGCTGGAATTTTGTTCAATTATTTGGGTCAGCCCAATATATAATTCCTAATAAATCCTAGAGGCCCACGCAGCCCATTTGTGCAAGGCAAGAGGTGGAAATGTTTAGTCCCACATTGCTAGTTTAGTGGGAGTTGGACCTCCTTATAAGGGAGGACGTTTCCACACATGTATGAGCTTGAGAACAATAGAGACATACACGTGCGCTCCTCCTCCTCCGCCGCCCGCCTCGTCACGACACGCCGCGGGTTGCGGGAATGAGCCGAGCCAAACTAATTTTTTTCCACGCACGACTGGTATTTAAAAGTCCACTCGGAGAAGCTGAACGTTTTGCTAGTGGATATTGAAACTGAACGCTGCAGTTTCGCTGCTGTTTGTTCGTTTTGTATCCCTCGCTGGTCTCTCGCCTTCTTCTCCTGCTCCTATAAAAGAGAGGTCGCTCCTCTCCAGAAGAACGCATCAGAAGTTCCTATCGCCACTGGTTCCTTTCTCTGTGCTGCTGCTACGTTCTTCCTCATCCTGTCTTGCAGCGTGCACCGTTCGTCGGGACAGTAAGCCTCCGAAACTCCGTCTGTTCGAGTCCTGTACGGGAGAAGGGCGATAAGGTTTTTGGGGAGCGCTCAGCGCGACTGCTGGCTTCCATCACGGACACCGACGATTTCTTCCCGGACGACGACTACTTCCCTGACGTCGACCACCTCTCTGGTAACATGGCCAACGACAACGCCAACACCAATTCTGCTGCTCCAACACAGTACGTACTCATGTTGTTCTACTTTTTGCTATAGCATCTCTTCTAGATATGTACCGTGTCTTCTCATCACTTCCTATGGTACCTTGTCTATATAGAACGGTTATGTATATGTTCTTTTCTAGATCATATGTGCACCTCTCTTCTGTCATTTCATCTCTATATTGCATGTCTTTTTCCGTCTTAGTTATGGTGGTTAGGTTTATCCTAGCTTTTCTTTTAATAAAATCCTTTGGTAAATTGCTCATATTTCCAACAGTTTCTTTACTTTGAAGCAAAAATGATGGATTCGAACGAGGAGTACTTCTACGCCAAGTTAATGGATTCATCTTTGTCAAGATGACAAAGATGAGAATGAAGCAACGATGACAAGGGTAATTCATGGAAAAAAATATGGAGGAGTATGTTCTCAACTACCAGGTTTTAACAAAGAAACAATGAGTGTTGAATGGGAATAGGACACATGGGCATAAGATGTTATATGACTACTACCTTACCTCCGATGCGCTACTTGAGCCCTATTCCGACGCCAATTTCGGATGCATCAACATTTTAACACACATACCATGATGGCATGCCCTATGATGATTGCTTCAAGCCGAATAAGGATATCCTTGTCCATGTTGGGTTCTCTAGTTTAAAAAATTGCTTTATTGCACGATAGCAAGGTGCTAGAAAGCATGTGGAGAGGTATTTCAAGTGCTTCAAGCATCTTTTGTTGTTCGTAGTTCTATTAAGCATTGAGATTTAAAGACATTATGGGAGGTTGTTGGGTGTTCATGCTTAACATGATTGTGAAGGATGAGGTTGTAGGAATTCACCATGGTCTATAATTTAAAAGGGATGGATGATGTTGATGATGGGTTCGCCATTATCAGGCATGAGGGTCGTCCCTGTTTATTTGTCCGGCCAGGGGCTAATACACTCAAGAAATTTGTACACACACACACAAGATTTTTTCCCAAGATCAGGTCACCCAAAAGGTGTAACACCCTACGTCCTACTTCCTACGATAAAGCCCCCCCCCCCCCGCTTTATGGAATAAAGTAACCATCCGATACATCCAACTCGCTAGGATTGCAGGATAATCAAGCCCAAAAGAAAAAAATGAGAGAAATAAAGAGAAAAAAATGCCGACACCGACAGATCAATGAAGCGAAGATAATCGGCAACCGTTGCACCCTTAAAACAGAAATTCCATCGTGCTCCTAGCGCCCCGAAGCATCGCGTACCAAGCAACACCTTCAAGAAAGAATGCAGCGAAGACGACGACGACGACACCGCTGCTACCTGGACAAGTCCTAGGGTTTCCCTTAATACATGTAAGGCAGTGGGGGAAGGGGTATACCCAACGCCCTTCATGAAGGTCTGACGTCACCCATAGGCATCACCGTGTTGATGCTGGACGAGCCAGCAGGGAATTCTCCTAGCCCAAAACAACCACCATCACCACCCCGAATTATCCGTAGTGCACCACCCAACCAGCCTCCCACGAGCATATGCCACCACGATCACGAACAAACTTCACCATCTCACTAAGGTCACTGAGACGAGGCCTGGAGGGAGGGAGAGGATACACTAGGCTCATGGGCATCTGCAACTTAGGCGATGGGGGGTAACGGCCCGCACCGCCATCACAGAGCCGACCAAACGCGACCATGAGGACCTACTAGCCCCCCGCTTGCCCAACCGGGCCCAAATGGGTCTAAAAGCCCACTGCCAGCCCGCTGCAACACGCCGATCGACAAAGCCACCACCACCCACACACCAGTGTCGCCTTGCTACCACCACTAGCGTGTCACGCAACCACAATCTGAACAGTCGGCCCGCCCCAACCCAGATGGGGCCCAAAAGGGCCTAGATTTGGGTCAAGAAGGCACCACCAGCCAACACACCATCACGCCGACCCGCGGCCAAGGGATGCGCCGCCGCATCAAGGGCACCGGATGCCCACGTGATCCCTGTAGTCGAGCCACACTGTCGCTAGCCGAGTAGCACCGCGGCCATTAGGCCCCCGTGCCCCCCGACGCGTGCGGGGAAAGATCTGCCCGCTGCCGCCAATGTCGCATTGGCAGGGGCCGACATACCATGCTGGCGGTGTAAGGGGAGAATGGTAGGGAGGGGCTAGACGAGAGGGAGGATCTAGGGTTTGCTCGTCGCCTGGGGGGAGCGAGCGAACCGGTCAAAAGCTCGTGCTTCTAGTCCTTCGTATGTTTATACTACATGACTCGTTGCCCCATTGTCGCAAAGATCAAGTACAACCACGTAGACAAGGAAGGATGAGTCTGTCCATGTATATAGTTGGAGCTGGAGCAGATCAGGCCACTCGAGGTTCGTTAAGAGCATCTACAATCGGACCCCTCAAGTCCTCCTCAAATGCCCGGACAGGCCGCCCGGTCACCGCCCGCTCACAAAATTGCAACCCAAGCGGGCCTATCAAACCAGCCTCAAACGCCCGGGCTGACCAGCACCCCCCATTTTCAGCCCAAAAATGCGGCACATATGGGGGAGACCGAGCGTGCGCGGGCACGCGTGCCACATCGGCCTGACGGCTTGGCCCCATGCGGACTCGCCGGGAAACCCAATTGTCCACGGGCGCCTCAACCGTGAGCGCGGTGTGAACGACGCGTGGCGTCACTCCGGCTACCCGCCCGAGGTCGGGGCTGATTATTTGATACGTCTCCAACTTATCTATAATTTTTAATCGTTCCATGTTGTTATATTATTATTCTTGGATGCTTTAGATCATTTTAAAACTTTATAGAATTTTTTGGGACTAACGTATTGACATAGTGCCTTGTGCTAGTTGCTGTTTTTTGCTGTTTTTTCCTTCAAAGAAAATCAATATCAGTTATGGTCCAAATGCCACGAAACTTTACAGAGATTTTTTCCGGACCAGAAGGAAACTTGGGAACCAAGGATGATCACCAGAGGAGGCCCAGGCTACCCACTAGGCACCAGGGCACGCCCAAGGCCCCTAGCGCAGCCTGGTGTCTTGTGGGGGCTTCGAGCGCCTCCTCCACCGCCTCTCAGCTCTATAAATATCCTGATATTCCAGAAATGAGAGAGGAGTGAATGAAAAATCATTTCAGCTGCCGCAAGTTCCAGAAGCCATGAAATCCAATCTACACTACTAGGGAAAAGCCTAGTAGTAGCGCGGTTTTTAGGGCTATCAGTAGCGCGGAGTACCGCGCTACTCATACGACACTATAGCTAATGCTTATCTGTAGCGCTTTTTGGCCCGTGCTACTGCTATAGCTACTTAGCAGTAGCGTTGTCCATACCAGCGCTACTGCTAGGCGGCTTAGTAGTAGCGTCTTTTATTTTCAGCGCTAAAGGGCGCTACTACTATATTTTCACATATCTTTTTTTGCTACGTATTTGCGATGTTTTTATATGGTGTTATATGATGAGCATATTGCCAATTTATGATATGATTATAAGATACATACTGGGAGGTGTTCCATGCAATAACATACACACATCAAATATATGACAATAACTCATCGTCATCTTACTCATTTAACAACTCATCAACATGAAAGTCGGGGTTCCTCGATCAAGAACACACATGAAAGTCATACAAGGAACAATGACAAACCAAAATATAACCGATATTATCACTAATACATCTCAAATACTATCGTATAATATCACTAATACAAATCCAGTTGATGTCTCACGGCACAGGTGGTGGCAACCCAAAAGACAAGATAACCAATATAATCACTAACACATCTTGAATATTATCATATAATATCACTAATACAAATCTAGTTGACGTCTCACGGTGCAGGCGGTGGCAACCCAAAGATAAGGAACCATCACCGGATCATAGCTCAGGTGATGTCCTTGAAGAACCTAACAGGTATTGGAGAACCTGGCATCCAACGCAGTCATGTAGCGACGAACGTGCTTGTCCTCCTCCCTACACGGCGACATACCACCTCTGTGGGGGCCGGCTACCTCAACACCGATAGTGGCCCACGTGACCATCACCAAAGAATCTCCGGGTCGACGACAAGACCCGAATTCCTCACCAAGGTATGCGCCCCACAAGGTAGCACCTCCCAGTGCTAGCCCGGCGGAGCCCAGTCCCGGACATGGCGCCAATCAAGCAGGCTCTCGCCAACCACTCGACAATGAGGATGCGGGCCGGGCATCGTCAATGTCGAGACAAATTCCTATGAGAAAATTTTCTTATTGTTTAACCTTTTACTTTCTAGTTATCATTTATACAGTAATCATCTCATTTTAATTTAGCTAGCACCCACTACCTATTTTTCTCAACATACAAGTATGACACCAAATATACAATAATAAAACACAATGTATATATATATATTGCAAATATTTCCGCAAAAACGTTCGGGGCTTGAGAAAATAAAATGCATAATGACATAAACTGGCCTATGTTTTGCATGAACGTTGATTCATTCCTGGTGCAGCAAATCCCGTGCACTCGATATGTCCTAGTTTGTAGCACAAGTCATCCCGAAATTCACGAAAAAAATTCGGCATGACCTTTGCTAAAAAGTGGACAAATCGAGCACCTGAAATTTGTCGGAACAGAAATGAATCAACATTCCGGCAAAACATAGGCCACTCGGCTTCATTCCCTGGAAACAACAAAAAGGCCACTTGGGTATCCATCTCTCTCCCTCTCCCTCCCCCTCTCCCTCCCTCTCCATCTCTCTCTCCCTCTCTCACTAAGTACATTGCCCTAACATAACCTAACTAACAACATTTCACTAAGTACACTGCCCTCTCCCTCTCTCACTAAGTACTATATAAATTGCTCTAACATAACCTAACTAACAACATTTTGCTCTAACATAACCTAACTAACAACATTTTCACTAAGTACATAACTTAACATAACCTAAGTACTATATCAATTGCTCTAACTAGGGTTCATAACTAGGGTTCATAAGTAAGGTTCACCTTAGTTAATTCTTAGGGTTCATAACTAGGGTTCATAACTAAATTAACCTAGAGAGGAGGGGTGGGGCTTACTGATACATCCATTTTGCATCATGCTTTCATGTTGAAATTTATCTCTTTATGGACTGTTATTATACTTTGTGGAACCATACTTATGCCTTTTCTCTCTTATTTTTCAAGGTTGATTTGAAGAGGGAGAATACCAGCAGCTGGAATTCTGGACTAGGAAAGGAGCAAGTCTGAGTCCTCTATTCTGCGCAACTCCAAATGCCCTGAAAATCAATGTGGATTTTTTTGGGAATATATAAAAATACTGGGCGAAAGAAGTGTCAGACGGGAGCAGCCAGGGGCCCACAAGCCTGGTTGCCGCGGCCTACCCCCTGGCTTCGGCAACAGGGCTTGTGGGCACCCTGGTGGCCCACTGGCCCCCTCTTTTGCTATATGAAGGGTTTCGTCCGGAAAAAAATAGGGTGGAGCTTTGTCGTGGATTCTCCGTTGCCACGAGGCGGAACTTGAGCAGATCCAATCTAGAGCTCCGGCAGGACGATCTTGCCGGGGAAACTTTCCTCCCGAAGGGGGAAATCGTCTCCATCGTCATCACCAACACTCCTCTCATCGGAGGGGAGTCATCTCCATCAACATCTTCATCAGCACCATCTCCTCTCCAAACCCTAGTTCATCTCTAGTAACCAATCTCCGTCTCGCGACTCCGATTAGTACTTGTAAGGTTGCTAGTAGTGTTGATTACTCTTTGTAGTTAATGCTAGTTGGATTACTTTGGTGGAAGAGTTTATGTTCAGATCCTTGATGCTATTCATTACACCTCTAATCATGATTATGATTATGCTTTGTGAGTAGTTACTTTTGTTCCCGAGGACATGGGATAAGTCATGCTGATAATAGTCATGTGAATTTGATATTCGTTCGGTATTTTGATATGTTGTATGTTGTCTTTTCCTCTAGTGGTGTTATGTGAACGTCGACTACATAACACTTCACCATCTTTGGGCCTATAGGAAGGCATTGGGGAGTAGTAAGTAGATGATGGGTTGCTAGAGTGACAGAAGCTTAAACCCCAGTCTATGCGTTGCTTCGTAAGGGGCTGATTTGGATCCACTAGTTTAATGCTATGGTTAGACGTTGTCTTAATTCTTCTTTCGTAGTTGCGGATGCCTGCGAGAGGGGTTAATCATAAGTGGGATGCTTGTCCAAGTAAGGGCAGTACCCAAGCGCCGGTCCACCCACATATCAAACCATCAAAGTAACGAACGCGAATCATATGAACATGATGAAACTAGCATGACAGAAATTCCCGTGTGTCCTCGGGAGCGTTTTTCCTCTTATAAGACTTTGCTCAGGCTTGTGCCTTGCTACAAAAGGTATTGGGCCACTTTGCTGCACCGTTTCTACTACTTGTTACTTGTTACTTTTCGCTTGCTACATTTCACCTCACTACACCATCACTTGTTACCGCTACTTTCAGTGCTTGCAATTATTACCTTGCTGAAAACCGTTTATCAGAGCCTTCTTCTCGTTGTTGGGTTCGACACTCTTACTTATCGAAAGGACTACGATTGATCCCCTATACTTGTGGGTCATCACTTACCGAGAGGCAGGGGCATTGAGGGTGGCTCAAGGGAGACAGTGGTGTGGAGGGTGGCTCTGGTGGCGGTGATTCAGCTCTGGTGATGGCGAGGGAGGCAGGGGCGGTGAGGAGCGGACGAGGGTGGGTCCGAGGGCGCGCGACTCCAATGGCGGCGATGGCACGCGGCTCCGATGGTGGCGATGGCGCGTGGCTCCGGTGGCGGCTCCGGTGATGGCAACGGAGGGAGAGCTTGAGGGCGACGAGGGAGCAGGGGCGGCGAGGGAGAAGTTGGAGCAGGGGCGGTGAGGAAGAATGGGGAATTGGGGGGAGGGATGCCCGCGTGCGGGGGAAAGTCAAACTTAGTAGTAGCGCGGTTCTAAGAAGAGTGCTACTACTATTACAAGCCTGCGAGCAACGGTTAGAACAGTCATAGTAGCAGCGCATTTTATTTGAGCGTGCTACTACTATTTGGGTAGCAGTAGCAGGCTCGTTCGCCAGACCCTACTGTTATTTAGCAGTAGCGTTTTCTTTTAACACGCGCTACTGCTAAGATTCTGTGTATAAGGTTTTTCCTAGTAGTGCTAGAGCCCATTGCGGAGAGAAACATGATCATGGAGGGGTACATAATCCTCATTGGTGCTCCTCTGATGATGTGTGAGTTGTTCATACCATACCTACAGGTCCGTAGGCAGTAGCTAGATTGCTTTCTCTCTCGTTTTTCTTCTCAATACAATGGTCTCTTCGAGGTCTATTTAATGTAACTCTTTCTACTGCGGTGTGTTTGTTCGGATCCGATGAATTGTGAGTTTATGAACAGATCTATGAAATTGTATTCATGCTTGTTTATTATAGCCTTGTATTTCTTCTCTAATATTTGCTTTTTGTGTGGCCAACTTGATCTTCTATCTTGCAATGGGAAGAGGCGCTTTGTGATGGGTTTCGTCTTGTGGTGCTCAATCTTAGTGACAGAAAGAGACATGACACGCATGTATCGTTGCTATTAAGGATAAAACGATGGGGTCTATTCCTACATGAATAGATCTTGTCTACATCATGTCATCGTTCTTAAGGCATTACTCTTTTTCTCCATGAACTCAATACACTAGCTGCATGCTGGATAGCGGTCGATGTGTGGAGTAATAGAAATAGATGCAGGTAGAAGTCGGACTACTTGTCTTGGACGTGATGCCTACATACATGATCATTGTCTTGAATATCGTCATAATTATTCTCTGTTCTATCAATTTCCAAACAGTAATTTGTCTACCCACCGTTTGCTATTTTCTTGAGAGAAGCCACTAGTGAAACCTATGGTCCCCGGATCTATTTCACATCATCTCTTTGCAATCTCTACTTTGCTATTTGCATTTCTATTTTATTTTCTCTTTTATTTTCAGATCTATATTATCAAATAACCCAAACATACCTTGCTACATTTTATTTGCTATCACTTCTATTTGCATCTATCAATCTACCTTTACCTTACCCACAAGGGATTGACAACCCCTACACGCGTTGGGTTGCTAGGATTTTCTATTTGTGTGCAGGTACCGCTTACATAGTCTTGTGGATATTCCTACTGGATTGATACCTTGGTTTCATAACTGAGGGAAATACTTGTCGTACCTTTGCTACATCACCCTTCAATCTTGAGGGAAACCAACGCAAAGGAGAGGGGAGTCAAGATTTCTGGCGCCATTGCCGGGGATGATCAAGTGAAGATCTATCAGGTCCCGACACATAAATTGTCATCTCCTTCCAATTACATTATTTGTCATTTGCCTCTCATTTTCCTCTCCCCCACTTCACAAAATTTTGCCTTTTTTATTTGACTTTTTCCATTTGCCTTTTTCTTGCTTGCTTCCATTACCTTCATGTCAACACTCGAAAACAGAAAAATAAAGAGGAGAAATAAAGACATATGGATCCTCATCCACTTTCTAATATTTTCAAAAGATCTAACTATCTTGAACCAATTGCTAGTGAATTGAGTGCTCATGATTATTTTTGTTAAGCTTTGGTTGAAAATCGTAAATGTGAATATTGTGATGAAGTGTTAAAAGAAGAAATTTATGAAGTGATTCATGATATCTCCTTGAATGAAAAAACACGATTGCAATGATGTTATTATAAATTCTATTAATGTCAATCATGCTAATAATATGCAAAACTATAAGATCGGGGATGGCAATTTTGTCATGTCCACTACTCAGTGTAATGATCATGATTGGGGTGATGCTTCTTATTATCTTGAAAAATTATTTAATTCTCGTGATGAATATGATATTGGTAATATTTTTTGCAATATTATTGAAGTGGATTTGGAATAGTGTCAACTTTAGGTAATAATGATCCCACTATTTTGGACAATTATCTATCGCATGAAATTTTTGATAAAAGTGGGTTTGGAGTGGCCATGACTTTAGTTAATGTTAATCCCACTACCTTGGAAGATTATAAGACTTTTATGCATGTGGATCATGAAGAGGATATTTTATTTGATAGCTATACTATTGAATTTGAATATGATAATACATGTAATTATTATGAGAGGGAGAAATATGGTTATATAAATATTCATGTTACTAAATATCTCTCTTCATGTTGAGATTGTTATTGTTTCTTTCTTCTTCCATGCATATGTTAGATATTTCTTTTCTTGATATTTTTGTGCCTATGAAATGCCTATGCATAGGAAGTATGTTATACTTAAATTTATTTTAATTATTATACATGATGCTCTCTTTGTGTTTCAACTACTATTTTTCATGTGAGCATCAATAAAATCTCAAGCCTACCTTAATGGCTATAAAGAAAGAGCTTGTTGGGAGGCAACCCAATGGATAAATTATATTTTTCACTTTTGCTTTCTGTTCTTGAGTGTTTGCACAATTATGGTAATGTTATAATTGTGTCTTTTTATGTTTTATTTAGTTTTTGCGCCAAGTAGATCCTTTGGAATCATGTGGGGTGTTAGTTTCTTTAATCCTGTTAAAACTGAAACTTTTGTGTCCAGTAGAAAATATCCTAAAAATCACAAAAGGGTCAAAATTGTCTACAATTTTTACACAAGATTGATATACAAATTCCCTATGATGTTCTAAATTTTATGAATTTTTGTAGTTACAGAAGTATGGGTAAAATTCGAGTCATCGCATACTGTTCCTTTTTGTAGAACAGTCATTACATATTGTTACTGGATCTTTGTAGGCAGGATAGGGCAAGGAAGGATGCTCCATTGAGGCTCAAAACAGGGTGCAAAGGAATGTGTATGTGATGATTCCACCCAAACCTTTCTGAAGCGGACCTCCTCTTAATAGTACGGCTTTTCCTACGACTCAAATCCACCGACAACGAAACGTAAGAGAGAAAGTCGTCTTCATATCAATACACCGAGGGGCATGAATCGTCTTTGTGCTAAATGAAGAAATAATTGATAGGCTTTGTGCACACAATTAGTCCGCAAACACAATGTCATCAATCACCAAAACCACTTTGGTAGAAATATGACCTTACAATCTGCCCCTTTTTGGTGGATTGATGACAACATGGGATTTGCATAGAAGCTAAATATGAGAAAGAATGCAAACCCCACTCTCTACAACATATAGAAGGGCTCCCCCTAGATGTGTGCACTATTTAAGTATGCTTTTGGAATGCAAAGTGGACACACTCGGATCAACACTCCCTCTATATTTTATAGACACACACTACTTGCACTTAAGGGAAACTTAAAGTAATATAGTCGTAGGAAGTGATGGAGCATTAACAATAGGGCACAAGATAAGCATCTCACAAACTTAAGATATACGATAAAATTAAGGTAGCATATGTTGGAAATATGCCCTAGAGGTAATAATAAATTAGTTATTATTATATTTCCTTGTTCACTATAATCGCTTGTTATCCATGCTAGAATTATATTGATTGGAAACTCAAATACATGTGTGGGTACATAGACAACAATGTGTCCCTAGTGAGCCTCTGATAGCCTAGCTCGTTGATCAAAGATGGTCAAGGTTTCCTGGCCATAGACATCAGTTGTCATTTGATAATGGGATAACATCATTAGGACAATGATGTGATGGGCAAGACCCAAACTATGAACGCAGCATATGATCGTGTCAGTTTATTTCTACTATTTTCTACATGTCAAGTATCGGTTCCTATGGCCATGAGGTCATGCAACTCACTGACATCGGAGGAGTACCTTGTGTATATCAAACATCGCCACATAATTGGGTGACTATGAGAGATCGATAGAAGAGGTGTCTAGAGGGAGGGGTGAATAGACTACTTGCATAAATTAAAATCCTAGCCTTTTCCCAAATTAATGGTTGGCAGACTTTAGCGATTCTAACAACTTTAGTGCACCCTACACATGCTAGTCAGCAAGTATGGTGATACGTCTCCAACGTATCTATAATGTTTTATTGTTCCATGTTATTATATTATCTGTTTTGGATGTTTTATATGAATTTATATGATGTTTTATATTATTTTTGGGACTAACCTATTAATCTAGAGCCTAGTGCCAGTTTCTGTTTTTTCCATGTTTTTGAGTATTGTAGATAAGGAATATTAAACGGAGTCCAAACGGAATAAAATCTCCGGAAAGTTTTTTTTAGACCAGAAGACACGAAACAGACTTGGAGCAGGGGGCAAGGCAATTGTCGGCAGGCCACAAGCCTGTAGGGCGCGCCTTGGGGGGTGGCCGCACCCCTGGTTTGTGGTCCCCCTGCAGGTCTCCTAACCCTATTCTTTGGCCTATAAATTCCCAAATATTCATGTATCGCAAAAAAGAGCCACGAAAATACTTTTACGCTGTCGGGAGCCTCTGTTCCCGAGAGATCATATCTAAGAGCCTTTTGCGGTAATCTGACGTTGAGGGAATTGATCACAGAGGGCATCTACATTAAGTCCATTGCCCCTCTGATGATGTGTGAGTAGTTCACCACAAACCTACGGGTCTATAGCTAGTAGCTAGATGGCTTCTTCTCTCTCGTTGATCTTCAATACCATGTTCTTCATGATCTTCATGGAGATCTACCCAATCTAATACTCTTTTGCGGTGTGTTTGTCGAGATCCGATGAATTGTTATTTTATGTTTAGATTATCTATGAATATTATTTGAGTCTCTTCTAAATTCTTATATGCATAATTTCATATCTTTGCAAGTCTCTTCGAATTATTTGTTTGTTTGGCCAACTATATTGGTAATTCTTGCAATGGGAGAAGTGCTTAGTTTTGGGTTCTATCTTGCGGTGTCCTCACCCAGTGACATAGTAGGGGTAGCGAGGCACGTATTGTATTGTTGCCATCAAGTGTAAAAAGATTGGGTTTTCATCATATAGCTTGAGTTTATCCCTCTACATCATGTCATCTTATTTAGTGTGTTACTCTGTTCTTCCTGAACTTAATACTCTAGATGCAGGCAGGAGTCGGTCGATGTGTGGAGTAATACTAGTAGATGCACAATCGTTTCGTTCTACTTGACACGAACGTGATGCCTATATGCATAATCATTGCCTTCGATATCTTCATAATTATTCGCTTTTCTATCATTTGGTCAACAGTAATTTGTTCACCCACCGTATTATTTTCCTTTATGAGAGAAGCTTCTAGTGAAACATATGGCCCCCGGGTCTATTTTCCAGATTATATTTTCAGATCTATAAACCAAAGATACCAAAAATACTTTGCTGCAATTTATTTACTTTTGTTTTACTTTCATATCTTTCAATATTTTATACTTATCTCTATCAGATATCATCCTTGCAAATTACTCTAAAGGGGTTGACAACCCCTTTATAGCATTGGGTGCAAGTGTTTGATTATTTGTGTAGGTACTACTATTGGAGCCTTGCATGTTCCTCCTACTGGATTGATACCTTGGTTCTCAACAAACTGAGGGAAGTACTTATCTACTTCGCTGCATCACCCTTTTCTCTTCAAGGGAAAACCAACGCAAGCTCTAGAGGTAGAAAGAAGGATTTCTGGCACCGTTCCCAAGGATGATACATAGCAAGATCACGCTTACCAAGTACCCATCACAAATTGATCTCTTGCATTTACATTATTTTCCATTTGCCTCTCGTTTTACTCTTCCCCACTTCTAAAACGATTTTCCGAAAATACCAAAAAGATTTGCCTTTTTATTCGCCATTTTTCGTTTGTCTTTTTGTTTGCTTGCTTGTGTGCTAGATTGCTTGCTTTGTCATGATAACTCAAGAGAATACCAAATTATGTGATTTTTTTCACTACTATAAGTAAACATATTTCTACAGACGGTTCTGTTTTTCACAGATTCTGTTTTCTTTGTGTTGTTTGCTTATTTTGATGAATCTATGGGTTGTATCAGGGGGTATGAACCATGGAGAAGTTGGAATACATTAAATATTACATCAATATAAGTAACGAATGAGTTCACAACAGTACCTGTAGTGGTGATTTATTTTTCTTATACTAACGGATCTCATGAGTTTTCTGTTGAGTTTTGTGTTGTGAAGTTTTCAAGTTTTGGGTAAAGATTTGATGGACTATGGAATAAGGAGTGGCAAGAGCCTAAGCTTGTGGATGACCAAGGCACCCCAAGTCATATTCAAGGATACCAAAGAGCCTAAGCTTGGGGATGCCCCGGAAGGCATCCCCTCTTTCGTCTTCAATCCATCGGTAAATTTACTTGAGGCTATATTTTTATTCACCACATGATATGTGTTTTGCTTGGAGCGTCTTGTATGATATGAGTCTTTACTTTTTAGTTTGACACAATCATCCTTGCTGCACACACCTCTTCAGAGAGAGACATCCACTGAATCATGAATTTATTAGAATACTCTTTATGCTTCATTTATATCTTTTGAGCTAGGCAATGTTGCTCTAGTACTTCACTTATATCGTTTAGAGCACAGTGGTGTTTTGTTTTATAGAAATTATTAAACTCTCGTACCTCACTTATATTATTTTGAGAGTTCTTTAAACAACATGGTAATTGGTTTAGGTTATGAATTTAGTCCTAATATAATAGGCATCCAAGAGGGATATAATAAAAACTTTCATATCAAGAGCACTGAATATGATGGGAAGTTTGATTCCTTGCATACAGTTTTGAGATGTGAAGATGGTAATACGAGAGTCATGTTAGTAAGTAATTGTGAATTAGAAAAATACTTGTGTTAAAGCTTGTGATTCCTGTAGCATGCAAGTATGGGGAACCGTTAGGTGGTGAAGTCGGAGCATGATTTGTTTAATGATTGTCAACCTTTGTGTGGAAGTCGGGGTCGCGCAATGGTTAACTCCTACCAACCCTTCCCCTAGGAGCATGCATCTAATACTTTGCTTCGATAACTAATAGGCTTTTCAATAAGTATGTGAGTTCTTTATGACTAATGTTGAGTTCATGGATTATAGGCACTCTCATCCTTCCACCTTTGCTAGCCTCTCTAGTACCGTGCAACTTTCGCCGGTGCATTAAACCCAGCTTCCTCAAAACAGCCACCATATATTTTCCTCAATACAGCCACCATGCCTACCTATTATGGTATTTTCATAGCCATCCCGAGATATATTGCCATGCAACACCACCGTCCCGTTTTTATGACACACACCATCACTTCCATATTGCTTATAGAGTCATACTTTGTTCTAGCTATCGAGTTGTAATCTTTCAGTTGTAAGTAGATAAAAGTGTGATGATTTGCATTATTAAAGCATTGTCCCATGTGATAAAAGGATGATGGAAGCTATGATTACCTCACAAGTTGGGCTGAGTGTCCGGACTTTACAAGAAATAAAATAGGCCAGCGAAGCCCAGAAAAAATAGAAGAGGCCAAACAAGCCCACCAAAAATAAAAAAAATGATAGAAAGAGAGAAGGGACAATGCTACTATCTTTTTCCACAATTGTGCTTCAAAGTAGCACGATGTTCTTCATAGAGAGTCTCATATTTTCTCACTTTCATATAACGAGTGGAATTACATCTTTTGCACGACCACTTTGTTTTATTTTTGAGCTTTCATACACTTATAGCTCTAGTGCATTTGTTGCATGGCAATCCCTACTCACTAACATTAATATCTATTGATGGGCATCTCCATAGCCCATTGATATGCCTAGTTGATGTGAGACTATCTTCTCCTTTTTTCTTTCTAACCTCTACCGCACTCTATTCCACCTATAGTGCATTATCCGTGGCTCATGCCCAAGTATTGCGTGAGAGTTGAAAAGGTTTGAGAACATAAAAAGTGTGAAACAATTGCTTGATTTTCATCGGGGTTGTGCATGATTTAGATACTTTGTGTGGTGAAGATGGAGCATAGCCAAACCATATGATTTTGTAGGGAGAACTTTCTAAGACCATGCTATTTCAAAAGGAAGCAAATACCTTATTAGTATGCTTGAAGTATTATTGTTTTTATGTCAATATAGACTTTTGTTTTGAGTCTTATGGATCTGAATATTCATGCCACAATAGAGAATATTACAAGGATAAATATGTTAGGTAGCATTCCACATCAAAAGTTTTTTTTATCATTTACCTACTCGAGGACGAGCGGGAATTAAGCTTGGGGATGCTTCATACATCTCCAACGTATCTATAATTTTTTATTGTTCCATGCTATTATATTATCTGTTTTGGATGTTTTATATGCATTTATATGTTGTTTTATATTATTTTTGGGACTAACCTATTAACCTAGATCCTAGTGCCAGTTTATGTTTTTTCCACGTTTTTAAGTATTGCAGATAAGGAATATTAAACGGAGTCCAAACGGAATAAAATCTCTGGAAAGATTTTCCTTGGACTAGAAGCTAGCAACAGACTTGGAGTAGGGGGAAAGGCAATTGTCGGGGGGCACAAGCCTGCAGGGCGTGCCCTGGGGGTGGTCGCGCCCCCGTGGCTTGTGGGCCCCCTGCAGGTCTCCTAACCCTATTCTTCGGTCTATAAATTCCCAAATATTCCCGTATCTCAAAAAAGAGCCACGAAAATACTTTTACGCCGTCGGCAGCGTCCATTCCTGAGAGATCCAATCTGAGAGCCTTTTCCGGTAATCTGCCGGAGAGGGAATTGATCACGGAGGGCATCTACATCAACTCCATTGCCCCTCCGATGATGTGTGAGTAGTTCACCACAGACCTATGGATGCATAGCTAGTAGCTAGATGGCTTATTCTCTCTCTTTGATCTTCAATACCATGTTCTTCATGATCTTCATGGAGATCTATCCTATGTAATACTCTTTTGCGGTGTGTTTGTCGAGATCTGATGAATTGCGTGTTTACGTTCAGATTATCTATGAATGTTATTTGAGTCTCTTCTGAATTCTTATATGCATGATTTCATATCTTTGCAAGTCTATTCAAATTATTTGTTTGGTTTGGCCAACTAGATTGGTAATTCTTGCAATGGGAGAAGTGCTTAGTTTTGGGTTCAATCTTGCGGTGTCCTCACCCAGTGACATAGTAGTGGTGGCGAGGCACGTATTGTATTGTTGCCATCAAGGATAACAAGATGGGGATTTCATCATATTTCTTGAGTTTATCACTCTACATCATGTCATCTTACTTAATGCGTTACTCCGTTCTTCATGAACTTAATACTCTAGATGTAGGCAGGATTTGGTCGATGTGTGGAGTAATAGTAGTAGATGCAGAATCGTTTCGGTCTACTTGACACGGACGTGAGGCCTATTTGCATAATCACTGCCTTGGATATCTTCATAATTATTCGCTTTTCTATCAATTTCGCGACAGTAATTTGTTCACCCACCGTATTATTTTCCTTTATGAGAGAAGCCTCTAGTGAAACCTATGGCCCCCGGGTCTATTTCCAGATTCTATTTTCATATATATAAACCAAAAATACCAAAAATACTTTGCTGCAATTTTTTTACTTTTGTTTTACTTTCAGATCTATCAATATTTTATACCTATCTCTATCATATATCATACTTGCAAATAACTCTGAAGGGATTGACAACCCCTTTATAGCGTTGGGTGCAAGTGTTTGGTTATTTGTGTAGGTACTACTATTGGATCCTTGCTTGTTCCTCCTAGTGGATTGATACCTTGGTTCTCAACAAATTGAGGGTAATACTTATCTTGTTCACTGCATCACCCTTTCCCCTTCAAGGGAAAACCAACGCTCCACAACATGAATTAGGAGGCTCCCAAGTGATACCTAACCAATCTAGGAGGTACCTCCCTCCAAAAGGTAATATATGTGGTAGAACGATGAACTCCTTGATCTTGTGCTTCTAAAGATACTCTCCTCAACACTAAATCTCTCTCTGTTAGATTTGGCAGGGGTAGGAGAGATTGATCTTGTGGAAAGCAACTTGGGGAGGCTAGAAATCAAGGTTCAAATGATAGGAATGGAATCTCTTGATCTCAACACATGAGTAGGTGGCTCTCTCTCAGAAAAATGGATCTCTCAAGTGTAAGTGTGTTCTGAGTGCTTCCTCTACAATTGAGAGGTAGGTGGAGGGGTATATATAGGCATCTCCCGAAATCCATCCGTTACAACATTATTGCCCAACTCAGTGACACCGAAATTTTAATCTCGGTGGTACCGAGTTGCACTAAATGTGGCAACTTTAAATTCTCAGTGAGACCGATATATGAATCTCGGTGGTACCGATATGATGACCTAGACTAGATTTCCAAACTCGGTGAGACCGACTTCAAACTCGGAATTTCCGAAACTTGATATTAGCTTAACCGAAAGTTGGTCACCCCATCTCGGTGGCACCGATAGGAATGTTGGTTGTACCGAGATGGTGGGATTGGCATAGGATCTATCTAAGTGTAAAATCGGTATAGCCGACTGGGAAATGTTGGTGACACCGATTTTGCATATTTGGCTTGGGATAGATATGTTTTGTGGTAAAGTGGCTGAGTATTTTTGGTGGCTATCTCTAAGAACTTGAGCAACCAATTCATCATAATACCTCATCCCCTTTTAATAGTATTGGCTTTCCTATGGACTCAAAGTGATTTTTCACAAATATAAAATGTAGACTCTTCTTGCTTGAAGCTTGAGCCAATCTCGTTCCTTTATTCATCTAGGGGATTCTCCTCACAATCCTATAGCCAAAGCTCTCTTTGGACCACACCTGAAATATACTAGGTAAAAATGTTGGTCCGAGAGACAATATATGTTGTCATGAATTATCAAAACCACAAAGGGAGCATATGTGCTTTCAGACTATAAAGCTGCTCTACAGGTATCTCCGAGGGTGTTTGTTGAGTTGGCATGGAACAAGACTGGGATTTGCCACTCCCTGTGATGGAGCCATATCTCAGGGCCCACTCGGTAATACAACATAACAACAAGCTTGCAAGTAATGTGACTAAAGAGTTAGCCACGGGATCTTGTATTACGAAACGGGTAAACAGACTTTCCGGTAACGAGATTGAACTAGGTATGGAGGTATCGACGATCGAATCTCGGGCAAGCAACGTATCCATAGACAAAGGGAATTGTATACGGGATTGATAGAATCCTTGACATCATGCTTCGACTGATAAAGATCTTCGTATAATATGTAGGAGCCAATATGGACATCCATGTCCCGCCATTGATTATTGGTCGGAGAGTGTCTCGGTCATGTCTGCATAGTTCTTGAACCCGCAGGGTCTGCACACTTAAGGTTCGATGACGACTTGGTATTAGTGAGTTATGTGTGATGGGAACTGAATGTTGTTCAGAGTCCCATATGAGATCCTGAACATTACGAGGGGTCCAGAATGGTCCGTAGGTAAAGCTTTACATATGGGAAGTCATATTTTGGCTACCGGAAAAGTTTTGAGTTTTTCCAATATTGTACCGAGAAGATTCTAGAAGGTTCCGGAAACTTCCGAAGGAGTCCAGAAGTCCACGAAGGTATCTACCACGTCCCAAGGGTTTTCATGGGCTGAGGGGAGACATCATGGCCTATTGGTCCAACCGTAGAAGTCCCTCAAGGCCCATGTAGTTGGGAAAGGTGGAAAGTCCACCTTTGTATGGAAGGGAAGGAGGGGGACTAGGATTCCACCTCCTCCCCCTTGGTTGCGCCCTAGGACTTGGAGGGGTTGTTCCCTATACCCCTCCACCTAGATATAGATGGGAGGGGCACCCCAAGAGTACACTCGAAGCCCTTGGCGCCCCTCTCTCTCCCTAGATCGTTTTCTCCTCCGTTCGCGGTTTCGGTTGCGCTAGGCCTAGCCCAGCCGGGATAGCACCACCACCATCGCCACAACATCATCGTGTTGCCGGAGAACTCATCTATTACTCCACCCTCGCATGCTGGATCGAGGAGGCATAGGCGTTATCGAGCTGTACATGTGTTGAATGCGGAGGTGTCGTCCGTTCGATGCTCAATCGGGAGTTCGTGGGACGGATCGTGATTGGAGCACGAAGACATACCACTACAGTGGTACCAGACCTAGGTTTGTGCGTAGATGACATCTCGAGTAGAACACAAATGAGTTTCTGGGCGTTGAATGTCAGATTGCTTCCCTCCTTAGTATTTTCTTGATTCAGCGGTATTGTGGGATGAAGTGGTCTGGACCAACCTTATTCATCCACGTAGGAGAGACCGGTTCCATCGAGTGACATGCAACTTGTTGCATATAGATGGCTGAGAGGTGTCTGTCTCTCCTAGTTTAATTGAATAGGAATCGACATAGGCGGTCCTTATAGAAGGTTAAATAGCAACTTTCATATCACCATTGTGGTTTTGCGTAGGTAAGAAGCGTTCTTGCTAGATACCCGTAGCAGTCACGTAAAACATGCAACAACAAATTTGAGGACGCCTAACTTGTTTTTGCAGGGTATGTTTTGATATGGTATGGCCAAAGACATGATGATATATATTTTATGTATGAGATGATCATGTTGTAATAGTTAATATCGACTTGTATGTCGATGCTACGGCAACCAGAAGGAGCCGTAGGGTTGTCTTTAATTATTGTATGACGTGTGTGTCAATCATTAAGCAATGTAATGCTTTACTTTATCACTAAATGGTAGCAATGGTAGTATAAGCTTGGTTGGAGTGACAACCTTGATGGAAACACGATGATGGAGATCACGATGTTGTGCTGGTGATGATGGAGATCATGCCGGTGCTTTGGAGATGGAGATCAAAAGCACAAGATCATAGCCATATCATGTCACTTATGATTTGCATGTGATGCTAATCCTTTTTATGCACCTTGTTTTTCTTAGGACGACAGTAGAATTATAAGGTGATCTGTCACTAAAATTTCAAGATAAAATTGTGTTCTCCCCGAGTGTGCATCGTTGCAAAAGTTTGTCATTTCGAGACACCACGTGATAATGGGGTGCGATAGACTCTACGTTCACATACAACAGGTGCAAGACAGTTTTGCACATGTGGAACACTCGGGTTAAACTTGACGATCCTAGCATGTACAGACATGACCTCGAAAAATAGGAGACCTAAAGGTTGAACATGACTCATATAGTAGATATGATCAACATGGAGATGTTCACCATTGAAACCACCTTATCTCACGTGATGATCGAACATGGGTTGGTGGATTTGGATCATGTCACACTCGAACAACATGAGGGATGTTGAGTTGAGTGGGAGTTATTAAGTAATATGACTAATTGAACTCATTATCATGAACATAGTCAAACTGACTTTGCAAATTATGTTGTAGATTAATAGCTTGCGCTGTAGCTCCCCTATATTTTGATACGTTCCTAGAAAAAACTAAGTTGAAAGATGATAGTAGCAATTATGCGGACTGGGTTCGTAAACTAAGATTGTCCTCATTGCTGCATAGAAGGCTTATGTCCTTAATGTACCGCTCGGTGTGCCCCCCAAGCGTCAATTGTAGATGTTGCGAACATCTGACAGACACGTTTTGATGACTACATGATAGTTCAGTGTGTCATGCTTTACAACCTAGAAGTGAGGCTCCAAAACATTTTGAACGTCACAGAACATATGAGATGTTCCAAAAGCTGAAAATAGGATTTCAGGCTCATGCGCATGTTTAGAGGTATGAGACCTCCGACAAGATTCTTTGCATGCAAAATGAAGAAGAAAGGCTCAATCGGTGAGCATGTACTCAGGTTGTGTGGGTGTTACAATCACTTGAATCAAGCGGGAGTTGATCTTCCACATGAGATAGTGATTGGCATATTTCTCCAAAGTGACTGCCACCAAGCTACTGAGTTTCATGATGAACTATAGCATACCAGGGATGTAGAAGATGGTCCCTGAGATATTCACGATATTTGACTCCGCGAAGGTAGAAATCGAGAAGGACCATCAAGTGTTGATGGTTAGTAAAACCACTAGTTTCAAGAAGGGCAAGGGAAAGAAGGGAAACTTCGAGAATGACAAGTCAGTTGTCGCTCCAATGAAGAAACCCAAGGTTGAACCCAAACCCGAGACTAAGTGCTTCGATTATGAGGGGAACGGTCACTAAAGCGGGACTGGCGTAGATACTTGGTAGATAAGAAGGTTGGCAATGTTAACAGAAGTATATTAGATATACGTGTTGTTGATGTGTACATTACTAGTACTCCTAGTAGCACATGGGTATTATATACCGGTTCAGTTGCTAAATGTTGGTAACCGGAAATAAAAGCTATAGAATAAATGGAGACTAGCTAAAGGCGAGGTGACGATGTGTGTTGGAAGTATTTCCAAGGTTAATGTGATCACCATTGCACGCTCCCTCTACCTTCGAGATTAGTGTTGAACCTAAATAAATGATATTTGGCGTTTGCGTTGAGCATGAACATGATTAGATCGTGTTTATTGCAATGTGGTTATTCATTTAAGTCAGAGAATAATGGTTATTCTGTTTACATGAATAATACCTTCAAATGCCATGCACGCTATGTGAATGGTTTATTGAATCTCGATCGTAGTGATACACACGTTCATAGTATGTATGCCAAAAGATACAAAGTTAGTAATGAGAGTATCACTTACTTTTGACACTACCGCTTAGGTCATATTGGTATAAAACGCATGACGAAGATCCATAGTAATGGATCTTTGGGCTCACTCAATTTTGAATCATTTGAGACATGCGAACCATGCCTATTGATATAAATGCATGAAGAAACTCCATGCGGATGAATCACTTGAGACATTTAAACCATGCCACATGGGCAAGATAACTAGAGGCCTCGTTTTCAAGTGAGATGGAACGAGCAAGTGACTTATTGGAAATAAAATTTTTTGATGTATGCAGTCCAATGAGTGCCGAGGCACGTAGTGGATATCATTATGTTCTTAGTTCACAAATTATTTGAGTAGATACATGTGTATTTACTCGATGAATTATGACTCTGAAATATTGAAAGAGTAAGCAATTTTAGAGTGAAGTTGAAGATCTTCGTGACAAGAGGATGAAATGTCTATGATATGATTGTAGAGGTTGCAAGTTTGATGTACATTTAAGACAATGTGGAAATTCTTTCACAACTCATGCCACCTAGAACACCATAGTGTGATGGTGTGTCCAAACATCGTAGCCGTCGCGCCCTATTGGATATGGTGCATACTATGAGATCTCTTATTGAATTACCACTATCGTTTTGGGGTCATGTGTTAGAGACAACCACATTAAATTTAGATAGGGCATCATATAATTACGTTGAGATGACACCGTATGAATTATGGTTTTGCAAGAAACCTAAGATGTCGTTTCTTAAAGTTTGGGGTTACGACCCTTATGTCAAAAGGATTCACCCTGATAAGCTTGAAACCAAAGCACATAAATGCTTCTTCATAGGATACCCAAAGGAAACAGTTGGGTATACCTCCTATCTCAGATCCTAATGCAAAGTGTATGTTGTTAAAACGGGTCCTTTCTCAAGGAAGAGTTTCTCTCGAAAGAATTGAGTGGGAGGATGGTGGAACTTGATGAGGTTTTTTGAACCATCACTTCAACTAGAGAGTAAAAGGGCGCAGGATGTTGTTTGTGTGGCGTCTACACCAGTTGAAGTGGAAGCTGATGATGGTGATCATGAATCTTCGGATCAAGTTACTACCAACCTTGTAGCTCGACAAGGACATGTACTTCTCCAGAGTGGCACGGTAATCCTGTCTTGAAGGTCATGTTGTTGGACAACAATGAACCTATGAGCTATGGAGAAGCGATGGTGGGATCGGATTCCAACAAATGGCAAGAGACCATGAAATACGAGATGGGATCCATGTATGAAACCGAAGTGTGGACTTTGGAAGAACTACTTGATGGTCGAAAGTATATTAAGTACAAATGGATCTTTAAAAGGAAGATAGACAATGATGGCAAGTGTCACCATTTAGAAAGCTCGAATTGTCACAAAGAGGTTTTCGACAAGTTCAAGGAGCTAACTATGATGAGACTTACTCACTCGTAGCGATGCTAAAAGTATGTTGGAATTATATTAGCACTTGCTACATTTTTCAATTATGAAATTTGGCAAATGCATGTCAAAACATTGTTTCCTTAATGGTTCCCTTAAGGAAAGGTTGTATGTGATACAACCAAAAGGTTTTGTTGATCCTAAGGATGCCAACAGGTATGCATGCTCCAGCGATCCTTCTATGGACTGGGGCAAGCATCTGGTAGTTGGAATATATGCTTTGATGAGATGATCAAACCTTTTGGGTTTGTACAAAGTTTATGAGAAACTTGTATTTCCAAGAAAGTGAGTGGGAGCACTATAGGATTTCTGATAAGTATATGTGGTTGACATATTGTTCATCGAAAATGATGTAGGATTTCTGCAAAGCATATAGGGTTATTTTTAAAAAGTTTTTCAAAGGAAAACCTGGAATAAGCTAATTGAAATTTGGGCATCAAGATCTATATAGATAGATCAAGACGCTTGATAAAACTTTCAATGAATAGATACCTTGACAAGATTTTGAAGGAGTTCAAAAATGGATCAGTCAAAGAAGGAGTTCTTGTTTGTATTGTAAGGTGTGAATCTGAGTGAGACTCAAGGCCTGACCATGGCAGAAGAAAGATAAAGGACGAAGGTCGTCCCATATGCTTTAGCCATAGGCTCTATAGTATGCCATGTTGTGTACCGCACCTCATGCGTGCTTTGCCATGAGTGTGTCAAGGGGTGCAAGAGTGATTCAGAATTGGATCACTGGACAATGGTCAAAATTGTCCTTCATAACTTGAGGACTAAGGAAATGTTTCTCGATTATGGAGGTGATATACGGGTTTGTCATAAAAGGTTACGTCGATGCAAGCTTTGACACCAATATGGATGACTCTGAGTAGCAAACCGGATTCGTATAGTGGATCAGTCATTTGGAATAGTTCCAAGTGGAAGCATGATAGCAGCATCTGCAGTATGATCTGCGGATTTGTAAAGTACACATAGAACTGAATTTTGGAGACCCGTTGACTAAAAACCTCTCTCACAAACAAGACAAGATCAAGCCCCAGAAATGTATGGGTGTTAGATTCATTACAATGTAAATCACATAGTGATGTGAGCTACATTATTGACTCTAGTGCAAGTGGGAGACTGTTGGAAATATGCCCTAGAGGCAATAATAAATTAGTTATTATTATATTTCCTTGTTCATGATAATCGTTTATTATCCATGCTAGAATTGTATTGATTGGAAACTCAAATACATGTGTGGGTGCATAGACAACATTGTGTCCCTAGTGAGCCTCTGATAGGCTAGCTCGTTGATCAAAGATGGTCAAGGTTTCTTGGCCATAGATATGAGTTTTCATTTGACCACAGGATCACATCATTAGGAGAATGATGTGATGGACAAGACCCAAACTATGAAGGTAGCATATGATCGTGTCAATTTATTGCTATTGTTTTTTGCATGTCAAGTATCTGTTCCTGTGACCATGAGATCATGCAACTAACTAAAACTGGAGGTTTACCTTGTGTGTATCAAACGTCGCAACGTAACTCGGTGACTATAAAGGTACTCTACAGGTATCTCCGAGGGTGTCTGTTGAGTTGGGAAGGATCAAGACTGGGATTTATCACTCCGTGTGACGGAGAGGTATCTGGGGGCCTAGTCGGTAATACAACATCACAACAAGCTTGCAAGCAATGCGACTAAAGAGTTAGCCACAGGATCTTGTATTACAAAACGAGTAAAGAGACTTGCCGGTAACGAGATTGAACTAGGTATGGAGATAACGACGATCAAATCTCGGGCAAGCAACATACCAATAGACAAAGGGAATTGTATACGGGATTGATTGAATCCTTGACATCATGGTTCGACCGATAAAGATCTTAGTAGAATATGTAGGAGGCAATATGGATATCGAGGTCCCGCTATTGGTTATTGGATAGAGAGTGTCTCGGTCATGTTTGCATAGTTCTCGAACCCGTAGGGTGTGCACACTTAAGGTCCGGTGACGATTTGGTAATAGTGAGTTATGTGTGATCGTAATCGAATGTTGTTCGGAGTCCCGGATGAGATCCCACACATCGAGGAGCTCCGAAATGGTCCGGAGGTAAATATTATATACGGGAAGTCATAGTTTGCCTACTGGAAAAGTTTTGGGTCTTTCTGGTATTGTACCAGTAAGCTTTGAGAAGGTTCCAGAAACTTCCAGAGGAGCCCGGAAGTCCACCGAGGGTTCTACCACGTCCCAAGGGATTGCATGGGATGAGGGGAGACATTGTGGCCTTATTGGGCCAAGCGTACAAGTCCCTCAAGGCCCATGCAGTTGGGAAAGGTGGAAAGTCCACCTTTTCATGGAAGGGAAGGAGGGGGGCTAGGATTCCACCTCCTCCCCCCATGGCTGCGCTGTAGGACATGGATGGTCCGTTTCCCGACGCCCCTCCACCTATATAGTGAAGGGAGGGGTGCCCCAATAGTACAAACAAAGCCCTTGGTACCCCTCTCTCTCCCTAGATTATTTTCTCCTCCGTTCACAGTTTCGGTAGCACTAGGCGTAGCCTTGCCGGGATAGAACCGCCACCGCCGCCACCTCGCAATAGTGTTGCTGGAGAAGACATCTACTACTCCACCCTTGCTCGCTGGATTGAGGACGCAGAGACGTCATCGAGTTGTACGTGTGTTGAACGCGGAGGTGTCGTCCGTTCGGCGCTCGATCGGGAGTTTGTGGGACGGATCGTGATTGGACCGTGAAGACGTACCCCTACATCAACCGTGTTCTTTAACACTTCCGCTCAGCGATCTACGAGGGTATGTAGATACAATCTCTCCTCTCGTAGATGTGCATCTGCTAGATTGATCTTGGTGAGCGTAGGATTTTTTCCCATGCAACGTTCCCCAACAGCATATGTCTCACACCATATGGCGTAGTCTCACAAGAGTCACACACACATAAAAAGCAAAGCAAATGATAAAATATTCCACGAGTGCATAAAGATGGGCAACAAAAAGAACACTCGTGACTCTCGCAAATCCAAACTCTCTCCCTCTTTGGCAGCAAGACGCCAAAATGGACAGAGAAAACAACGAGGATCCAGGAAGGGCGGTAATGTTGAGCATCAATATTCGCCAGACTAAGAGTTTTGTTGAACGGTGCCAAGAGGAGCAGGAGAGCTAGGCAACTCAACATCATAATCCCATGGGCAGTGACGAGCAATCTAGGTGTCTTCATGAGTGAGTTTGTCCTAATAATCTCTCTCAATCGTTAAACCAACATGCCTACCAAGAGCGTTGTGACGACTGATAACCACCTTTTCAGCCGCATGAGCCCTGTACTGACCCTTGGCTCGTAGACAGAAGAGCTTCTTCATCTTCTTCTTGAGCTTTTTATCCCAAGATGGTTCTTCAGTAGGGGGCACAACATGGGAAGCAGTGTCATCTTCAGCCACAAAATCTTCATCAGTCTCTTCAACAACAGAATCCTCATCCATTCCTTCTGGCACATCCTGCTCAGGGGCAGTGTGAGTAACCCACTTGTCCTTCTGCCCAAGCTGCACAACCTTGTGTGATACCAGCTCCCCAGCCTCAAACAACTCGCCAAGGATGGTTTCTGCCCATGTCTTCTCAATTAGAATCATCAGAATGGGCCCATAGATGGGGCGCTTATGCTTAGAAACAGCAGAACAGAGCTCAGACCACATAACATGAGAAACATCCAATGGCTTGACATTTACCTCGAACTTATGAAACTCATAGTAAAGAAGCATATCCACCAAGTATGAGTGAACCTGATCCAGATTCCCAACTCGAGGAAATAGAGTGTGATGGAAGATGCGGTGCATGGTATCTAAAAATGTTTCCAGCACCCAAGTGGACATGCCTATTGTAGATGAGATCTTCTCAATATTGTACGTGTAGAGTGCTTGCTTGTGGGTTGCGGTAGTCTTTTGTGGGGACGGAAACCAAGAGGGTTCTCAATTCCCTTGTCCTCAATGTCAAGCATGTTCTTAAAGATATTCTAGGGAGCATAAAGTAACCTTCCATTTGTCATCCAAGTCAAAGTCATGCCCGCATCAGTTCCCAGATGCACCGTGGGAAAGGAGACATCAATAATATTAGCATCAAAGTCTTTGTTGAACTACATAATGTTGAGAAAGCCTAGTTTTTCACACAAAGAAAGAGCAGTCCCGAAGTACCTGGCATTCAACTGCAAATATTCAACATCAATGGATTTGACATGTGGAACATACATGTTATCCCTTGTCTTCAGAATATCATTATAGACTGACACTTGCTTCGTGTTCCAGAAGGGACAGTTGCGCATAGATTGATCCTGGGGTTCGCCATACAGATAGGACTTGTGGGACATCCAGAAGTCCTTATCATTCAGAGAGGCCATGGATTGAGACTTCAAGGATATAACAGCACGACACTTCCACTTTGACTTGGAAGCAACTTGGCTAGCACTTTCCTCGGGAACATACCCGTGTGGTTTACTTGAGCTATCTGCCTCAGATGAATGGTAACACTTCGTTCTTTCACGACTCGGGTTCGTCCTACGCTCCTCATGAGCAGAGCTACTACCTCATGAGACCCAAAACATAACCAAAGTAAAACACGAGAGTGAATGATGTGCAAAAGATAACAAGAAACCAAGAAAAGGGAGAAAGAGGTGATGAAATAGTAGGAATGAAGTGCACAGACCAGCCCAGAGCGGTAGTACCGCTGCTAGGAGCGGTAATTCCTATAAGAAAATCAAGTGTACTCCCTGGCCACCTTCCACACCATTCACACGTTGCAAATCAAGACTTAAAAATGAGGGATACAACCCATATTGCCCATAACCTAGATCTGAGAAATAGACCAAATGAAGAGAATAATGGGGGCAATACCGGTATCCATGGCAAGAGGAAGGGGTGGCGATTGATTCCACTAGTTGGAATCATAAATGAATGGTCGAAAAAGGAGACCTGCAGTGGCCACCGGAGCAATTGGGTCGCTTGGAGAGAGACACCCACGAGGAGGAGTGGGGATGAATGGGTATGGGGAGTGGAAATTGTCCCTGCATGTGCCTCATAACCCCCTCACGGAGTCACATAAGCAGTAGTACCGCTCGAGAGCAATAGTACCGTTCGGCGGTAGTACCGCTCAGGGCAGCGGTAGTACCGCCCGAGTCGGCCAAAAAACTTGTGGAAAATATAATTCTTGGTACCACAAAGTGATATGAGACATTAAAACATGTCATGGTGATGGTGACACTCCAAGTTGTGAATAAACAAAAAACAGAGAAAAAATAACTTGGAGTGACACAAACAAAAAACAACATGCTCTTGAGAGGCAAATGCCTCAAGTAGGAGGGGGTGGTGGGCGAAGCCACCTATGTTTGAGCCAATTGGTATGGCACCACTAAGATTTTAACCTTGGGCCCAGGACCAAAACTTGACTTTGAAGCACAAGTGTCATCTAAAATGACTATTGTGAAATAATTGGTCGATTTATGCATAATAGGGAGAGGGAGAGTTCATTGGGAGAACAACACTCCCCCTAAATCCACGCCTACATCTAAACAAGATAGTATGATGAGAGTGGTGGGGTGTCCCTAATTTCAATTCACATTGCTCAAATCAATGATATTTAGCTCATGCCTTAACTCGCGAAATATTGCTTCATTCAATGGTTTTGTGAAATATCTGCAAGTTGATCATTAGTGTTTAGGTAAATGAGATCAATTTCCACACGCTTGATATGATCCCGGATGAAGTGGTGACGAATACTAACGTGCTTCGTCTTGGAGTGTTGAACCGGTTTGTTGGAGATCGAGATTGCACTTACATTACCACAATAAAGAGGCACTTTGTCACAAGTGATACCGTAATCCTTTAAGGTTTGCCTCATCCAAAGCAACTGAGCACAACAACTTGCAGCAGCGACATACTCGCCCTCGGTGGACGAGAGAGAAATACAATTTTGTTTCTTGGGAGACCAACTTACCACAGAGCGACCAAGAAATTGGCAACATCCGAAATTTGACTTCCTCTACACATGGTCTCCCTCCCAATCCGAATCCGAGTATACTATGAGATCAAATGAAGCACCTTTGGGATACCATAAGCCAAAGTTTGGGGTATGAGACAAATATCGAAAGATTCATTTGACACCCACATAGTGACTTTCCTTAGGTGCAGATTGAAATCATGCACAAATTCCCACACTCAACATAACATATGGTCTAGATGCACAAAGGTAAAGCAAAGAACCAATCATAGAGCAATATACCTTTTGATCCACAACTTTACCATTGGGATCGATGTCAAGATGGCAGTTGAGAGGCATGGGAGTGTTTGCCTTGGCTGGTTTGAGATCATCCATCTTGGACCTCTTAAGAATGTCTTGAGTATATTTTCCTTGATTTATGAAGGTTCCTTGACTTTGTTGCTTGACTTAGAATCCAAGGAAAAACTTCAACTCTCCCATCATAGACATCTCAAATTCTTTGGTCATTAGTGCGGCAAAATCTTCATTAAAAGCTTTGTTAGGAGAACCAAAGATAATATCATCAACATATAGTTGTCACATGAACAAACTCCCTTTGACCTTCTTAGTAAAAAGAGTGGGGTCAATTTTCCCAATTTCAATTCCACAATCATGTAACATCTTAGCAAGGTGCTCATACCATGCTTGTGGGGCTTGTTTAAGTCCATAGAGTGCCTTATCGAGAACATAAACATGATTGGGGAACTTGGGATCCTTGAACCTCGGGGGTTGCTTGACATATACCAACTCCTTAAGGGGACCTTTTAGAAATGCACTCTTCACATCCATTTTATATAATTTAAAGTTATGATGTGAAGAAAATGCAAGCAACATGTGAATAAATTCAAGGTGAGCAACACGAGCAAAGGTTTCACCATAGTCGATACCCTCGACTTGGGAGTACCCTTGTGCTACCAATCTTTCCTTGTTACAAATGATGACACCATTTTCATCTTGCTTGTTCTTAAAGATCCACTTTGTTCTAATGACGTTGTGGTTCTACTTTGGTCTTGGCACCAATCACCATGCTTTGTTGCACTCGAAGTTGTTGAGTTCGCCATGCATGCCTTCAACCCGGTCCATGTCTTCGAGCACCACTTGTAACTTTAGGGGTTCAATGCAAGAACCAAACGCATCATGGGCATTAAAGTTTGTTAATTGACGATGAGTGGTTACCCCTCTAATCAAGTTGTCGTAGACATTCTCTAACACGTGAGAATTATTTATGAGCTTGGCAGCATCCCTGGCTGCACGTCTTTCTCGAATCTCCTTAGGGGTAAGCTAAGGAGGAACCTTTTTGTGACCTTTACAGCCATTGCAAGCTTGTTCTTTATCTTGAACTTAGTCTTGATCATGAGTTTGGTCTTGATCTTGATCATGCTCTTGATCTTGACCTTGCTCGGAGGTGTCATCTTGATCAAGGACATCACTTGGTGAAGCACTATCATGAGGGTGATCTTCTCCTTGATCTTAATCACAGGGTTGAGGACCTTCGATTTGTTCTTCGGAAGCGTGTGGGTCTTGCATTGGTGATGGTTCCACTTGAGTGGAACATTGTCCTTCTCCTTCTGCCAAAAGGGGTTACTCAACGGGTAGGAAGTGTCCCACACCCATTCTTCTTATGGCTTGGGGAGGAATTTCTTCACGTACATCACACGGACCACTTTACTCCACTTGGGAGCCATTATTCTCATCAAACTCCATGTGACACGTCTCCTCAATGAGTCCATTGGACTTGTTGATAACAGAGTAAGCACGAGAGTTTGTAGCATAGCCAACAAATATGCTCTCTTGCGATCTAGGTTCAAACTTAGACAAACGAGCACCTTTCTTAAGAATGAAACACTTACAACCAAACACCCGCAAGTACTTGAGGTTGGGTGTGTTACTCGTAAAAATTTCATAAGTAGTCTTGTTCAAGCCTTTGCAGAGGTAGAGCCGATTAGATGCATGTCATGCGGTGTTGATAGCTTCGGCCCAAAAGTTATATGGAGATTTAAACTCCGCCATCATGGTTCTTGTCGCATCCATCAATTTTCGTTTCTTCATTTCTGCTACACCATTTTGTTGAGGGGTATACGGTGCGGAGTATTGATGCTTGATTCCCTCGTCACTCAGAAATTCATTGAAGGTGTAATTCTTGAACTCGATGCCATTGTCACTTCTAATCATTAATATCGTTTCCTCATGTTGACGTTGAACTGCATTGGCAAAGTCGACGATAGTTTGCTGGGTCTCACTCTTCCTCTTGAAGAAGTACACCCAAGTATATCTTAAGTAATCATACACTATCACCAAGCAATACATTCTTCCCCCAAGACTAGCGAAAGATGGTGGGCCAAAGAGATCCACTTGGAGGAGCTCCAAGGGCCTTTTGAAGTATATGGTAGTCATGGGGTGGTTAGCTGTCTCATGTAGTTTTCCTTCATTGTACACACTTCAAGCACGATCTTTGGCAAAACTCACATTTGTTAGTCCAAGAATGTGATCCCCTTTGAGGAGACTTTGCAAAGATATCATATTGACATGGGCCAGCCGGCGATGCTGTCGGTGTTCTGGGAATGGGGGTACCAAGACCTACGTGCGTGTGGCACAGGGCTGGCCCACTTCATCAAGCAAACACAATCGGGCACGGCACCACTCAAGGCAAGGCCCTCGCGAGGGCCCTAGCTTCGCGAGGAGGAGCAGCACCAAGACCCGTAGGGGCCTCCTCAGGACCCCTCCTGAGCGGCGGATATTCCGAGACGAGACCCGGCCTCAGGAGTCAAGGATGACGCGAAGGAAGGATAGGTGAGCATCAGGCATCAGGACGGAGCAGTTTCCCCTTTAGCATAACGGGGGCAAGGACGTACACCGGTTCCCAAGGCATCTTCCAAAGGTTTCCATTCTGGTGCAACAAGGCACCCATCGCCCGCCAGCAGGACGGACGTCATACCTGGACCCGTCCGTGCTGCGCTCACAACCACTTTGCATGCGAAGACCAACTTTGGGCAGTGGAGCATGTTCCCCTGTTCCCCTTTAAAATTGGCCATTGTGGGATCCCTTCCCGCCGAAACGATAAGGGAAGAGGACTCGGGACGCCGCTATATATAGAGGATAGGTTACTCTGTAGAGGATGGGAATCCATGCATTCGCACACCGACACCTCGCAAAGGACACCCAGCCTCCGGAGGCCCTCGAACATTGTACTAGTTCATCCACCAACCTCCACGAGAGGCAATCCATCCAAGCAGGAGTAGGGTATTACACTTCTCAGCGGCCCGAACCTGGGTAAACTGTCGTGTTCTCTACCTTCCTCACCATCAAGTGAGTTCTCTGCCATCCTCATCGAGTAGCGAGTTAGGTGAGGCGAGCCCACGAGAGATCTTCGTACACGCCCCTGAGTTTGAATCTTTAAGGGCTTTGTGGAGCCCTAAATTCGACATTCGGAACGCCAGGTAGGGGCCGTGTCAAGGTTTCCTCCAAGCTTCGCCTTCACCAAGCTTTGTCGCTCCAATGGCTGACGCTCGTCGAGCTCGCGCCGAGCACCGCGCCACCCGCGTTGCTCAGACGATGCCCGTGGGCCCCTACAGCGCGCGTTGGTCACCATCACCCATGGCGAATGCCACCATGGGCACTGACGCTCAAGAACGGCAAGGTTCCTCCCAGTTGGCTACTGAGCAGGCCGACGACCGCACCACCACTCCTTCGCTCGTCCGGGCTTCCGGGTTGGCCTCACGCGCCCGGCCGGAGATGCCGCATGGCCGGCGTGCGCCTGCCATGGCCACCGAGCTGCTCCGTAACTGGCCCGCCCTGGACCGCCACAATGACTGGCTCCAGCGCATCGAGGAGCTCGTCGCCACTGCCGGTGACTCCGCAACGTTCTCCTGCTTGCTTCGACCCCAACCGTCCCCCGCGAACGACAGGGAGCAAGACGCGCCACCCCCACCTCCGTGGTGTGGCTCGCACCCTAAGCCCAGATAGGAAGCGCGTCCCCGCGGCCGGCCTCGCGAACCCAGGGCGAGGCAAGGAGATGAAGCAAGTTGTCTGGTGGTTCCTCACCCGGGCGTCGATGCACGCGTGCTCCCGGCGCTACAAGTCCTGAGCCGCGAGCGTGCCCCGCTCGAAGCAGACCCAGTGGAGCAGGAGGACCAGGTCGCCCCCGTGACCGCTGCACCCGTCGGGCCGGTGGGGTGCCTCGCCATCGCTCGTGAGGTCTACCAAATGCGTGGCCCTGCAAGTTCAAGCCCGACCTACCCCCACGCTATGATGGAACCCTAGACCTGGCCGAGTTCGTGCAACTCTACACGTTGAGTATCAGGGCGGCAGGAGGAGGCGACAAGGTCATGGCATGCTGGTTCCCGATTGCGCTTAAGGGCGGCGCGCTCTCTTGGCTCCTCAACCTCCCAAGGGCATCCATCGCCTCCTGGGATGGTCTCCACGAACGCTTGATCGCCACCTTCCAGGGCACCCCCGACCGTACTCCCACCATGAACGACCTGTGGCGCATCAAGCAGCAGGAGGGGGAGACCCTACACAAGTTCATGCAGCGCTTGACGATCATGTGCCTCAAGATCCCCAAGGCATCGGACGAGGCCATCATCTCGGCCTTCTCCGATGGAGTCACCGACCTCAAGATGAAGGAGGAGCTCTCCATGAGTTATGAAATGAGAACGACACTGGAAATGTTCAAGCTGGCAAACAAGTGCGTCAGGGCTGAAGAAGGTCGCCTATCGCTCCTCGGGCCTCAGGTGGTGGAACCAGAAGAGAGGAAGACCAAGGCCAAGGAGGCGAAGCGCAAGGCTCCGGTGGTGCTCGTAGTCGAGCCTGGGGCGAAGTACGGCCGAGGGGGAGAGCGTCTGTCAGCAGGGGGCCCAACGTGCATCTTCCGCGACACCAGCGGTCATGATACCTCCGAGTGCCACGAGCTCCGACTGGTCCGTGATGAGCACTTCAGCAGGTGCCCCAGACGGGGAGACAGAGGCCCCGCGCACGGCGGTGGTCGAAGTGGAGGCCGCTGAGATGACAGTCGCGTCAGGGGTGGCATGAACAACCTCAGGATGACCGTTGGTGTGGCCAGCCTCAGGAGGACCCCTGGCACAACAACCCTCAGGAGGACCGCTGGCACGACAACCCTCCAGGAGGGGCAACAACGTGGTCGGCCTCGTGAGGTTCGCCCTCGTGAGGCTGGACTGCCTCCGCAACCCAGAAGGAGGGATGAAGACAGGCAGGATGATGGAGATGGGGGCTTCGAGGAGGTCGGGGCAGTGGCCTCCTTCCCGTGCGGCACCCAGACCCTGGGCTCGAACCGCGCCTTCAAGCAATTCACCCGGGAGGTGAATTGCGCTCTCCTGAAGCCTGAAGCGATGTGCCCCCTCAACTGGTCCCAAACCACCATCACTTTCGACCCAAGTGATCAGCTGAGGTGCTCATTCATGGCCGGCAAGCTCCCCATGTTGTGCACCCCGACCATTAGCAACATCCTCGTCACCAAGACCCTTATCGATAGTGGAGTGGGGATCAACGTCCTCTCGGTCGAGACCTTTGAGACACTCCACCTATCGTACGAACAACTCATGCCGACCAAGCCCTTCTCGGGGTTTCACGGAAGGGTCCACCGTGCCCCTCGGACAGGTGCGTCTACCGGTCACCTTTGGCGAGCGCAAGAACTACCACACTGAGATCATCGTCTTTGATGCCGCGCACATCCACCTGCCATACAACGCGATCCTTGGGTACCCGGCTCTCGCCAAGTTCATGGTCGTGACCCACCATGGCTACAACATCCTCAAGATGCTAGGGAGCAGCGGTGTCATCACCATCACCTGTGACGAGAAGGATGTCATCTGTACACTCAAGCGCGCCTATCGTACCGCAGTGGCGGAACGCTCAGACAACGAAGAAGACAAGGTACCTCGCGAGGGCCCGCGCAAGAAGAAGAAGCAACTCCTCCCCATGGAGCGCCCTCGGACTTCGGGTTCCGTGCTCGAGGATGGGGTCTTGCCTCCCATCGAGTAAGAAGGCGAGCTCGGCGCCCCCTTGGGTCACAACTGGGGGCTCCCACCGGGGAGGTTCCCGACCTGACCAGTGAGGCGAGAGTGGCGCTCGAGCACGACCCGAGGGCGCACTCCAGCGCGCGTGAGTCCGTCATCAGAGCAATCCAAGAACTTTGAGAGGCCCAGGCTGTGCGAGGCGGGGACTGTCGTGCATCACCAATCGCAGTCGCCGTCGTCGGCACAGTCAATCAACCCCGCATCTGCATGAACGGTCTCGCAATCGATAGAGCCGCATCCCAAGGCCCTTTCTGGCTCGCACGAGCTGACCATCGCTGGGTAAGCCCGGGTGTCGGCACCCTGATACCCTTTGGGCTGGGGAACACGGTTGCCACCTGCCGGCAGCTCCAGCAGGCCATGCTCGTGCCTTGCCTGCTGGGGCGTGGTGAGGAAGAGGAGAAGATGCTCGGGCCAAGCGAAGGTCCCGAGCCTCAGGAGACGACAGACCCGTGAGGGTCGCGATCGTGGAAGCAAGAGATCGGGCGACGACGGCGCCCTTGGCACTTCAGCGGTATGACCGCCAGGTGACTTTTTGTTAGCTGCTGCCACGTAACTTTTTGGCTCACTCCGTCCGAGGACGCCCATAGGGCCATGAGGCCTCTAGGAGTTTAGGCACTCCCCATCCGCCACTTTCATGTATGCATCCTTCAGTTGTTTCTGTCGCACCCACTTTGAACCCTAATGTTCTACCTTACTTGCCTCCTTGGGCGGTCGGCTTCCCGCTTGGGGGCTCTGGTCGATGCTTATCCTTGCAGGCCTCCTGAGTCAGCGGGCACCCAGCCTCACTCCCAAAGAAGAAGAAGTCAGCAGGGTTTATCAATGACCCAAAAGGAATCAGACGCCTAATGCCTCGGGGGTAGGGACACTCGCGAGGCCAAAGCGTCCTCGCGACCTCCCAGATACACCCCCACCGTGACACTCTCACGTAATAACGAGCCAAGGCTGTATACGCCCAGGGCACCCCAAGGACGTAAAGGGGTCCCTCCCACGCCTAGTGGCAGCCCTACGCTCCACGCTGGGGAGAAGACTCAAAGGGAATCAGGCGCCTAATGCCTCGGGGGTAGGGACATTCGCGAGGCTAAAGCGTCCTCGCGCCTCCCAGATACACCCCCACCATGACACTCTCACGTAATAACGAGCCAAGGTTGTATATGCCTAGGGCCCCCAAGGACGCAGAGGGGTCCCTCCCACGCCTAGTGGAAGCCCTACACTCCTTGCTGCGGAGAAGACTCAAAGGTAATCAGGCGCCTAATGCCTCGGGGGTAGGGACACTCGCGAAGCCAAAGCGTCTTCGCGACCTCCCAGATACACCCCCACCGTGACGCTCTCACATAATAACGAGCTGGGCTGTATATGCCCGGGGGGCCCCGAGGATGCGGAGGAGTCCCTCCCACACCTAGTGGCAGCCCTACGCTCCACGCTGGGGAGAAGACGAAGGCAATCAACCCAGTCCACCAAAGACTACGCCCACAGCTGGCAAGGAAATCAACACAGTCCACCAATAACTATGCCCACACCTGTCCAGGAAATCAACCCAGCCCACGTGCGACCACGCCCACGCCTAGTGCGGGAACAGACAACTGCAGGTACAAAGTCGCTCGCACGTCAAGGGGTACCCCTGAGCATCGCGACTCGGGGGGCCTAACTGCGCCTGTAGCCCCTCCCCTCTTGGGTCATCCTCGTTTTCGGTCGGTTCAACGGCAGTGGGCGTGGAGCGGGCCCTGCCGACGCAGAGCCTAGTGCGCTCAACAAGCCATTTAATATCTCTCAAGGAGAATGCTGGAGCCACTCGTACGTCAAGGGGGACTCCTGAGCATCGTGACTCACGAGCCTGAACTGCGCCCTTAGCCCCTTCCCTCTTGGGTTGTCCAGGCGGTCCAACGGCGGTGAAGGTACACGCGGGGCAGGCCCTGCTGACGCAGAGTGCCGAAGGAGTTTGGGAGTCACAAATTTTCAGGTTCTTAGGAAGGACATTGGAGTCGCTCACACGTCAAGGGGGACTCCTGAGCATCGCGACTCAAGATCCTGAACTGCTCCCGTAGCCCCTCCCCCTTTGGGTCGTCCTAGTTTCCTGTCGGTCCACTGGCGACGGAGGTACACGCGGGGCGGGCCTTGCCTACGCAGAGTGCTAAAGGTGTTCTGAAGTTTCAAAATCCTCGCCGCGTTCCCCTCATGAGGGCTGATCGCACATCAAGGGGACTCGTCAGCATCGCGACTCAGGGGCCTAACTGTGCTCGTAGCCCCTCCCCCTTTGGGTCGTCCTGGTGTCCGATCGGTTCACTGGCGGCAGAGGTACGCGTGGGGCGTGCCTTGCCGACGCAGAGTATCACAACAAGAATGAAAGAAACGAGGCGAAGAAAACATTCAAGCAGTCAGCCAGTTATTACAAGCCTTAACAAGTTCTTGAAAATGCAAATGAGTTTGACGCCTCCACGAGGCATGATGTGCATTGCACGAAAACAATAGGGGGGAGAAATCAGGAAGAACCGATGCCGCCGGTCACTCCATCTTCAGGGGGCTTGTCATTGGCGTTAGTGGTGTCGTCTTCCCCGCCGTCAGCTTCAGCAGCATCCGTAGATGCGGGAACTGCGACGCGGGCGAACCTCTTCACCAGCGCCTCCATGGGGCCCCTCACCGCCTCCGCAGTGCTGTCACGGGCCTCAGTGGGGACCGCTAGGATTACAGAGTCGAAGTCAAACCCCGACTCACAAACAAGAAGGTGACTGAAGACGCGTGTCGCGGCCTCAGAAAATTGGTTGAGGCACTCTTTGTCCAGGACCTTGTCCACCTGGATGATAGTGTTCCCAAACGCGACGACGAGTTCCGCCGCGAGCCCGGCAAAGCCATCCTCTAGGGTGGCCAGAGGCTCGTCGAACCCGCCCCAGCAGAGGGTGTGGAGCATCGTGCGAAGCCTAATCTCAACGTCAGAGAAGCCGACTAGCTCCATGGCCTTCTTCTTCTCAATCGCGGCGAGGGCTTCCTCCTTGGCATCAAGAAGGGCCTTCTTCGAGGCGATCTCCTTTTCCTACTCATCCAAGCGTGCCTGCTTCGCACCCAAGCGAGTTTCCTCCTGGGACAACTTTTCCTCCTGGGCGGCGAGCTTGGTCTTGCGGGCCTCGAGCTCTTCCTCTCGCAGGCGAAGCTTGGCTTGCTCCTCTTGGAAGGCCTTCAGGCGAGCCTTCGCCTCATCGCAGCATTTGGCAGCCGATGCGGCCCCATTCATCGCCTCCTCGCACGCAGCGCGAGCGGATTCGGCTTCCTGCAGCGCCTCCTCGCATGCGACACGAGCGGCCTTGGCCTCCTTCTCGCCCTTCGCCATCACGACCGCAACCTGGCCCAGGGCAGCTAAGGCCTTGTTCAGAATGTCCTGGGTGAATACCTAAGTCCTCTGGATCTCCTCCTGAGGAGCCTCTAGTGCTATCGCGAGCGGTGCCGTCAGGGAGGCATCTTCACGAGGGGCAGGGGGCTCCGGAGGTTGCGAGCATTGGCAGGTCAGTTGAGTGAGAGGCCTCGAGGGCCTACCCCTCAGGCGGCGGCCCCGCCACGACGGCCTCAGGATGCTTCGGGGGCTCGGAAGGCTCGGTGACAAAGGCCTAAGAGGTCGTCTCGCGAGTCTCCCCTTCTTCTCCAGCAGGCGGCGACGCGTCGGGAAGGGCCGGCGGTGCGTCAGGAGTCGCCTTCGGCTTGACGCACGCCTTCTTCTTCTTCGCCCCCGACAGGGAAGCGTCCCTGGACAACAGGTAAACAGGGAATCAGCCATGCGCAAACGATGGATGCACGAGGCGTGCCAAGGCAAGTCACTTACTGTCCGATGTCGACCCATATCCTCTTGCTCTTAGCCCCGGCGACGGCACGGGCGACAGGGCCCCCCACAGAGGGAGGCGAGCCTGGCGCGTCAAGCTTCCCGTAGGTGGAGGCAGGATGCACAAAGGGCGACTCAGCCCCATGCTTCCGGGAGGAGAGCATGCACGCAGACCGCGCGGTGCACAGGGATGACGCGGATCCCCTGGAAGGGCGCGAGGAGCACTGCAGAGACCTCGCCGGCGACATCGCCATCTTCAAGCTCGCGCAGAAGGGCGGCCTATGACAGGAGAGTGCGCTCGCGGGGCAGTCGTCGATGGTCTTCTCTGAGTCCTCCCCATCGGAGGTGCCGTCCGACGACACCTCAACCAGGCCAGAGCCCTCGGTCGGGATGAGACCCTGCTCATCGAAGAAAGGCAGCGCGAAGATCAGGTCGGCCTAGTCGTCGAGACGGTACAGCGGAACTAGAGCCTCGGGCAGGTCACCTGGGTCACCGCCAAGCACGGTCGCCACGACCCTGTTCAGCTCCTGAGTAGGAAGGTCCAGGGAACGGAGCCTGAGCTTGTCGTCCCCGATCTAGTAGTCCCACAGGGGCCTGGAATGTGCCTGAAGGGGCGCCAGCCGCTACGCCAGGAATTCCTTCACTATCATCCCACTGGTGAGCCTCTTGGCGCAGATGTCGCGGGAGAAACCCTCTAGGATGGGCGCGACCCGAGGGTCGGAGAGCTTCACTGAGCTCCACGCAGAAGTCTTCTCCGGCAAGCCCCTCGGCCCCTCAAGCCGGGGGTTGGCGTCCTTGAAGCTCATGAGAACCCAATGATACCTAAAGTTTTCCACCTTCTTCCCGGCCTTCCAGAGCAAATTGCCGCTCTGGGCTGCCACGAAGGAGGCGCACGACGACAAATGGGTACCAGCCCAGCAAAGACGATGTGGAGTAAGATGGGGTATACCGCCTTCGAAGTGGGCCGCTATGCTATGGCGCGAGACAACATCAGGGTTCGCCCGTGCTCGTTGGACTCGGCCGCAGTCCATGGAAGCACGGGGGTGAGATCCACATCCTTGGAGAGGGCGCACTCCAGGAGCGGAGGAGCCGGGGAAGGACCTGGCGCCTCTGGCTTCTGCTTGCCGGCGGGCGCCATCGCTGAAGCAACAAGGCAGCAGCGCGGCGCTGGATTTGGGAGACGTCGGTTGGAGTCGGAGACCGAGAGGGAAGAGCGAGTGCGGGAGGTAGGAAAGCAATAATGGACAGACGCAACGAGTAAGACTCCTGATAACTCGAGTGAAGACAAAAGGTAAGGGAAACCCGACATAAGCCGCGTGACGCGCGCCAGACCTGGCCCACGGGCATTAAGGGCCCATGGCGCTTCAAGCCACCCTCAAGGCTTCGCCGGGAAGCTAGCCCAGGCGCGCTTTGGGCCCGAGGGCTACTGTCGGCATTCGGGGAATGGGGGTAGCCAGACCTACCTGCCTGTGGCCCAGGGCTCGCCCACTTCATAAAGCAAACACGATCGGACACGACACCACTCAAGGCAAGGCCCTCGTCAGGGCCCTAGCCTCACAATGGGGAGCAACCCCAAGACCCGAAGGGGGCTCCTGAGGAGCCCTCCTGAGCGGCGGATATTCCGAGGCGAGACCCGGCCTCAGTAGTCAAGGATGATGCGAAGGAAGGACACGCGAGCAGCAAGCAGTAGGACAGAGCAGTTTCCCCTTTAGCGCAACGGGGGCAAGACCGTACGCGGGTTCCCAAGGCATCTTCCAAAGGTTTCCATTCTGGTGCAACAAGGCACCCACCGCCCGCGAGTAGGATAGATGTCATCCCTGGACCCGTCCCTACTATGCCAACAACCACTTTGCACGTGAAGACCACCTTTGGCCAGGGGAGCATGTTCCCCTGTTCCCCTTCAAAACTGGCCATTGTGGGATCCCTTCCGGCCGAAACGATAAGGGAAGATGACTCGGGCCGCCGCTATATATAGAGGATAGGTTACTCCATAGAGGAGGGAGATCCATTCATTCGCACACAGACACCTCGCAAAGGACACCCAACCTCCAGAGGCCCTCAAACATTGTACTAGTTCATCCACCAACCTACATGAGAGGCAATCCATCCAAGCAGGAGTAGGGTATTACGCTTCTCAGCGGCCCGAACCTGGGTAAACTGTCGTGTTTTGTGCCTTCCTCGCCATTGAGTGAGTTATCTGCCATCCTCATTGAGTAGCGAGTTAGGTGAGGCGAGCACACGAGAGATCTTCGTACACGCCCTTGAGTTCGAATCTTTAAGGGTTTTGCGGAGCCCGAAATCTAACAGATGCCAAAGCAATCCCACATCAACTTTAACCATTAGGAAAGTCATGGTCTTAGTGGGTCACTCCGAAAAGTTAACCACATAGAGACCGTTCTCGACATGCCCAACAAAAGCTACTTTAAGAGTCTTTCTCCACAAAAGGGCCACGGAGTCAATACCAAAGAATGTACTAAAACCCATGAGTGCAAGTGGATGAACGGAAAGTAAATTGTATGTGAGGGTCTCAACAAGCATGACCTTTTCAATGGTAAGTTCCGAAGAAATTACCACCTTGTCGAGACCCAATACCTTTTAAATCGCATCATCATCGAAGGAGACTCTGTTGGCCATAGATGGGTCAGGATGAACGTCCACCACCAAGTCCTTGCTTCTGGTCATATGATTTGTCGATGCGCTATCAAGGAAACATGACACTCCACCGGAAGCAAACTACTGCAAAAGATCAATGCTTGGATTTAGGTACCCATTTTTTAACGGGTCCTCTCAGGTTAGTAACAAGGGACTTAGGAACCCAAATAGATCATTCAATGTACTCATAAGAGGAACCAACAAATTTAGCAAAGACATTTCCATCACTAGCATGACATAAAACATAAGATGAGTTAAAGTTGCTAGCATTGTTGGAAGGAGGGTTTTGCCCTTCTTGGCATTACCACCCTTAGCTTTACCCTTCTTCTTTTTGTGAGTACCCTCCCCAGCCTTGACAAAGGTTTCCTTAAGCAGGGGAGGTTGCTTTGTCTTGATATTCTTGTTCTTCTCGGCCTTGGGTGCAAACCCAACTCCTTCCTTTACAACCACTTCCTTTCGATTTATCAAAAGGTCATTGAGATTCTTTTCACCTTCAATGCATGTCACAAGGCCTTTCTCAAGCTGCTCCTTTAATTTGGCATTCTCTTCCACAAGATGTGCAAGCTCACAACATAGGTTAGTAGCATGGCCATTATCAATTAAAACAAACGGAGAACATGTGGCTATTTCCTTAGTGAGTTATACTTGGATTTGATCATGAGACTCTTTCAAAGAAGCATGAGCACTCTTCAAAAACTTGTGAGCCTTGTCAAGTATGGCAAGCTCTTCCTCGAGTCTAACATGGTCAAGTCCAAGTGCAACCTTTTCGGATTTAAGAATGCGAGTAAGAACAAGAGCATGATCATGATCTTTATGTAGTTTAGCAAGGTCATCGCTGTGTGACTCCTCAAGAGCCAAACGAATCCCTTGCTCTTCCTCAAGAGAAATGGAAAGATCCCCTATCTCATCGGCATAGTCACGACTATGTCCTTGTACAGTAGAGATAGTTTCTTCATGAGTTTCAATGAGGTCATTAGCCTCTCCAAGTTGTTCCCAGAGAGCAATGAAATGCTTCTTGGTTTTATCCTTGACTTTTCTCATGAATCTATCAAAGTAATTTTCATCATCATTTACCTCATCTTGTTCATCTCCACTAACCATAGGAGAAGGAGTAGTGGAAATGATAGTTGTGATGTTGGAGGTTAACTTGTTGGATGCCTTGTCCATAAGGCAATTGGCAATGCGGTTCTCGTTGGGGGCGTTGAAGAGGGACACCTTGCTTGGGGAAGAGGATGCAATAGCCACCGTGGCCATTCCCATTACCTGACCATTTGCATCTTCATCATCATCCTCATCTGAGAGATACTCTTCTTGAACCACCAACACCTTTTGGGGCATTTTCTTGGAGAAGTTGTTCTTGTTGGGGAAGGGCTTCGCCTTGTCTTTTCGAATAAGATTGCCACCATTGTCTTCCCTCTTCTCATAAGAACAATCTGCCACAAAGTGACTCACATTGCCACAGTTGTAGCAAGTCCTCATGCATTGCTTCCCTTTGGACCCATTTGAGTTGTTCTAGGAGAAATTGGGCTTTGAGTTTCTCTTGTTGCCCCAAAATTGTCTTGACGCAAGAGCCATGTGCTCGTGATAAGCATACTTGGTGTCTTCGGGGCACATTTCCTCTTCTTCTTCATCTTCCTCCAAAGCATCCTGGCCTTCAAAGCAAGGTTGGGAGGGTCTTTTCTTGACTGTTAGTCACGATCTAGAGCATTGTGACCGGTCTTGTTCAATATTTTCATGGCAATGAACTCATCCAACACATCGCTTGGGGCCATGGAGTGGAAGTTAGGCCTTTGACGGATGATGGAGGACATGGAATTGTTGAAGGGCATGATAGCCTTGAAAAACTTACGCTTGATCCAATTGTCATCCACATCCTTGCTTCCATGGTCTTGAAGAGCAACGGCAAGCATTGTCACTCTTCGGTAGAGCTCATGAGGGTCCTCATCCTCAATCATAACAAATTCATCACCCTCATCAAGTATCACTTCATAGTTAGATTGTTGAATACTTGAGCTTCCCTTGTACATGGAAATGATGTGATCCCAACAATATTTGGCGCGAGTGAAGGGACGCAAATGAGCAAGATCTTCAATGGGAATTGCTGCTTGAAGGATGAACAAGGCGGAGTTATTGAGATGATTGTCGACCTCTTTTCTTGGACTAAGGTTTCTTGGATCATGAGGGTAGTAGCCTTTCTCAACGATTCTCCAAAGTTGCGTACAGTTGTGATTCAAATGAGCATTGATACAAAAAACCCAGTTAGCAAAATCATTCTTAACAAGCTTAGGAGGAGGACCGAAGTTAATAATATGTGGTGGGTAAACCGGTCCTCCATAGACCACGGGAGGAGGAACCGAGGCAAAGGTATTTGCCCCACTCGTTCCTTGAGGCAATTTATTTCTATCACTACTAGCATTTTCCTTTTCGGTGTTGGTCCCTGTATCCAAAGCTATGGGATTAACCACATGCAACAGATCGGTAGAAACCATCAAGGAAATCTCTGAGCATGTATTTGACCTTGATAGCCACTGAGGATCTAAAGGTGGACATGGCCTCATTTAGATCCTCTCGGGTGACCAAGTTTGCAACTCCTCCCTCGAGCAACTCCACAACCCAATCCTCATTGTCAGCCATACTCTTTGGGTGGTGAAACCCTTAATAAAGAGACGATGCTCCCATACCAATTGAAATGATTAATATGGTTGACTAGAAGTGGGTGAATAGGCAACTAACAATTTAGAAGCTTTTCTTAAACAAATTAAGTTCAGCAACAAATAGGTTGACTAGATATGAAACTAAGTGAGAAACCTATATGATGTTGGCAACAAGAATAACAAGTAAATAACAAATAAAAGTAAAGGTAAGAAGTAACCACAACGGAAGTACATCTCCGTTGGAGTGGTGTGGAGGCACAATGCTCCCCAAGATGCCACTAAGGCTACCGTGTTCTCTTCACGCCCACACAATGCGAGGTGTCGTGATTCCACTAGTGGTGCCCTTGAAGGCGGCGATCGAAACTTTACAAAAAAGGTTGGGGCAATCTCTACAACTAAATTGGAGGCTCCCAACGAGGCCACGAAGCTTCACCACAATGGAATATGGCTTCGAGGTGACCTCAACCATCTAGGGTGCTCAAACATCCAAGAGTAACAAGATCCGCAAGGGATTGGTGGGGGGAATCAAATTTCTTTTGGTGGAAGAGTTGATCAAAGCCCTCTTAAGAAAACCCTAGAGTATCAACACCTTTTGTTGGCTAGGGAGAGAGATCGGGCAAAAATGGAGCTAGGAGCAAGAATGGAGCTTAGGGTTGGAGAAGGTAAAGTTCACTTGGAAGAAGAACCCTTGTATATCGAGGGAAACAAATCCAACTGTTACCCACTTGCTCTGCCCGCACCAGAGCGGTACTACTGCTCCACGGATCGTTACTACTAATGATAAGAGGTAGTACCGCTCGAGAGAGGGGCGATACTACCATTGTGGCAGAGGGCAGCAACCAGAGAAGAAGGCAGGGGTCAGTAGTATGTCCGGAGGCTACCGTTGCTAGGAGCAGTACTCGCGCTCATAAGAGGTAGTACCGCCTCCTATATCCGCTCAGGATATGCTCCGGACCTGGCCCAGAAGTACCGAGGGTTTCTGGCACGGGAGTAACAAGTGGTACTACTGCCCGCTGGGCGGTACTATCGTCCTACACTACCGTTTGAGAACCGCTCAGTATGACACGAAAAGTGTCGATACCCATGGGCAGCAGTGCTAGCCAGGGGAACTAGCTAGGCCACTTCTGCCCTGCAGCAGTACTACTACCGGCCTGGGCGGTACTACCGATGATAAGAGGTAGTACCGCTCACCAGAGCGGCACTACCGCTTGGATCTTTCTAGGCAGGATAGGGCAAGGAAGGATGCTCCATTGATGCTAGCAAGAGGGTGCGAACGAATGTATAAGTGATGATTCCACCCAAACCTGCCAGTGATGATTCCATACGGAGATTACTATTATTGGATGTTTTTATTATCATTTTATACATTTTATATTATTTTTGGGGACTAACCTATTAACTTAGTGCCAAGTGCCAGTTCTTGTATTGTGCCATGTTTTCGTTTCGCAGGAAATCAATATCACATAAGATCAAATCGTCCTCAACCTTTTTGAGGATTTTTTATTCAAGATATAGATCACCTAGAACTTGGAGGCCAAGGAAGATCCTGCCAGAGGGCCCCACACAACACCATGGCGCGCTCCAAGGGGGGCGCCCTGATGTTGTGTGGGCCCCTCCATGCTCCATTTCCCCTACCTCCTCCACTATAAATTCGGCAATATTCCAAAACCCTCAAGGGATTCCACGAAATACTTTTTCCACCGCCGCAAGCCTCTGTTCTCGCAATATCCCATCTCGAGGCCTTCTTCGGTACTCCGCCAGAGGGGGAAATCATCACGGAGGGGCTTTACATCAACCTTGTCGCCTCTCTGATGATGCATGAGTATTTCACCACATACCTACGGGTCCGTAGGTAGTATCTAGATGGCTCTCTCTCTCTATTTGTGTAGTGGTACAATGGTATCCATGATCTTCATGGATATCCATTTGATGTAATGACTTTGTGCGGTGTGTTTGTTGGGATCCGATGAATTGTGAGTTAATGATCAAATCTATCCTTGTTTTATTTGAGTTCTTTACTGATCTCTTTTATGCATGATTTAGCATAGCCTTGTATTTATTCTCCGAAGTTTTGGTTTGGTTTGGCCAACTAGATTAGATCTTCTTGCAATGGAAGAGATGCTCGGTAATGGTTTCGATCTTGCGGTGTTCAGTCCTAGTGACAGAATGGGAGTTGCTACGCATGTGTTGTTGCCATTAAGGATAACAAGTTCGGATGAATTCTTATATGCTTTTGTCTCTACTACATCATGTCATTGTTCTTAATGTATTACTTCGTTCTTATGAACTTAATACAATAGATGCATGCTGGATAGCGGTCGATGTGTGAAGTAATAGTAGTAGATGCAGGCAGGAGTCGGTCTACTTGATTTGGATGTGATGCCTATATCATGATCATTGCCTTTGTCACACCCTGTTTTTGCTATCACTTGTCTGTGTTGTAAAATTATGAGCTTGTTAAAACTTTTTCAAAACTAATGTTGTGAGTGCCACGATTGAGATTGTATGCTTGTATGCTTGATCATGTGAGGATTTAAAACCCTAAATTCCTTGGTATTATACTGATTTCCCAAAAACCTTTGCTTATTGCTAACCAAAGTAAAACCACCTTGAGTTGCACTACATGTCCTTGATACCAAGCACTGCTTCTACTCATATTTGGTAATATGATTTTTACCTATCTTTATATTTCAAAACCACAAAAATAATTGTTTTTGTGATTATTTTCCTAATTAAATAACCTGTCCATTTCTAAGGTCAGAATTGGTATTCCAACATGGAAAAATACTTTTCTGCTTTGGAAAAATCTGATTAAATTTAGAAATGATCAGAAGGACACATATTTTCCATACATAGGATCTTTAACCCCATTTTATATTATATTTATTGATTAAAACTATAAAAGCTATTTGTGTCTGTTTTTGACATTTTGAAATATTTCCAAAGGAAATATTTTCAATAAATTCCTAGAAAATTCCAGTGATATCCCTAAACCTTGTTTGCTGTCCACATAAAGTTTCACCTTGATCAAAGGAGGATAAGGACCCCAAATAACCCTAAAACCCTGTCTATCCAGAATCAAGTTAGGACAACTCTACATAGCAAAGTTTGTCCAATGATGCTAAAACTTTGCAGGAATGCCTAATACCTCAAATGAGGGTTCCACACCAAAAATGGGATTTGTGGGACTTAGTTTGCCCACACTCCCTTTGGAAGGAGCAGATCTGGTCATATTGTAGTCTTTTCAAGTTTACAAAGCTAAACTTGTCCTTTGGAGCTCAAATTTGGTGAAACTCCATGGTTTACCACCAAACCCAATCCTGTTAAGTTGCAACACCAGTGGTGGAGTGCAACCCCCCAAACCCACTGTCAAACACCTTCTGACAGATAGGAAAAAACCACCTTAGCCACAGCTAAACCAAACTCCTTTGCTTCAAACTCTTAGATTAAGTGGCCAACACCTGTATCTAACCCCAGTCAAATGGTCCCTCACTGGTTTAAAGTAGAAAGGCCAAAAACCCCAATTTAGACCTCAGTTCATGACTGACAGCATCAGTATTTCTTGCCTCCCTTGACCAGCCGAAGCTCTCAAAAGAACCAAACGGCTAGCCACACCCCCAGCAAGTGTCAGGACATGCTAGACACGTCCAAAGTGCCTCAGAATGCACCAGCATGCCGTGGCATGCCAAAACTACGCTCTGGGCACGCTACAGGGAGTCACCGAGGTGGGGGCGACGCCCTCGGCCAGTTCCAGCCTAGCCCGAGATTTTCCGTGTCTCTAGCCACCCCCTCGACCACCTCCCGAAACTCCTCCGCCACGGCCTCCTCGTCACCGGCGAACCCCTGCCTCCCCGTCGTTGTTTCGACCACCAGCAGGTAGGCGACGGCCAGGCAAACCCATTCCCGTGTTCGTTGGAGCATGAGCGCGTCGGCAACCTCGTCGGCGTCCTCCTCCTCCTCTCTGGCTGGAGGTAGGAGACGACCCTGACAGGTGTGCCCCACCTGTCGGTGGCCCAGCCTCCCCCACCCCACCCCCCCACCCCCCCCCCCCCCCCCCCCCGCATTGGCATCGGACACTGACGAGAGAGCCCCGCACGTCAGGTTCAAACCTGACAGCGCGCGCGCCTGGGCAGGCTGTCAGCTGGCCATGGGCCAGCCCAGCTCTCGGCCGAGCCAGGCTAGGAGCTAACCTGTTTTTCTTTTTATTTTAAACCCTGGTTTCTAAGATTTTTATAAAAACATTTAACCAGTGTAAAAGTATAATTCTTCCACTGTTATGCTTCTAAAAATGTGTAGTATTTAATGGTATGCTGTGGGGACCCCAACTGGTAAGTCGAGATCGTCGTGCCCAGTGATCCCAAGGATCAATGCTCACCGAACACAGATACTGAATAATAGAGTTTTACATCCATACATACCGTTTGATACAATAAATGACCACTTTAGTCGAGTCTTACATACATAGGTCCTTAAAGGCCAAAGCACCAAACTAGACCAATAGCGGAATTATTGGTTGAAGCGTGAACCCATGCCATCAGCCTTAACCTACAGGCATTCTGACTGGGAAGCGTCCTAGCTCGCAAGAACGTCACCGAGTTAATCCACACCATATCCTATCTTTCAGACCTGGTCAATGAAATAACCAGTGGCAAGCCAATGAGTACTTTGAATGTACTCACAAACAGCCCATGATATGAACATTGAAAGTGAAGGATAACAATATCATGCATCTTTAGCATAACTCATCTGGGTGGAATGATCGTAGATATGCATCAAGTTAAAGAATTACTTTTGAAGAATAGGTTACAGATATCAACATATCTGCTAAGGGCTGAACCATTCGGGTTCATCCTATATGCCAAGTCATCTAACTTGTCATAACCTCAAGGTATGAGCTGAGGGTTAAACCATCCGAGTTTACCCTATATGCCAAGTCACCGAACTTGGTCATATTATTGTGATTATCATAACAACACCTTTTTAACACCACACACACTCACTCACACTCACACACTTGGTTTATGCGGAAACGCTGGACATAGTTTAAGCAGCACCACCCAACTGTCCTTGACCGTGGACACGGCTATTCGAATAGTCTGACACTCTGCAGAGGTAGTACGCTGGACCCACGAGAAACGATAAACTTCCGTGTCATCCACGACTCACGGTATATCACATATACCCGAGGTAAGTACCCGCTCATCATCTTTCCCCTGACGATACTAGACAAAGAGGTCCACTCGATTGGTACCCAGCCCACATGTTGTACGTCTTACGAGCACCGACTCTGGACAGTATCAACCATGCGGGGATCAACGGTGTGCCTGGAACTCATAATATGGCATAGTCGTCCTACCTAGCACGACCCCATCACGAGAGTGACACCGATCACTCCCGCCACTAGTAATGTGGCTCTTTGCTAGTACCGACCAGACTAATCAACAAAGCCCCGTCCCATAAAGGGGTATCGTGGTCGTACTGGTAAGGTTGGGACGGTCGACACATCATAAATCTAATCCCATTTCGGAAACCACACACGCAAAATACCCGGTGCATCACTTCACCAAAAGTGATCACCAACTCATCATCACCCTCGGGCATTAGTGGCACCCGACGGGGTTTTCATAAACTCTTTATTTAACTGATCATCATGCTCATGATAATATGCTCTATCTTTACTTGTCAACATGGTATTAACATGACCCTCAAGGGGTAGGGTCAAGCTTAGTGCAATGATCCTATAACTTTACTTGGTCCACATGACAGTAGCATGATCCTCATAGATGGTAGGGTCAAGCTCATCATGCTTGTGCTCCGAGGAGCCATATGTATAACATCATCATCATGCAAGTGCTTCGAAGAAGCCTTCGGTACCATCACACCAATGATGAACCGGCACTATGATCACATGCAACGGAAAAGTACTTGCTATTCTAGCATGCATCAATTTATATGCTCAAGTCATGGTCAAAGGGCTGCTTGCCTTGCTCACGTAAGTTCTCGGGGTCTTCGAGGTCTTCCGCTCCAACTCCGAATACTCCGTCTACCGTCAACTATCGTCGGAAACAACTATAGTAAGCCATATAGCAAGCAGAATAAAAGTGTTCTATAAATAGAAGTTTTATTTTTCTTGGACCTCTCTGGTCGTAAGAAAAATACCTGAAGCTTCTCATAGGAGATTTGAATCATCAAGGATTTTTGAATAGGTGAAACGAGCAATAGGTAATCATTGAAGAAGCTAACAGAAATCATTCTGTTAAAAATGAGTGGAGGCACCCATTCAACAGAGAATGATTTTAGAAATATTTAGGAAGTGGTTTCACAGGATTTGGAGATGGTATGAATATTCTAGAGATTTTACAATGAGGAAAAAATAGCAATATGAGCTATTTATTTATTGCAACAGAAGTAAGTCACACAAAAATGTTGACCAGGGTTCTAAAAATGGAGAATGATTTTATAAGTCTCTAGAAGTTTGAATCACTCCATTTGGAGTTGATTTGAAGCTTCTAGGAGTTTTGAAAGGTGGGGTATTTATATCCAGATTGGCATTTTAAATAAAACACCACAGAAAGTTGATAGGGAAAAATGTGCAAAGCACTTATTTGGATAGGCCTGATTTTTAGGATCCTCCAGAAATTTGAATCAATTGAATTGGAGTCAGAATGAATTTATGGTAGAATTTGCAAGATTGCAGATAAATGAAAAAGGGAAAAATGGGCCTGCGGACTTAGCTATCATGCGCACTGGGCGCTAGAGAAAGAGGTGGCCACGCCGAAGGCGCCTTTCCCGGGGGCGCTTTCCCCACATGGAAGCGGGATCTAAGAGGGGCGCCTCCACTTATTCCATGCGGGCCCGGCCTCCGAGAGGCTGACAGGAGGGTCCCGCGGCCAGGTTCTTCTTCAACCTTCAGCTCGGTCAGGGAGGAGCAGAGGCCCGATCCTAGGGCATGCCGGCGCTCTCCCTGGCGGCTGCGGCCACACCCGGCTGTGCCCCCGCTGGCGGCGCCCTCGACGCAAGGCTGCTGCGCCGGCCTGGAGCCCTAGCTCCGCCGGACGCCTGCGGGGGAAAAGGATCTTGTCCGCGAGGTTGCTGGCGACGCCGGCTGGGGAATCGGCACACAGGCCGCGGATGGACAGCAGGGCACGCGGGGGAAAACTCCCAGGCACCGAGGCATGTCGGGGAGGCTGCACGAGGGATGGGGAAGGCTCGGCTAGGCGCGGCTCTGCGTGGAGGCCGATGGCAGGTTCGGCCATTGCCGCACTTGCCTAGAGGAGGAGGGCCAAGGAGGGACTGGGGAGCTCGAGGGGACTCGGCATAGATCCCAGGAGGAGAGGAGAGATGCTCTGGAGGCTTAGGGCACTCGGGAGGGAGCCAAAATGGAGAGTGGGAGAGAAGAAAATCTCGGATGCTCCCTGGTGCACCCAGGGCATGGCGGCCACGCGTCCCTGAGGGCATTGGAAGCTAGCTAGTGTTGTGGAGAGAGTCAAAGGATGCTCTGCGACGCTCTGGGACACGCTGGGGCAACCTGCTTCGCCAAGAAACGGCCGGGAGGGGACAAACTAGGTGCAGAGCACCCGGTTTGCAGGTCAGGGTGGTGGTCACCACGGCCACCCACGCCCACAGGTTCCAAACGACTAGTAAAACATGTCTGGGAGGTGGGGCATGCTATCTGGAAAGGGACTCTGGAGTTTGGTGACTAGTGGTGTCGGTTTGAACTAGTTTTGACTGCTGCCAAGTTTCTAACAGCAAACTTAGAGCTGACAAAACTAGGTCTTAGGAGCGAAGCCTTGGGGAGAAATTATGTCTGGCAGTGTTAACTATGCAAGAACTACAACACTGCCAAGTTTGAGCTCAAGAAGTGAAGGGTAGCTTGTACTTGCTGTACAAAGCTACTTTTTAGCCAGAAATGAACTTGAGGAGGTGCTGCTCATTTTCTCCACATGAGCATGCCATATCTTGGTTCTAAATGAAGCCTTGGCATATATTAGATGCTCTGGAAAGAGTTGGGAGTGATAGCTTAAGCAGAAGAATGGGAAGAAGGGTAAAACAGTGCTGCCAAGGGTAAAAATGAGAGGAAGTTACAAAGGGTCCTTCTGCAATAATTGACCAGTGGCCATGGGAATGTTACTGGAGGTGAAATGTAACTATGTGAGGCTGTGGTAGAAATTTGGGCTCAAGGAATAAAGTACAAGGGGCCAATGAAACCAAATTAGTGAGTGCACACAAGGTGTTTGATCTGTGGTAGGGCTACCAGATGGATTCCAATGGCTATGAAACTTAACAGGGTAAAACAATAGATGAAAATAGGCTTGCACACCAAATTTGGGATTTGCTCGAGGAGTTTTCCAATGTAGACTTGAAAAACCCTAGAAATGGGTTTCTGCTTAGAACCCTATTCAAATTAATTCCCACAAATCCAATATTTGGTGTAGGGGCATTATTTGAGCATTAAGGCATGCACAAAAAGTTTGAGGATAATTGGAGAAACTTTATAATGTAAAGTTTACCAAAGTCAGAAATCAACAGAGAGGGTTTTAAGGGTCTTAGGACAAGTTCCTCTATTCTCCTTGGTGTACCACTTGGTCTGGATGCCTCATTGGAGTACTGGAACATGTCCACCAAATTTGAGCACAAATGGAGACACTTCACAATGTAGAGTTGCTCAAATTTGATTCTGGACAGATAGGGTTTTAAAGTGATTAGGGGAGTCAAATCAACTTGGATTGACATTAAACTTGGCAAGATCATCTAGAATATCATAGATGACATGCTAGAATTTTACTATAATTTATTGAGAATATTTCTTATAGAAATATTCCAAAAGCTTGAAATAGGCAGGAATGGTTTTGGAGGGGTTTTCCCAATATTTTGAACATGGCCATGTGTTGAAACTCATAAATATGGAATAAATATATCCACTGAGTTTCCCTAAATTTTCTGAAATATTTTGAAGGCAATAAAAATAAATTTCCTTCATAGGAGACCATTTCTGGCCTCACAGAAAGGCTTTTAAATAAAATAATAAAATAACTTTTAAAATAATAATATGGTGGTTTTTGGAAGTCATTTTGATAATGATTTTAAATAAAACAATTTGTGCAAAAGAAACTCCCTAATTTGAGGATTTGTAGTACAAACCTCATCTGAGGGGTTTGAAAGTTTAATTCAAAGAAATGCTTTTTGGAAAAATAATATTTGGTAAAAATAGATATTTATCCTAAACACATGGCATGATCATTGGGCAGGAGATCATGGTATGAGAAGATGATTAAGAGAGTGACAGGGTCTATTAGGTATCAAACACAATCATGCAAACAAGCAAGGCAAACAATAGTCACTTCAAGCATCACAAGTATTTCACACAAAAATTAATTGGTCCTAAATTTTTAAATAAGTTAATTATTCAGGAAAGCCAAAAACTGGGGTGTTACAGACCTTACCCTCTTAAGAAAATCTCGTCCCCGAGATTTCTAGGCTAGGGGTTGGTGAGATACAAAATCTTGAGTCGGAGGTAGTCTTCATGTCCCCATGTTGCTGTGGTGGTCTTGAGGTGCTTGATGATACAACTTCGATTGTCCGCACGTCCTTGACTGATCGTGAGCGGGATCTGGCAATAAGTTAGGCTTGACCGAGGTCAAGGGCTTGGTAAGCTAAGTCCGTGCAAGGTTCTGGCTTGCGAGTGTATTCCAAAGTCAGAATACGTGGCAAGAGGGGTTGTCTGGGATCTGGTCCTGGGGTTTCGCATGCCGGTTAGTGACATCAAGATGTCTCGCGTCAGAACACACTGCCCAAGTCTATGTATAGCTTCCTGCTTACGGGGAAGTCCTTGACTTCCTTTCGGCAGTCAAGCTATGGTCGCAATAGTTTTCGTAGGCTTCTCGTGGAAGGGTCTGGGCTGGGTCTCACCTATGAGTCTAAGCTCGGAGGCTCAGGTCCCGAATAGGTCCTACCATCTTGGGAGTTGTGAGGGTTTCTGGATAAGCTGGCTACCCAAGAGTATAGACCAGTCATCCATTCCCAAGGTCTGCGACTCGGCAAGCGGGAATCACCTTTAGCAGGTTTCCACCACGACTCACTAGTACTCTCGTCCTTGATTTGGACCAAGGAGAGGTCGTCTGATTCTTTCGCTTGTCCAAGGGCTTCGTCATCTTGAATCGTCAAGGCTCCTTGACGTTGTTGATGTGGTCGGTGCGCGGTCGGTGGTTGACTTCTGTTGCTTCATCGTCGTTGTCATGGCTTCCTCGTCACGGCGGTTCTTCGTCTTGACTTGAGTAGGATAGACTTCCGTCCTCTTGGGATTGCTTCGAGAAGTCCACCTTCTCGAGATATCACGGTACCCTCGAGAGGTATAACAATCGGCGTTCCTGGGGTTCGTCCAAACAGGACTAAGGTGTTCTTCCTCTTACTGGGTGAGTAAGGATGTCATCAGTGAGGATGACAACATACTTTCCCCAAACACGACATAAGCACTGTTCTCATGGGTCAAGAGAGGAGAACGGGGAATTGCTATGGGCAGGTACTGGCACATTTTAACGACTTAGAGTCGTCTTCTATGGTCGTAGTCCGTCTATCTTGTGGCTCAACGAAGCTTTAGGGTCTCAAGGAACTTAGGATGTGGCAAACAGTTATCATCTTATCTCTAAGCACATTCCTTATATGCCAGTAGTTCGACCGCTAACTTGAGACAACATCACCTCATCTCATCAAGGATATCATCCCACGGTCAACTCCACACCGCTCAAGCTAGTCAACTCCGGGTTGAGTGAAGAACTAAACCCAAACACTTACAAGTATGGCGTAGCCCCAACTGTACATGCATTACTATGCAAGGACCTTGGGGAGACATACAGCTACCACCATTGAATCTGAGGCACAACAAATCCAATCGTCCACCTACGTCATCCAATGGACAGGGTACTACACTACTATATTAAGGAAACACGTAGTAGACCAATCCAATATTTTGTTTCCTTCCTATGAATCCGATCAAGTGATCCATCAATCTGATCAATCATCACTGGACCTATCAGTCCTACAATCCAACATTGATGGGGTTCTACATAATCTCTTAGGGTCCTCATAATTCACAATTACTGCCAGAATTACGTCATAGTATATCCACCAACTTCAATAAACATGGCCACCATCTCCAAGGCCAACTACATAGGTTGTAAATCTATTTACAACTCCAAGTATACACTCTATATCCACCGAGAAACATGGTATCATGATCGAGATTAACGAGCTAAATCCAATTTACTCCGAACCATGTGGTCTTTGTCATCCTCAATACTCTATTAAGATTACCTATTTAAATCCAAGACTCAATCCAATAAGAAGTCTACTTGATACTCCAAGTTATCTTGGCAAACGCATCAAATCAGGCCAACTACTAGCTAAAGTCATGTATACCACCAAGAATAAGGTTCACGATCATAATCGTCCTACTAAATCCAATCTTACTCCAGATTATATAGGTTATGCTACTGTATCAACTCGTTCCACCAAATCCACCTACCTTTATATGGGGTCTCACGATCCACCAGAATAGTCTAGCTATATCCTGAAGACACATATCATCATCACCATGACAGTCTTTAGTCTAATACTCTATATCCGAGAACGGTCCTCTTATGGCATCAAGGTTATAGTGCTAGCTTAAGATTGAAAGATATTTGTTCGATGTGATCACTCGTTCCATTAAGAACCCGGTGCTTAGCGGGGTTTATCGGGGACCTACACGAGTTCTGGCAAGTCCGTGTACTAGACACGTGACCAAAAAATTTGAGCCGGAAAGGCTTGTGCAGGTTAGTCTGGTCTAGTGTGGTTTTCCAATCTTGAGGGAAAAGCACACTCCTACGGTTGCGTGTGGTTAAGCATAGCACAGTTAGTGTCTTCAGTGTCACTCGTCCTTTGAAGTGGATCCTTGGTGCATCTTGTCTTGCTGTCTTCAGTTGTCGAGGGGGGTGAGAGAGAGAGCACCAAGGGGACGGTCTAAGGGTCTTAGTGCATTCAAACAAGCGTTGAAAAATCAACTCAAACAAGTGCAAAAATTATTTTGAACATCAAAATAAGACAAGTGATATAACCGCATGCTTGTTGCCTAAGCAAAAGTGCGACTTATATCAAAGCACAAACAACAAAAACAAACAACACACAACATGGTCCATCCGAACCATTTCACGGACTCGACTTCGCATAGGGGATTCACGACTCATCCTATCCTAGGTTCAGTGAATTGATAGTTGTGCTTGCTTCTTGCTCCGGAGAGGAGTCCGCTAAGTCTTCTGGACCTTCTCATGGTGTTGTAACGCCTCTTGTTGTCGCTTGCTGAAGCAATTCGCTTGAGTTGTAAGGAACTCTGGTTGTCTTCTTGTCTGGGAAGTTGCTGACGAAGGTGGTTCTTCATAGCTGTCACTGACAGGGTCTTCCTTGTCTTCATGATCTTGTTATCGTCTTCTTTTCTTCTGAGGCTTCGAGGGTCTCAAGGGGACACCTTCATGCACCGATATTTGCATGACATGATAGAGTTCTGATATGTCAATCATACTAATTGCGATATCGACACCTAGAGCGGGGGATGAAGAGAACCGTTTTCCTGCTCACTAAGGTGAGGCGGACCAAATGGCAAGATTCTCATCCACCGGTGGTGGTCGACACAATTACTTATAACTGACAGGGTCGCTCTACTAGTGATGCAGATCAAGGTTTGCATAAATTATGTCCATATTATCGTAGGCGAAAGTGGCATCACTCTGGAACAGTGCCCAGGGTTTCACCATCTTCTAAGCCTCGATGTCCTCATTCCTCTTAGAGGTACTTCTGTTGGTGTCGTCCGGTCGCGGAGTGGTCTTCTCTGTCCTTCAGCACAGGTGTTTGCCTGGAAGGTTACTTCCTTCCGAGCTGCCCACGAGGATTTAAATTTATCCCGTGGTCAGAGGGCATAGGGTACTAGCGACCATTTGCAAGTTTTGAAAAAGTAGACGAGGAGTGTCAAGAAAATAAGAGTGGAAGGCTAGAGCATAACCTTCAATTTTTTTGAAGATTTAGGAGAGTCGAGAAAACATATAGGTTTTGTAAGTATTTTGAAGGATCTGGAAAGCAGTTTTATCCTAACTAACGTCCGTGCTAACTAAGGGCTTCCTACAGTTAGGATGGCTCTGATACCAGCTCTGTGGGGACCCCGACTGGTAAGTCGAGATCGCCGTGCCCAGTGATCCCAAGGATCAATGCTCACTGAACACAGATACTGAATAATAGAGTCTTACATCCATACATACCGTTTGATACAATAAATGACCACTTCGGTCGAGTCTTACATACATAGGGCCTTAAAGGCCAAAGCACCAAACTAGACCAATAGAGGAATTATTGGTTGAAGCGTGAACCCATGCCATCAGCCTTAACCTACAGGCATTCTGACTGGGAAGCGTCCTAGCTCACAAGATCGTCACCGAGTTAATCCTCGCCATATCCTGTCTTTCAGACCCGGTCAATGAAATAACCAGTGGCAAGCCGATGAGTACTTTGAATGTACTCGCAAACAGCCCATGATATGAACATTGAAAGTGAAGGATAACAATATCATGCATCTTTAGCATAACTCATCTGGGTGGAATGATCATAGATATGCATCAAGTTAAAGAATTACTTTTGAAGAACAGGTTACAGATATCAACATATCTGCTAAGGGCTGAACCATTCGGGTTCACCCTATATGCCAAGTCATCTAACTTGTCATAACCTCAAGGTATGAGCTGAGGGTTAAACCATCCGGGTTTACCCTATATGCCAAGTCACCGGACTTGGTCATATTATTGTGATTATCATAACAACACCTTTTTAACACCACACACACTCACTCACACTCACACACTTGGTTTATGCGAAAACGTTGGACGTAGTTTAAGCAGCACCACCCAACTGTCCTTGACCGTGGACACGGCTATTCGAATAGTTTGACACTCTCCAGAGGTAGTACGCTGGACCCACGAGAAACGGGAACCTTCCGTGTCATCCACGACTCGCGGTATATCACATATACCCGAGGTAAGTACCAGATCATCATCTTTCCCCTAACGATACTAGACAAAGAGGTCCACTCGATTGGTACCCAGCCCACATGTTGTACGTCTTACGAGCATGGACTCTGGACAGTATCAACCATGCGGGGACCAACGGTGTGCCTGGAACTCATAATATGGCATAGTCATCCTACCTGGCACGACCCCATCACGAGAGTGACACCGATCACTCCCGCCACTAGTAATGTGGCTCTTTGCTAGTACCGACCAGAGTAATCAACAAAGCCCCGTCCCATAAAGGGGTATCGTGGTCGTACTGGTAAGGTTGGGACGACCGACACATCATAAATCTAATCCCATTTCTGAAACCACACACGCAAAATACCCGGTGCATCACTTCACCAAAAGTGATCACCAACTCATCATCACCCTCGGGCATTAGTGGCAACCGACGGGGTTTTCATAAACTCTTTATTTAACTGATCATCATGCTCATGATAATATGCTCTATCTTTACTTGTCAACATGGTATTAACATGACCCTCAAGGGGTAGGGTCAAGCTCAGTGCAATGATCCTATAACTTTACTTGGTCCACATGACAGTAGCATGATCCTCATAGATGGTAGGGTCAAGCTCATCATGCTTGTGCTCCGAGGAGCCATATGTATAACATCATCATCATGCAAGTGCTTCGAGGAAGCCTTTGGTACCATCACACCAATGATGAACCGGCACTGTGATCACATGCAACGGAAAAGTACTTGCTATTCTAGCATGCATCAATTTATATGCTCAAGTCATGGTCAAAGGGCTGCTTGCCTTGCTCACGTAAGTTCTCGGGGTCTTCGAGGTCTTCCGCTCCAACTCCGAATACTCCGTCTACCGTCAACTATCGTCGGAAACAACTATAGTAAGCCATATAGCAAGCAGAATAATAGTGTTCTATAAATAGAAGTTTTATTTTTCTTGGACCTCTCTGGTCGTAAGAAAAATACCTGAAGCTTCTCATAGGAGATTTGAATCATCAAGGATTTTTGAATAGGTGAAACGAGCAATAGGTAATCACTGAAGAAGCTAACAGAAATCATTCTGTTAAAAATGAGTGGAGGCACCCATTTAACAGAGAATGATTTTAGAAATATTTAGGAAGTGGTTTCACAGGATTTGGAGATGGTATGAATATTCTAGAGATTTTACAATGAGGAATAAATAGCAATAGGAGCTATTTATTTATTGCAACAGAAGTAAGTCACACAAAAATGTTGACCAGGGTTCTAAAAATGGAGAATGATTTTATAAGTCTCTAGAAGTTTGAATCACTCCATTTGGAGTTGATTTGAAGCTTCTAGGAGTTTTGAAAGGTGGGGTATTTATATCCAGATTGGCATTTTAAATAAAACACCATAGAAAGTTGATAGGGAAAAATGTGCAAAGCACTTATTTGGATAGGCCTGATTTTTAGGATCCTGCAGAAATTTGAATCAACGGAATTGGAGTCAGAATGAACTTATGGTGGAATTTGCAAGATTGCAGATAAATGAAAAAGGGAAAAATGGGCCTGCAGACTTAGCTATCATGCACACTGGGCGCTAGAGAAAGAGGTGGGCCGGCCCGGCGGCTCGGCCTGGAGGCACAAGGTGGCCACGCCGAAGACGCCTTTCCCGGGGGCGCTTTCCCCACATGGAAGCGGGATCTGAGAGGGGCGCCTCCACTTATTCCATGCGGGACCGGCCTCCGGGAGGCTGACAGGAGGGTCCCGCGGCCAGGTTCTTCTTCAACCTTCAGCTAGGTCAGGGAGGAGCAGAGGCCCGATCCTGGGGCATGTCGGCGCTCTCCCTGGCGGCTGCGGCCACGCCGGGCTGTGCCCCGGCTGGCGGCGCCCTCGACGCAAGGCTGCTGCGCCGGCCTGGAGCCCTAGCTCCGCCGGACGCCTTTGGGGGAAAAGGATCTTGGCCGCGAGGTTGCCGGCGACGCCGGCTGGGGAATCGGCACACAGGCCGCCGATGGACTGCAGGGCACGCGGGGGAAAACTCCCAGGCACCGAGGTATGTCGGGGAGGCTGCACGAGGGATGGGGAAGGCTCGGCTAGGCGCGGCTCTGCGTGGAGGCCGATGGCAGGTTCGGCCATTGCCGCACTTGACTAGAGGAGGATGGCCAAGGAGGGACTGGGGAGCTCGAGGGGACTCGGCATGGATCCCAGGAGGAGAGGAGAGATGCTCTGGAGGCTTAGGGCGCTCGGGAGGGAGCCAAAATGGAGAGTGGGAGAGAAGAAAAGCTCGGATGCTCCCTGGTGCACCCAGGGCACGGAGGCCACGCGTCCCAGAGGGCATTGGAAGCTAGCTAGTGTTGTGGAGAGAGTCAAAGGATGCTCTGCGGCGCTCTGGGACACGCTGGGGCAACCTGCTTCGCCAAGAAACAGCCGGGAGGGGAGAAACTAGGTGCAGAGCACCCGGTTTGCCGGTCAGGGTGGTGGTCACCACAGCCACCCATGCCCACAGGTTCCAAACGACTAGTAAAACATGTCTGGGAGGTGGGGCATGCTATCTGGAAAGGGACTCTGGAGTTTGGTGACTAGTGGTGTCGGTTTGAACTAGTTTTGACTGCTGCCAAGTTTCTAACAGCAAACTTAGAGCTGACAAAATTGGGTCTTAGGAGGGAAGCCTTGGGGAGAAATTATGTCTGGCAGTGTTAACTATGCAAGAACTACAACACTGCCAAGTTTGAGCTCAAGAAGTGAAGGGTAGCTTGTACTTGCTGTACAAAGCTACTTTTTAGCCAGAAATGAACTTGAGGAGGTGCTGCTCATTTTCTCCACATGAGCATGCCATATCTTGGTTCTAAATGAAGCCTTGGCATATATTAGATGCTCTGGAAAGAGTTGGGAGTGATAGCTTAAGCAGAGGAATGGGAAGAAGGGTAAAACAGTGCTGCCAAGGGTAAAAATGAGGGAAAGTTACAAAGGGTCCTTCTCCAAAAATTGACCAGTGGCCATGGGAATGTTACTGGAGGTGAAATGTAACTATGTGAGGCTGTGGTAGAAATTTGGGATCAAGGAATAAAGTGCAAGGGGCCAATGAAACCAAATTAGTGAGTGCACACAAGGTGTTTGATCTGTGGTAGGGCTACCAGATGGATTCCAATGGCTATGAAACTTAACAGGGTAAAACAATAGATGAAAATAGGCTTGCACACCAAATTTGGGATTTGCTCGAGGAGTTTTCCAATGTAGACTTGAGAAACCCTAGAAATGGGTTTCTGCTTAGAACCCTATTCAAATTAATTCCCACAAATCCAATATTTGGTGTAGGGGCATTATTTGAGCATTAAGGCATGCACAAAAAGTTTGAGGATAATTGGAGAAACTTTATAATGTAAAGTTTACCAAAGTCAGAAATCAACAGAGAGGGTTTTAAGGGTCTTAGGACAAGTTCCTCTATTCTCCTTGGTGTACCACTTGGTGTGGATGCCTCATTGGAGTACTGGAACATGTCCACCAAATTTGAGCACAAATGGAGACACTTCACAATGTAGAGTTGCTCAAATTTGATTCTGGACAGATAGGGTTTTAAAGGGATTAGGGGAGTCAAATCAACTTGGCTTGAAATGAAACTTGGCAAGATCTTCAAGAATATCATAGATGACATGCTAGAATTTTACTGTAATTTATTGAGAATATTTCTTATAGAAATATTCCAAAACCTTGAAATAGGCAGGAATGGTTTTGGAGGGGTTTTCCCAATATTTTGAACATGACCATGTTTTGAAACTCATAGATATGGAATAAATATATCCACTGAGTTTCCCTAAATTTTCTGAAATATTTTGAAGGCAATAAAAATAAATTTCCTTCATAGGAGACCATTTCTGGCCTCACAGAAAGGCTTTTAAGTAAAATAATGAAATAACTTTTAAAATAATAATATGGTGGTTTTTGGAAGTCATTTTGATAATGGTTTTAAATAAAACAATTGGTGCAAAAGAAACTCCCTAATTTGAGGACTTGTAGTACAAACCTCATCTGAGGGGTTTGAAAGTTTAATTCAAAGAAATGCTTTTTGGAAAAATAATATTTGGTAAAAATAGATATTTATCCTAAACACATGGCATGATCATTGGGCAGGAGATCATGGGATGAGAAGATGATTAAGAAAGTGAGAAGATCTATTAGGTATCAAACACAATCATGCAAACAAGCAAGGCAAACAATAGTCACTTCAAGCATCGCAAGTATTTCACAAAAAAATTAATTGGTCCTAAATTTTGAAATAAGTTAATTAGTCAGGAAAGCCAAAAATTGGGGTGTTACATATGCTTAGGTGAATTTTTCCAGCAACTATTCTATTTTATATTAATAAAAAGGACTAAAATGGAATAGTTTTGCTTCTGCTTGGTTGTTTTCAAAAATATTCCTTCAAGGAAAACTAAGGCAAATATTTTTTTTAAATGATATCTTAGAATTATCAGTAATAGAGAACATTTTTAAATTAACTTTGTGGACTGTTTGTGTGTGAGCTATTTCTTATTTATTATTTTATCGACGATACAAAATCCGTGTGACGAGGGAATCGGAGCAGAAGACCTCGAAGACCCCAGATACTTAGCTGACCAAGGCAAGCAGCCCTTTGACCATGACTAAGCATATGTTACTTTGCATGTTAAATAGCAAGTATTCCTGTTGCATATGATCATAAGTGCCGGTAATCATTTTATATGATTTTACCGAAGGCTCTCCCGGAGCACATGCATTGAGCCAGACCCTACCCCTTGAGGGTCATGCTAATACCATGTTGAAAAGTAAAGATAGCAGTAGTACTATCATGAGCATGATGTTGTCATAAAGCAAGAGTTTATGAAAACCCCGTCGGGTGCCACTAATGCCCGAGGGTGATGATGAGTTAGGTGGTCACTTTTGGTTAAGTGATGCACCCGGTATTTGTGTGAGTAAGGTTTCGGAAATGGGATTAGATTTATGATGTGTCGATCGTCCCAACCTTACCAGTACGACCACGTTACCCCTTATGGGATGGGGCTATGTTAATTACTCTGGTCGGTGCTAGCAAAGAGCCACATTACTAGTGGCGGGAGTGATATGTGGTCACTCTCGTGATGGCGTTGTGCCGGGTAGGATGACTATGCCATTTTTATGAGTTCCAGTCACACCGTTGGTCCCCGCATGGTTGGTACTGTCCAGAGTTGGTGCTCGTAAGACGTACAACATGTGGGCTGGGTACCAATCAAGTGGACCTCTTTGTCTAGTATCGTCAGGGGAAAGACATTGATCGGGTACTTACCTCGGGTATGTGATATACCGCGAGTCGTGAATGACACGGAAGTTTCCCGGATCTCGTGGGTCCAGCGTACTACCTCTGCAGAGTGTAAAATATTCGAATAGCCGTGTCCACGGTCAAGGACAGTTGAGTAATCCTGCTTAAACTATGTCCTGATATTTCCGCATAAACCAAGTGTGCGTGAGTTGTGTGTGTGTATGGTGATGAGAATGGTGTTGCGATGATAGCAATGATATGACCAAGTTCGGTGACTTGGCATATAGGGTGAACCCGGATGGTTCAGCCCTCCGCAGATATATTGATATCTGTAACATGTTCTTCAAGAGTAATTCTTTGACTTGATGCATATTCATGATCATTCCACCCAGATGAGTTACACTAGAAATGCATGATAATGTTATCCTTCACTTTCGTTGATTATATCATGGGCTGTTTGCGAGTACATTCAAAGTACTCATTGGCTTGCCACTGGTTATGTTATTGACCAAACATGGAAGGACCGGAGTTTGGAGACGAATACGTCTTCGGAGACACCCCTGCGAACTAGGACGCTTCCGAGTCAGAATGCGTGTCGGTGTAGGCTTGATGGCATGGGCACCGCTTAGCCCCTTTGTTTTCCGCTATTAGTGTACTCGTGTGATTTGGCCTTAGGCCCAGTCTTGTGAACTTGACCCTTCGGTCACGTGTTGTAATGTGTGGTACTTGGATGTAAGACTCTTTATTCAGTATCTGTGTTCGGTGAGCATTGATCTCTGGGATCACTGAGCACGGCGATTCTCGACTAGTAAGTCGGGGTCCCCACAGAGCTGGTATCAGAGCCATCCTGACTATAGGAAGCCTTAGGTAGCAAACAGTTAGTGCACACAGAGTGACCCGAGAACCGCACCCCCTAAATATTTCTAACCCTCTCCTCTACACCTTGTAGATGGCCGCCGTACCCGAGATGCTTCTGTAAACTGGCTTTCCTCTGCTTTTGAGTGATAGCCTCGAGAAGTGTCAAGTGCGTCGCACGCCCGTATTTCTCTACCACGAACACTGGGTCAACACCGACACCCAGGAGTATCACGTGGACATGATAGTGAAGGCTAACGACTCCCCAACTAGCTGGTTCTTGGAAGGGCCACAGATGGAGGATCTGATGTTGGCCGTGGAGACAGCAGCACGAGAGGCACTCGTGCGACTCCACGACATCCTTCTTGAGATGGCGGACGAGCCAGCTACTCGTCACCTGCCTTTTGTTAAAGATAAGGTAGACGGGAGTTGGACACTCAACCCCTCATCCGAGGACGGGACGCCATTGAGGTTTCAGACCTACTTCAGCCTCTCCTCAGACACCTTGACCCATCTTTTGATCAAGGAGTCGACTAGGATCCGCCAAGAGCTGCACCAAGTTAAGAACCTACTTTGTATGGAGAAGATGAAGAACCGCAAGGTGAAGAAAGAAGGAGCACCTGTAATATCACCTGGCGTTGCTTTCCGAGGAGGAATACCCCCGCTTCAGCCCGTTCCTCTTCAGAGTCGTCATTTAACCGCAGAAGAGTACACCAAGCTCTTCACCACCTCACCAACCAAGAGACGTCGAGATGGTCTGCTTCCTTCCCCTACTCCCTCGAGGAAGGGAAGCACTAATGAAGATGAAGACAGAGAGGAAGATGAACACGAAGATCCCACAGAGCTGGCTTATGAGACCGCGCAGTTGATCGCTTAACAGCGTAGGATGTACCGAACGTAGGAGTTCTTGTATCAGGATTTTATGACCGGATGTTGTGTGAACCTATTGGATGCAAGTCACATTCTGCCTTAAGCAGCTTGTGAGCGACTACATCACTTGTTTTAAATTAATGCAGTAGTTCTTTTTAAAACCTTTGTCATAAAAACCTTGCACACTAGCACAACACCAGACCCCCTCTTTACTAGAACGTCATCCCTTTTGAGTGCAACCAGTTCGGCAAAAATTGACATGTCTAGTCCCCTGGCAGGATGGTGAAAGCAACTCGCAACAGCACTTTCGGCAACCCCGGCTCTACCTCTTCAGGACAGCAGCAGGGAACCGGAGGGGAAGCTCAAGCTGGAGATCACCATGTGCAGCAAGACAATGTTCCACCGCCGCCGCCTCCCCCTGAAAGCTTCACCATGGCTCAGTTCCTTCAAGCTCTTCCGGAGGAGCGTCAAGCCAACAATGCCGCTATCCAGCAGCTGGCTCAAACTTTGGTAAACCACTCGCCGCAGAACGGGAATGGCAACGGTCGCTCAACTCTCTCTGAGTTTATGCGGACTACGCCGCCCATATTCACGGAGACAACTGAGCCCTTGGATGCCGATGACTAGATCCGCACTATTGAAGACCTTCTCGCGCTGGTCGAGTGCACTGACGACATAGAGAAAGTCCTCTATGCAACCCACTGTCTCGGAGGCACAGCCAGAGCCTGGTGGGATGGATTTCAGGTCATGAGAGCCAGGCAAGTCATCACTTGGGCCGTGTTCAAGGATGGATTCCGCGCCGCTCACATTCCTCCGGGAATGATGACCATTAAGAAGCGAGAATTCCGAGCCTTAAGGCAAGGCAGTGGATCAGTCAAGGAGTATTTGCAGAAGTTCAACCTTCTATCAAGGTATGCGCCTGAAAATGTCAGCACTGAGGCTGCCGAAGTGGAGCGCTTTATGGAAGGACTGCAGCAGTCACTCCAGCATCAGCTGGTTGTTTGTGAATGTCGGACCTTTAATGACCTGGTTAATAAGGCTCTTATGTTGGAAGACAAGCGTCGTGCAATGGACGACACCCATAAGCACAAGCTAATGGGTAGAGGAGGACCGATTAGCTCGAAACCACGACCATGGCAGTCAGCCCCGGCAAGACCCAACTATCAGCAGCAGCAGTACAAGCATCCAACATTTCGCCAGAATTACCAACCTCAGCAGCAAGTCAACGCCAAGCTAGCAAGCACGCCACAGAACAACGGTGGGGCAAGACCAACCTTCCAGCGCAAGTTACCTGTTTCGGGTGTGGACAACCAGGGCACTATTCCAGGCAGTGCCCCAACAGGAAACCCGATGCTCCGCGCCCCAATGTGCCAAATCCAGGCCAAGGAGCACCAGGCAGGAACCAAGCTCCCCGCAATCAGCAGTATCACAGCAAGGGGCGGATTAATCATATTTCCACAGAAGAAGCACAGGAAGACCCGGACTGCATTCTGGGTACGTTCCTCGTCAACTCTACCCCAGCAACAATATTGTTTGATTGTGGTGCTTCACATTCGTTTGTTACGCAAAAGTTTGCGGAAAAGTGTGGTCTAGAACATACCTTGCTTCGTGGGCATATGGCAATTCAAACCCCGGGAGCAGTTTTGAGGACCAACCTAGGGTGTAGGAAGGTCGGGATAGTTATCAATGGGACGAGCTTCTCAGCGGATCTCATTTTGCTTAAGTCGCAAGGCCTAGAGGTAATTCTCGGTATGGACTGGTTGGCCAAGCATCAGAGTATCTTGGACTATGCTAACAGGGCCATTACCATGACAAGTGACCAAGGGGTCAAAGTCAAGTATGTCTCTGAGCCAGTACCCACTCGAGTGCCACGAGTTAACAGTCTATCAGAGGAAGGGCTAGACTGAGTGCCAATAGTCTATGAATACCCGGACGTCTTTCCTGATGAGCTACCAGGGATGCCTCCTGACCGAGACATCGAGTTCATCATCGAACACATGCCAAGATCAAGGCCTATTTATAAGAAGCCTTACAGGATGGGATCCGAAGAGCTAGTGGAGTTGAAGAAGCAACTGGATGAGCAACTCAGGAAAGGGTTTATTCGTCCGAGTTCGTCACCTTGGGGATCACCTGTTCTCTTCGTGTGCAAGAAGGATGGGACAATCCGACTTTGCGTCGATTACCGTTCTCTCAATGAGGTCACAATAAAGAACAAGTATCCACTCCCCAAGATTGAAGACTTGTTCGACCAGCTAAATGGAGCAAAGGTATTCTCCAAGATCGACCTCCGATCTGGATATTACCAACTAAAGATTCGACCCGAAGACATTCCGAAGACGGCAGTTGTGACCCGTACGGTCTGTACGAATGCACTGTCATGTCCTTTCGATTGACGAATGCCCCATCTTACTTCATGTACCTCATGAATAAGGTCTTCATGGAATACCTGCACAAGTTCGTCGTCGTGTTCATTGACGACATATTAATCTTTTCCAAGTCTGAAGACGAGCATGAGCAACACTTGAGGTTAGTATTGGAAAAGCTTCGAGAGCACCAACTGTATGCCAAGTTCAGCAGATGTCAGTTTTGGCTGAACGAAGTTGGATTCCTGGGTCATATCATGACAGCAAATGGATTGGCAGTTGATCCCTCTAATATTACTACGGTAACCAACTAGGAATCGCCAATCAATGTGAAGGAAGTCAGGAGCTTACTCGGACTCGCAGGATATTACCGCAAGTTCGTAGAAGGATTCTCCCGCATCGCGTGACCTATGACTCACCTCTTGAAGAAAGGCAAGAAGTTTGAATGGACGCCGGAATGTGAGGCAAGATTCCAAGAGTTGAAGAAGAGGTTAACCACCGCCCCGGTATTGGCCACTCCAGATATCAGCAAGGAGTTCGTGATATATTGTGATGCCTCAAGGACCGGGCTAGGTGGGGTTCTAATGCAAGATGACACGGTCGTGGCATACTTGTCATGGCAATTGCGCCCGCATGAGGAAAATTATGCCACCCATGATCTCGAGTTGGCAGCAGTAGTGCATGCCCTGAAGACGTGGCGACATTACCTTCTGGGGAAGCGATGTGAAATATACACCGACCACAGGAGTCTGAAGTATATCTTCACCCAAAGAGAATTGAATATGAGGCAACGGAGATGGTTGGAGTTAATCAAAGACTACGACCTCAGCATTCAATATCACCCCGGTAAGGCAAATGTAGTGGCTGATGCCTTGAGTCGGAAGACCAGCACCTTAAACGTCATGCTTAAGGAAAGGCAGCCCGCCTTATATGAAGAATTGGAGAACTTCGGAATGGAACTGGTGGAACCAGGATTCCTAGATAACCTCGAAGTCAAACCAACGCTGGAAGACGACATCAAGGGAGCCCAGAAGGGTCACAACAGCATCGAAGGTATCAAGAAGAAGATTCCAGAAGGCAAGGCCCCAGGATTCTTGGAGGATGATCAAGGAGTGGTGTGGTTTGGGAAACGTTTATGCGTACCCAACAAGGCTAAACTCAAGGAACTCATCCTACGGGAAGCTCATGATACACCCTACTCCATTCACCCCGGTGGTACCAAGATCTATCAAGATCTTCAAGAAAGATTCTGGTGGCACGAAATGAAGAGGGAAATCGCGTCGTATGTGGCCAAGTGCGTTGTGTGCCAGCAAGTTAAGGCTGAGCATCAGCGACCCGCAGGGCTGCTACAACCTCTCCAGGTGCTGGAATGGAAGTGGGACAAGGTAGGGATGGATTTCATTACCAGCCTACCAAGGTCTAGCAAGGGCCATAACTCGATATGGGTTGTTGTCGACCATTTGACCAAAGTGGCCCATTTCATCCCTGTCAACACCACTTATGATGGGAACAAGTTGGCTAGTCTCTATATCGAGCGCATAGTAAGCCTTCATGGAGTTCCCAAGGAGATTGTATCTGACCGAGGCACGCAGTTCACCTCAAGGTTTTGGAGGAAACTTCAAGAGGCCCTCGGTACCAAGCTCTCTTTTAGCACCGCCTTCCACCCGCAGACGGGAGGACAGACGGAAAGGTTGAATCAGATACTCAAAGATATGCTCCGCGCATGTGTCCTAGCGCATGGAACCAAATGGGAAGACTGTCTACCGTTCGCTGAGTTCTCATACAACAACAGATATCAGTCCAGTCTCCACATGGCCCCGTTCGAAGTACTGTACGGACGGAAATGCTGCACCCTGCTCAACTGGTCAGAAACCGGAGACGGGCTGATTTTCGGACTAGAAGTTCTGCACACGGCAGAAAAGAAGGTGCAACTAGTCCAAGAAAATCTGAAAGCAACCAAGTCACGACAAAAGAGTTATGCGGACTCTCGCCGCAGGAATGTGGAGTTCGTTCCCGGAGATCTGGTGTACCTCTGTGTCTCACCTCTCAAGGGAGCCAAGCGTTTCCGCGTTAAGGGGAAACTCGCTCCAAGGTTCATTGGGCCATTTAAGATCACGGCAAGGCGTGGAGAGGTTGCTTATCAGTTGGAGTTACCTCCGGAACTTTCATGTGTGCGCAACATTTTCCACGTGTCACAGCTTCAGAAGTGTCTCCAAACGCCAAGTCGTTCCAATCCTTACAAGGGCATTGACCACCAAGCCATCGACCTTCAGCCTGATCTCACCTACCGCGAGAGGCCAATCCGCATTCTGGATGAAGTAGAGCGATCCACCCGAAGTCGCACCATCAAGTATTTCAAGGTTCAATGGAGCAACCACACCGAAGCCGAAGCTACATGGGAGCGTGAAGACTATCTCCGATCTGAGTTTCCAGACCTTTTTAGCACCTAGCTTAGGAATCTCGGGGACAAGATTCTTGTAAGGGGGATAGGTCTGTCACACCCTGTTTTTGCTATCACTTGTTTGTGTTGTAAAATTCTGAGCTTGTTAAAACTTTTTCAATGAGTGCCATGATTGACATTGTATGCTTGTATGCTTGATCATGTGAGGATTTAAAACCCTAAATTCCTTGGTATTATACTGATTTCCAAAAAGCCTTTGCTCATTGCTAACCAAAGTAAAACCACCTTGAGTTGCACTACATGTCCTTGATAGCAAGCAGTGCTTCTACTCATATTTGGTAATCTGATTTTTACCTATCTTTATAATTCAAAACCACAAAAATAATTGTTTTTGTGATTATTTTCCTAATTAAATAACCTATCTTTATAATTCAAAACCACATAAAGTTTCACCTTGATCAAAGGAGGATAACGGCCCCAAATAACCCTAAAATCATGTCTGTCCAGAATCAAGTTAGGACAACTCTACATAGCAAAGTTTGTCCAATGATGCTAAAACTTTGCAGGAGTGCATAATACCTCAAATGAGGGTTCCACACCAAAAATGGGATTTGTGGGACTTAGTTTGCCCACACTCCCTTTGGAAGGAACAGATCTGGTCATATTGTAGTGTTTTCAAGTTTACAAAGCTAAACTTGTCCTTTGGAGCTCAAATTTGATGAAACTCCATGGTTTACCACCAAACCCAAACCTGTTAAGTTGCAGCACCAGTGGTGGAGTGCAAGCCCCCAAACGCACTGTCAAACACCTTCTGACAAATAGGAAAAAGCCACCTTAGCCACAGCTAAACCAAACTCCTTTGCTTCAAACTCTTAGATTAAGTGGTCAGCACCTGTATCTAACCCCAGTCAACTAGCCCCTCACTGGTTCAAAGTGGAAAGGCCAAAAAACCCAATTTAGACCTCACTGCATGACTGACAGCACCAGTATTTCTTGCCTCCCTTGACCAGCCGAAGCTCCCACAAAAACCAAACGGCTAGCCACACCCCCGGCAAGTGCTACGACATGCTAGACACGTCCAAAGTGCCTCAGAGCGCACCAACATGTCGTGGCATGCCAAAACTGTGCTCTGGGCGCGCTAAAGGGAGTCACCGAGGTGGGGGCGACGCCCTCGACCAGTTCCAGCCTCGCCCGAGCTTTTCCGTGTCTCTAGCCACCCCCTCGACCACCTCCCTAAACTCCCCCGCCACGGCCTCCTCGTCGCCAGCGAACCCCTGCCTCCCCGTTGTTGTTTCGACCACCAGCAGGTAGGCGACGGTCAGGAAAACCCATTCCTGTGTTCGTTGGAGCATGAGCGCGTCGGCAACCTCGTCGGCGTCCTCCTCCTCCTCTCTGGCCGGAGGTAGGAGACGACCCCCGACAGGTGTGCCCCACCTATCGGTGGCCCAGCCTCCTCCCCCGTGCTGGCCTCGGCCACTGACCGCAGGGCTCCGCGCGTCAGGTTCAAACCTGACGACGCGCACAGCCTGGACAGGCTGTCGGCTGGCCATGGGCCAGCCTAGCTCTGGGCTGAGCCAGGCCAGGAGCTAAACTGTTTTTCTTTTTATTTTAAACCCTGGTTTCTAAGATTTTTATAAAAACATTTAACCAGTGTAAAAATATAAATCTTCCACTATTATGCTTCTAAAAATGTGTAATATTTAATGGTCTGCTCAGGTGAATTTTTCCAACAACTATTCTATTTTACATTAATAAAAAGGACTAAAATGGAATAGTTTTGCTTCTGCTTGGTTGTTTATAAAAATATTCCTTCAAGGAAAACTAAGGCAAATATTTTTTTAAACGATATCTTAGAATTATCAGTAATAGAGAACATTTTTAAAATAACTTTGTGGACTGTTTGTGTGTGAGCTATTTCTTATTTATTGTTTTATCGACGATAGAAAATCCGTGTGACGAGGGAATCGGAGCGAAAGACCTCGAAGACCTGGGATACTTAGCTGACCAAGGCAAGCAGCCCTTTGACCATGACTGAGCATATGTTACTTTGCATGTTAAATAGCATGTATTCCCGTTGCATATGATCATAAGTGCCGGTAATCATTTGATATGATTTTACCGAAGGCTCTCCCGGAGCACATGCATTGAGCCAGACCCTACCCCTTGAGGGTCATGCGAATACCATGTTGACAAGTAAAGATAGCAGTAGTACTATCATGAGCATGATGTTGTCATAAAGCAAGAGTTTATGAAAAACCCATCGGGTGCCACTAATTCCCGAGGGTGATGATGAGGTAGGTGGTCACTTTTGGGGAAGTGATGCACCCGGTATTTGTGTGAGTAAGGTTTCAGAAATGGGATTAGATTTATGATGTGTCGACCGTCCCAACCTTACCAGTACGACCACGTTACCCTTTATGGGACGAGGCTATGTTAATTACTCTGGTCGGTGCTAGCAAAGAGCCACATTAGTAGTGGCGGGAGTGATATGTGGTCACTCTCGTGATGGGGTCGTGCCAGGTAGGACGACTATGCCATTTTTATGAGTTCCAGTCACACCGTTGGTCCCCGCATGGTTGGTACTGTCCAGAGTTGGTGCTCGTAAGACGTACAACATGTGGGCTGGGTACCAATCGAGTGGACCTCTTTGTCTAGTATCGCCAGGGGAAAGACATTGATCGGGTACTTACCTCGGGTATGTGATATACCGCGAGTCGTGGATGACACGGAAGTTTCCCGGATCTCGTGGGTCCAGCGTACTACCTCTGCAGAGTGTAAACTATTCGAATAGTCGTGTCCACAGTCAAGGACAGTTGGGTAATCCTGCTTAATCTACGTCGTGATATTTCCGCATAAACCAAGTGTGCGTGAGTTGTGTGTGTGTATGGTGATGAGAAAGGTGTTGCTATGATAGCAATGATATGACCAAATTCGGTGACTTGGCATATAGGGTGAACCCGGATGGTTCAGCCCTCGGCAGATATATTGATATCTGTAACATGTTCTTCAAGAGTAATTCTTTGACTTGATGCATATTCACGATCATTCCACCCAGGTGAGTTACACTAGAAATGCATGATAATGTTATCCTTCACTTTTTTGATTATATCATAGGCTGTTTGCGAGTTCATTCAAAGTACTCATTGGCTTGCCACTGGTTATGTTATTGACCAGACATGGAAGGACCGGAGTTTGGAGACGAGTACGTCTTCAGAGACACCCCTGCGGACTAGGATGCTTTCGAGTCAGAATGCGTGTCGGTGCAGGCTTGATGGCATGGGCACCGCTTAGCCCCTTTGTTTTCCGCTATTAGTGTACTCGTGTGATTTGGCCTTGGGCCCAGTCTTGTGAACTTGACCCTTCGGTCACGTGTTGTAATAAGTGGTACTTGGATGCAAGACTCTTTATTCAGTATCTGTGTTTGGTGAGCATTTATCTCTGGGATCACTGAGCACGGCGATTCTTGACTAGTAAGTCGGGGTCCCCACAGCCTTGGATAGTGTCATAATTATTTGCTTTTGTATCAACTGCCCAACAGTAATTTGTTTACCCATCGTATGTTATTTTCTTGAGAGGGATGCCACTAGTGAATCCTACGGACCCCGGGTCTACTTTTTTTATAAGATCAAACTCGTTTACTTATACAAAAATACCAAAAATACTAGCTGCACTTTATTATCTTTTATTTATTTATCAATCTATGAATCTATCATATATCATTTAATCTCGTTTCTTCACCGCCGAGAGATTGACAACCTCTCGTCTACGTTGGGTGCAAAGGTTTGCGTTGTGTGTGCGGGTGCCGGTGTTGCTTGGTTCTCCTACTGCATTTATAACCTTGGTTTATTAACTGAGGGAGATACTTACTCTAGTGTGGTGCATCATCCTCTCCTCTTCGGTGATAAAAATTCAGCGCAATTTACAAGTTGCAGGAAGAATTTTTGGCGCGGTTGCCGGGGAGGATCAAGCCAACATCATCTACTTGCCAATATATGGCGCCCTTACCAAGTACCTACACTATCAACTCTTATCTTTGCATTTAATTTATTTTCCATTTGCCTCTATTTTTCATCTCCCCTACTTCACCAAAAATTGTCGTTTTATTCGCACGCTTTTCCGTTTGCCTTTTTGCTTGTTTTCTATCTTTGCTTGTGTTGCCATGTGCTTTCTATTTGCTTGCATCTCTGCTTGCTAAAAATTTAATGATATGGATTCTCATCAACTTGCTAATCTTTTCAAAAGACCAAATTATGATGAACCAATTTCTAGTGAGTTGAGTTCACTTGATTATATCTATGAAGGTTTGTTTGAAAATCATGAATCTGAAAATTTGGATGAAGTGTTGAAAGAAGAAATTTATAAAGTGATTCATAATAGCTCCTTGATTAAAAAGCATTATTGCAATGATGTTACTATAAATTATAATAATGTCAATTATGTTAATGATATTCAAAACTATAAGCTTGGGGATTATAATTTTGTCATGTCCACTACTCATTGTAATGATCATGATTGGGTTGATGCTTCTTATGATCTCAAAAATTTATTTAAACCTCATGATGAATATGTTATTGATAATAAGGTTTGCAATAGTATAGAAAGTGGGTTTGGAAGAGTGACAACTTTAGGTAAAAATAATCCCACATATTTGGAGAGTGCTCAATCTTATGAATTTTTTGATAAAAGTGGGTCTGGAGAGGTCATGACTTTAGTTAATGTGAATCCCACTACCTTGGAAGACTATAAGACTTTTATGCATGTGGATCATGAAAATAATGCTTTATGTGATAGTTATATTGTTAAGTTTATACATGATGCTATTGAAAATTAATATGAGAGAGGAACATATGCTTTTACATATTGAAATAATATCAAGTTTCTTCTCTATGTGTTGGAATTTTTAAGTTATACTTGTTTTGCCTTCCTATGCTAATTGATTCTTGTTCCCATAATTTGTTTGCTCACAAAATCCCTATGCATGGGAAGTGGGTTAGACTTAAATATGTTTTTTCATGTGATTCATGATGCTCTCTTTATGTTTCAATTATTTACCTTTATGCGAGCATCATTGAAATCATCATGCCTAGCTAGGGGCACTATATGATAGCGCTTGTTGGGAGGCAACCCAATGAATAAAATTTACTTTTGTCTTTTCCTTCCTGTTCTTGAGTGTTTACACAATTATTATTCTGTTATTATGGTGTTATTATATTTTATTTAGTGTTTTTGCCAAGTAAGACCTTGAGGATGCTTCATAAGATGAGTAGAAACAATGTTGAATCTGAAACAGAAACTCTGTCTCAAGTGCGCGAATTTTCATTTTTTACTGGAGCATTATAATGAGATTAAATTTTAACACGGTATTTTTCTACAAAATTTTTACGTTGTCCTAATTTTTCAGAATTTTTAGAGTTACAGAAGTATGGTTATAGTACATATTACTATAGACTGTTATGTTTAAGACAAATTCTATTTTCATTGCATTGTGTGCTTGTTTTGATGAATCTATGACTTGTATCGGGGGGGACTAGCCATGGGAAAGTTAGAATACAATACCTATAATGTAATTATAAAATTTTAATGTGTTTGCAACAATATTTATAGTGGTAATTTGCTTGGTTATACTAACGGATCTCACGAAGGTTTTTTTGAGTTTTGTGTGATTGAAGTTTTCAAGTTTTGTGTATGACGTCGATGGATGAAGGAATGAAGAGATGCAAAAGCCAAATCTTGGGGATTCCCAAGGAACACCAAGGTAATATCTAAGGAGACTCAAGCGTCTAAGCTTGTGGATGCACCGGAAGGCATCCCCTCTTTCTTCTAACGACTATGGGTAACACACTTGAGGCCATATTTTTATTTGTCACATGATATGTGTTTTGCTTGGAGCGTCTTGTATGATATGAGTCTTTTCTTATTAGTTTTTCACAATCACCATGTCTGAACACATTTGCTTGAGATGGCCTCACGTCATCATAATTTGTTAGAATTTCTTCTTGTGCTTCACTTAAATTTGTTAAGCTAGGTGGTTGCTCTAGTGCTTCACTTATATCTTTTTGAGCACGGTGGTGCAAAGTTTTGAAGAAACTTGTTCTCATGCTTCACTTATATATTTTTGAGAATGCTACATGTTTTGAAGAAACTTTTCCTCTTGCTTCACTTATATCTTTTTGAGAATGTTAGAAAATTTTGAAGAAATCCACTCTCTTGCTTCACTTATATCTTTTTGAGAGTGTGAAAATAGGCTTGGTAATTGGTACAACATATGATGTTTGGTTACTCTGTGATGAATATTCAAGTAGAATAATGAAAATTAGCATACTAAAATTTTATGTTACATGAAAAACTTGATTCTTTGTAATAGTTTTGAGATATGTAGATGATGATATCTGAGTTATGTTAGTTAGTCAATTATGCTCTAGTATGAATATTGATGTTCAGGTTTATGATTCCCTATGCAAGCACGAAAAATCAATAGTTATGCAATGAAGTTATATCCTACTTACGGTGTATTGTTTGATGTAAGTTATGTTTTATGTATGCATGTGCATCATTATGATTTTCTAGTTGGGCGCTTCTCACTCTTTTTGCTGGCTTTCATTTGTACTAAGCGGGAATACTGCTTGTGCATCCATTATCCTTACACCTTGTTTTGCCAGTTGTGTCCACCATACCTACCCATATGCGGTATTTCAATGTCGTGCCAAGTAAATTTGCATGCGCCATCTCTAAAAAATCTCAAAAATATTTTCCCTTTTGTATGACTATATCGTTCATGAAGCGGAGAGGGGTGGCCAATATTTTTTGTGTTGGAATGTCATTCTCACGTTGAGTGTTTATTCACTTGTCATTGCATGAGAGTGTGGCGGTAAAAGGGATGCCCAGTCCCAAAAATAAATGGAATGTGATGGTATGGAAGGCACCCGTGAATTCGGTTAGCCATGGACTGTGAAAAGTAATGGTGGAAACAAAAAAATTATTCTCTTGGATGTAACAGTAGAAAGGCCAAAGTCTTGATGACACTGAAACGATGATGAGGGAGTAGAGATACAAAAATATATTTACTTTCTGTTTGGGAACTGCCTATGATGTATCCAATGTGAGAAGTGTTGGGAACCTTAACTCATTCTCGTTGATGAGAAAAGCATGCCACCCAAAATAAAATTTTCATCTCCTTTAAAGCTTGAGCTCTGGCACCTCTATAAATCAATGCTTCCCTGTGTGAAGGGCCTTTCTATTTAATTTTTATGTTGAATCTCATCCTTCTCTTTAAAAGCACCAACTAGGGGGTCATGTGGTCATGTGTGTGCACAGAGCATGCTTGATATTCGAGTGTGCATCATGCATGGATCAATGATTGAGCATAATGGGCTAGGGATAATTTACTTTAGCATTGTTATTTTGAAAGGCATCGTTGCTTGTTAGCATCACATGAGTATCTATGTCTTCATGTCAAATATAGACTATTGCTTTGAATCATCTAAGTCCTCATGTCTATGCTATAAAAAAAACTTGAAGTATGTTGGGTAGCATTCCACAATCAAAAATATGTTTTATCACTTTCCTACTAGAGGAATAGCAGGAGTTAAGCTTGGGGATGCTTGATATGTCTCCAACATATCTATTATTTTTGCTTGTTCCATGCTATGATATTATTATTATTGGATGTTTTTATTATCATTTTATACCTTTTTATATCATTTTTGGGGACTAACCTACTAACTTAGTGCCAAGTGTCAGTTCTTGTTTTCTGCCCTATTTTTGTTTCGTAGGAAATCAATATCACATAAGATCAAATCGTCCCGAAACTTTTTCAGGATTTTTTATTGAAGATATGGATCACCTGGAACTTGGAGGCCAAGGAAGATCATGCCAGAGGGCCCCACACAACACCAGGGTGCGTCCCGAGGGGGTCTCCCTGATGTTGTGTGGGGCCCTCCACGCTCCATTTGAACTACCTCCTCCACTATAAATTCAGCGATATTCCAAAACCCTCAAGCGAGTCCACGAAATACTTTTTCGGCCACCGCAAGCCTCTGTTATCGCAAGATCCCATCTGGAGGCTTTCTCCGGTACTCCACCAGAGGGGGAAATAATCACGAATGGGCTCTGCATCAAGCTTGTTGATGGGGATATCTACCTAGGGTATGGTCACATGCCTGACCTAGATGTCCTACCTACGGGCACCTCATTAAAGACTTGAAGACCACAAGGAGGATTCCGACTTGATAGCATTAGTGTCTGAGTCACTCGGTAAGAAATCACTCAGAAGATTTTCCCTTTCACTTGACAACCAACTTCCACTCTGAAGAAGCCAGTCGACGCAGAAGACCAGAAGCCAATGCAGGGAGGCCAACAGGCGAGCATTCGGCTGGTCATCATAAATAACATTAATTACGTACATTATCAATAGCATACACTTTTAAAGTCCATTTATCAAAACCTTAGAGGTCGTGTATTGATGACAGGCAGCGCACTCTATATAAGCCACCCCTTCCCTCTGGCACTAGGGTTCGCACCCCTGTAACACACATTCCACACTGCAAGAGTTCCCGAGCACTAAGACGTAGGGTTGTTACCTCCATGAGAGGGGCCTGAACTCATACATCTTGTGTACAAGCTTGTCATAGCAAGGACTCTGCCCTCTCCTTTCCTACCCTACACCTCTACTGTTAGGTTCATTCCCATGACAGTTGGCGCCCACCATGGGGTAGGCGTCTAAGCAACTTCTGACAAGTTTGCGATTTTCATTCTCCGTCATGTCTTCCAACTATGATTAGTTCTTAGAAGGCGAGATCCGTTTTGGCGCGCTCGTCTTCGTTGCCGATGACTCGGCATGGCTTCAGGAGGCGCCTCTCAACATCGAGGAGCTCCCGATCCACGGGGAGACGCACTTCCGTGCAAGCTCGTGTGGCGTACACCTTCGGCAGCCACCGACTCTGGTATCGACCGTTTTCTCCACTGCTCGTCATCACAAGCGATCCGCTCACTCACGACTTCAGCAATGGGTGAAACACGCAGTGGGTCATCACGTTTCATCTCCGTCATCTCCGTAGATTGATGTAATCGAGCCTGCTGAACCTCTTTGGGGCGCGATTTACTCGGTGTGAGATCAGTCTGATGTTCCTTCTGAGTGTGAAATCTGCAATCCTGCAGCAGAGGTCTTCATGGCGGGTTCTATGGAGAGACCGCCCGGGTTCGGTCGCGGCGAACGTGGAGTTGGGGAACTGTCGAGTGGACACGCCCGTCGTCGTCCTCCAGTTTCTAGTAGGAATTAGCGACAACTCTTTTCGAGTGGACCACAAAACAACGTCGAGGTATTTCGTACTCCGGTACTAAATGTTGCAGCTGCCGCTAAGATAGCAGATTCCATTCGGCCATCAAACTCACAGGTTGGTAGAGGTTTAGAGCACATTCCATTCAGTCATCAAACTTGGCTTCAAGCAGCGCAGCAAAAAACTTCAGCTGTGTCACAGTCGCTCAATAGGTTGCACAACAATTCACCCAGAGCACATACAATTCGTTTAGTTTAGACTCCAGGGTCACCTCAACGTCGTAGAGACGGAGGTTACCGAGAGAATCAACACAAAGATCAGGGGCGGAACTAGTTCGCTCCCCGTTACCACCGTGATGACCACCGGAGGGTGCATTCTCCTCCGAGTAGTGGTACGTATGTGTCCCGACACTATGACAATAGGCGCATGTTCAGTGATGAGCGGAGCCTTGGGTTTGATGCGAGAAATGTACTCGCGCAGATGAGGATTGACAGGGGAAGAGCTCACAGAGATGGTTTTGACAGAGATCGTCTGAGTGGAAGAGGCACTGCAGTTTCTGGCCCTGAGTGCTTAAGTAGAGCGATCCGTTCAGCTAATATTCCCCCCAACTTCAGGTTGGCGGCTGGAATAAGTAAATTCATAGGAGAATCCAAGCCTGAAACATGGCTTGATGACTACCAAGTGGCAGTGCAAATTGGTGGAGGTAACGACAGCGTCGCCATGAAGCATTTGCCTCTGATCTTGGATGGTTCGGCTAGGGCGTGGCTCAATCAGTTGGCTCCTTCTAGCATCTACTGCTGGGGGATCTCGCCCGAGTGTTCATCAAAACATTCGAGGGCACGTGCAAGCGTCCTGCTGGTTTGTCCGAGTTGCAGCTTTGTGTGCAGAAGCCAAGCGAATCTTTGAGAGATTATATCCAGCGTTGAACCACCCTTCATCACACTGTGGAGAACGTTTCTGAGCACCAGGCAGTGTGCGCTTTCAAGGCTGGTGTCAGGTACAGAGAACTATATTTGAAGTTCTGTCGTACAGGCGACATGTCCATGAGAAGATGATGGAGATTGCTGCCCGATACGCCAATGGTGAAGAAGAAGACCGCATTCGCAGCGGTAAAGGAAAAGCAGTCGACAACGATACTGGCAGCAATTCCAATCGGAAACAGAAGCGCAAGGCTGATGGTTCCACTCCAGCAGAAGCAACTGCCCTGGCGGCACAAGGAAAATTCAAGGGAAAACCTAAAGGGCAATTTCCCCTAAAGAAGTCTAAGAATCAATCAGATGTTCTGGATCTACCGTGTGCAATCCACACGAAGAAAGATGAAGATGGCAAGCTGATATTGCCCAAGCACACCACTCATCAGTGTAGGTTGTTGATCGAACAGTTCAAAGATACCAGCGCGTCCAACCCTACCTCATCCGCCTCCTCCTTCTCTCCACTGCCACCCGAGCTCGTCCGCCTCCTCTTGCAGTTTCCTCTCCGTATGGATGGTACAGAGGCTCATCACCACCTACGTGCAGCTCACTCTGGAGCGGCGTCTGCAAATCAAGGCAGAGATCCATGCTCGTCGTGTCACCTGCATCGTTGCAGGTCTCCCTCTAGACTCGCGAGAGACGGAGCAACAGGAGGAGGAACGGCAGCAGCAGCAGGAGCAGTAGGAGGCCATGGAGGAGGAAGAACCAGAGGAGGAGGCTCCCGGCTTGAGCATGGAGGAGGCAGAGGTGGAGTTCGTCATCGCCCTATCGGAGGAGATGGCGGAGCAGCAGACCATTCTGGATTCCATCGGGGATGAGGACAAGGTGGAGGCTAACTGTCCGCTCATCCATCAGAGGCAGGTGGAGGCCAACACCCTCTTCGATGAGCTAGAGCAGGAGATTGAGGCACACGAGGCCGCGGCTATCGGATTTCGGGCTCCGCAAAACCCTAGGATTCGAACACAGGGGCGTGTGTTGCATCTCTCTCGGCTCGACCTCACCTAGCCCGCTACTCGATGGAAACGGTGAAGAACTCACACGATGGTGAGGAAAGCACATAACACAACAGTTTACCCAGGTCCGGGCCGCTGCGAAGCGTAAAACCCTACTCCTGCTTTTGGTGGATTGGCTCTCACGAAGGTTGGTGGACGAACTAGTACAATGCTTTCGAGCCTCCGGAGGCCAAGTGGCCAGGCGTGTTGCTCTAGGGTTTCAATTATCTGATTGAACTCCCCTCTCAAGTATCTTACCCTCTCTATTTATAGTGGAGGCCCGGGTCCTTTTCCCTTATCGTAGGCGGGAAGGGATCCCACAACGGCCAGCTTCGGTGGGGGACAAGGGAACATGCTTCCCCTGTGAAAAGTGCTCTTCGCCTGCAAAGCAGCTGCGAGCGTCGCAGAGGTGGGCACATGGATGACGCTCGTCCTGCCGGCGGGCGGTCGTGGTCTTGTTGCACCGAAAGGGAAACCTTTGGAATATGCCTTTGGGACCCTCATACGTTCCTTCCTCTTTTGCACCAAAGGGGAAACTGCCATGTCCTGCCATCTGTTGCTCGCCTGTCCTTCCATGGCATCATCCTTGACTCCTGAGGCCCGGTCGTGCCTTGAAATATCCGCCGCTCTGGAGGGGTCCTGAGGAGGCCCCTTGCGGGTCTTGATGTTGCTCTTCCTCACGAGATCCTTGTTCACGGTGGTGCTACTCCTTGCCTATTTTGCATTGACGAAGTGGGCCAGCCCTGGGCCGCATGCAGGCAGGTCTGGGTACCCCCATTCCCAAAACGCCGACAGTAGCCCCCGGCCCCAAGGCACGCCTGGGTTGGCTTCTTGGCGGAGCCTTGAAGACGGCCCGAAACATCGCGGGCCCCATTTGTGTGCGGGTCACACGACCCACGTGTCTCGAAGGTGCGCGGTGATGCTCTCGCTCCTCGAGGCACCCCGGTGGTGCTAGGACACGACAATGCGAGTCCCAAGAGTCGCACAGGCCATCATGTTTCTGATTGAATGTGACCACCCCCAACGGCCCTTGCGGATGTGACCAATCGGTGGACATGTGAGGGGACGTGGGCGGCAGCGCATCCGTTGGCCCACCTCGTGGCCCTCGTGGGGCGTGCGACGCCCACAATCCCGTGGCGGTTGGTGGCCAGGCCTCACCTATAAATTCTCCCAGCCCCCTGCGGGAGGGGTGAACCACAACCTCGAGCTCCTTCTCTGCTTCATCCATCTGCCGTGAGGAGACTTCTTCCCTTCCTTCGCTCTTCATCTTCATGGCGTCCCCTAGAGATGGCTCTAGCCGGGGAAAGCGTGTGGCGCCTCCTGCGCCTTCGTCAGCCCCCGGGGGCAGCGGCGGAGGGCCCTCAGCGCCCTCGCGCGTCCGCCACTGCTGGGTTATGGCTGCTGAGTAAGCCCTACATTGCGTCTCTTTGTTTGTTTCTTCTTTTGTTGTCCTGCGGTTAATCCTCCTTCTTCTTCAGCGCACCTTCCTCCAAGAAGCCCAAACTCGGCGAGCTCCAAGAGGAGGTGGAGGAGCTTCGGGCCCGGCTTGAGAGCGACCAGGCCGCCCTCAATGCCGCTGGCTAAGGCGTGGCGGAGACCAAGGAGGAGCTAGCATCGTTGTAGCCGCAGGTCCGGGAGGCGGCGGACGCCGTGCAGGTCGCTCAGTACGAGGAATTGTATGACCGACTGATGGCGTCCTAGCGTGCCCTGCAGTTCGCGGGCATCATCGACCGGGGGACCGCCGTGATGAGCCGGTTTGCGGGGAGGACCCCAGCGCTACCTAACGTGAGGAGCGACGGGGGCTAGCTCTCCTTCTTCCAGGAGGTCGTGGAGGCGCTGGAGGCTGGAGTCCACCGCATGGAGGAGGACATCTCGTCCAGCGCGCGTGAGCTTCTAGGCCTTGTCCTGACGCTTGTCTTCTCCAACTTGCGCCGCCTTGCTCCGGAACTCGACCTCCGGCGTATCGTCAAGCCGGCGCCTGTTGAGTCCCGCCGTTTTCTTCGGGATGAGGTTCGCCCGCATGTGGATGCCATGGTTGGGCGGTACGTGTTGGGGAACGTCGCATGGGAAACAAAAATTTTCCTACGCGCACGAAGACCTATCATGGTGATGTCCATCTACGAGAGGGGATGAGTGATCTACGTACCCTTGTAGATCGTACAGCAGAAGCGTTAGAGAACGTGGTTGATGTAGTGGAACGTCCTCACGTCCCTCGATCCGCCCCGCGAACAATCCCGCGATCAGTCCCACGATCTAGTACCGAACGGACGGCACCTCCGCGTTCAGCACACGTACAGCTCGACGATGATCTCGGCCTTCTTGATCCAGTAAGAGAGACGGAGAGGTAGAAGAGTTCTCCGGCAGCGTGACGGTGCTCCGGAGGTTGGTGATGACCTTGTCTCAGCAGGGCTCCGCCCGAGCTCCGCCCGAGCTCCGCAGAAACGCGATCTAGAGGAAAAACCGTGGAGGTATGTGGTCGGGCTGCCGTGGAAAAGTCGTCTCAAATCAGCCCTAAAACCTCCATATATATAGGTGGGAGGGAGGGGGACCTTGCCTTGGGGTCCAAGGACCCTCAAGGGGTCGGCCGAGCCAAGGGGGAGGACTCTCCCCCCCCCCCCAAACCGAGTTGGACTAGGTTTGGTGGGAGGGAGTCCCCCTCCCTTCCCACTTCCTCCCTTTTTTTCTTTTTCCTTTGATTTCTTATCCTTGGCGCATAGAGCCCTCTTGGGCTGTCCCACCAGCCCACTAAGGGCTGGTGCGCCACCCTTATGGCCTATGGGCTTCCCCGGGGTGGGTTGCCCCCCCCCCCGGTGAACTCCCGGAACCCATTCGTCATTCCCGGTACATTCCCGGTAACTCCGAAAACCTTCCGGTAATCAAATGAGGTCATCCTATATATCAATCTTTGTTTTCGGACCATTCCGGAAACCCTCGTGACGTCCGTGATCTCATCCGGGACTCCGAACAACATTCGGTAACCAACCATATAACTCAAATACGCATAAAACAACGTCGAACCTTAAGTGTGCAGACCCTGCGGGTTCGAGAACTATGTAGACATGACCCGAGAGACTCCTCGGTCAATATCCAATAGCGGGACCTGGATGCCCATATTGGATCCTACATATTCTACGAAGATCTTATCGTTTGAACCTTAGTGCCAAGGATTCGTATAATCCCGTATGTCATTCCCTTTGTCCTTCGGTATGTTACTTGCCCGAGATTCGATCATCAGTATCCGCATACCTATTTCAATCTCGTTTACCGGCAAGTCTCTTTACTCGTTCCGTAATACAAGATCCCGCAACTTACACTAAGTTACATTGCTTGCAAGGCTTGTGTATGATGTTGTATTACCGAGTGGGCCCCGAGATACCTCTCCGTCACACGGAGTGACAAATCCCAGTCTTGATCCATACTAACTCAACTAACACCTTCGAAGATACCTGTAGAGCATCTTTATAGTCACCCAGTTACGTTGCGACGTTTGATACACACAAAGCATTCCTCCGGTGTCAGTGAGTTATATGATCTCATGGTCATAGGAATAAATACTTGACACGCAGAAAAACAGTAGCAACAAAATGACACGATCAACATGCTACGTCTATTAGTTTGGGTCTAGTCCATCACGTGATTCTCCCAATGACGTGATCCAGTTATCAAGCAACAACACCTTGTTCATAATCAGAAGACACTGACTATCATTGATCAACTGGCTAGCCAACTAGAGGCATGCTAGGGACGGTGTTTTGTCTATGTATCCACACATGTAAATGAGTCTTCATTCAATACAATTATAGCATGGATAATAAACTATTATCTTGATACAGGAATTATAATAATAACTATATTTATTATTGCCTCTAGGGCATAATTCCAACAGTCTCCCACTTGCACTAGAGACAATAATCTAGCCCTCACATCACCATGTGAATTACATTGTAATAAATCTAACACCCATACAGTTCTGGTGTCGATCATGTTTTGGCCGTGGAAGAGGTTTAGTCAGCGGGTCTGCTACATTCAGATCCGTGTGCACCTTGCATATATTTACGTCCTCTTCCTCGACGTAGTCGCGGATGAGGTTGAAGCATCGTTTGATGTGTCTGGTCTTCTTGTGAAACCGTGGTTCCTTTGCTAAGGCAATGGCACCAGTGTTGTCACAGAACAAGGTTATTGGATCCAGTGCACTTGGCACCACTCCAAGATCCGTCATGAACTGCTTCATCCAGACACCCTCCTTAGCCGCCTCCGAGGCAGCCATGTACTCTGCTTCACATGTAGAATCTGCTACGACGCTTTGCTTGGAACTGCACCAGCTTACTGCACCCCCATTAAGAATAAATACGTATCCGGTTTGCGACTTAGAGTCGTCCGGATCTGTGTGAAAGCTTGCATCGACGTAACCTTTTACGGCGAGCTCTTCGTCACCTCCATACACGAGAAACATCTCCTTAGTCCTTTTCAGGTACTTCAGGATATTCTTGACCGCTGTCCAGTGATCCACTCCTGGATTACTCTGGAACCTACCTGCCATACTTATGGCCAGGCTAACATCTGGTCTAGTGCACAGCATCGCATACATGATAGAACCTATGGCTGAAGCATAGGGGACGGAGCGCATATGCTCTCTATCTTCATCAGTTGCTGGGCACTGAGTCTTACTCAATCTCGTACCTTGTAAAACTGGCAAGAACCCTTTCTTGGATTGTTCCATTTTGAACCTCTTCAAAACTTTATCAAGGTATGTGCTTTGTGAAAGTCCTATCAGGCGTTTTGATCTATCCCTATAGATCTTAATGCCTAGAATGTAAGCAGCTTCTCCTAGGTCCTTCATAGAGAAACTTTTATTCAAGTAACCTTTTATGCTCTCCAAAAGCTCTACGTTGTTTCCAATCAGTAATATGTCATCCACATATAATATTAGAAACGCCACAGAGCTCCCACTCACTTTCTTGTAAATACAAGATTCTCCAACCACTTGTATAAACCCAAATGCTTTGATCACCTCATCAAAGCGTTTGTTCCAACTCCGAGATGCTTGCACCAGTCCATAAATGGATCGCTGGAGCTTGCACACCTTGTCAGAATTTTTAGGATCGACAAAACCTTCGGGTTGCATCATATACAACTCTTCCTTAAGGAAACCGTTTAAGGAACCCCGTTTTGACATCCATCTGCCAGATTTCATAATCGAAAAATGCAGCTATTGCTAACATGATTCTGACGGACTTAAGCATCGCTACGGGTGAGAAAGTCTCATCGTAGTCAACTCCTGGAACTTGTGAAAAACCCTTTGCCACAAGTAGAGCTTTATAAACGGTCACATTACCGTCAGCGTCCGTCTTCTTCTTAAAGATCCATTTGTTCTGAATAGCCTTGCGGCCCTCAGGTAGTATCTCCAAAGTCCACACTTTGTTCTCATACATGGATCCTATCTCGGATTTCATGGCTTCTAGTCATTTGTTGGAATCTGGGCCCACCATTGCTTCTTCATAATTTGTAGGTTCATTGTTGTCTAACAACATGATTGATAAGACGGGATTACCGTACCACTCTGGAGCAGCGCGTGATCTCATCGACCTGCGTGGTTCAATAGAAACTTGAACTGGAGTTTCATGATCATCATCATTAACTTCCTCCTCAACCGGCGTCGCAACAATAGAGGTTTCCCCTTGCCCTGCGCCACCATCCAGAGGGATGAGAGGTTCGACAACCTCGTCAAGTTCTATCTTCCTCCCACTCAATTCTCTCGAGAGAAACTCCTTCTCGAGAAAAGCTCCGTTCTTAGCAACAAACACTTTGCCCTCGGATTTGAGATAGAAGGTGTACCCCACTGTCTCTTTTGGGTAACCTATGAAGACGCACTTTTCCGCTTTGGGTTCCAGCTTTTCAGGCTGAAGCTTTTTGACATAAGCATCACATCCCCAAACTTTAAGAAACGACAACTTTGGCCTTTTGCCATACCACAGTTCGTATGGTGTCGTCTCAACGGATTTTGATGGTGCCCTATTCAAAGTGAATGCAGCTGTTTCTAATGCATAACACCAAAATGATAACGGCAAATCAGTAAGAGACATCATAGATCGCACCATATCTAACAAAGTACGATTACGACGTTCGGACACACCATTACGCTGTGATGTTCCAGGCGGTGTTAACTGCGAAACAATTCCACATTGTCTTAAGTGAGCACCAAACTCAAAACTCAGATATTCACCCCCACGATCAGACCGTAGGAACTTGATCTTCTTGTTACGATGATTTTCCACTTCACTCTGAAATTGCTTGAACTTTTCAAATGTTTCGGACTTGTGCTTCATCAATTAGACATAACCATATCTACTTAAATCGTCAGTGAAGGTGAGAAAATAACGATATCCGCCGCGTGCCTCCACGCTCATTGGTCCACACACATCGGTATGTATGATTTCCAACAAGTCACTTGCACGCTCCATTGTTCCGGAGAACGGAGTTTTAGTCATCTTGCCCATGAGGCATGGTTCGCACGTGTCAAGTGAATCAAAGTCAAGTGACTCCAAAAGTCCATCAGCATGGAGTTTCTTCATGCGCTTTACACCAATATGACCCAAACGGCAGTGCCACAAAAATATGGCGCTATCATTGTTTACTCTAACTCTTTTGGTCTCAATGTTATGTATATGCGTATCGCTATCAAGATTCAATATGAACAATCCTCTCACATTCGGTGCATGACCATAAAAGATGTTACTCATAGAAATAGAACAACCATTATTCTCAGACTTAAAAGAGTAACCGTCTCGCAATAAACAAGATCCAGATATAATGTTCATGCTCAACGCAGGCAATAAATAACAATGATTTAAGTTCATCACTAATCCCGATGGTAGCTGAAGTGACACTGTGCCGACGGCGATTGCATCAACCTTGGAACCGTTTCCTACGCGCATCGTCACTTCGTCTTTCGCCAGCCTTCGTCTATTCCGCAGTTCCTGCTTCGAGTTGCAAATATGAGCAACAGAACCGGTATCGAATAACCAGGCACTACTACGAGAGCCGGTTAAGTACACATCAATAACATGTATATCAAATATACCTGATTTTTCTTTGGCCGCCTTCTTATCTGCCAGATACTTGGGGCAATTGCACTTCCAGTGACCCATACCCTTGCAATAGAAGCACTCTGTTTCAAGCTTAGGTCCAGCCTTGGGTTTCTTCGGCGGATTGGCAACAGGCTTGCCGCTCTTCTTCGAATTGCCCTTCTTGCCTTTGCCGTTTCTCTTGAAACTAGTGGTCTTGCTCACCATCAACACTTGATGCTCTTTACGGAGTTCAGACTCTGCGACTTTCAGCATCGCAAACAACTCGCCGGGAGACTTGTTCATCCCTTGCATGTTGTAGTTCAACACAAAGCCTTTATATCTTGGCGGCAGTGATTGAAGGATTCTGTCAGTGATAGCTTCTTGCGGGAGTTCAGTCCCCAGTTCAGCTAGACGGTTTGAGTACCCAGACATTTTGAGCACATGTTCACTAACAGACGAGTTTTCCTCCATCTTGCAAGCATAGAATTTATCGGAGGTCTCATACCTCTCGATCCGGGCGTTCTTCTGAAAGATAAACTCCAACTCCTGGAACATCTCAAATGCTCCATGACGCTCAAAGCGACGTTGAAGTCCCGGTTCTAAGCCATACAAGACTGCACATTGAACTATTGAGTAGTCCTCCTTACGTGCTAACCAAGCGTTCTTAACATCCTGATCAGCCGTAGCGGGTGGTTCATCTCCTAGCGCAGCATTAAGGACATAATCCTTCTTCCCAACTTGTAAGATTAGCTTAAGATTACGAGCCCAGTCTATAAAGTTGCTTCCATCATCTTTCAACTTAGCTTTCTCTAGGAACGTATTAAAATTCAGGATGACTGTCGCGTGAGCCATGATCTACAACACAAATATATTCAAAGTGGACTTAGACTATGTTCAAGATAATTAGAGTTCAACTTAATCAAATTATATGCTAAACTCCCACTCAAAAAGTACATCTCTCTAGTCATTTGAGTGGTTCATGATCCACTTACACTATCCCAAGTCCGATCATCACGTGAGTCGAGAGTAGTTTCAGTGGTAAGCATCCCTATGCTAATCATATCAACTATATGATTCATGACCGACCTTTCGGTCTCATGTGTTCCGAGGCCATGTCTGCACATGCTAGGCTCGTCAAGCTTAACCCGAGTGTTCCGCGTGCGCAACTGTTTTGCACCCGTTGTATGTGAACGTTGAGTCTATCACACCCGATCATCACGTGGTGTCTCGAAACGACGAACTATAGCAACGGTGCACAGTCGGGGAGAACACAATTTCGTCTTGAAATTTTAGTGAGAGATCACCTCATAATGCTACCATCGTTCTAAGCAAAATAAGGTGCATAAAAGGATTAACATCACATGCAATTCATAAGTGACATGATATGGCCATCATCACGTGCTTCTTGATCTCCATCACCAAAGCACCGGCACAATCTTCTTGTCATCGGCGCCACACCATGATCATCCATCAACGTGTTGCCATCGGGGTTGTCGTGCTACTTATGCTATTACTACTAAAGCTACATCCTAGCAAAATAGTAAACGCATCTGCAAGCACAAACGTTAGTATAAAGACAACCCTATGGCTCCTGCCGGTTGCCGTACCATCGACGTGCAAGTCGATATTTCTATTACAACATGATCATCTCATACATCCAATATATCACATCACATCGTTGGCCATATCACATCACAATCATACCCTGCAAAAACAAGTTAGACGTCCTCTAATTTTGTTGTTGCATGTTTTACGTGGTGACCAAGGGTATCTAGTAGGATCGCATCTTACTTACGCAAACACCACAACGGAGATCTATGAGTTGCTATTTAACCTCATCCAAGGACCTCCTCGGTCAAATCCGATTCAACTAAAGTTGGAGAAACCGTCACTTGCCAGTCATCTTTGAGCAAAGGGGGTTACTCGTAACGATGAAACCAGTCTCTCGTAAGCGTAGGAGTAATGTCGGTCCAAGCCGCTTCAATCCAACAATACCGCGGAATCAAGAAAAGACTAAGGAGGGCAGCAAAACGCACATCACCGCCCACAAAAACTTTTGTGTTCTACTCGAGAAGACATCTACGCATGAACCTAGCTCATGATGCCACTGTTGGGGAACGTCGCATGGGAAACAAAAATTTTCCTACGCGCACGAAGACCTATCATGGTGATGTCCATCTATGAGAGGGGATGAGTGATCTACGTACCCTTGTAGATCGTATAGCAGAAGCGTTAGAGAACACGGTTGATGTAGTGGAACGTCCTCACGTCCCTCGATCCGCCCCGCGAACAATCCCGCGATCAGTCCCACGATCTAGTACCGAACGGACGGCACCTCCGCGTTCAGCACACGTACAGCTCGACGATGATCTCGGCCTTCTTGATCCAGCAAGAGAGACGGAGAGGTAGAAGAGTTCTCCGGCAGCATGACGGCGCTCCGGAGGTTGGTGATGACCTTGTCTCAGCAGGGCTCCGCCCGAGCTCCGCAGAAACGCGATCTAGAGGAAAAACCGTGGAGGTATGTGGTCGGGCTGCCGTAGAAAAGTCGTCTCAAATCAGCCCTAAAACCTCCGTATATATAGGTGGGAGGGAGGGGGACCTTGCCTTGGGGTCCAAGGACCCTCAAGGGGTCGGCCGAGCCAAGGGGGAGGACTCTCCCCCCCCCCAAACCGAGTTGGACTAGGTTTGGTGGGAGGGAGTCCCCCTCCCTTCCCACTTCCTCCCTTTTTTTTCTTTTTCCTTTGATTTCTTATCCTTGGCGCATAGAGCCCTCTTGGGCTGTCCCACCAGCCCACTAAGGGCTGGTGCACCACCCTTATGGCCTATGGGCTTCCCCGGGGTGGGTTGCCCCCCCCCCCCCGGTGAACTCCCGGAACCCATTCGTCATTCCCGGTACATTCCCGGTAACTATGAAAACCTTCCGGTAATCAAATGAGGTCATCCTATATATCAATCTTCGTTTCCGGACCATTCCGGAAACCCTCGTGACGTCCGTGATCTCATCTGGGACTCCGAACAACATTCGGTAACCAACCATATAACTCAAATACGCATAAAACAACGTTGAACCTTAAGTGTGCAGACCCTGCGGGTTCGAGAACTATGTAGACATGACCCGAGAGACTCCTCGGTCAATATCCAAAAGCGGGACCTGGATGCCCATATTGGATCCTACATATTCTACGAAGATCTTATCGTTTGAACCTTAGTGCCAAGGATTCGTATAATCCCGTATGTCATTCCCTTTGTCCTTCGGTATGTTACTTGCCCGAGATTCGATCGTCAGTATCCGCATACCTATTTCAATCTCGTTTACCGGCAAGTCTCTTTACTCGTTCCGTAATACAAGATCCCGCAACTTACACTAAGTTACATTGCTTGCAAGGCTTGTGTGTGATGTTGTATTACCGAGTGGGCCCCGAGATACCTCTCCGTCACACGGAGTGACAAATCCCAGTCTTGATCCATACTAACTCAACTAACACCTTCGGAGATACCTGTAGAGCATCTTTATAGTCACCAAGTTACGTTGCAACGTTTGATACACACAAAGCATTCCTCCGGTGTCAGTGAGTTATATGATCTCATGGTCATAGGAATAAATACTTGACACGCAGAAAAACAGTAGCAACAAAATGACACGATCAACATGCTACGTCTATTAGTTTGGGTCTAGTCCATCACGTGATTCTCCCAATGACGTGATCCAGTTATCAAGCAAAAACACCTTGTTCATAATCAGAAGACACTGACTATCATTGATCAACTGGCTAGCCAACTAGAGGCATGCTAGGGACGGTGTTTTGTCTATGTATCCACACATGTAAATGAGTCTTCATTCAATACAATTATAGCATGGATAATAAACTATTATCTTGGTACAGGAATTATAATAATAACTATATTTATTATTGCCTCTAGGGCATAATTCCAACAGTACGTCCAGGCACCCGCCTCGAATGAGGAGGGTGGTTAGGATGCCGGGTCAGCTGGCACCACACGTGATGTCAGTAGCCCGTCCCCTTAGTGCCTCAAGCTTCTGTTTGCCTGCTCTTGTAAAAGTGGACCAAGAACTCTGCCCTGTCGAGCGTTAAGCTTTTGTTATTATTACCTTTTCTACTCTCCTATTTTCTTTTGCTCCTGAGGTGATGGCTTGCATGTTGGTGGTCATTGTAGCTAGGCTGCAAAGCTTAGGACCCGTTGCTGCAGCTGTCGTGGCTTGGGACGATGAGGGAAGCATGACCTTCTAGGTGTTCTGCCCTCCCAAGGCACCTCTCATTCCGCCGCGTGCTTGGGTGTTGGACTCGCTCCTTGCTGTCGTCGAATCCTTAGGCCCTGCATCATTCGTTAGTGCGCATGTTTTAATTCACCATTAGTTTGTCGTAAAGCGAGACGGACCAGGTCAGGGCCTGTGAGGCACTTAGCTTGCGAATCTGCATCGGTTCCTCGCGTAGTTCCTCCGGTGTAGTTCTTGTTTCATAAGTGGGATGATGTGAAGACCCTTTCGGCACTCTATGTCTGCAGGTCCCGGTCCCGCACATTTCCCTACCATCGTGAGGTTCATCCAGTTACCAAGGCTGCTCCTCACGGGGCAAAGCCCCGGCACCCTGCGGGCCGAGTGGCTTTGCGACCAGTAAGGCTCCTGAGGCACACTGCTCAGGAGCCCCCTTTGACACTCAAGCCGCTCTGCATCATCAAGCCCCGGCCTTGATGGCCAGTAAGGCTCTTGAGGCGCGCCCAGGAACCCCCCTTTCTAGCGCCCGAGTGATTCCGCACTTCGTTCCTTAGGTCGTCGCCCCAGGGGGCCCAAAGGCCTCCCGAGACTCTTCATGGTGGTATCAAGTTTTGGTCCGGACCCCCGAGCGGGGGTTGAGCACTGAAAAAGGTAGTCCATGAGGTGGCAAGTCCTTGCATTCATACTCCTTGACTCCTACGGGTGGCGCGGAGCGGTTGTCTCCAAACACGTCCTCCGGACAGGAGGTTTCAAAGCCAATGAGATAGGAAACGCCACATAAAGTACCCCCTTTTTATTTTGCAAACGTCGGGCATTGAGACTGGAAAAAACCAACTTAAGAAATCAGCCAATTCAAACTCAGCGGAAGACAGTTCGAATCCAAGAGAAAGCAAGCAAGTGCCGCGTCCGACATTTAAAGTTGGCATAGTCATTGGCGGACTATATGGGTTTCCTTACCAGCTGCGAGCATGGTCATTAGCAGGCCATGTTGATTGCCTTCGTCTTTTACCCAGTGCGGACCTCAGGTCTTCCAATAGGCGTGGAGTGGACCCCTTCCGCGTCCTCGGGGGGCCCTGGGCGTATACAGCCTCGACTCGTTATTACATGAGAGTGTCACGGTGGGGGTGTATATGGGAGGTCACGAGGACACTTTGGCCTCGCGAGTGTCCCTACCCCCGAGGCATTGGGGCCTGAGCTTCTAGAGTCATTGGTGGACTATGTTGTACCCAGCGTGGAGCATAGGTCTTCCACTAGGCATGGGGTGGACCCCTTCCGCGTCCTCGAGGGGTCCTGGGCGTATACAACCTTGGCTCGTTATTAGTTGAGAGTGTCACTGGATGAAGTAGGTTCCGAAAGGATTGAAGGACGATGCAGAGGTGCGACGGGTTGATGCAGGTCTTGCGTGCTCCTTACCGGGAGGCCTATTAAGGGCTTTTTATGACTCTACGTTGACAGGTCCCAGTCCCGCACATTTCCCGACCGCCGTTGCGTGGGACCGAGTGAACGGATGTAGCTACCGGGTCGAGCCTTGCTTCCCCTAACATAGACCGGATCCAAGGACGTCGTTAAGGGCGGCAGGTGGCTTTATGACCGGTAAGGCTCCCGAGGCACGATGCTCAGGAGCCCCCTTCTAACGTTCGAGTGGCTCTACGTCGCTCGGATCCAGTCCTGCACATTTCCCGACTGTCGTTGCGTGTGACCGAGTGAACGGATGTAGCCATCGGGTTAGGCCCTGCCTCCCTCGACAACGGTTTGATAAAGGACACTGTCAAGGCGGTAGGTGGCCTTGCGACCGGTAAGGCCCCTGAAGCACCATGCTCCGGAGCCCCCTTTTTGATGTTCAAGCGGCTGTGCGTCGCCAGGACCCGGTCCCGCACAATTCTCGACCACCGCAGCTTGCGACCAAATGACGGGGTCAGGCCCTGCCTCCCCTGATAACGACCAGATCACGAAGGACGATATCAAGGGCGGTAGGTGGTCTTGTGACCGGTCAGGCTCCTGGAGTGCCATGCTCTGGAGCCCCCTTGGACGCTCAAGAGATTATGATTTTATCATGTCGACCATGGTCTTGAGGGGCCATGGGGCTCCCCAATTCCCCCGTTAGGGCGATGCGTTGCGACCGGTGCCCCGAGCGAGCAAGGTGGATCACCGAAGGACGCAAGCAAGACAGCTTGTCCGATCGCCAAGTGGATGCAATGGAAATTGTAAAAGATACGACTTGCAGGAGTATGCCCCGAGTAGTTGAAGTCCGTGCGGTCAGCAGGCACTTCTTAAGGCAGTAAATCCAAAATCTTACCTCGAGTAGCCCCCTTGTGCTTGAGGAGCACCTCGCGCGGCCTGGCCCCCGATGCCCGCGCCTGCATCGTGGTCGTCATGGGTGATCCGTGCCGCTTGCGTCTCATCGCGGTATTCGACTCGTCCTCCTGAGGCCCGTGAGTTTGGCCTCACGTAGTCCTCCCGTGGGGAGGGTGGCTGGTGCCGCGCCTCGCGACTTGAGGGCGCCCCCTGCCAGGGCCTCTTGGGCCCGACTCAAGGAGGATCCCCCAAACACTCTTCATTCTTGAGGAGGATAGGCGCCCCGGGGGGACGCCTGAAACTCTTCCTCGTCGAGAGGGTTAGGTAGCGTCGCATACTCTGGCACATACGGCTCCATGTAGGCGCTTGCCCGTCCCCCGCGGCTGGTCATTAGCGCGATGCTGGCGATCTCTCTGGGCGGCGGTAGTGGATCCCCCTGGTCGTGCTGCTCGAAGATCTTCCTGCGATAAGCCTCTGCGCGAAGTCGCTTGTTCCTGATGCTGCCGTCGGCTGGTCCCGGCGCCGCCCAGTGTTGACTCCTGCCTTGATGTCATGTCGTGTCTCCGCTGCTGTAGTTCATCCGTGCCATCGCCTCCGCCCTCTGCTGGCTACGCCGGATGGAGCACTCATGTCGGGCCGTCCCGAGCTGTCGTGGGCCGACCTGGTCTCGGTGATGCGTGCCAGCGTGTGCGTCGGTTGTCCCGTCGCTCTCCTCGCGTCCCTGGTGGTTGTCGGTGTGGTGCGCTTCAAGGCCGGTCGCTAAGGTCTGGAGAAGGTGGAGGTCAGCGCGAAGCGCGTCTCTCTCGGTCCCGCCCAGAGCGGGTAGGGCCCCGAAGCATGCTGGCTCGAGGGCCGGCACGCGGTGCGAACCCCCGGCGCCCGACGCTTGTGGCCTTGAAGTTGCACCAGGCTGGATGGTCTTCTGGGCGATGGTGATTAGCTCCATGATGTGGTCCGCCCAAGTGTCAAAGCCCCCTGGTGTTGGTCGTTGGCGGAGCATATCTCTTGCCATCTGCAACGCGTCGTGTGTGCTGAGGTCTCCCAGGTTGATGCGGCACATTGCGGGTGCCTGGGCTACCGCCCAGCCCCCATGCGCTTGGGTGGCACGGGTGGCCATCACAGTGGAGACGATGTTGACGGCCTGGTACGAGCTGCCTGGTCCCGTGACGCGGGCGTGCGAGCTTCCAGCCGCTGTGACGTGGCTATCATAGACTAGCTCGACGAGGCTCGGAGAACATGGTTGGTTGCCGGCCATCTATGCAGCAGCATGGGAAAGAGGAAGCTAGGAGAAAGCCTTCACACGCCCCCTACCTGGCGCGCCAAATGTCAGATTTTGGGCTCCACAAAACTCTAGGATTCGAACAGGGGGCGTGTCCAGCGATTTCTCTCGGCTCGACCTCACCTACCCCGCTACTCGATGGAAACGGCGAAGAACTCACACAATGGTGAGGAAAGCACAAAACACAGCAGTTTACCTAGGTTCGGGCCGCTGCGAAGCGTAAAACCCGACTCCTGCTTTTGGTGGATTGCCTCTCATGGAGGCTGGTTGACGAGCTAGTACAGTGCTTTCGAGCCTCGGGAGGCCAAGTGGCTAGGCGTGTTGCTCTAGGGTTTCAATGATCTGATCGACCTCCCCTCTCAAGTATCTTACCCTCTTTATTTATATTGGAGGCCCGGGTCCTCTTTGTTGGAAATATGCCCTAGAGGCAATAATAAATTAGTTATTGTTATATCTCCTTGTTCATGATAATCGTTTATTATCTATGCTAGAAATGTATTGATTGGAAAACTCAAATACATGTGTGGATACATAGACAACACATTGTCCCTAGTGAGCCTCTAGTTGACTAGCTCGTTGATCAATGCTGGTCAAGGTTTCCTGACCATAGGCAAGTGTTCTCACTTGATAACGGGATCACATCATTAAGAGAATGATGTGATGGACAAGATCCAAACTATAAACGTAGCATATGATCGTGTCAGTTTACTGCTACTGTTTTCTGCATGTCAATGTATCTGTTCCTATGACCATGAGATCATGCAACTCCCGGACACCGTAGGAATAACTTGTGTGTATCAAACGTCGCAATGTTACTGGGTGACTATAAAGGTGCTCTACAGGTATCTCCAAAGGCGTGTGTTGGGTTGGCATGGATCAAGACTGGGATTTGTCACTCTGTGTGATGGAGAGGTATCCTCGGGCCCACTCAGTAATACAACATCAGAACAAGCATTGCAAGCAATGTGACTAAGGATTTAGTTATGGGATCATGTATTACGGAACGAATAAAGAGACTTGCCGGTAACGAGATTGAACTAGGTATGGAGATACCGATGATTGAATCTCGGGCAACTAATATACCGAAGGACAAAGGGAACATCATACGGGATTATTTGAATCCTTGACATAGAGGTTCAACCGATAGATATATTCGTAGAATATGTGGGAGCCAATATGGACATCCAGGTCCCGCTATCGGTTATTGATCGGAGAGTCTCTCAAGTCATGTCTGCATAGTTCTCGAACCCGCAGGGTCTACACACTTAAGGTTCGGTGACGTTTTGGTATAGTTGAGTTATATATGTTGGTGACCGGAGATTGTTCGGAGTCCCAGATGAGATCCTGGACGTCACGAGGAGCTCCGGAATGGTCTGGAGGTAAAGATTGATATATAGGAAGTCTTGTTTTGGTCACCGGAAAACTTTCGGGCTCATCGGTAGTGTACCAGGAGTGCGGGGAGGGTACCGGGGGGGCATCGGGAGGGGTATCTTGACCCAAGAGGCCTCATGGGCTGTGGGAGGAGTCAAACCAGGCCCTAGTGGGCTGGCCAAACCAACCACTAAGGCCCATGCGGCTAGAGGTGGGGAAAACCCAATGGAAAGGAAGGGAAGGAGTCCAAGTAGGAAAGGAATCCTACTTGGAGTAGGATTGGAGGTGGACTCTTCCACCTCCACCTATTTCGGCCGAAACCCTAGAGAGTTTTGTGGCTGCCTCCTCCCCTCCCTCCCTCCTATATATACGAGAGAATTTAGAGGGAAAAGCTAACCCTGATTGCCACGTGCTCCCTCTACTTCTCTCTAGATCTATTTCTCCTCTAGTCTAGTTCGGCGGTGCTTAGGCGAAGTCCTGCCGGAATAGTTTCACCAGCACGCCACCGTGATGGAGAACTCATCTACCTCTTCACCCCTCTTGCTGGATCAAGAAGGCGGGGATCGTCATCGAGCTGTATGTGTGCTGAACACATAGGTGTCGTCCATTCGGCACTAGATCGGGATGGATCGTGATGGGATCACGGGACGGATCGTGATGAGATTGTCGGACGGGTTGCAATTTGGATCGCGAAGATGTTCCACTACATCAACCGCGTTATATACTCTTCCGCTTAGCGATCTACAAGGGTATGTAGATTTACTATCCCCTCTCGTAGATGATCATCACCATGGATAGGTATTGTGTGTGCGTAGGAAATTTTTTGTTTCCCATGCGACATTCCCCAACAGTGACATCATGAGCTAGGTTCATGCGTAGATGAAATCTCGAGTAGAACACAAAAGAGTTTGTGGGCGTTGATGTTCAATTTGCTGCCCTCCTTGGTCTTTTCTTGATTCGGCGGCATTGTTGGATTGAAGCGGCCCGAACCAACCTTACTCGTACGCTTACGAGAGACGAGTTTCATCGACTGACATGCAACTTGTTGCATAAAGATGACTGGCGGGTGTCTGTTTCTTCAACTTTAATTGAATCGGATTTGACCGAGACGGTCCTTGGAGAAGGTTAAATAGCAATTTTCATATCACCGTTGTGGCTTTGCGTAAGTAAGATGCGATCATACTAGATACCCATAGCCACCAAGTAAAACATGCAACAACAAATTAGAGGACGTCTAACTTGTTTTTGCAGGGTATGCATGTGATGTGATATGGGCAAAGACATGATATGATATATTGGATGTATGAGATGATCATGTTGTAATAGTTAAATATCGACTTGCACGTCGATGCTACGGCAACCGGCAGGATCCATAGGGTTGTCTTTAAACTAACGTTTGTGCTTGCAGATGCGTTTACTATATTGCTAGGTAGTAGCTTTAGTAGTAATAGCATAGATAGCACGACGGCCTCGATGGTGGCAAGATGATGGAGATCATGGTGTGGCACCGGTGAAGATGAAGATCATGTCGGTGCTTTGGTGATGCAGATCAAGAAGCACAAGATCATGGTCATATCATGTCACTTATGATTTTCACGTTTTGTTAATCCTTTTATGCACCTTATTTTGCTCAGAACGACGGTACCATTAAAGGTGATCCCTCACCAAAATTTCAATATAAAATTGTGTTCTCCTCGACTGTGCACCGTTGTGACAGTTCGTCATTTCGAGACACCACGTGATGATCGGGTGTGATAGACTCAACTTTCACATACAATGGGTGCAAAACAGTTGCACACGCGGAATACTCGAGTTAAACTTGGCGAGCCTAGCATGTACATAGATGGCCTCGGAACACAAGAGACCAAAAGGTCGAGCATGAATCATATAGTTGATATGATTAACATGGAGATGTTAACCATTGAAGCTAAACTCAACTCACGTTATGATCGGACTTGCGTTAGTGGATTTGGATCATGCGCCACTCGAATGACTAGAGGGATGTCTATTTGAGTGGGAGTTCTTAAGTAATATGATTAATTGAACTCATTACCATGAACATAGTCAAAAGGTCGTTGCAAATTATGTTGTAGCTTGCGTTGTAGCTCTACTCTTTTTAGATATGTTCCCAGAGAAAATTTAGTTCAAAGATGATAGTAGAAATTATGTGGACTGGGTCCGTAAACTGAGGATGGTCCTCATTGTTGCTGAACCTCGAGCGTCGTATGTGGATGTTGCGAACATCTGACATACACATTTTTTATGACTATGTGAGAGTTCAGTGCATAATGCTTCACGTCTTAGAATTGAGGCGCCGAAGACATTTTGAACGTCACGAAACATATGACATGTTCCAAGAGATGAATTTAGGATTTCATGTTCGTGCCCTTGTTTAGAGGTATGAGACCTCCGACAAGATTCTTTGTCTACAAAGTAAGAGAGAAAAACTCAACCGTTGAGCATGTGCTCAGATTGTCTGAGTGCTACAGTCGCTTGAATCGAGTGGGAGTTAATCTTCCAGATGAGATAGTGAGCGTTCTCCAAAGTCACTACCACCAAGCTACTAGAGCTTCGTGATGAACTATAAACATATCAGGGATATATATGATGATCCTTCAGCTATTCGCGATGTTTGACACTGTGAATGTAGAAATAAAAAGGGAGCATCAATTGTTGATGGTTAGTAAAACCACTAGTTTCAAGAAGGGCAAGGGCAAGAAGGGCTACTTCATGAAACGGCAAACTAGTTGCTGCTCTAGTGAAAAAACCCAAGGATTGAACCCAAACCCGAGCCTAAGTGCTTCTGTTGTGAGGGGAGCAGTCACTGAAGCGTAACTACCCTAGTTACTTGGTAGATAAGAAGGCTGGCAAAGTCGACAAAAGTATATTGGATATACATGATTTTGATGTGTACTTTACTAGTACTCCTAGTAGCACCAGGGTATTAGATACCGGTTCAGATTGCTAAGTGTTAGTAACTCGAAATAAAAGCTACGGAATAAATAGATACTAGCTAAAGGCGAGGTGACGATGTGTTAGAAGTGTTTCCAAAGTTGATGTGATCAACATCGCACGCTCCCTCTACCGTCGGGATTAGTGTTGAACCTGAATAAATGTTATTTGGTGTTTGTGTTGAGAATGAACATGACTGGATTGTGTTTATTGCAATAAGGTTATTCATTTAAGTTTGAGAATAGAAGTTATTCTGTTTACATGAATAATACCTTCAATGGTCATGAAACAATATGAATGTTTCATTGAATCTCGGTCGTAGTGATACACATGTTCATAATATTTATGCCAAAAGATGCAAAGTAGTAATGATAGTACCATTTACTTGTGGCACTCACACTTGAGTCATATTGGTGTAAAACGCATGAAGAAGCTCCATGCCGATGGATCTTTGGAGTCACTCATTTTTGAATCGTTTGAGACATATGAACCATCCCTATTGGTGTAAACGCATGAAGAAACTCCATGCAGATGAATCATTTGGACTCACTTGATTTTGAATCACTTGAGACATGCAAATCATGCCACATTGGCAAGATGAATGAATGCCTCTGATGTTTGTTGTGTATCCCCGGCAACGGCGCCAGAAATACTTCTGCTACTGCAACGAAAGACCTTCCAACGGCGCCAGAAATAGGCACGTCGACGGGAGAATACTTGGCTTGATCTTTCTGCTGCGGCTATGCCTTAAGGGACTTCCTAGGCAAGTATTCAAAGGATTTCCCCCATGGCCTTGGAGCCTTGCGTTGGTGTTCCCTCGAAGCGGAAAGGGTGATGTAGCGCAGCAGTGGTAAGTATTTCCCTCAGTTTGAGAACCAAGGTATCAATCCAGTGGAGGAGTATCTCAAGATCCTGCACAAACACAAAAGCTTGCTCCCAACACTATGAAGGGGTTGTCAATCCCTTATAGATTGTTTGCCAAGTGAGAACTGAAAGCAACAAAGTAACAAAGCAAAGTAAAAGTGGAGGTGTAAACGATGGATGTGAATAGACTCGGGGGGTCGTAGTGTTTACTAGTGGCTTCTCTCATGAAAGCAAGTAGACGGTGGGTGAACAAATTACTGTTGAGCAATTGATAGAACCGCTCAAAGTCGTGATGATATCTATGCAATGATTATTTCTATAGGCATCACGTCCAAAATAAGTAGACTAATACTGTCTGCATCTACTTCTATTACTCCACACGTCGACCGCTATCCAGCATGCATCTAGTGTATTAAGTCCATAAGAACAGAGTAACGCCTTAAGCAAGATGACATGATGTAGAGGGATAATCTCAAACCAATGATAAAACCCCCATCTTTTTACCCTTGATGGCAACTAGTTGATGTGTGCCTTGCTGCCCCTACTGTCACTGGGAAAGGTCACCACATGGCAGAACCCAAAACCAAGCACTTCTCCCATTGCAAGAATCAAAGATCTAGTTGGCCAAACAAAACCCAAGACTCGGAGAGACTTACAAGGATATAAAATCATGCATATAAGAAATCAGCAAAGACTCAAATATATATCATAGATAATCTGATCACAAATCCACAATTCATCGGATCTCGACAAACACACCGCCAAACAAGATTACGTCGGATAGATCTCCATGAAGATCATGGAGAACTTTGTATTGAAGATACAAGAGAGAGAGAAGAAGCCATCTAGCTACTAACTACGGACCCGTAGGTCTGAAGTGAACTACTCACGAGTCATTGGAGGGGCGATGATGATGATGAAGAAGCCCTCCAACTCCAAAGTCCCCTCCGGCAGGGCGCCGGGAAGGGTCTCCAGATGAGATCTCGCGGAAACGGAAGCTTGCGGCGGCGAAAAAGTATTTTCGAGGCTCCCCTGATTTTTTGCGGAATATTTTGATAATGTATAGGCCAAAGACCTAGGTCAGGGGGTGGCCAGGGAGGACACAAGCCTGCCCACCGCCGCCCCCCCCCTGGTGGCGGAGTGGGGGCTTGTGGGCTCCCTGGAGCCCACCTGGCTTGGCCCAAAAGCCCCGTGGTCTTCTTCCGTTCGGCAAAAAATCATTTCGGGGTTTTTCTTCCGTTTGGACTCCGTTCAAAAATCAGATCTGAAAAGAGTCAAAAACACGGAAAAAACAGGAACTGGCACTTGGCACTGAATTAATAAATTAGTCCCAAAAAAGATATAAAAGGTACATAAAACAACCAAAGAAGACAAGATAATAGCGTGAAACCATCAAAAATTATAGATACGTTTGAGACGTATCAGCCTCGTTTTTCATTGAGATGGAACAGGAAAGTAACTTTTTGAAAGTAATGCATTTGGATGTATGCAGTCCAATGAGTGCTGAGGCATGCAGTGGATATCATTATGTTCTTACTTCACAAATGATTTGAGTAGATACTGGTATATTTACATGATGAAACACAAGTCTGAATTATTGAAAGGTTTAAGCAATTTCAGAGTGAAGTTGAAGATCGTCGTGACAAGAGGATAATATGTCTACGATGTGATCGTGGAGGTAAATATCTGAGTTGCGAGTTTGGTATAGATTTAAGACAATGTGAAAATTGCTTCACACCTAATGCCACGTGGGACACCATAGTGTGATGGTGTGTCTGAACGTCGTAGTCGCACCCTATTAGATATAGTGCATATTATGATGTCTCTTATCGAATTACCACTATTGTTTTGGGGTTATGCATTGGAGACAACAACATTCACTTTAATAGGGCACCACATAGTTTCGTTGAGATGACACCGTATGAACTATGGTTTGGAGAAACCTAAGTTGTCGTTTCTTAAAAGTTTGGGGCTACGATGCTTACGTCCAATGGCTTCGGCGTGATAAGATCGAACCTTAAGCGGATAAATTCATCTTCATAAGATACCCAAAATAGTTGGGTATACCTCCTATCTCAGATCTAGAAGCAAAGTGTTTGTTTCAGAAAATGGGTCCTTTCTCGAGAAAGAGTTTCTCTCGAAAGAATTGAGTGGGAGGATGGAGGAACTTGATGAGGATATTGAACCAACACTTCAACCAGAGAGTAGAAGGGCGCAGGAAGTTGTTCCTGTGGCGCCTACACTAGTTGAAGTGGAAGCCAATGATGGGGATCATGAAGCTTCAGATCAAGTTACTACCAATCCTCGTAGGTTGACAAGTATAAACGTACTACAGAATGGTGCGGTAATCTTGTCTTGGAGGTCATGTTGCTGGACAACAATGAACCTACGAGCTATGGAGAAGCGATGGTGGGCCCAGATTCCGACAAATGGCTCGAGGCCATGAAATCCGAGAGAGGATCCATGTATGAAAACAAAGTGTGGACTTTGGAAGAACTACTTGATGGTCGTAAGACTATTAAGTACAGATGGATCTTCGAAAGAAGACACACAATGATGGTGAAATTCACCATTTAAGAAAGCTCGACTTGTTGCAAAGAGGTTTCCGACAAGTTCAAGGAGTTGACTGCGATGAGACTTTCTCACTCGTAGCGATGCTAAAAGTATGTTGGAATTATATTAGCAGTTGATGCATCTTGCATATGGATGTAAAAACATTGTTTCCTCGACGTTTCTTTGAGGAAAGGTTGTATGTGATACAACGAGAAGGTTTTGTCGATCCTAAGGATGCTACAAGCTCTAGAGATCCTTCTATGGATTGGATTAAGCATCTCGGAGTTGGATATGTGCTTTGATGTGATGATCAAAGCTTTTGGGTTTATACAAAGTTTGTGAGAAACTTGTATTTCCAAGGAAGTGAGTGGGAGCACTATAGAATTTATAATGAGTATATGTGGTTGACATATTGTTGATTGGAAATGATCTAAAATTTTTGGAAAGCATATAGGGTTGTTTGAAAAGGTGTTTTCAGAGGAAAACCTGGATTGAGCTACTTGAACATTGAGCATCAAGATCTATAGAGATAGATCGAGACGCTTGATAAAACTTCCAATGAAATGCATGCCTTGACAAGTTTTTGAAGGAGTTCAAAATAGATCGGCAAAGAAGGAGTTCTTGGTTGTTTGTAAGGTGTGAATTTGAGTAAGACTCAAAGCCCGACCATGACAAAAGAAAGAGAAAGGACAAAGGTCGTCCCCTATGCATTAGCCATAGGCTCTATAGTATGCTATGTTGTGTACCGCACCTAATGGGTGCCTTGCCATGAATTTGTCATGGGGTACGAAAGTGATCCACAAATGGATTAGCGGACAGCGGTAAAAAGTTATCCTTAGTAACTAGTGGACTAAGGAATTTTTTCTGGATTATCGAGGTGTTAAAAGAGTTCGTCGTAAAGGGTTACACCAATGCAAGCTTTGACACTAATCCGGAAAACTCTGAGTAGTAAACCGGATTCGTATAGTGGAGCACTCATTTGGAATAGTTCCAAAATGGCACGTTGGTAGCATCACCTACAAGATGACATAGAGATCTGTAAACCACACTCATATCTGAAAGGTTCAGACCCGTTGACTAAAACCTCTCTCACAAGGAAGACATGATCAAACCCCAGAACTGTATGGGTGTTAGATTCATTGCAATCACACAGTGATGTGAAATGGATTCTTGACTCTAGTGCAAGTGGGAGACTGTTGGAAATATGCCCTAGAGGCAAAAATAAATTGGTTATTGTTATATTTACTTGTTCATGATAATCGGTTATTATCCATGCTAGAATTGTATTGATTGGAAACTCAAATACATGTGTGGATACATAGACAACACATTGTCCATAGTGAGCCTCTAGTTGACTAGCTCGTTGATCAAAGATGGTCAAGGTTTACTGACCATAGGCAAGTGTTTTCACTTGATAATGGGATCACATCATTAGGAGAATGATGTTATGGACAAGACCCAAACTATAAACGTAGCATATGATCGTGTCAGTTTATTGCTACTGTTTTCTGCATGTCAATGTATCTGTTCCTATGACCATGAGATCATGCAACTCCCGGACACCGGAGGAATACCTTGTGTGTATAAAACATCGCAACATTACTGGGTGACTATGGAGGTGCTCTGCAGGTATCTCCAAAGGTGTCTATTGGCTTGGAATGGATCAAGACTGGGATTTGTCACTCCGTGTGACGGAGAGGTATCTCGAGGCCCAGTCGGTAATACAACAACACAACCGATACCATCGGGAGGGGTGTCTCGACCCAAGAAGCCTCATGGGTTGTGGGAGGATTCAAACCAGCCCCTAGTGGGCTGGCCAAACCAACCACTAAGGCCCATGCAGCTAGAGGTGGGAAAAACCCAAAGGAAAGGAAGGGAAGGAGTCCAAGTAGGAAAGGAATCCTACTTGGAGTAGGATTGGAGGTGGACTCTTCCACCTCCACCTATTGCGAGAGAACCCCTAGAGAGTTTTGTGGCTGCCTCCTCCTCTCCCTCCTATATATACCAGAGAATTTAGAGGGAAAAGCTAACCCTAATTGCCACGTGCTCCCTCTACTTCTCTCTAGATCTATTTCTCCTCTAGTCTAGTTCGGCGGTGCTTAGGCGAAGCCCTGCCAGAATAGTTTCACCACCACCACCACTATGCCGTCGTGCTGGAGAACTCGTCTACCTCTCCGCCCCTCTTGCTGGATCAAGAAGGTCGAGATCGTCATCGAGTTGTATGTGTGCTGAACGCGGAGGTGTCGTCCGTTCGGCACTAGATCAGGATGGATCGTGATGGGATCACGGGATGGATCGTGATGAGATTGTGGGAAGGGTTGCGGTATGGATAGCGAAGATGTTCCACTACATCAACCGCGTTATATACGCTTCCGCTTAGCGATCTACAAGGGTATGTATATTTACTCTCCCCTCTCGTAGATGATCATCACCATGGATAGGTATTGCGTGTGCATAGGAAATTTTTTGTTTCCATGCGACGTTCCCCAACACTCTTCCCTTATCGTAGGCGGGAAGGGGTTCCACAATGGCCAGCTTCGGTGGAGGACAAGGGAAAATGCTTCCCCTGTGAAAAGTGGTCTTCGCCTGCAAAGCAGCTGCCAGCATCACAGAGGTGGGCACAGGAATAACACTCGTCCTGCCGGCGGGTGGCCATGGTCTTGTTGCACCGGAAGGGAAACCTTTGGAAGATGCCTTTGGGACCGTGATATGTTCCTTCCTCTTTTGCACCAAAGGGGAAACTGCCCCGTCCAGCCATCTGTTGCTCGCATGTCCTTCCATGGCATCATCCTTGACTCCTGAGGCCCGGTCGTGCCTTGAAATATCCGCCGCTCCGGAGGGGTCCTGAGGAGGCCCCCTGCGGGTCTTGATGTCGCTCTTCCTCGCAAGGATTGGCCCCTCATGAGGGCCTTCTTCAGGGTGGTGCTGCTCCTTGTCGATCTTGCATTGATGAAGTTGTACAGCCCTGGGCCACAGGCAGGCAGGTTTGGGTACCCCCATTCCTAGAATGCCGACAGCGGCGGAGCAGCCGGAGGTGCTGGAGGTGCGGCAGTCAAAAATTTATCCCCTCGAGGGCACGTAAATCGTCGACGTCTCAGACGAGGAGTAGATAGGTTCTACGTAGTACGTAGGTTTCATATATTGCATGTTTTTGTATGTATTTGAGGATCCTAATATGAGATGTTCGCGTGTAGAATGCATTATTTGAGGCGTGACCGGTCAGTATCCGTGGACATGCCCGGGCGCGTCCGCGGACGTTTGAGGGGCCAAATTTGCAAGGTCAGTTTGTAGATGCTCTGATGCGTGGGTCGAGGGCACATTAGGGGCTAAATCGTTTTCCGCTTGCTTCCCTTGCCATGCTTGATTATTATAACCTCATATTTCTCTTATATTTAGTTTTTGGTTGGCCAACTTGACCTTTTATCTTGCAATGGGAAGAGGTGCTTTGTGATGGGTTGGATCTTGCGGTGCTCAATCTCAGTGACACAAAGAGACATGACACGCTTGTATCATTGCTATCAAGGATAAACTGATGGGGTCTATTCCTACATGAATAGATCTTGTCTACATCATGTCATCGTTCTTAAGGCATTAATACGTTTCTCCATGAACTCAACACACTAGATGCATGCTGGATAGCGGTCCATGTGTGGAGTAATCGAAGTAGATGCAGGCAGAAGTCGGTCTACTTGTCTTGGACGTGATGCCAATATACATGATCATTGTCTTCAATATCGTCATAATTATTCATGTTCTATTAATTGCCCAACAGTAATTTATCTACCCACCATCTACTATTTTCTCGAGAGAAGCCACTAGTGAAACCTACGACCCTCGGGTCTATTTCACATCATCTCTTTGCAATCTCTAATTTTTTATTCGCGTTTCTATTTTATTTGCTTTTTTATTTTCAAATCTATATTATCAAATAACCCAAAAAATACATTGCTGCATTTGAGCAGCTATCACTTCTATTTGCATCTATGAATCTACCTTTACCTTACCCACGAGGGATTGATAACCCCTACACGCATTGGGTTGCGAGGATTTTCTATTTGTGTGCAGGTACCACTTAGATAGTCTTGTGGATCTTCCGACTGGATTGATATCTTGGTTTCATAACTGAGGGAAATAATTGTCGTCTCTGTGCTACATCACCCTTTAAGCTTGGAGGGAAACCAATGCAAATCAGTGGGGAGTCACTATTTAAGCTCACAAACACCCCTAGCACTAGCTCATCGGCCTCCTCCTTCTCTCCGCCGCCACCCAAGCTCGCCCGCCTCCTCTCACAGTTCCCTCTCCGTCGGGACGGTATGGTGGATCATCGCCACATACGCGTAGCTCACTCTAGAGCAGTGCCTGCAAATCAAGGCGGAGATCCAGGCTCATCGTGTCGCTCGCATTGCTATGGGTCTCCCTCTGGACTCGTCGGAGAAGGAGGAGGAGGAGCAGCAGCAGCAAGAGGAGGAGCGACAGCAAAAGGAGGAGCATTTGTAGCCAATGGAGGAGGACGAACTGGAGGAGGAGGCTCCCATCTTGAGCATGGAGGAGGCGGAGGCGGAGTTCGCCATCGCCCAATTGGAGGAGATGGCGGAGCAGCAGGCCATCTTGGAGTCCATCAGGGATGAGGCCAAGGTGGAGGCCAACCGTCTGCTCATCCGGCAGAGGCAGGTGGAGGCCAACACCCTCTTCGACGAGCTGAAGGCGAAGATTGAGGCCTAGGAGGCCGCAGCAGAGCAGCGGGAGGCGTCGGAGGGGCGGAGCTACGCCACGCGGTGATACGTCTCCAACGTATCTACTTTTCCAAACTCATTTGCCCTTGTTTTGGACTCTAATTTGCATGATTTGAATGGGACTAACCCGGACTGACGCTGTTTTCAGCAGAATTTCCTTGGTCTTATTTTTGTGCAGAAATAAAAAAAGTTCTCGAATTAACCTGGAAATTTACACAGAATATTTCTGGATTTAATAAAAAATACTGGCGAAAAAATCTACCGGAGAGGGGCCACCCCCAGGCCACAAGCCTGCACGGCGCCCCACCCCCCTAGGTCACGCCCCCTGGCTTGTGGGGCCCATGAAGCTCCACTGACCTTGTTTCCACTCCTATATATTCCTATCCACGGAGAAAAAATTTAGAGCGGAGAGTTCATCGCATTTTATGATATGGAGCCGCCACCACCTCATGTTCTTCCTCGGGGGGGCAGATCTGGAGTCTGATTTGGGCTCCGGAGAGGGGAAATCGATGCCATCGTCATCACCAACCATCCTTCATCACCAATTTCATGATGCTCTCCATAGTTCGTGAGTAATTCCATCGTAGGCTTGCTGGACGGTGATGGTTTGGATGATATCTATCATGTAATCGTGTTAGTTTTGTTATGGTTTGATCCCTAGTATCCATTATGTTCTCAGATTGATGTTGCTATGACTTTGCTATGATTAATGCTTGTCACTAGGGCCCGAGTGCCATGACTTCAGATCTGAACCTATTATGTTTTCATGAATATATATGTGTTCTTGATACTATCTTGCAAGTTATAGACACCTATTACGAGTTATGATCCGCATCCCTCAGGGTGACAATAACTGGGATTATTTTCAGTGATTACCGTAGTTTGAGGAGTTCATGTATTCACTAAGTCCTAATGCTTTGGTCCGATTCTCTATTAGAAGGAGGCCTAAATATCCCTTAGTTTCCATTAGGACCCTGGTGCCACGGGAGGGTAGGACAAAAGATGTCATGCAAGTTCTTTTCCATAAGAATATATGACTATATATGGAATACATGCCTACATTACATTGATGAACTAGAGCTACTTCTGTATCACCCTATGTTATGACTGTTGCATTATGAATGCCATCCAACATAATTATCCATCACCGATCCATTTCCTACAAGCTTTCCACATACTGGTCTTTGCTAAGTTACTTTTTCGCTGCTATTTTTACGATCACTACAAAACTGCTACTGATACGTTTGTCGCCATTACCGTTTCTTCCATACTACTTTGCTACTAAATACTTTGCTCCAGATATTAAGTCTTTCAGGTGTTGTTGAATTGACAACTCAGCTGCTAATACTCGACAATATTCTTTGCCTCCCCTTGTGTCGAATAGATAAATTTGGGTTGAATACTCTACCCTCGAAAACTTGTGCGATCCCCTATACTTGTGGGTTATCAGGCGGCCATTTATCCGCCGAAGGACACGGTGATCATCGACATATCCGACAAGGAGTAGATAGGTTCTAGGTAGTACGTGGGTTTCATATCTTGCATGTTTTTGTATGTATTTGAGGATCCTAGTATGAGATGTTCGTGTGTAGAATGAATTATTTGAGGCGTGACCGGTCAGTATCCGTGGACGTGCCCGGGCGCGTCTGCGAGCGTTTGACGGGCCGAATTTGCAAGGTCCGGGTGTAGATGCTCTAATGCATGGGTCGAGGGCACGCTCAGGGCTAAATAATTTTCCGCTCGCTCCCATCGCCCTGTGTATATTGCCCCGTGCGACGGTGGTGGTGCTTGATGTTTATTCTACCGTTAGAAATCATTGGACCACCTGACCTAGCTACGAGGCGCAACGGTGCAACTAGGTTCTGTGTCCGGGTTGGCAACTTGGCGATATGTTGTTGATACGTCTCCAACGTATCTATAATTTTTTATTATTCCATGTTTTTATATTATCTGTTTTGGATGTTCTATATGCATTATTACGCTATTTTATATTATTTTTGGGACTAACCTATTAATCTAGAGCCTAGTGCCAGTTTCTGTTTTTCCATGTTTTTGAGTATTGCAGATAAGGAATATTAAACGGAGTCCAAATGGAGTAAAATCTCCAGAATGATTATTCTTGGACTAGAAGAAACCTGCCAGACTTGGAGAAGGGGGCAGGAGACGTGTCGGGAGACGACAAGCCTGCACGGCGCGCCCTAGGGGGCAACCCCTGGCTTGTGGGCCCCCTACAGGCCTCCTAACCCTAATCTCCGTCCTATAAATTTCCAAATATTCCCCCAATACCCGAACGAGACCAAAAAATACTTTTCCGCCGTCGGGAGCCTTTGTTCCTGTGACATCCAATCTCGAAGCCCTTTCCGGTAATCTGCCGGAGGGGGAATCTGTCGGATTTCAGGCTCCGCAAAACCCTAAAGATTCGAACTCAGGGGCTGATGACCGACAAGTATAGGGGATCAATCATACTCCTTTCGATAAGTAAGAGTGTCGAACCCAATGAGGAGCAGAAGGATCTGGCAAGTGGTTTTCAGCAAGGAAATATCTGCAAGCACTGAAATGTCGGTAACAAGTGATTGTGTGGTGAGATGATTCGCAGCAAGCAACAAGTAACAAAAGTAGCAACAGTGCAGCAAAGTGGCTCAATCCCTTTTGTAGCAAGGGACAAGCCTGGACAAAGTCTTATAGGAGGAAAAACGCTCCCGGGGACACACGGGAATTTCTGTCATGCTAGTCTCATCATGTTCATATGATTCGCGTTCGTTACTTTGATAGTTTGATATGTGGGTGGACCAGCGCTTGGGTACTGCTCTTGCTTGGACAAGCATCCCACTTATGATTAACCCCTCTCGCAAGCATCCGCAACTACGAAAGAAGAATTAAGACAAAGTCTAACCATAGCATTAAACTAGTGGATCCAAATCAGCCCCTTACGAAGCAATGCATAAACTAGGGTTTAAGCTTCTGTCACTCTAGCAACCCATCATCTACTTACTACTTCCCAATGCCTTCCTCTAGGCCCAAATAATGGTGAAGTGTTATGTAGTCGACGTTCGCATAACACCACTAGAGGAAAAACAACATACAACACATCAAATTACCGAACGAATACCAAATTCACATGAATACTATTAGCATGACTTATCCCATGTCCTCAGGAACAAAAGTAACTACTCATAAAGCATAATAATATTCATGACCAGAGAGGTAATGAGTAGCATCAAGGATCTGAACATAAACTCTTCCACAAAGTAATCCAACTAGCATCAACTACAAAGAGTAATCAACACTAATAGCAACCTTACAGGTACCAATCGGAGTCGTGGGACGGAGATTTGTTACAAGAGATGAACTAGGATTTGGAGATGAGATGGTGCTGATGAAGATGTTGATGGTGACGAGTCCCCTCCGATGAGAGGAGTGTTGGTGATGACGATGGCGACGATTTCCCCCTCCGGGAGGGAAGTATCCCCGATAGTATCGTCCTGTCAGAACTCTAAATTGGTTGTGCTCAAGTTCCGCCTCGTGGCGGCGACGAAACCACGAAAAAGCTCCTCCCTGATTTTTTTCATGGACGAAACCCTCCATATAGCAAAAGAGGGGAGCAAGTGGGCCAGTGGGCTGCCCACAAGCCCTCATGGCACGGCCTGGGGGGGTGGCCGCGCCGTGCAGGCTTGTGGGCACCCCCTGGTGCCCCTCTGGCACTTCTTCGGCCCAGTATTTTTGATAAATAGGAAAAAAAATCCTCGTTGATTTTTACGGCGTTTGGAGTTGCGCAGAATAGGTATCTCAACTTTGCTCCACTTTCAGGCCAGAATTCCAGTTGCCGGCATTCTCCCTCTTCATGTAAACCTTGCAAAATAAGAGAGAAAAGGCATAAGAATTGTACCGTGAAGTGAAATAACAGGCAAAGAAGCGATAAATATCAACAAGAAAACATGATGCAAAATGGACGTACGAACTCCCCCAAGCTTAGACCTCGCTTGTCCTCAAGCAAAAGCCGAGCTCAATAAATATGTCCGCATGTTTAGGGAGAGAGGTGTCAACAAAAAAAGATACGAACATGCATGCATCATGATCAAGATCAGAACAGCAATACCAACATATAATCTCTCATGCTAAAGTGATAATTCCTTCACAAAGTAAAGCATGGATCAAGAACCTTACCGAGAAGTAACAGCCGATAGCCTTTAGTCATTGAAGCAATTGCAATTTATCACAACATCAGAAAGAGTCAAATAAGAGCTTGTAAATCAAATCCACATACTCAATCATTCTTTCATTCTCTACAATTGCTACAACTCACGTGGTACTCATGAGATCAAAGTTTCAGCTGGACACAGAGAAAGATAGGGGCTTACAGTTTTGCCTCCCAACTGCTTACCTCAAGGGTAATGTCAACAATAATAATTCATGAATACTTACCTCCAAGTTGACATATGAATATAGATCTTTCTCAAGCATGTGACGGTAGCCAAGACAAAGGCAAAATAAGGAATTGGTGAAGATCACCATGACTCTTTCAAGGACAAAAAGTGAAGGTACAAGATAGGCCCTTCGCAGAGGGAAGTAGAGGTTGACATGCGCTTTTGAGGTTTGGATGCGCATCCTCTTAGTGCGGAGGAACATCACTCTATATTGCCTCCTGTGATAAAGAACTTTATTATGTAGTCTGTCGCTTTTATGTCTTCCTCATCACAGGTTCGTACAAAGCTTATTTTCCACACACTAATAGATCATACATATTAGAGAGCAATTTTTATTGCTTGCACCGATGACAACTTACTTGAGGGATCTTATTCAATCCATAGGTAGGTTTGGTGGACACTCATGGCAAAACTGGTTTGAAGTTTTATGGATGCACAAGTAGTATCTCTACTTGGTGCAGGAGTTTTGGCTAATATGAGGTGGAAGCAATCGTCACATGCTAAGGGATCTCTAATCATATAACATTGTTCAGAGCCAAGCAAACACAATTCATTACGTTGTCTTTCTTGTCCAACATCTACTTCTAGGCATGCAATAGTTTAGTGAGTGTTCACAATCATAGATGGTGTCAGAGATGATATATTTATATGTGAACCTCTCCTTCTTTATCACTTCCTATTAATTGCAACAATGACCAAGGTCTACGTTTGCCTACCCTCAACAAGTTTCAATCCTCATTCTTTTTATATGTGAAGCCATCACTTCCCATAAGATCATTACATGATCTTTCATGCTTTTGTTCTATTCTCATTCTTTTGATCATGGCAAGAGGCAAATCCCTTCAACTAAGACACTCTTTATTATATGGCTCACGAGCTCGAATACATCGGGGGTGACACAAAGCAAAACTCAAGACTAAAACACTAAGACTTTTAATCTACTAGAGAAAAAGAAAACTAAAAAGGAAAACTAAAACAAAGGTAAAGGCAAGAGATGTGTTGGTGATACGATACCGGGGTAACTCCCCCTAGCTTGGCAAAAGCCAAGGGGATTGCCCATATCAATGCTCAGTTGTCTTCCTTTGGTGGTGAAGGTGGTGGAGTTGCAATATTTGACTCCAAGAGGGCCATTAATCTTTGATTCATACCTTGGAGATCTCCGATATGTTTTTCCAGCAAAACAACTTCATGAGTGAGACAAGTATTGCGAGCACGAGTTGTTTCACAAAACCTCAAGAGTTCAATCAAAGATGGAGACAGTAGGTGAAGGTAGGATTGGAGGAAATCCACTTCTTCAACTTCTTCCTTGTTGAGCACAGATTGCACTTCGCCCAATGCCTGAACCTTCTCCTTTGCCTTGCCCTTGGTTTCTTTAGGTAGCCTCTTCTTAGCCTCCATGACCTCCATCATTTTCAGATCAGCATGAACTTATCCATAGATTCGAGATTGTTCTCCCCCACAGATTCCTGGGACCACATCTTGACCTAGATCTACGGCAGAAAACAGGCTCGAAACAAAAAAACAAAGGAAATCTGTGTGATGTAGGGGTCAAACCAAACGGAAGTATATATAATGATTTTTTTTCAGACCAGAAGGAGTACCCGGCATGAAAACAGAGTCCGGGAGGCGCACGAGGTGCCCACAAGCCCTCACCGCGCGGCCAGGGGCTGGGCCCGCGCCGTGCAGGCTTGTCGCCTCCTCGCGCACTTTTCGGACTACTTCCATTTTTTGTATTTTTTCATATATTCCAAAACGGAGAAAATTTCCTACTGGAAAAGTTTTGGACTCTGTTTTCTTACTGAATCACATACCTCTTCGTTTTCGGAGTCTGAAACAGGCTGATAAATGTCCCTTAGGTATTCTTCCGGAGTTATGGTATTGATGATATTGCTTTCAACATTAATGGGAGTGCCTGAGATATAATACTTGATTCTCTGCCCATTTACCACTCTCGGACAATTACCTTCCGTGTTGTTGATCTTGATAGCACCGGAACAATATACTTCCTCAACAACATAGGGCCCTTCCCATTTAGAGAGAAGCTTGCGTGCAAAGAATCTTAAACGAGAGTTATATAGCAAGACATAATCACCTACATAGAACTCACGCTTTTGTATCCTCTTATCATGCCACCTCTTAACCTTCTCTTTAAACAGCTTGGCATTCTCATATGCCCGAGTTCTCCACTCATCAAGCGAGCTAATATCAAATAACATCTTCTTATCGGCAAGTTTGACATCAAAGTTGAGCTCTTTGACTCACCGGCAAGTTTGAAATCAAAGTTGAGTTCTTTGATTGCCCAATAAGCTTTATGCTCTAGCTCAGGAGGTAAGTGACATGCTTTCCCATACACCATTTTGTACGGAGACATGCCCATGGGATTCTTATAGGCAGTTCTATAAGCCAACAGTGCATCATCGAGCTTCTTAGACCAATTCTTTCTAGACCTGTTGACAGTCTTTTGCAGAATCAGTTTAATCTCTCTATTGCTTAGCTCTACTTGACCACTGGACTGAGGGTGATAGGGAGACGCAATTCTATGGTTGACATCATACTTAGCAAGCGTTTTATGGAAAGCACCATGAATGAAGTGTGAACCACTGTCGGTCATTAGATATCTAGGGACTCCAAATCTAGGGAAGATAACTTCTTTCAGCATCTTGATAGAGGTGTTGTGATCAGCACTACTAGTGGGGATAGCTTCTACCCACTTAGTGACGTAATCAACAACAACTAAGATGTGAGTATACCCGTTGGATTTTGGAAAATGTCCCATATAATCAAAGCCCCAAACATCAAATGGTTCAATGACAAGTGAATAGTTCATAGGCATTTCCTGACGTTTGCTAATATTACCTATTCTTTGACATTCTTCACAAGACAAGACAAACTTACGGGCATCCTTGAAGAGAGTGGGCCAATAGAAACCTGATTGCAATACCTTGTGTGCAGTTCTACCTCCCGCATGGTGTCCTCCATAGGCCTCGGAGTGACATTTCTGTAGGATCTGTCCATGTTCATGTTCAGGTACACAACGTCTAATAACACCATCTACTCCTTCCTTATAAAGGTGAGGATCATCCCAAAAGTAATGTCTCAAGTCAAAGAAGAATTTCTTCTTTTGCTGGTACATGAAACTAGGTGGTATGTATTTGGCAACGATATAGTTTGCATAATCAGCATACCACGGTGCACTACGTGTAGCATTGATTACATTGAATTGCTCATCGGGAAAGCTATCATCAATAGGTCATGGGTCATCAAGAACGTTCTCCAACCTAGACAAGTTATCTTCTACGGGGTTAACAGCACCCTTTCTGTCGACAACGTGCAAATCAAATTCTTGTAGCAAGAGAACCCATCTGATAAGTCTAGGTTTAGCGTCCTTCTTCTCCAAGAGGTACTTAATAGCAGCGTGATCACTGTGAATAGTGACTTTGGAATCAACTATGTAAGACCTGAACTTTTCAATGCAAACACGACTGCTAAAAATTCCTTCTCCGTAGTGGCATAGTTTCTTTGGGCACTGTCTAGAGTTTTACTAGCATAGTGAATAAAATTCAACTTATTATCGACTCTTTGCCCTAGAACAACACGAACAGCATAATCACTAGCGTCACACATGATCTCAAAAGGTAAGTCCCAATCAGGTGGTTGAACAATAGGTGCAGTTATCAAAGCCCTCTTAAGTATTTCAAAGGCTTCCTCACAATCATCGTCAAAGACAAAAGGAATATACTTTTGCAAGAGATTGGTAAGAGGCCTAGAAATCCTAGAGAAGTCTTTAATGAACCTTCTATAGAAACCAACATGACCAAGGAAACTTCTTATACCTTTGATATCTGTGGGGTATGGCATTTTCTCGATTCCATCAACCTTAGCCTTATCGACTTCGATACCTCTTTCAGAAATTTTATGTCCTAAGACGATGCCTTCATTAACCATAAAGTGGCACTTCTCCCAATTCAAGACAAGATTGGTGTCTTTACATCTCTGCAAGACTCGATCAAGGTTGCTGAGGCAATCATCAAAGGAAGACCCGTAAACAGAGAAGTCATCCATGAAAACCTCAACAATCTTTTCACAAAAGTCAGAGAATATAGCCATCATACATGTTTGAAAAGTGGCAGGTGCATTACATAAGCCAAAAGGCATACGTCTATAAGCAAAGGTATCGAAAGGACAGTTGAAAGTGGTTTTCTCCTGACCAGATTGTGCAACTGGTATTTGGGAGAAACCAGAATAACCGTCTAGAAAGCATAAGTGCGCGTATTTGGACAGCCTTTCTGGAATTTTGTCGATAAAAGGCAAAGGGTAATGATCTTTCCTAGTGGCTTTATTCAGTTTCCTAAAATCGATCATCATCCTATAGCGAGTAATAATCCTCTATGGGATCAACTCATCCTTATCATTAGGGACAACGGTAATGCCTCCCTTCTTAGGGACGCAATGTACCGGACTCACCCAATCACTATGAGCAACAGGATAGATAATACCTGCTTCTAGGAGCTTTAGTATTTCTTTTCTCACTACTTCTTTCATCTTAGTATTTAATCTCCTTTGATGATCAGCAACTGGTTTGAAATCAGGATCAGTTTTAATCTTGTGCTGGCATAGGGTAGGACTAATGCCCTTAAGATCATCAAGAGTATATCCAATAGCAACACGATGCTTCCTCGGAGTTTTTAGTAACTTCTTTTCTTCATGCTCCGAGAGGCTAGCACTAATAATAACATGATATATCTCTTTTTCATCAAGATAGGCATACTTAAGAGTATCAGGCAACTGTTTAAGCTCGAACATAGGATCACCCTTTGGTGGGGGTGGATCCCCAAGTAGCTCCACAGGCAAGTTATTCTTAAGGATAGGATATTATTCTAAGACAACTCTATCTATCTCATCCCTTTCATCATATGCATATCATTTTCATGCTCAAGCAAGTATTGCTCTAAGGGATCAGTAGGAGGCACGACAATAGAGGCTAAGGCAATAGTTTCATCCCTACTAGGCAACTCCTTTTCATGAGGTTGTCTACCAAACTTAGAGAAAATGAACTCATGTGACACACCTTCAAAGCCAACAGTGACAGTTTGCTTCTCACAATCAATATGAGCATTGACAGTATTGAGAAAGGGTCTACCAAATATGATGGGACAAAAGCAAGAACAAGGAAATCAACAGGATACTTCGTTTTACCACACAAGACTTCAACATCCCTAACAATTCCCACAGGGCAGATAGTATCTCTATTGGCAAGCTGAATAGTGACATCAATAGGTTCTATCTCAACAAGTGCAATCTCATCTTTGATTTCATTGTATAAGGATTGAGGTATTGCACTAACACTAGCACCCATGTCACATAAGCCATGATAACAATGATCTCCTATCTTAACAGAAACCACAGGCATGCCAACAACATGCCTATGTTTGTCTCTAGCGTGAGGTTTAGCAATTCTAGCAGCATCTTCACAGAAGTGAATATTATGTCCCTCAACTTCTTCAGACAGAAGATCTTTGATAATCGCAATGCTAGGTTCAACTCTAATTTGCTCAGGGGGTGTAGGTGTTCTAATGTAGCCTCTATGTATCACAGTTGAAGCTTTAGAATGATCCTTTATCCTAACAGGGAAAGGTGGTTTCTCAATATAAGCACTGGGAACAATAGGATCATTATAGGCAATGACTTTCTCTTCAACTGGAGTGGGTTTAACTACATTGACTTCTAAAGGAGGATGATATTTAAACCACTTCTTTTTGGGGAGATCAATATGAGCATCAAAGGATTCACACAATGAAGCTACTATCTCAGAGTCAAGTCCATACTTAGCACTAAAGTCACAAAAAGTATTTGTCTCAACAAAGGATTTAATGCAATCAAACGTGAAATTCATACATGACTCCTTACCTTCTTCAAGCTCCCAATCTTCAGAGTTGCGTTTAATTCTCTCCAATAAATTCCATTTGAAGTCAATATCTCTCTTCATAAAAGAAACGGTACAAGAAGTGTCAAGCATGGTGCGATCATCATGAGAAAGCCGAGCATAGAAGTTCTGAGTGATAATTTCTCTCGGGAGCTCATGATTGGGGCATGAATATAACATTGATTTAAGCCTCCCCCAAGCTTGAGTGATGCTTTCTCTGTCACGATCCTAGGGTAACTTTCATCCGTTGAGCGACGGCCCTTCCAATCGGCACCGTCGGGCCAAAATTATATATATAATTCCGATCACGATGTACTAAATGCATAGGATAAAACTTTTGATGAAATTCCAATTCCAACCGATTGTAGTCCCATGATCCTGTATCATCACATAGCCTATACCATGTTAACGCCTTATCCTTCAAAGATAAAGGAAAGACCTTCTTCTTGACCTCATCCTCAGGCACACCTGCAAGCTTAAATAAACCACAAACTTCATCTACATAGATTAGATGCAAGTCTGGATGTAATGTTCCATCTCGTGTAAAAGGATTAGCCAGCTGTTTCTCGAGCATACCCGAAGGAAATTCAAAGCAAATATTTTTCAGTAGGTGCAGCAGGTTGAGGAGCAACTATTTGTGCTTCCGTTCGAGGTGAAGATACCCCGAACAAGCCCCTCAAAGGATTAGTATCCATAGTGACAAGTGCCAATAAATTTTAGCACACTATATGAATATTTCCTCACCAAGTTCCACTTACCAAAGGCGCTTCACTCCCCGGCAACGGGGCGAGAAAAGAGTCTTGATGACCCACAAGTATAGGGGATCAATTGTAGTCCTTTCGATAAGTAAGAGTGTTGAACCCAACGAGGAGCAGAAGGATCTGACAAGTGGTTTTCAGCAAGGAAATATCTGCAAGCACTGAAATTAACAGTAACAAGTGATTGTGCGGTGAGATGATTCGCAGCAAGCAACAAGTAACAAAAGTAGCAACCGTGCAGCAAAGCGGCCCAATCCCTTTTCTAGCAAGGGACAAGCCTGGACAAAGTCTTATAGGAGGAAAAACGCTCCCGAGGACACACGGGAACTTCTGTCATGTCAGTTTCATCATGTTCATATGATTCGCGTTCGTTACTTTGATAGTTTGATATGTGGGTGGACCAGCGCTTGGGTACTGCCCTTACTTGGAAAAGCATCCCACTTATGATTAACCCCTCTCGCAAGCATCCGCAACTACAAAAGAAGAATTAAGACAAAGTCTAACCATAACATTAAACTAGTGGATCCAAATCAGCCCATTACGAAGCAACGCATAAACTAGGGTTTAAGCTCCTGTCACTCTAGCAACCCATCATCTACTTACTATTTCCCAATGCCTTCCTCTAGGCCCAAATAATGGTGAAGTGTCATGTAGTCGACATTCACATAACACCACTAGAGGAAAAACAACATACAACACATCAAATTACCGAACGAATACCAAATTCACATGACTACTATTAGCATGACTTATCCCATGTCCTCACGAACAAAAGTAACTACTCACAAAGCATAATCATATTCATGACCAGAGAGGTAATGAGTAGCATCAAAGATCTGAACATAAACTCTTCCACCAAGTAATCCAACTAGCATCAACTACAAAGAGTAATCAACACTACTAGCAACCTTACAGGTACCAATCGGAGTCGCGAGACGGAGATTGGTTACAAGAGATGAACTAGGGTTTGCAGATGAGATGGTGCTGATGAAGATGTTGATGGTGACGAGTCCCCTCCGATGAGAGGAGTGTTGGTGATGACGATGGCGACGATTTCCACCTCCGGGAGGGAAGTTTCCCCGACAGGATCGTCCTCTCGGAGCTCTAGATTGGTTCTGCTCAAGTTCCGCCTCGTGGCGGCGACGAAACCACAAAAAAGTCCTCCCTGATTTTTTCCTGGACGAAACCCTCCATATAGCAAAAGAGGGGAGCAAGTGGGCCAGTGGGCTGCCCACAAGCCCTCATGGCGCGGCCTGGGGGGTGGCCGCGCCATGCAGGCTTGTGGGCACCCCCTGGTGCCCCTCTCGCACTTCTTCGGCCTAGTATTTTTGATAAATCGGAGAAAAAAAATCCTCGTTGATTTTTACGGCGTTTTGAGTTGCGCAGAATAGGTATCTCAACTTTGCTCCACTTTTAGGCCAGAATTCCAGTTGCCGGCATTCTCCCTCTTCATGTAAACCTTGCAAAATAAGAGAGAAAACGCATAAGAATTGTACCGTGAAGTGAAATAACAGCCAAAGAAGCGGTAAATATCAACATGAAAACATGATGCAAAATGGACGTATCAGGGGCGTGTACGAAGATCTCTCGCGGGCTCGCCTCACCTAACTGGCTACTCGCTGGGGATGGCAGAGAATTCACTCAATGGTGAGGAAAACACAGAACACGACAATTTACCCAGGTTCGGGCCATTGAGAAGTGTAATACCCTACTCCTGCTTTGGTCGATTGCCTCTCGTGGAGGTTTGTGGATGAACTAGTACAGTGTTCGAGGGCCTCCGGAGGATGGATGGCCTTTGTGTGGTGCCGATGGGTGAATGAATGAATTGGATCCCCTTCTACGAACTAACCTATCCTCTATTTATAGCGACAGACCGGTCCTCTTCCCTTATCGCAAGGGTGGGAAGGGATCCCACAACGGCCAATTTCTAAAGGGGGACTGGGGAACATGCTGCCTATATCCAAAAGTAGTCTTTGCCTTCAAAGTGGTTGCCAGCGCAGCATGGACGGGTCCAGGGATGACGTATGTCCTGCTCGCGGGCGGCAAAGGCCTTGTTGCACCAAAATGGAAATCTTTGGGAGATGCCTTCAAGACCTGTGTGCGTCCTCGCCCCTTTTGCACTAAAGGGGGAACTGCACCATCCTGTTGTCTGCTGCTCTCCTGTCCTTCCCCTGCGTCATCCTCAACTCCTGAGGCCGGGTCTCGCCTCGGAATATCCGCCGCTCAGGAGGGGTCCTGAGGAGGCCCCTGCGGGTCTTGATGTTGTTCCTGCTCGCGAGGCTTGACCCCTCGCGAGGGCCTTGCCTTGAGTGATGCCGAGCGTGCTGGTTTTTGGTCGACGAAGTGGGCCAACCCTGGGCCGCAGGCACGCAGGTCTGGGTACCCCATTCCCAGAACGCCGACAGTAGCTCCCGGGCCCAAGGCACGCTTGGGCTGGCGTCTCGGTGAAGCCTTGAGGGCGGCCTAAAGCGTCGCAAGCCCAATTGCCTGCGGGCCAGGCGGCACACGTGTCCAGCAGCGATGCTCTTGCTCCTCGAGGCGTCTCGGGCGCACCATACCATGATGGCACGACCTCCAAGAGCCGCGCCGACCATCATTGTTACAATGAATGGCATCGATGTGGCCTGCCCACGCCCAACGGCCCTCATGTACGTGACCGCTCGGTTGTGAGGTGAGGCGACGTGGGCGGCAATGTGCACGTCGGCACACCTCGCGGCCCCCAAGGGGCACGCGTCGCTCGCGCTCCCACGACGGTTGGTGGCCGCGGTTCGCCTATAAATCTGCCCCGCCCCTCGCAAGGGGGAGGCACTGCGATCTTGAGTTTCCTCTTTACTTCCTTTGCTCCATCGAGAAAAACATCTTCTCCCCTTCGTCTCCTCGTCTTCCATGGTGTCCCCAGGAGGCAATCCTAGCAGGGGGAACAAGTGGCTCCGTCTGTGCCCTCGTCCGCCCCTGGGGGCGGTGGCGGACGGCCGTCAGGGTCGCCGTGAGTCCACCGCCGCTGGGCTCTGTCTGATGAGTAAGTCCCTCGTTTGCACCTCCTTTCCTTGTTGTCCCGTCCGCTGCTCGATGGTTGATCTTCCCTTTTCTCCAGAGCGCCCGCAGCCAAGAAGCTCAAGCTCAGTGAGCTTCAGGAGGAGGTAGAGGGGTTGCAGGCTCAGCTCGAGAGCATCGAGACCGCCCGCCAGGCCGAAGTGGAGACCAAGGCGGAGTTGGCGTCGCTGCAGAGGCAGGTCCAGTAGGCAGCTGACGCCGTTCAGGCCGCCCAGGACGAGGTGCCGTACGCCCGGATGATGGAGTGCCGGCGAGTCAAGCAGTTCGAGGGCATCGCCGGATGGGCGGCGCACGCGACGCGCCAATTCATGGGGGATGCCCGGTACTGCCAAGGGTGAGCAGCGATGGGGGCTGCCTCGCCTTCTTCCAGAAGGTGGTGGAGACGCTGGAGACCGGTGTCTCCCACGTGGAGGAGGACAACGTGTCCGACGCGCGCGAGCTTGTGGCCTTGCCTTGACTCTCGTCTTCTCCAACCAGTGATGCCTCGTCCCGTAGCTTGATCTCCAGCGTGTCGTCGAGTCGGTGCCCTCTGAGTTCCGGCGCCTTCTCCGGGATGAAGTGCGCCTGGGCGTGGATGCCCTGGTGGAGCGGTACGTCCGGGTGCCCATCTCCAGTGAGGAGGAGGGCTCCGACGCCGAGCCTGCTGGCGTCAAGGGCGTTGTCGGTGGCCTCTCCCCCAAGGCATCCCCAGCTTCTGATAACCTGTCCCTGTAATGTTGGACCATGAACTTTACCCTGTCGGGCGTTAGACTTTTACATGTTACCTTCGCCGTTCTCCCTTCTTCCTTTCGCTCTTGAATCGACAACTTGCTCGCTGGTAGTCGTTACAGCTTGGCTTCCTTGCATAGGGCCCGTCGTTGACCGAGCCGTTGCTCGAGGGCAACGGCGGCCAGGGCCCTCGAGAGGTCCCATCTTCGTGAGGCATCGCTTGCGCCGTTGCACGCTTGGTCGGTGGCCTCGTTCTTTACTGCAGCTTAGTCCTTAGGCCCTGCATCCTCTCGTTAGTACGCGTGCTTTTAATTCGTTCTTGGTTCGACGCGAAACCAGATGCCCCCCATCTGAGATAGTGGGGTAGTTAGCTCGGGGGTTTGCGCCGGTCCCTTTCGCAGCTCCTCTTGAGTAATTCCTACTTTGTTGGTGGGACGGGGTGGAGACCCTTTCGGCACTCTATGTCTATGGGTCCCGGTCCCGCACATTTCCCTACCGCCGTGAGGCACAACCCGTTCCAAGGTTATTCCTCATGGGGCAAAGCCCCGATGCCCTGGGTGCCGACATGGGCAACACCTGGGTGGTTGAGTGGCTTTGCGACCAGTAAGGCCCCTGAGGCACGTTGCTCAAGAGCCCCCCTTGACACTCAAGCCGCTCTACATCGACAGGCCCCGGTCCCGCACATTTCCCCTTCGCCGTTAGGTTCGACGCACTTCACGGGGTGGGGCCCCGCCGCCCCCAACACGGACCGGAGCTCCGGGACGGCACCAGGGGTGGTGAGTGACCTTATGACCGGTAAGGCTCCTGAGGCTCGATGCTCAGGAGCCCCCTTTGACGTTCAAGCGATTCCCCATTCCGTCCGTTTGATCATCGCCCGAGGGCGCCCAAAGGACTCCTGGGACTCTTTGTAGACCGCTGAAAATGTTTGCCCCTGGGAGTCTGGGACGACAAGTCCTTGCTTTCATGCTCCTTGGCGCCTAGGGGCGGTGCGGAGCGTTTAGCTCCTCAGAAAATGTCATATAGAAAAGGAGGCTACAAAGCCGGTAAAACGAGAAAGTGCAAGATAAAATGCCCCCCCTTTTGTTTTTCAAACACGAACTTTTGAAATCGGCAAATTTAAGTCCAGCAGAGGATAATTCAAGCTCTAGGAAGAAACAAGCAAACGCCGTGTCCGGCACCTAGGCTAATCTCCGCCACCATCTCCCCCCAGCTGCGGACATAGTCATTGGCGGACTAAGTTGATTGTATCCGTCTTCTCCCCAACGTGGAGCGTAGGGCTGCCACTAGGCGTGGGAGGGACCCCTCCGCGTCCTCGGGGAGCCCCGGGCGTATACAGCCTCGGCTTGTTATTACGTGAGAGTGTCACGATGGGGTGTATCTAGGAGGTCGCGAGGATGCTTTGGCCTCGCGAGTGTCCCTACCCTCGAGGCATAGGCGCCTGATTCCTTTTGGGTCATTGGTGGATTGTGTTGATTGCCTCTGTCTTCTCCCCAGCGTGGAGCGTAGGGCTGCCAGTAGGCGTGGGATGGACCCCTTCCTCGTCCTCGGGGGGCCCTGGGCGTATACAGCCTCGACTCGTTGTTACGTGAGAGTGCCATGGGATGAAGTAGGTTCCGAAAGGATTGAAGGACGATGCAGAGGTGCCACGAGTTGATGCAGGTCCGGTGGGGACTGTAGGGCGAACGCGAGGGCACTCCGGCCTCGCGATGTTTCCTCCTTGGGGGCGGTTTGCTCCTTCTCCTGAGACTGGTTGAGCTCTTTTCTACTGCTCTACGTCAACAGGTCCCAGTTCCACACATTTCCCCGTCGTCGTGAGGCGCCTCACGGAGCAAGGCCCTAACACCCCTGATACCGACCGAATGTGCCTGGACGGCACCACGGTGGCCAAGTGGCTTTGTGACCGATAAGGCTCCTGATGCGCGATGCTCAGGATCCCCCTTTGATGTTCGAGCGGCTCTGCGTCGCCAAGACTCGGTCCCGCACATTTCCCAACCGCCATTGCTTGCGGCCGAATGGACGAACGCAGCTACGGGGCCAAGCCCTTCCACCCCTTATAACGACCAAATGTCCGTGGACGGCATCAAGGGTGGCACGTGGCCTTATGACCGGTAAGGCCCCTGAGGCTTGATGCTCAGGAGCCCCCTTATGACGCTCAAGCGACCCCCATTTCATCCTATTGGCTGTGGCCTTGGGAAGCCGCGGGGCCTCCCCAGGTCCCGCGACGGGGCGACGCGCACCAGACGGAGCTCTCGAGCGGGGGAGGGGGGTAGATCGCCGAATGATGCAGCAGAAGTTATGGAAGCATGTGTAAATGATATGATGGGCAGGAGTGTGCCATGAACACTTGAAGCTCATGCAGCCAGAAGACACCTCCTTAGAGCAGTGAAACCAAAAAATTACCTCGTATAGTTTCTTTGCGCCTGAGGGGCGCCTCGTGAGGCCCGGCCCTTGGCGCCCACACCAGCACTGTAGTCGTCGCGGGTGACCCGCGCCACTTGTGTCTCATTGCTTTCTCTCACTCATCCTCCTGAGGCCGGGGACTCGGTTCTTCGCAGTACCTCCGCAGGGGAGGCGGATGGTGTCATGCCACACGGCTTGGGGGCGCCTCCCTACTCGTGCCTCTTGGGCCCAGTGCTCCGCTAGTGGGAATCCTAGGATCAGGCACAAGCGGGACCCTAGAGTGTATCTTACTCCTGAGGAGGACTGGCGCCTCGGGTGGATGCTTGAGGCTCTTTGTCGATGGGAGGGTAGGGTGGTGTTACATAACACGGTACGTAAGGCTCCACGTAGGTGTTCGATCGACCTCCAAGGTCGTTCAACAGTGCGATGGTGGCGGTCCCTCTCTGCGGCGGAGAGAGGTCCCCCGGGCACGTTGCTCGGAGATCTTCTTGTGATGGGCCTCCGCAGGAAGTCGCTTGCTCCTATTGCCGCCGTTGGGTGGTCCCCGCATGGCTCGGTGCAGACTCCCCCCTCGGTACCCTGGCGTGTCTCCATTGTCGTAGTTCGCCCGCTCCGACGCTAACCGCTTCCCGCTGCTGGATGCGCCTGAGGGACCACTCCCGCCTGGCCGCCCCGGGTTGTCGGGGGCCGGCCTGGTCCTGATGATGTGTGCCGCTGTGTGCATCGAACGTCTTGTCGTTCTCTTCGCACCCCTGGTGGTTGCCAGCATGCTGCGCCTCGAGGCCGACCACCAGAATCTGGAGGAGGAGGAGGGCAACATGCGACACGTCTCTCTCGGCCCTTATGAGCGTAGGAGGGCCCTCGCCGCTTGTAGGCCCGGGGACCGGCACGAGGTGAGAGCCCCTGGCGCCTGGCGCGTGCGGCCTTGAAGAAGAGTGGGGTATGATGGCCTTCTGGGCTATAGCGATCAGCTCCATGATGTGGTCCGCCCAGGCGTCGAAGCCCCCTTGCATCGGTCGCTGGCGGAGCATCTCGCTCGCCATCTGCAGCGCGTCGTGCACGCCGAGGTCCCCCAATTTGATGCGGAGCGTCGTGGATACCGGGGGCACCGCCCAGCCGCCGTGCGCATGGGTGGCGCGGGTGGTTGTGACGGTGGAGACGATGTTGACGGTCTGGTACGAAGCGCCTGGTACCATAACACCGGTACACGTGCTCTCGGCCGCTGTGGTATGACGGTTGGAAGCCAGCTCGACAAGGCTTGAAGAAGCTTGTTGGGCGTCGTCCATCGGAGCAGCGAGGCTTAGGGAAGATGAAGCTCGCAGAAGACCTTGACACGACCCCTACCTGGCGCGCCAAATGTCGGATTTCAGGCTCCGGAAAACCCTAGAGATTCGAACTCAGGGGCGTGTACGAAGATCTCTCACGGGCTCGCCTCACCTAACTCGCTACTCGCTGGGGATGGCAGAGAACTCACTCGATGGTGAGGAAAACACAGAACACGACAGTTTACCCAGGTTTGGGCCGCTGAGAAGCATAATACCCTACTCCTGCTTTGGTGGATTGCCTCACACTACTAGGAAAATGGCTATAGATGATATAGACACTAATGACACACCAGACAAGTAGTGCGCCACTACTATATAGTAGTGGCGCACCATGTGCAGGTGTGCCATTAGTTTGATGGACACTAATGGCGCACCACACACTCGGTGCGCCACTACTATATTTTTTTTATTTTTTATTTTTGCAAAACTACTAATGGCGCACCACCAGCTGGTGCGCCATTAGTAACCAGGGTTACTAATGGCGCATCTGTAGGTGGTGCGCCACTACTATATTTTTTTCTGTAAAACTACTAATGGCGCACCACCAGCTGGTGCGCCATTAGTAACCAAGGTTACTAATGGCGCATCTGTAGGTGGTGCGCCACTACTATAATTTTTTTTGCAAAACTACTGATGGCGCACCACCAGATGGTGCGCCATTAGTAACCAGGGTTACTAATGGCGCATATATAGGTGGTGCGCCATTAGTAACCAGGGACCAGCTAGATATTTTGGACAGCCACCTACCACACTCACTTTCCCCACTTTCATTCTCTCCACCTCCTCCTCCAAGCTTGTCTCGGGTGCCTCCTCCTCCTCACCTCATTTGCATCATAGATTCACCCAAATTAAGTGGTTAAATTACCTTTTTTTGGTAGGTAAGTAAGGGGAAAGCTTTTATGTTGTAGATCTACTTTTTTGTCCCTCCAACAATGTGCACATGCACTTTTTATGGCCTAGCTAGATCTACGTATGTTTGTGGTGTTGCATATATGTTTGTGTTTGCAGGTACCGGTATTTGAAATGTGATAGTTGCCAATATTTTGCCGGAATGTTGATTCATTTCCGTTTTGGCGAGAATTTGGCACTATGCATTCTTTTTTGTCCTATTTTTAGGCAAAGTCATGCCAAAAAAAATTTGGTTCTAAAATATTGTTTTGCTCTACCCCGCAGGCGACCATGGTCCGCACGATGACCGAAGGCATCGTGAAGAGGTTTTTGAGCTCCGCGAAGGCCGAGATGCTTCAAAAGAACGAGACGGAGATAAGATGTCCGTGTCGAAGATGCAAGCTGAAGAGCCTTATGGACCCGGATTCCGTAAAGGTGCGGGACCACCTGCTCTTGCGTGGTTTCATGGATGGATATCGGTGGCAAGGTGATGAAGATGATTATGAAGTCGTCCATGGGGGGCGGGCAAGAAATTAGGAAGGGCATGAGCAAGACAACCGCGGCGAGGGCGGGCGAGAAGACGAAGAATCTCCAGGACACAGTCATCATGTAGAAGATGCCGGACATGATGATGAGGAAGATGTCGGAGCAGACGAAGGGCATGATCATGAAGATGTCGGAGCAGACGACGATGGACCATCGATGGCCTGGGTGTAGGACCCTCATATTCAAGAGCTGCTTCTCAAGCAGACGGATAACGCAAGAGCTGTCGCCCGAGAGAAAGCCAAGCTGGATCAACTGGAGATAGACGCGGTTACTCCATTGTATGAAGGATGCAGGCCCGAGGATACCCGCCTGAAAGTAACGCTCATGGCTCTGGAGATGAAGGTAAAACACAAAATGACTGACGCATGCTTCGACGAGAACATGTCATTCTGGCACGAACGTCTTCCCAAGGGGAACAAGTGCCCGACCAGTTTCGAGGAGGCGAAGAATATCGTGTGTCCTCTGGATTTACCGCACGTGAAATACCATGTGTGCATGAACAATTGCATCATTTATCGGGACGAGCACGCGGAGTCTACCATATGTCCGGTGTGCGGCGTCAGTCCATACAAGAAGAGGAAGAAAGCTCCTCGAAAAGTGGTGTGGTACTTTCCGATCACTCCTCGTCTGCAGTGGTATTTCGTGGACCCTAAGGTAGCAAAGCTCCTCGTTGGCACGCGGATAGGGAGGAGAAAAAGCGAGAAGATGACGGAAATGATCCGGAGATAAATAAAAAAGACAAGATGCTGAGTCACCCTAAGGATGCGAGCCAGTGGCAGGCGTTGAACTTCGAATACCCAGAATTTGGGGACGATCCAAGGAACATCGTGCTGGGCGTGAGCACCGATGGAGTCAATCCGTTTGGCAGCCAGAGAAGCACACATAGCACCAGGCCTGTGTTTGTGTGGATGTACAACCTTCCCCCTGGTTGTGCATGAAGAGGAAGTACATTCACATGAGTATGCTAATTGAAGGGCCGAAACAACCACGGAATGACATCAATCTGTATCTGGGGCTGCTGAAAGAGGAGCTAGACACGCTGTGGAAAACGCCACCCAATACGTGGGACGCCGCAGAGAAATAATATTTCCCTTGCTCACGACGGTGCACGACTATCTCGGTTACGGATATGTTGCGGGGCAGGTGGTCCACGGATTTTCTGGATGCGTCAGGTGCATGGATGACACAATGTATCGCCAGCTAGATAGAGATCCCGGGTCTTCGAAAACCGTGTTCATGGGACATCGAAGGTGGCTTCGCGACGATGACTCATGGAGAAAACGCAAGGATCTGTTCGATGGTGAAACCAAACCCCGATGACACCCCCTTATGAGGAGCGGCGAGGAAATATACGAGCTGTTGAAAAATTGGAAAGAGTGCCCACCGCCGGGAAAGGCGCCAGAGCCGGGAAAGAAGCGAAAGGCGCCAGAGCCGCTGCTGAAGGTATGGAAAACGAGGACTGTTTTCTGGGACTTGCCGTACTGGAAGATCCTCCGTGTGCCTCACAGCCTTGATGTCATGCATATCACGAAGAACGTGTGCGAGAGTCTGCTTGGTACCCTCCTCAACATGCCAGAGAGGACCAAAGATGGGCCGAAAGCAAGGGCAGACTTGAAATCAATGGGCATCAGGGAGGAGCTTCACGCTAATGATGATGATGATGAGTATGAGGCGAAGCAGGACACGGAAAGTCGTCGCAAAGGCAAAAAGGCCAAGAAGACCGGAAATGACTTCCCTCCCACGTGCTTCACTCTAAGTCAGGAGGAGATCGATCGGTTTTTCACCTGCCTCGTAGGAGTAAAACTTCCTTACGGTTACGCGGGGAAGATAAGCAGATACCTAGACTCGGCGAAGCAGAAGTTCAGCGGGATGAGGTCTCACGACTATCACGTGCTGATGACGCAGATACTTCCAGTTGCAATCCGTGGGATCATGGACGCGCATGTCCGTGAAACGCTATTTGGCCTATGCAACTTTTTCGACGTCATCTCTCGGAAGTCGGTTGGCGTAAGGCAACTCAGAAGGCTACAGGAAGAGATCGTGGTGATACTATGCGAGCTTGAGATGTACTTCCCGCCCGCATTCTTCGACGTTATGGTGCATATGCTGGTCCATATCGTGGATGATATCATCCAACTCGGGCCGACGTTCCTGCACAGCATGATGTCGTTCAAAAGGATGAATGGTGTCATCAAAGGATACGTTCTCAACATGTCACGTCCAGAGGGAAGCATAGCCAGGGGCTTTCTGACTGAGGAGTGTGTCTCCTACTGCACGAATTATCTAGGCATCGAGAACCCCGTTGGTCTGCCCGTCAACAGGCACCTCAGCAGGCTCGCTGGATGGGGTCACCGTGAGGGTCGCCGCGAAATGCATGTCGACTTTGAGGGTCGACTCGCCGACTTTGAAAGAGCAAACCTAGTCGCGCTACAACACATAGACGTGGTCGATCCTTGGGTGGTAGAGCACAAAACCTTTATTGAGAAGACGTACAATGACCGAGGCCAACAGAGGACGGACGGAGATATAATCAAAGAGCACAACTCATGTTTCACGCGTTGGTTCAAGCAGAAGCTTATGTCGTACCCTTTACATGAGGATTCTTCCGCGGAAGAACAACTCATATTCGCCTTGTCACAGGGCACCGAGCACAACCTGATGACGTATCAGGCGTACGATATCAATGGCTACACATTCTACACCGAGGGAAAGGACATGAAGAGCGATGGTTATCAGAACTCCGGGGTAACGATGGAATCCTACACCGGTAACGACAAGGACAGATACTACGGAAGGATCGAGGAGATCTGGGAGCTGAGCTACGCTGGAGAGAAGGTCCCGATGTTCCGTGTCAGATGGGCCAAGAGCATCATAAAAGAAGATCGGTATTTCACCACCATGGTTATACCCGAAGCCGAATCCAAGACCGCGGGCGCAAACGTCACCGCGAAAAATGAGCCATGGGTACTGGCTTCCCAAGTGGACAATGCTTCTTCATTACCGACCCGCCAAAGCCCAGTCGTGTTGTCGCGAGGAGAGGCAAAAGGAAGATCATCGTAATGGATGAATTCGCCAATGAGCAAGACTTCGACAAGTACGGCGAGCCGAAGATGGAACATGACGACGACGATGAAGTACCAGCATACACCACAAGAAGAAGCAGGACCACCCTACCTAAAGGACGTCCGTTCAAGAGAAGAACTCCATTTACGAAAAATAAGGGCAAGAAGATTGTGAACGGATAGCTAGCTAAGATCGATTGTATTTAAATTGTAGCCTTCATTTCTCGATTGTATTTCGACATTTTCAAATTTGAAGATATTTTTTCATATTCAATATGAAAAAATATTAAATATTCATGAGGACACTCGATCTCAATCCCCCTCCATCTCGATCGCTATCCCCCCTCGCCGCCGAGCACCCCCCGCACCCTCCCCCGCTCCACCGCCGCCGCCGACCCCTCGCACCCTCGCCCGCTCCACCGCCGCGGAGCACCCACCGCACCCTCCCCCGCTCCACCGCCGCTGCCGACCCCCCGCACCCTCCCCTGCCCACCCCTTGTTATTGAATATCTTATCGACATGATCGTGAGCGAGCAGTGGCTGTACGTACGTGACCCATGCATCAACACTGGACGTACGTCACACTGGGTGGATAAGCGCCGTTGGTTTTAGAGTAGACCATGCTTATCTATCTCTACACATGTGCTTCCAACCAAATTAAGCGGCAAAGATGTAATCGCATCTCTAACTAATTAATGTTGGTTAGCCATTAACATTTCTATGCTAAAAAACATTTATATGCTAAAAGCACCGTCGACCTTACACTTGATTTCAGACAGGAATCAAGTGTTGACATGTAATTTACACTTGTAAGTTAAATGTAGGTGTAAAATTTTACACCCATTCCAAACAGGGCCTAAAATGGATATGTGACTTTTGTTGAAATCTTTACTCAACAACTTTTACGTACAAAATGAAGAAAATGCCTTCCACTTCACTAAAAATTGATGGCGTATATTTGGGGTATCCCGTGTGCTCCGGTGAAAAATATCACCTTTTCTGTTATGATTTGAACATGTCAAACAATTATGGTATGATACTACGTACAAGTAAGGATTAACTTCATGACTTAGTAGAGAATATGACGAAAAGCACAACAACCTCTCAACTAATTACATCCATCCAAATGCCTACAAAAATGTTCATTTGTAAGCAAAGGTAGAACAGTACGATAAAACCAGCCAGATTGAGGAGATACCAACAATGCCACCTCCTGTTTTTCCAGAAAATACTTTACCACTTTGCTAACAGAGTTTACCACTTTACTAATGGCGCACTTCATAGACATACGTCATTACTATAAAAAAACATTCTAATAACACACTTCATGGACATGCGCCATTACTATAAAAAAACATTCCAATCCTACAGTTCATGAGGTGCGCCATTCCTAACCCGCCTGCCCTCGCCTCTACTCCTCTGCCCTCGCCCTCGTCCAGGAGACCCCGCCCACCCCCTCCCCCACCCTCGTCCACGGAGACGCCGCCCACGGAGACGCCGCCGCCGCGGCCGCCCTCCCCCTCCACCACCCCTTCTCCCTCCCTGCATTTGATTGATTCATATTCATCCGTCGCTTGCCCGGTCGCCACCCCGTCGATCCGTCACCCCGCCGTCCGCGGCAGGTAACCCATCCCACTCCACTCCCTTCCTCGCCGCCGATTGATTCATTTGGGTTCCGTCGATGCATAATGGCATCGAAAGGTGGCGTCCCTCCCTGCCGGATGCGCCGCTCGGATTCCGCCGCGCATTTTAATGCCGCCCCCCGTTCCGACGCCGGCGGGACACGGGAGGAGCAGTAGTGGGTCAGACGGGCGGGCGCGCCCGTGAGGTGAGGTGAGGTGAGGTGAGTGACTGACACCGTGCGGCGCCGGTGGCGTGGTTCGCGGGCCAGCCGCCGGCGAGGGAGCACGAATCTCGTTGCCGACTAAATTTTAGGATCACGGCCCCTCGCCCCCTCGGCCTCTCGATTGGTACGAGTATGTTGATTTCTTTTCTCCAACCAACTAGTCTGAATTAACTGACGCCGACCACGAATAGTAGGAGGAGGAGTGCTTCAGTCACAGTGGTGATTCAGGTCCTCCCTTTCTCGATCGGAGTTATCCATAGCTATTGCTATTGCTAGAACTAGAGTACTTGGTAGTCTTTGGTTGATCGAACTAGTGTGCTATTTGATCCACTGATCCTTGGTTCTTTTCTGACAATTTGATTTTACCTCAAGTATTTGATGGGTTCACTTTCAGTTAAACCAAATGAGTACTCAAAGCTGCATTGCCACTTACTATTCAGTACATGTACATTTTATTATAAAAGCACTATCAACTCTTTGCATACGCCTGTGATTGTTTCCTTTTATATCTTCACTCAGTAGATGATCTGGCGCGGAGAATAGGATCATTCGTTTCTAATCTTCTGTTGTTTCCTGGCGCATTAGTGTTACATACTTACATCATCTGTTTGACTGATTCAGTGACTTTAATATTCCCTCCTTAGATACTAATTCGTTATTATTGCTAGCGATTAGTTTGTTGTTTCTTCTGACAATATATATGTCTCTCGTCTTTGGAGATATATCAACACCTGTTATCTAGGTTTGTCTTTAAAAAGTGCTTTAACATGCAATCTTGTGATATTTATCCAGAATACTAAAGTGCTGCAAACAATATCATATACTTCCTCTGTAAAGAATGTAAGACGTTTTAGTTCACTATTTTAGTGATCTAAAACTTCATATATTTGTTTACGGAGGTAGTACGTACTAGTGATGTAATTTCAGAATTGTACAGCAATGCTAGTCATATGTTTGACTGATTCAGTTTCAGCTAAACCGAATCAATGCTCAAAATTTTGCAAAATCTTCTCTAGTTCAAAACCCGGGAGTTTGGCGTGAATTCTAAACCCTGTGACTTGGTGCTATTTGTAAGGTTGGTGTGATTCTGAAGTCGCACTCTGCAGACTGCTTTCAGTGTCACGTTGGAAGCTAAGATGCTGCCCCCGATTCTGAAGTTCAGTTCCTGGGTAGAGGCTCACAGCCTCACACACCGTGACACAGAGTAGGTCTTATACGCGTAAAGAGCCGTTTGTTGACGTACTAGCTTGTACAGTATATATAAAATGCCCCAAACTTCCATGCGTTTCTGAGGCTCCGGCATCTGTGGATAGCATCATCCTAGCCCCCAGCTATTGATGATCTGGGCCATTGTTTGGGCTGTCCGAATTTTATTGGGCCCATTTCTGAGGCTCTTCCTTCCTCCTCCCGTGTTGTTCTAGCAATAGCTATGGATAATACTTGGAGAAAAGAGGACTACTCCACAAGTGATTTGTTCTTGCCTGAGAGAGAAGTGAGGTCCCGATGACTACAAAGCCCAGCTGCCCTGCAGGGATAGATTCATAGATAGGATAAGTTATAACTGCATGAAGAAGAGGACGAGTTATTGCAACCGCGGTCCTCCCAGCTGCCATCTTAAGGCAAGGCGATGAATTTTCTGGGCACCCTCATTATTGTAGCATGCTGTAATTAGCTTCTGCACATGCATATTGATGTTTATGCTTGTTAACTTGGAGGAATCCTAGGAGCGCACATGGTTGGGCCGGATGTTCTTGTCCCGCTCATCACTGTTTTCGTGCAAAGGCAGTTGGGGAGGAATGTTAGGTGCTGCTGATTTTAGTACTCTGTATTTGCACAAGGCTCCCCGGTTGTTGTTAGCCTGCTGGGGGGCCCTGAACCTGTGCATGTCTATTACACAGCTGAACCAAAAGGGCAATTAACTACTTGCTTATTAGTACATTATAGTACGTGTTTTCATGAAAAAAAGCTACTGCTTTGTCTAGTAGTACTAGTAGGTTATGTGAATTGCGAAAGGCACTAATCCAGTTTTGATTCAACCGACCCATCTCATAAAACACCAGCCACTGTCGTTTCTTCTTCCTTTGTCTTAAGATGTCAATCTAGCGGATGATAGTAGTCAGAGGCAACGCTTCACCAGCTCAGCCGCTTTGCAAGTTGCGACATGATAGTTTCTCAGTTCAAAGGCTTAAAAAGTTCTTGTAATTTTGGAGTCTTTTTCCACTTGATCTTTGTACTTTTTTTGTTTCCTAGTGATTCTATGGCCGATCTCCTATTTTTTGTGCAAGTTGCTCATTTGAGGATACAAGGACCCTATCTGCCTAGCAAGATCCGATATGCTTGGAATTGTGTAGCTGGATTTAATCTATTTTTCCTTCGACAAATTCAGGTATTTGCACCCCTTTCTTGTTAAAATGTCACCTAAAAACCTTTGTCTAGTTTTGAGAAAAGAAGAAAGAAAATGCTAGTAGATATTTTAGATCTGATATATTTTATTTGATAATGAAACAAAAAGATGCTTTTAAGAAAGAAAAAGAAACATTGTGCTTTGCATAGATGTAATTTTTTTTACTACTGGGCCCACTTTTTAAGTTCGCCCCGGGCCTCTAGAAAGTCAGGACCGGCCCTGCATGCTGGTGTAATGTTTGAAAATACAAGAATTTGTTTTAAAACTCTTGGCAGCACAAAATCCATTCCTGCATGCATAGTACATTGTGTCAAATAATATTCCTGAATTTTAGTGCCTTGTGTCATATACTCCTGTATGGACATTTTGCCAGTAGTTTGTGAATATTGTAACTACAAAAATTTCTACAACCATATGGTTTGTGTCCTTTTCATCCATATGAAAGTAGAGGCACATTGTGGTGCTAGTTTGCTGGGTTTTGTCTCCGACCATCGTGTCGTGATGATTTTGCAGGTACCCTGAGAGGCCCTTGAGTTTGCTAGAATGTCGATTAACTTCCGTTCCAGCAAATTCGGGTACTCCATATGTCCTATTGTCAGCAAAGGTCATGCTGAAATTTTCCATGAATTTTAGCATGACTTTGCTAAAAATAGGATATATGGGGTACCTGCGACTAATGCATGGCCCGGGGTATCTTAGTACTTAATTAAGTAGGATCAACTGCCCCTTTATTCTTGCTACATTAAACCATAGGTGGCAATAGAGCCAAGTGATTAGGCCCAACTTAGAATTCTCCTTCCCTTTTCTTGATAGGGTATATTATTAGAAGATACCCATATATATCAATCGACCTAGGGTGCCTCGGCATCGATAAACCCTAAATGATGAAAACTTAATTTAGCATTTAGGGTTTCTCAGCGTCGACAAACCTAAATTATAAAACCTTGGCTTTTAGGGTGCCTCGGTGTCGATAAAAACCTAAATGATGAAAGCTTAGGCTTTTAGGGTGCCTCGGCATCGACAAACCCTAAATGATAAAAGCTTAGCTTTTAGGATGCCTCGGTGTCGACAAACCCGAAATGATGAGACCATGATCTTGTTCCTTGACAATAACCACCTTTTTGACCAATTTTTTTTCCTATTTAGAGCGAAACATGGCCCACAACGATGAGGCCGACGGTTCGGGCAAGGCATTCTGGGAGCTGTCCCAGGAGATGGAGGAAGAACCTCACCGCTATGAGGACGCCGCAGAAGACACCGATCCCGAGTACACAACCCCTAGTGGCGTTGGGGATGACTCCACTGATGGTGCTGCCGAGGATGCCACCACTGATGATGGCAGCGCACGCACAGATGGCAGCCAATCGAAGAGGCAACGGAAGGACCGGCGCCGGAACGTGCTCAGCACCGTAAAGGAGGAATTTACTGAAGTGAACTACGACGGGTATCCAACGGCACCCAAAGAAATAGTCAAGGGGTACGCGGTTCAGCTCGGGTGCATTCTTCGAAGCACCGTCTCGATCAACACCGAGAATCTAAGGCATAAGGACCGAGGGAATTTGCGCAACCTCCTCTTCACGAAGCTGCACGAACGATACAAGTTCCCCGGTGACGTCGCAAACGCACACCTCTCCAGGAATAAAGTGAACAGTGCCGCCCTCACGAAGATGAGCAAGGCCCTGTCTACTTGGAGAAGCGCGGTGAAGAGAATGATTGACAAAGGTGATAGTTATAAGAAGATCAAGGCGAAAAATCCTTCGATCAGTGAAGATGACTACAAGGAGTTCAAGATCAAGTGCGAGAGCAAGACAACCGAGGAATCAAGTCAGTGGGGGAAAGAAATGCGGGAGTTGAACTTATGGGTCCACCAACTCGATCTCGGTGGTTACAGAGTGGCGGAACCTATATGGGACAAGGAGGACGCGAAGCGTGCCGAGCAAGGCCTACCACCCTGCTTCGAGAAATACGGTGACAAGCAGACCAGGTACTATGTCAGGGCCCGGTACAAGGTGGACCCGGTAACAAAGGAGCTTACCACGGATGCGAAGACCAGGGCGCTTGAGCTTGTTCTGGTAAGGAATACACCCCGCGTAATTAGCTCCATATGGTTGCATTCTAATTAATGAAGCCAAATTTCTAAATGGTTCACATTCCTTTCGCAGGACACTGAAAGCAGTAGCGTGGGGTCGTCTCAGAGCTCCCATTGGGACACCAATTTAAATAGGGCGTTTAACGTAATGAAAAACAAGGATAAGTCCAGTAAGCCGTCGTTAGCTGGTCGTGTGGCCGGCAAAGGCTTGTCCACGAAATGGTCGTCATACTATAAGGCTGGTGGGCGAAAGGAGAGAAATACCAACTTGGAAAGCCAGTCGCGCGAGGTTTAAGAACTCAAGGCACAAGTGGCACGGATTTCAGAGATGGTCCAAGAGCTAGTGCAACACCAAGTGGGAGGGGTGATCACCGCCATTGTGCCTACCTTGATTGAGGGGCTGCATGCATGGATTGCGGGCGGCCAACAGGGGCCGCCCCCGATTCCCAGCTTCACGGCCAGCAACGCGCAGGCGGCGCCATTGGTGTCTCCGGCGCCTGCACGGGCATTGGAGCTTATTAATGCACCCGGGTGTGCGAAGAATACGCCGGCCGGCACCTCGGTAGCAAGCGGCCCCTCCGTCACTTGCACGCCCGTCGTTGGCGGTGCCTCGACATTAGCCGAGCTCGACGCCATCACGGTAACTAAGCCTCTCTCGGCCGATGACTTCATCTCCTTGCCTTTGACTGGGCATCCCCTGACGCCCTACATGTTTTCGCAGGGCGCCGGCGCCGACGTTCCATGCACTCTCCTGCACTTCGTGGGCGGCGAGTTGATCGATGTCGTCAAGGGCAGAATCGTTCAACCGGGCAACCCCATGTTCCACGGTAAACCGATGCCACCCACGATGTATAGGGTTCAACTGGTTCGGGTGCTGCCAGGCTGCGATGACTTGTTACCTCTGTTCCACCCCGCTGGGGCCGACATAGATGATGTGATGACCCTCAGCGCCTGCTTAAGCCGACCCTTGCTTTGGCCGAAGAGCCAGATTCGTTTGAGGGCGGGGGACACCACCCCACAGACAACACCGCCAGTCGTGTCGGTGCCAAGCCATGGCAAGACCGCCGCAACGCTACCGGACATGCATATGGCACATGATCCAGACATGCATATGGCACAGGATCCGGACGACGACGACGGTACATTTACCAAGGTCGATAAGTACTTTGCCGAACATGGGTACGGAGAGGAATTCTTGGGGCCTCCTTCTCAAGAACCCAACCCTGCAAAAGACGACCGCGAACTAGCTGGTACCAGGGAGAAACCCAATTGCAACAGGCGTTGTCTGGCGTTCAGTTTTCAGGAGACGCCTCCAGCTGCCGCCTTCACCGAGCCTCAGATAGCCGAGGTGCGAAATATTATCAGCCCCAACACACTCAAGAAGGTGGTCTTTGACCAGAACTCGATCCCATTACATCAACAGAAGAAGGGACGGAAAAGAAAGACTAACAAGGGTGCGAGCCAGCCGGCACCGAGTACGATCCGTGCTTTGGACGGGCCACCTTCACCTAAGGATATCTCGATGAGGGTGCATGTGGCGGGTAGGCCGATGCTACCGACTAATCTGCTCAATGCTGCAACCGGTGCTATGCGGAGTCTGCATGACAGTGTTCTTTGTTTGGAGAAGCGACGTCTCTCCGAGAATAATGTGGCATACCCGGTTTTCATGGCCAAGGTGCCAGAGGGCAAGGGCTTTGTCGATAGCGCCATCGGGGGTATGATCGTCCTGCGGTTTGCTAACATCTTCGCTATGTTTAACCTTCATCCGCTGCACTACACCTTCGTTCGGCTATTTTCGCTGACTATGGAGATGCAGATCATTAGAGACAAGACCCCGGACCTAGTGATAGTCGACCCCTTCTATATGCGTGCCAAGATCTTGGGCAGCGCTGGGGACCGGCAAGTCGCGAGTTCATACCTCGAAGGCGTCATTCTCGCAAACCCAGATAAGGATAACTTCCTCGTGCCTTACTTTCCCGGGTAAGTTATCCCCTCATCGCCCCGTAACATATGATTTCTTAGATTTTGATCGTTCTTTTTTTTTTCTAACATTCCGTGTTTTGTGCAGTGACACACGTTGCACACTCATCCTCTTATGCCCGAAATATTCCACGACCACGTATTTCGACTCGGACCGTTAGTCGAAAAAAGACTACACAAATATCCAGAAAGTTCTTGATGAAGCTCTTCCCGGCTACGCCAGATCTGGAGGCACCTTCAGCAGGACAAGTCTTAGGTACGGCAGGCATGTGTTCACCACAATACGACGTTCCCCTGCGTCAAGCAGCCACCTGGCAGTCAGAAGGATGCCTACTACGCCCTCCATCACATGCGGGCGATCATACGAGACAGTAATCACCTTCGGCTACCAAATAATCTCAAAGATTGGGTCGCACGCTTGTCGGCAATCCAGGATGCGGACATCAGACAAGAATTCTTTCGCATCCAGTCGGAGTTTGCGGAAATCATCCATCAAGATGTCCTTCGTAGCTCGGGGCAGTTCTACCTCAGATTTCAACTGTCCAATAGTGAGATAGATACAACGGTACAAATGCAGGCTGACAACGACCGCGATTTCATGACCATCACGAAAGACGGTGGCTTCATCCACGTTCCGTGAATTGCTACTAATTCATGTTGTAATATTAAACTTTAATGAACTTGTATGTGTCTTTGGTTTGGACAGTCGTTCAACTTATATGTACTCGATGCTATTTATTAGTAGGACCATGAATCGTGCTGTTATAGTTGTAATATTAAACTTTAATGAACTTGTATGTCTCTGTGAATTGCTACTAACGTTTTGTTTGGCTAGTGCATTGAGATGCCATTGTATGTCGTGTACAAGGGTAAGGTTCCCGGAGTCTACGACGACTGAGAGGAGTGTCGGAGAGAGGTTCACCGATTCAACGGTAACAGTTACAAATGGTACACCACAAGGGCGGAGACGGAAATTAGATACACGCGCTATCTAGCGGGAGAGAGGAGGGAGTGTTGGAGGAACTGGATGAAGACCACTTTCATCGCGATTATGCTCATCGTGATGACCGCAGCTCTCTTCTATGTGATGGTAGTTTAGATGATTGATATCGACTTGTAATGTGAAGACAAACTCGCTACTCGCGGTCTCGAGACTTGTAATGTTCTAACTTTGTTCGGTATTTTAAATTCGGAGGCTAATATGATGAATTGTATTCGGAAACTAATCTTTTATTGTATTCGATAAATTTGTTGTTTATATGTTGTGCTCTCTATATTCTGTGCAATAATATGTTTTGTAATCTGTGCGAATATCAGAAAAAATACCTAATATTCATACCAGTGGCGCACCACTCAGCACTTTAGTGGCGTACTACAAAAGCACACTAGTGGTGCATCGTCAACTAGTGCGCCATTAGTAAGCCAGAGCACATGGGTAAATATGGCCCTGAAAGGCATACTAATGGCGCATCATGAGCTATACTAATGGAGCACTTTCTGGTGCGCCATTAGTATACCAGATACTAATGGCGCACCATGAGCTATACTAATGGCGCACTGCTTGGTGCGCCATTAGTATACCAGATACTAATGGCGCACTGCCTGGTGCGCCATTAGTATACCAGATATTAATGACGCACCTGTGGTGCGCCATTAGTAAAAAATTCTAATGACGTGATGCTAGTGGCGCACCTGTAGTGCGCCATTAGTAGCCAAAACAGGTGCGCCACTAGCAGGCCTTTTCCTAGTAGTGTCACGTGGAGGTTTGTGGATGAACTAGTACAGTGTTCGAGGGCCTCCGGAGGCTGGATGGCCTTTGTGTGGTGACGGTGGGTGAATGAATGAATCGGACCCCCTTTTATGAAGTAACCTATCCTCTATTTATAGCGGCAGCCAGGGTCCTCTTACCTTTTCGAAAGGGAGGGAAGGGATCCCACAACGGCCAATTTCCAAAGGGGGGCAGGGGAACATGCTTCCTTTGTCCGGAAGTAGTCTTCGCCTGCAAAGTGGCTATCAGCGCAGCAGGGACAGGTCCAGGGGTGACGTCCTTCCTGCTGGCGAGCAGCGAAGGCCTTGTTGCACCATAATGAAAATCTTTGGGAGATGCCTTCGAGACCTGCGTGCGTCCTCGCCCCTTTTGCACTAAAGGGGGAACTGCACCGTCCTGCTGTCTGCTGCTCGCCTGTCCTTCCCCTGCGTCATCCTTGACTCGTGAGGCCGGGTCTTGCCTCGGAGGGTCCTGAGGAGGCCCCTGCGGGTCTTGATGTTGTTCCTCCTCGTGAGGCTTCACCCCCCGTGAGGGCCTTGCCTTGAGTGATGTCGGGCGTGCTGATTTTTGGTCGACGAAGTGGGCCAACCCTGGGCCGCAGGCAGGCAGGTCTGGGTACTCTCATTCCCAGAACGAATCAATCACAAAGGGCATCCACATCAACTCCATTTCCCCTCCGATGATGCGTAAGTAGTTGATCACAGACCTACGGGTCCATATCTAGTATCTAGATGGCTTCTTCTCTCTCTTTGTTCTTCAATACCATGTTCTTCATGATCTTTATGCAGATCTATACGATGTTATACTCTTTTGCGGTGTGTTTGTCGAGATCCGATGAATTATGGGTTTATGTTCAGATTATCTATGAATATTATTTGAATCTTCTCTGAATTCTTATATGCATGATTTCATATCTTAGCAAGTCTCTTCGAGTTATTGGTTTGGTTTGGCCAACTAGATTGGTAATTCTTGCAATGGGAGAAGTGCTTAGTTTTGGGTTCAATCTTGTGGGTTCAATCTTGCTTAGTTTTGCATTGTTGCCACCAAGGATAAAAAGATGGGGGTTTCATCATATTGCTTGAGTTTATTCCTCTACATCATGTCATCTTACCTAATGCGTTACTCTATTCTTCATGAACTTCATACTATAGATGCAGACAGGAGTCTGTCGATGTGTGGAGTAATAGTAGTAGATGCAGAATCGTTTCGGTCTACTTAACACGGACGTGATTCCTATATGCATAATCATAGCCTTAGATATCTTCATAATTATTTGCTTTTCTATCAATTGCTCGACAGTAATTTGTTTGCCCACTGTATTATTTTCCTTCATGAGAGAAGCCTCTAGTGAGACCTATGGCCCTCGGGTCTATTTTCCATATTATACTTTCAGATCTATAAACCAAAAATACCAAAAATATATTTCTGCCATTTATTTACTTTTGTTTTACTTTTATTTCTTGCAATATTTTATATCTATCTCTACTAGATCTCATCCTTGCAAATAACCGTGAAGGGATTGACAACCCCTTTTTAGCATTGGGTGCAAGTGTTTGATTGTTTGTTCAGGTGCTAAGATTGGGGCCTTGCTTGTTCCTTCTACTGGATTGATACCTTGGTTCTCCACAAACTGAGGGAAATACTTATCTACTTTGCTGCATCACCCTTTCCTCATCAAGGGAAAACCAATGCAGGCTCGAGAAGTAGCGAGAAGGATTTCTGGCGCCGTTGTCGGGGAGGATACATAGCAAGATCAAGCCTACCAAGTATCCATCACAAACTCATCTCTTGCATTTACTTTATTTTCCGTTTTCCTCTCCCCCACTTCACAAAAATTTGCCATTTTATTCGCACTCTTTTTTAGTTTGCCTCTTACCTTGTTTGCTATCTTTGCTTTTGTTGCCATGTGCCTTGTATTTGCTTGCATCTTCGCTTGCTAAAAATATATTGATATGGATCCTCATCCACTTGCTAATATTTTTTAAAGGAAAAAATATGAAGAACCAATTGCTAGTGAGTTGAGTGCACTTGATTATCTCTATGAAGTTTTGTTTGAAAATCATGAATCTGGAAATTTTGATGAAGTGTTGAAAGAAGAAATTTATAAAGTGATTCATGATAGCTCCTTGATTTAAAAGCATGATTGCAATGATGTTACTATAAATTATGTTAATGTCAACTATGTTAATGATATGCAAAACTACAAGCTCGGGGATGATAAGTTTGTCATGTCCCATACTCATTCTAATGATCATGATTGGGGTGATGCTTCTTATGATCTTGGAAAATTATTTAATCCTCATTATGAATATGTTATTGATAATAAGGTTTGCAATAGTATCGAAAGTGGATTTGGAAGAGTGTCAACTTTAGGCAAAAAGAATCCCACATATTTGGAGAGTGTTCAATCTTATGATTTTTTTGATAAAAGTGGGTTTGGAGAGGTCATGACTTTCGTAAATGTTAATCCCACTACCTTGGAAGATTGTAAGACTGTTATGCATGTAGATCATGAAAATAATTATTTAAGTGATAGCTATATTGTTGAATTTATTCATGATGCTACTGAAAATTACTATGAGAGGGAACATATGCTTTTACATATTGCAATAATATCAAGTTTCTTATCTTGTTGGAATTTTTGAAATTATACTTGTTTTCCCTTCCTATGCTAATTGATTCTTGTTCCCATAATTTGTTTGCTCACAAAATACCTATGCACAGGAAGTGGGTTAGACTTAAATATGATTGACATGTGATTCACGATGCTCAGTTTATGTTTAAGTTCTTTACCTTTATGCGAGCATCATTGAAATCGTTATGCCTAGCTAGGGGCGTTAAACAATAGCGCTTGTTGGGAGGAAACCCAATTTTATTTTTATGATTTTGCTTTTGTTTTTGAGTGTTGCGCACATTATTACAACTGTAATAATTGTGTTTTCTTGTTTCAATTAGTGTTTGAGCCAATTAAGACCTTTGGGATGGTCTACGGTGTTTGCAAGTTGATTTTGTTGAAAAACAGAAACTTTTGCTCTTAGTCCAGGAATTTTGTAAATTCACTGGAATGTGCTTTAGATCTGATTTTTTTACAAAAGATTGATATGCAAATTTCCTTGATTTTCCTAATTGTTTAGAATTTTTAGTGTTACAAAAGTGTTGGCAGTTTATAGATTGCTATAGACTGTTCTGTTTTTGACAGATTCTGTTTTCTTTGTGTTGTTTTCTTATTTTCATGAATCTATGTGTTGTATCACGGGGTATGAACCATGGAAAAGTTGGAATACAGTAAATATTACACCAATATAAATAAATAATGAGGTCACAACAGTACCTAAAGTGCTGATTTATTTTTCTTATTCTAATGGATCTCATGAGTTTTGTGTTGTGAAGTTTTCAAGTTTTGGGTAGAGATTTTATGGACTATGGAATAAGGAGTGGCAAGAACCTAAGCTTGGGATTCCCAAGGCACCCCAAGCCATATTCAAGGATACCAAAGATCCTAAGCTTGGGGATGCCCCGGAAGGCATCCCCTCGTTCGTCTTCAATCTATCGGTAAATTTACTTGAGGCTACATTTTATTCACCACATGATATGTGTTTTGCTTGGAGCATCTTGTATGATATGAGTCTTTACTTTTTTAGTTTGCCACAATCATCCTTGCTACACACTTTGAGAGACACACACTCACTTATATCTTTTGAGCTAGGCAATGTTGCTCTAGTGCTTCACTTCTATCTTTTACAGCATGAAAGTGTTTTATTTTACAGAAATTATTAAACTCTAGTACCTCACTTATATTATTTTGAGAGTCTTTAAACAGCATGGTAATTTGTTTAGGTTATGAATTTAGTCCTAATATAATGGGCATCCAAGAGGAATATAATAAAAAACTTTCATATTAAGTGCATTGAATATGATGAGAAGTTTGATTCCTTGCATAAAGTTTTGAGATATGAAAATGGTAATATGAGAGTCATGTTGGGGAACGTTGCATGGGAAACAAAAAATTTTCTACGCACACGAAGACCTATCATGGTTATGTTCATCTACGAGAGGGAGATCGGATCCACATACCCTTGTAGATCGCTAAACGGGAAGCGCTAAGAAACGCGGTTGATGTAGTGGTATGTCTTCACAATCCGTCCCACGAATCGTCTCACGATCCGTCCCACGATCCGTTCCGATCTAGTGTTGAATGGACGGCACCTCCGGGTTCAGCACACGTACATCTCGATGACGATCTTCGCCTTCTTGATCCAGCAAGAGAGACGGGGAAGTAGATAAGTTCTTCGGCAGCGTGACGACGCCCCGGTGATGGTGATGATCTATTCCTGCAGGGCTCCGCCCGAGCTCCGTAGAAAACCGATCTAGAGGAAGAACTACGAGGTATAGGTTTGAGTTGCACGTGGCAAAGTTGTGTCTCAAAAACCCTAAAACCTCTAGTATATATAGGAGGAGGGGAGGGGCTAGCCTTGGGCTCAAGGGAGCCCCTAGGGCGTCGGTTGAAGTGGAGAGGAGGACTCCAACTCCAATTCGGTTTGGGGAAGGAGGAGTCCTCCTCTCCCTTCCCACCTCCCTCTATTTTTCTTTTTTTGGTTTTATCTTCTAGCGCTATAGCCCACTTAGACTAGCCTCACCAGCCCACTAAGGGGTGGTGCGCCACCCTAGGACTATTGGGCTCACTCCCGGGTGGGTGGGCCCCTCCCGGTGAAAACCCGGAACCCATTCGTCACTCCCGGTACAGTGTCGGTAATGCCCGAAATCTTTCCGGTGACCAAATGAAACCATCCTATATATCAATCTTTGTTTCCAGACCATTCCGGAAACCCTCATGACGTCTGTGATCTCATCCGGGACTCCGAACAACCTTCGGTCACCAACACCTATAACTCAACTATACTGAAACGTCACCGAACCTTAAGTGTGCAGACCGTGCGGGTTCGAGAACTATGTAGACAAGATCTGAGAGACTCCCCGACCAATATCCAATAGCGGGACCTGGATGCCCATATTGGATCCTACATATTCTACGAAGATCTTATCGGTTGAACCTTTGTGCCAAGGATTCATATAATCCCGTATAACATTCGCTTTGTCCTTCGGTATGTTACTTGCCCGAGATTTGATCGTCGGTATCCCTATACCTATTTCAATCTCGCTACCGGCAACTCTCTTTACTCGTTTCATAATACAAGATCTCGTGACTAACACTTTCATCACATTGATTGCAAGGCTTATACGTGATGTTGTATTACCGAGTGGGCCCCGAGATACCTCTTCGTCACACGGAGTGACAAATCCCAATCTTGATCCATGCTAACTCAACGGACACCTTCGGAGATACCTGTAGAGCACCTTTATAGTCACGCAGTAACGTTGCGACGTTTGATACACACAAGGTATTCCTCCGGTGTCAGTGAGTTACATGATCTCATCGTCATAGGAATGAATTAATACTTGACACGTAGAAAACAGTAGCAACAAAATGACACGATCACATGCTACGTTTATAATTTGGGTCTTGTCCGTCACATCATTCTCCTAATGATGTTTTCCAGTTATCAAGTGACAACACTTGCATATGGTCAGAAAACCTTAACCATCCTTGATCAACTGGCTAGTCAACTAGAGGCTTACTAAGGACAATGTTTTGTCTATCTATCCACACATGTATCTATGCTTTCATTCAATACAATTATAGCATGGATAATAAACGATTATCTTGAAACAGGAAATATAATAATAACTATTTTATCATTGCCTCTAGGGCATATTTCCAAGAAGTTGTGCTAGTAAGTAATTGTGAATTGGAAGAAATACTTGTGTTAAAACTTGTATACCCGTAGCATGCACGTATGGTGAACCGTTATGTGATGAAGGCGGAGCATGCTTTGTTTAATGATTGTCAACCTTTGTGTGGAGGTCGAGATCGCGCGATGGTTAACTCCTACCAACCCTTCCCCTAGGAGCATGCATCTAATACTTTGCTTTGATAACTAATATGCTTTTGCAATAAGTATGTGAGTTCTTTATGACTAATGTTGAGTTCATGGATTATACGCACTCTCACCCTTCCACCTTTGCTAGCCTCTCTAGTACCGCGCAACTTTCGCAGGTACATTAAACCCACCTTCCTCAAAACAACCACCATATACTTTCCTAAAAACAACCACCGTATATACCTATTATGGCATTTTCATAGACATTCTGAGATATATTGCCATGCAACACCACCATCCCAGTTTTATAACACGCGCCATCACTTCCATATTGCTTATAGAGTAATATTTTGTTCTAGATATCGAGTTGTAATCTTTGAGTTGTAAGTAAATAAAAGTGTGATGATTTGCATTATTAGAGCATTGTTCCATGTGAGAAAAGGATGATGGAAGCTATGATTCCCTCACAAGTTGGGATGAGTCTCCAGACTTCACAAAATGAAAGAGGCCAAAGATGCCCACCCAAAAAAGGAGAAAAATGAGAGAAGGGACAATGCTAGTATCTTTTTCCACACTTGTGCTTCAAACTAGCACCATGTTCTTCATAGAGAGTCTCCTATTTTGTAACTTTCATATAACAAGTGGAATTTCATCTTTTCCACAACCACTTAGTTTTCTTTTTGAGCTTGCATACACTTATAAATCTAGTGCATTTGTTGCATGACAATCTCTACTCACTCAATTGATATCTATTGATGGGCATCTCCATAGCCCGTTGATACGCCTAGTTGATGTGAAACTATCTTCTCCTCTTTCTTTTTGCAACCTCCACCATATTCTATTCCACCTATAGTGTTATATCCATGGCTCACGCTCATGTAATGCGTGAAAGTTGAAAAGGTTTGAGAACATAATTTTTTTTGAAACAATTGCTTGAATTTCATCGGGGTTATTAATGATTTAGATACTTTGTGTGGGGAAGATGGAGCATAGCCAGATCATATGATTTTGTTGGGATAACTTTCTAAGATCATGTTATTTCAAAAGGACACAGTTGCCTTGTTAGTATGCTTGAAGTATTATTGTTTTTATGTCAATATTTGACTTTTGTTTTGAATCTTATGGATCTGAATGTTCATGCCACAATAAAGAATATTACATGGATAAATATGTTAGGTAGCATTCCACATAAAAAATTCTGTTTTTATCATTTACCTACTCGAGGACAAGGAGGAATTAAGCTTGGGGATGCTTGATACGTCTCCAACGTATCTATAATTTTTTATTGTTCCATGCTATTATATTATATGTTGTGGATGTTTTATATGCATTATTACGCTATTTTATATTATTTTTGGGACTAACCTATTAATCTAGAGCCTAGTGCCAGTTTCTGTTTTTCCATGTTTTTGAGTATTGGAGATAAGGAATATTAAACGGAGTCCAAACGGAATAAAATCTTCGGAATGATTTTTCTTGGGACCAGAAGAAACCTGCCAGACTTGGAGAAGGGGGCAGGAGGCCGGGAGACGACAAGCCTACAGGGCGCGCCCCTGGCTTGTGGGCCCCCTGCAGGCCTCCTAACCCTAATCTTCGTCCTATAAATTCCCAAATATTCCCCCGATAGCAGAACGAGAGCAAAAAATACCTTGCTACCGCCGGGAGCCTCTTTTCCCGTGAGATCCAATATGGGAGCCTTTTCCGGTAGTCTATCAGAGGGGGAATCGATCACATAGGGCATCTACATCAACTCCATTGCCCCTCCGATGATGCGTGAGTAGTTCCCCACAGACCTACGGGTCCATAGCTAGTAGCTAGATGGCTTTTCTCTCTCTTTGTTCTTCAATACCATGTTCCTCATGATCTTCATGGAGATCTATCCGATGTAATACCCTTTTGCGGTGTGTTTGTCGAGATCCGATGAATTGTGGGTTTATGTTCAGATTATCTATGAATATTATTTGAATATTCTCTGAATTCTTATATGCATGATTTCATATCTTAGCAAGTCTCTTCGAGTTACTGGTTTGGTTTGGCCAACTAGATTGGTAATTCTTGCAATGGGAGAAGTGCTTAGTTTTGGGTTCAATCTTGCGGTGTCCTCACCCAGTGACAAAGTAGGGGTAGCGAGGCACGTATTGCATTGTTTCCATCAAGGATAAAAGTATGGGGTTTTCATCATACTGCTTGAGTTTATCCCTCTACATCATGTCATCATACCTAATGCGTTACTCTGTTCTTCATGAACTTAATACTCTAGATGCAGGCTGGAGTCGATCAATGTGTGGAGTAATAGTAGTAGATGTAGAATTGTTTCGGTCTAGTTGACAAGGACGTGATGCTTATGTGCATAATCATTGCCTTGGATATCTTCATAATTATTCGCTTTTCTATCAATTGCTCGACAGCAATTTGTTTACCCATCGTATTATTTTCCTTCATGAGAGAAGCTTCTCGTGAAACCTATGGCCCCGGGTCTATTTTCCATATTATACTTTCAGATCTATAAACCAAAAATACCAAAAATACCAAAAATTTATTGTTTCCATTAATTTAATTTTGTTTTACTTTTAGTTCTAGCAATATTTTATATCTATCTCAAATAACTGTGAAGGGATTGACAACCCCTTTTTAGCGTTGGGTGCAAGTGTTTGATTGTTTGTGTAGGTGCTAAGATTGGGGCCTTGCTTGTTCCTCCTACTGGATTGATACCTTGGTTCTCAACAAGCTAAGGGAAATACTTATCTACTTTGCTGCATCACCCTTTCCTCTTCAAGGGAAAACTAATGCAAGATCAAGAAGTAGCATCGGTGATTGGCGACTTGTCATCCTCTTCATCCTGTTTCTTATTCTTGATTCTTCTTTCTTCCTTTTCTGATTCCCAACTCTTCTCTATTATTCCTTGTCCAATCCTCTTGGTCCTCAGAGATCCGAAAAATCTTCTTACTCTATTCCTCTTCATAGTCTGCAGAGGAAGAGGTCAAGATTGAATCCTCTTCTCTCGGTTAAGATCAAATCCAAGATTCTATGCGTACATGGGGATCTTCTCAAGCGTCCAGATTTCCTAGTTATCCTAACCCAAGGTATTTGTTCCTCTTGTTCCGTTGCCTCACGCAGTCATCCATCGGATGTGTCTTGTGTTAATCGCTAATCCATCATATATGCTGCTAGCTACCTCTGTAGCGTTTGATTCTCTATATCCTCGTGCTAATCTCTAGAGTTTTTCGAGTGTCTTCATCTCGTGAGCTCTGATATGTCTTCAATGTATCTGAAAGTGTGTTATATCGACTAGAGGGGGGTGAATAGGAGATTTTTGGAATTTCATCATTGAGGAAATTCCTTTTGAGGAAATTCCTCACTGGTGACTAACTTACAGCGGAAACAGTAAAGGATCGGAAGTGCAAAGTTTCACAACAACAGTTTTTTAGTGTGAGGAATGTGAAAACAGATTGCACAGTGAGCAGGCACGCAGAAAACAGATGAGGATTAACGAGCGTGAAGAATTTGGGGTTGAGGAATTTCAGAGAAAGTCTTCAGCAAATTCTTCAGACAGTAACAGTGAAAGTCATCAACACATAATCTGAGGAAAGTCATCAACACATAATCTGAGGAAAGTCCTCGCCCAACACTCATGGTAAGTCTTCAGGGCAGACTTCCAAACCCTCACAAACTTGGTCACCCGGCGATCCACAATTGAGTGCTGGAAAGCTCTAGACCATGACGCCTAACCGTCTGGAGGATGCACAGTCCTCAAAGGTAAAAGGCTTCAGTCCCACACAGGAACAACTTCTTCAGTGATGCTCAATCACTAGGTTTGGTTTGTGGTTTTGGTGTATGGGGTATTTCCTCACTCATGAATTACTCTCGAAGACTCTAAGGAATTTGGGTTGCTCTTATGACAAGTGTCAGTTCCTAATGGAGCAGCCAACCAGCTAATGGTTGTGGGGGGCGGCTATTTATAGCCTGGGAGCATCCCGACATGATTTGACACTAATGCCCTTAAATAATATGACCGTTGGTGTGGATAAGATCAATGACTTGGTGTGGCTATCGAAACGGTCGGAACCCTCAACTATGAGAGTCCTCATGTCACTCGTATTCCTCACTTGAGGCTTTTGGTAGGATTAGGCTTGAGTTGAGCATCATGAGGAAATTCATTCCAAAGTGTAACTTCGACCCCCTTTAACAGTACGGTGTTCCTATTACTCAAGTGTGAAGAAAATAAAACAGAAAGAGTAAATCTTCATGCTTCAAAGTCTTTAAAATGATTTTCTTCAGGACACACAGAATTCCTCAATTTTAGTATCTTCATGAGGAATATCAATTTCATCGCAGATTCTTCGCGATTCAATTCTTCAGCTTCAGACCAATTTCTTCAACCGAAGATATACATTTTTAGGGGTCGATATTCATCAAATATCTCAAACTCCTCAGTGACTTATAGATCCTGTGTACACTCATAAACACATTAGATACTTAACCTATAAGTCTTCAAACCACCAAAATCACTAAGGGGCACTAGTTGCACTCACAATCTCCCCCTTTTTCGTGGTTGATGACAATTTGGTTAAGTCTTCAACAGGGATAACAATATGAAGTGTAAATACTCAATTGAGGAATTTTACATCAAGATTCAGAGAGACTCCCCCTGAAGATGTGCATATCTTGAGGATTTTGCTTTCTACAGCAAATGCACATTGATGATTTGTATCATGGAGATCTTCCCCTGAGTCTTGTAAATCATGCATACATGTAACATATAGTATGAAGAAAATGAAGATGCATGATGACAAATGGTATCTGACGAAGTCCAGCATGCGTGCATTAAAAACCTGAGGAATAAGCATGCGAAGAAAAACGTTCAAAAGCGTCAGAGTAACATCGGGCTTAAGTTACAACTCATTACATAAAAACTTCAGAAGAGCCAAGAGTTTGTAACTTAAATATAGTTCATGAGCCCCAAAATATCCCGCTTGAAGACTAACTCTCAAGTTTCCCCCCCTTTGTCATTAAGTGACAAAAAGGGACAAACTGAGGACTAACGCGCGTGAAGACTTCACTTCTTGGCGGTTGATGAAGAGGCATGATGCTTCTTGGGAGTAGTCTTCTTCCTTGGACCAATAGCAGTGTCGAGCTGTTCTTCATCAGTTTCAGCAGTGCGGAATGAAGAAAAGGAACTGTCTTCAAGGTCTGGAACTGGAATGGGCCTGAACTTCTTCTTGGGAGGCCACGACCAGTCAAAGTCTCGCTCAAAGTCCATTTCTCCAAGCTCTGTCTGAGTCTTCAGATGAGCAAGTGTAGCCCAGGTGCGATCAAAAACCTCATGCAGATAGTGATGGTTAAGCTTCACAGAGTTCTGAGTTTGAGTGAGGGTTTTCACAATGGCGCCAAACTGGCGTTTGACCCACTTGTGATTGCGATCCACCTTCTGGTGAAGACTAAGGAGGAGCTCTCTTGTATTCATCACGCGAGGAGGAACGGGGCTTGCCGGGCGAGTCTCAGTATCATCCCATGAAGAATAAGCTTCTGGCTCTCTGAACTAGCCATCAAGGGGCCTACTGCCTTCATCAATCACTGACTTGCCTTTTCCTTCAACAGGCTCGAAAGTCTTCTTGTTGACCCGGATAGGAGGCATATAACCAACATGGTTTTGGAAATCAGCGTGGAAGTTGATGCATGTCCTTGTCCTGATGAATCTCATGATCCATGTGGCATATATCTTGTGATCAAATGGACATATAGCATTGTCGGCCAAAGTCCTTAAGAAGAAGTCATGTATATTGATAGGAATACCATGTATGATGTTGAAGAGGATATTCTTCATGATGCCCACAACATCTTCTTCATCATCATGGCCTTTGATCGGCGCGAGCACACTGCAGAGGATTCTGTAAACAGACCTTGGTGTATATTTGAGCTCGTGGACGAGGAAAGTTTTTCTCGGTGATTGTCCTTCAGTCAAAGGCTTCATGAGGACTTCCATCATCCCGTTGGGCAGCTCACGCTCACCGTAAAGCTTCACAGCCTCCTCTGAGGGAATTGATATAGGCAGTTCACGGAGGAGCTCAGTAGCAGGAGCCTTGTAGTGAGTGTTTTGTGTCATCCAGTCAAACACCCAGGTGTTAATGTCTTCAGGGTCGCCAGATATGTAAAGAGTGGCATAAAACTGAAGAATGAGCTCACTGTTCCAATCCGAGATGTCGGAGCACATTGGCAGCAGACCAGCTTCATGGAGGACATTGAGGACTAGAGCTAGGCACGATATTGCTTCAAGTTCAACGCGAGGAATATTCCTGTGCTGGAATATCTTGTTTCTTCCACACAGCACAGAGGCATAGTAATTCAGCTGTGTCCTCGTCCAAAACTTCAGATGTCTCATTTGAGGCTTGTCATAGAGATTCTCTCCAATGAAGTACATGCGCTCTTCAAAGAAATTCTCCTTTTGAAACTATGGTCGCTTGGAGAATGGCTGACGCTGAACTGGCTGAAGATTTTGCTGAGGAACAGGAGGGGAGACAACAATTACAGTCTCGGGGTTGAGCACGACGAAGGCATTGTCTTGATCAGGTGCATTTTCCTCAGCATTGTCCTCAGGGTGAGGAATTTCATCAGCTGGGGCTCCAGACTGAGGAGCTTGCTCTGGCTGGGCATCAGGCTGAGGAATAGGTTCATCTTGCTCAGGTGGAGGAGTTGGGTCAGCTTGTTCCTCATCTTGAGGATTTTGCTCAGGACTTTGAGTTTTATCAGCTTGAGGAATTTCACTTTGCTCTTCCTCAGTTGGCTTGGTGACAGAGGCAGTTTCATCAACTGGTGCAGCTAATCCTTGTGTAGTGTCTTTCTGAGGAATGGAGGGCTGAGGACTGTCGTCAATACGAATTTCTTCGTCAGTGTGTTCCTCAGATGTGGCATCCTTCATTTCCTCATCTGTCCCTTTCGCTTGGTCATCAAGGATGACCATTTCATAAGACGGAGCGACATTGAGGGGCACACGGTCCAGTGGAGCATTATCTTCAAGCGGTTTGAGGCGCTTGGCCTCTGTTTATTCTTCTAATGAGGAGGCCTTTCTCTTTTTGGCTTCCTTCTCAGCAACCCTAGTTTTCTTCACGTCTCATGCAGACGGAGTCATCTTCTTCACCTTTGAAGCTTTTGGTGAAGGGGTTCTCTCGACATATTCTTCAGCTGGCTTTGAGGAACCAGCTGGAGCAGAGTCATCAGCTTGCTTTGATGAAGCAGTTGGGTCATGGGCAGTCTCACCAGCTGCAGCAGGTTCATCAGCTGGATTTTCCATGGTGATTTCTTCAATAGCCGGTACATTCACATGGCTTTGTTGGGGTATTTCCTCAGCTTGAGGAGTTTCCTCAGCTTGAGGAGATTCATCAGCAGGCTCTTCAATCAAGGGCTGGGGAGTTGGTGCTGGAGGTGCAACCTTCTTGTTGTAGTCGTCAACAGCTTTAGTGGCCAACTTGATGAAATTGCTCTTGAGACTTTGACGATCTGACAGCTTGGAGTACTTATCAGTCAAATTATTCAACTCAGTCTGTGTTGACACGAGTGCATCAGGCGTCAAGTTGAGGGGATTCTGCTTGAGGAATTTCTCCTTTTTAAGCTTCGCAACCTTGGCCTGCTTGGCTTGCTGTTCTTTCCACTTGGCTTCATTGATGAATGTGGCCACCATGTGGCTGATGCCAGGGGGAAGTTTCAAATCATCAAGCGGAGTGTTTGGGTCCTCATACCAGATGTTTATGTAGTCTAGGAGGACCTTGGGGTCCATGGCCAGAGGAATGGCGCTACCTGATGCTTCAGCTACCCTTTCCTGCTTGTTTCTGATTATCGCTTGCAGGGTTTGATCATCATATTCATCACTGCCCTCTGATGCAGACGGGACTGTGATGATTTTGCTGGGGCTTGGCAGAGTTGCTCTTTCAGCAGACACCTGAGTCTTCACAGGAGGTGGTGAAGACTTTGTCTCCGAGCTGGTTGCAGCCGGGAGTGAGGAGCTGGAGGTGGCGGTCAGTGGCTTCATGACCGGCTTCTGTACTGGTATCTCTTGAGGCTTTGGTGGTGGTGCTGAGGATTTTGGCACTGAGGGTTTTGTAACTGATGCCTGAGCAGACTTCTCTTGAGGCTTTGGAGCCCTTGGTTTTGACGGCACAGACTCTGGTTGAGGAATTGTTGAACCAGAGGTCTCAGCGGCAGAGGAAGTAGCTGTAGTTGAGGTAGCAGCTAAGGATTCATTGAATTTCCTCACTGCAGCATCTGCCTGCTTCTAGAGCTTAGCCAAATGCGTGTCCTTCTCATCTGGATAGTCATCAATGGTCTTGAGGCTTGAGGGATGTGCTACTTGATGAGCCTCCAGAGGGGCCCGTTTGCCAGGAGGCTTCAGGGCGAATTTCTTCACATACTTTGCAGTTACAAATCTGTATTCCTTCCATTCCTTAGCCCATCGGCGTTCTATCTTCTACAGCCGAATCTTTCTCTTGGCCATTGTTTCATTTTCATCAGGTGTGCAATAGTCCAAGTAAATATCCTCAAGGATATCCAAAGCTATGTTCTGCTCAAGTTTCTTCCCTCCCTTATGTTTTCTGTCATCCTCCATTTTCTTCAGCTGAGGATTTTGCTGATGAGATTGAACTCTTGAGGATTCTGATGAGACTTGAAGATTTTCTTCAAGAAACGCTGCAAATGAGTTAATGTGATGAGAACCGAGAGATTCATCAGTTGACATGTGTGTACCTGTGAACAGAGTATAGTTGCGAGGAATTTGGAGAGGTCATATGCGTTCTCAGATCTGAAGAAAATGAAAAAGTTTGACAGTTGAGGAATTTCCCTAAGCATAATGTTCTTGGGTTCCAGAGTTGTACAAATCCGAAAATTCGCACAATTGAGGAATCTCATGAAAATCTTATATGCTTAGTGAAGTACATCAATGGTGTGGTGATAGGCAGTGTCTGAGGAATCAAGTGCATATCGATTCTAGAGGAACAACAGATTTTACATCGGAGATGTAAAATAGTAGATCTAACTTGCTGTAAAAATGGGGTTTTTATTTACCCTTGAAGGCGCGCACGAAGAACACAGAAACGTTGTGGAGAGAAGCTCTTCGGTTGCGTGTCCAATGCGCCCTAACCCGGCGGCAGAGGACGTCTACGGCGGCAGCGGGCGAAGATGGTCTGACTCCGGCGTGGTTTCCGCGACGGAGAAGTCGAGGCAGTGAAGCTCTTCTTCACCGGCGACGAGACTTCCCGCGGTGGCGCTAGGGTTCGGTGCTTTTTGTTGTAGAAGGAGAGCGATGGGGCGAAGAAGTGTTTGCCGAGGGGGATAAGGACATATTTATAGCCAGACAGTTACTGTTGGCGCGAAGAATTTGGACCAAACATCCCCTTCCTCTACGTCTCCGCAGGACACGTGTAGTTCCCGAGCAAGGCGGTGGAGATAGTGGAGATCGTGGTTATCCGAACGTGGGAAGTGGGGTTCAGTTACTGTGCATTAAAGAAACAATTTTTGAAGATTTGAGGATTTTTGTTACAAAATCATTAGCTCACAAGGACGTAGTGAGGATTTTGAACAAAGTTTCAAGTAGAACGCATATGAAGAATCAAATAGACTGGATGAGAATAGCATAGAGGGAAAGTAGGGTCCGATCACATTCACTTAGAAGAAATATCAACTTGAAGAAATAGCTATAAGTGAATGCTGTTGAGGACTTGAAATCACAGTCTATCTAGTCAAACGAAAGTCATCAAGTGTTTTTTAAGATTTGAGTAACTTGAGGATTTTGTGATAAATCGTCACAATGAAGAACATCTGTTTTGAAGAAAAATACATTTTGAGGAAATGGAACATTTGAAGAAAATCAACTTGAGGAATTTCACGTTGGACGGTGGCGTGACCCACCATACAAGAATGTTGATTACAGACGCCGCGTACAATTGTCGTAGGGCCCTGAGAATCAATTTCTTCGTTGATTTGTTCACATTGAGAGTGATATTCTTTATCAGTTGAAGAAAATCGATTCATCATGTGTTGCATATCTAAGTCATCAATTTTGCATAAGTGTTAGGATGTGTGTATGTTTTTACAAAACATTTGAAGATTCTAAGATATTTAGCTCACACCGCAACTTGCAAAACCTTTTCTCATCCAAGGGCTTAGTGAAGATATCTGCCAGTTGATCATCAGTCTTCACATGGTCGATGAGGATATTGCCCTTGAGGACATGGTCCCGAAGAAAATGATGACGAATATGGATGTGCTTAGTCTTCGAGTGTTGTACTGGGTTGTATGCAATCTTGATTGCACTCTCATTGTCGCAATAGAGGGGCACATTCTTCATGTTGATGCCATAGTCCTTGAGGGTTTGCTTCATCCATAGTAATTGAGCACAGCATGAACCAGCAACAATGTACTCAGCTTCGGTAGTGGAGAGTGATACGCAGTTCTGCTTCTTTGAGGACCAGCAAACTACTGATCTTCCGAGGAAATGACATGTACCAGAAGTTGACCTGTGATCCACACGATCACCAGCATAGTCAGAATCCGAATATCCTACTAGATGAAGATTTGAGCCCTTGGGATACCATAATCCTAGTGTTGGTGTGTGAGCTAAGTATCGAAGAATATGCTTCACAGCCTTATGGTGTGATTCCTTCGGTTTTGCTTGAAAACGTGCACACATGCAAACACTAAGCATTATATGTGGCCTAGATGCACATAGATACAATAAAGAGCCAATCATAGAGCGATATACCTGCTGATCAAATTCTTTACCATTTTCATCAGTGCCGAGGTGGCCGTTGGTAGGCATTGGAGTCTTGGCACCTTTGCATTCATGCATGTCGAATTTCCTCAGAACATCCTTGAGGTATTTCTCCTGTGATATGAAGATTCCATTGCGTTGTTGACGAATTTGAAGACCTAAGAAGAATTTCAGCTCCCCCATCATAGACATCTGATATTCTTCACTCATCATGTAAACAAATTCATCACTGTATCGTTTGTCAGTACAGCCAAATACGATATCATCGACATATATTTGACACACAAATAGCTCATTATCATAGGATTTAGTGAAAAGAGTTGGATCGAGTGAACTAGGTTTGAAGCCTTTCTTCATGAGGAATTCCTTCAATGTATCATACCATGCCCAAGGGGCTTGCTTGAGACCATAGAGAGCCTTTTTGAGTCTGAAGACTTTGTCTGGATTCTTTGGATCCTCAAAACCTGGGGGCTGAGCAACATATACTTCTTCATCAAGCTTACCATTGAGGAATGCACTTTTCACATCCATTTGATATAAGATGATGTTATGATGATTAGCATAAGCAAGTAGTATTCGAATAGCTTCAAGTCTAGCAACAGGTGCAAAAGTTTCGTCGAAATATATTCCTTCAACCTGGGTGTAGCCTTGGGCTACAAGTCATGCCTTGTTCCTCACCACTTGACCGTCCTCATCTTGCTTGTGTCGGAAAATCCACTTGGTACCGATGATGTTGTGCTTGCGAGGATCTGGTCGTTTGACGAGCTCCCATACGTCATTCAGCTTGAATTGAAGAAGTTCGTCTTGCATAGCTTGGATCCACTCCGGTTCCAGAAAAGCCTCAGCAACTTTTGAGGGTTCTGTGATGGATACAAAGGAAAAATGCCCACAAAAGTTAACTAAGTGTGAAGCTTTTGAGTGAGTGAGAGGACCTGGCGCATTGATGTAGTTGAGGATTTTGTCAAGTTCTACTTCATTTGCAATCCTCGGATGAGCTGGCTGAGGATTTCGTCTGGGTTGAGGAAGTGGTTCTGGTGCAATTTCCTCGGGAGCATCTTCTTGATTTTCATGAGTGATGGGGATCGTTTCTTCACCAATTTCCTCAGTGGGGACAATGTCTTCAGTAGGTTTGAGCTTTATTGCTTCCTCAAGAGACAACTTATCTGGATCAGAAGGCAATTGCTCTCTTTGCGAGCCATTAGTTTCATCGAACCGCACATCTACAGTCTCAACAACTTTGTTGTGATAGTTGTTGAAGACTCTGTACGTGTGCGAGTCATTTCCATAACCGAGCATAAAACCTTCATGTGCCTTAGGTGCAAATTTTGAGCTATGGTGAGGATCTCTAATCCAACATTTTGCATCGAAGACTTTGAAATAACTTACATTGGGTTTCTTATCAGTGAGGAGTTCATATGAGGTTTTCTTGAGGAATTTGTGAAGATATACCCTTTTGATGATATGGCATGTAGTGTTGATTGCTTCAGGCCAAAAGCGACGAGGAGTCTGATATTCTTCAAGCATAGTTCTTGCCATCTCAACCAGAGTCCTGTTCTTCCTTTCGACGACACCATTCTGCTGAGGAGTATAAGGAGCAGATAATTCGTGAGTAATACCAACTTCATCAAGATAATCATCAAGACCAGTGTTTTTGAACTCTGTTCCATTATCACTCCTGATATGTTTGATCTTGATGCCAAAGTTCGTCGAGGCCCTTGAAGAAAATCGTTTGAAGATTTCCTGCACTTCAGTTTTATACACTATGATATGCATCCATGTATATCTGGAATAATCATCAACTATGACGAAGCCATATAAAGATGCTGCATTGGTTAGTGTGGCATTGTGAGTAGGTCCGAATAGATCCATATGAAGCAATTCGAATGGACGTGTAGTGGTCATGATAGTCTTCGAGGGATGCTTGGATCTGGTCATTTTCCCAGATTCACATGCACCGCAGAGATGATCCTTGAGGAATTTGACTGATTCGATGCCGATGACATGCTTCTTCTTCGCGAGCGTGTGCAAATTCCTCATGCTTGCATGACCTAGTCGTCGGTGCCACACCATCCTTGTGAGGTTTTTGCTAGTAAGCAAGTGGCTGGTTGAGGACCTGTAGAGAAATCAACAATGTACAAATCCCCTGCTTTTACCTTTGTCAGCATATGTGATTTGCTTCAGAGGTGATGGAGTTAGTGGCATATTCATCAGCAAGCTTTTATCACCAGTCATGTGATGTGTGCATCCACTATCAAGAACCCACTCAGTATTCTTGGGTTTGTCATCCTGCAGATGAATTAGTACAGCTTACCATCTCATATGCTTCAGATTTGAAGAATATGATATCAATTTCATGAGATAAGAATTTCATCACAACAGAATTAAAAGGACGTGTGAAATATTTCTATTTCATCAATATTGGCTTGCGTCCTGTCAAGCATTTCCTCACGTCTCCAGCAAATTCTTCAGATGATGATTTTCATCTAGAGACCTCTCCTGCAGAAGTGATTAGTTCGATTTCCTCACCACCCACATCTAAAGGGGTGGTAAAGCATTCATCATTCGGCGAGCACCATATGAGAAAGGTGGCATTGAAGCTAATGCACTTCTCTTAACAGTAGGGGGTTAAAGTACTTATATGAATATGCAGAGAACTGGTTTGAGGATTTATGAACATAATGATTTGAAGAGTAACGCTCATATTCATATTCCTTGTAGTTTCCCTGCATGTTAGAAGCATTAGCACGGGTTCGAGCATAATTATGATCAGTTGAGGATTTTGATCCTCTTGAACACTTTGGTCCTCCTGAGGAATTTGATCTGGGGTTCAGATTCTTCATCGGTGGTGTCATGAGGACATTCACCTGAAGATTTTCAAGACAACTTTTGGGAACCCAGATTTTCCTCAAGGGAGGGCCATTCCTGCAGTTAGTTCCAACATATCGAGCAAATACTTCACCAGATTGATTTTTGAACAGTTTATAGTTGGAGTCAAATGACTCATCTGAGGAATAGGATAATTCACATGAAAAGCCAGTTAGATTAGATGGATCAAAAGGAGGCCCAGTAGAAGCAACCCATGAGGTTTTGGGATACTGCTCAGGTTTCCAATAAGATCCATCAGCATTTAATTTCCTCTCAAAGGCAATTCCTTCTTTCCTCGGGTTCCTGTTCAAGATCTGCTTTTTGAGCACATCACAAAGGTTTTGATGTCCTTTGAGGTTTTTGTATATGCGTGTCACATACAATTCCTTCAACCCTGCATTTTCATCAGTAACATTTGTGTTTACCTCAAGTGAGGAAATAGACACTACAGGTGCAGTTGAAGAATTTGTAGCAATAGAAGCATTTGATGATTCTGGTGAAGAATTAGCAGTTTCGCGTTCAATGCATTTATGACATGGAGGAATGAATTAAGCTTGAGCAGCGCTGATCTGTTGAGCTAGTAATGAATCATTTTCCATACGAAGATCATCATGAGAAATGCTCAGCTTCTCTAGATCAAGCTTCCTTTGAAGAAATTCATAGGAAAGTTTCTCATGATCAGCGAGGAGTGTATCATAACGATCTTGAAGATTATCAAATCAAGACTAAAGACTTTTCACATCTTCAGTGAGGATTTGGGTTAGATTCATTTCATCATTCAACAGATCATCACTTCTATCTAGCAGTTTCTGAAGCTTTTCCAAGGCAGTTTGTTGTTTAGTGGCTATGATAGCAACTTTACTGTAACTAGGTTTTTTATAATCATCAGGTTCACAGTCACTTGAATCAGAGGAGGGAGCATCATTCGGTACCTTTGAACCTTTTGCCATGAAGCAATAGGTTGGAGCGAAGTCATCAGCATAGTCATCAGTGTGGATGGTGTTATCATCTTCTTCAAGGTTGAAGATTGACTTGCTGACGAAAGTGGTTGCCAGTGCGATACTAGCCTGTCCGGATTCCGAGTCTTCATCAGAACCCTTTTCTTCATCACATTCCTCTGATTCTGCCTCGGAATCCATTTCCTTGCCAATAAGTGCCCGAGCCTTTCTGAAACTAGTCTTCTTGTGCGATGAGGGCTTTGAAGATGAGGATTTTGAAGATTTCTTCTTCTTCTTCGAGTCATCAGAACTGTCATCCTTGTATTTCTTCTTCTTTGATTCCTTTCCCCAACGGGGACAGTCAGCAATGTAATGGCCTGATTTCTTGCATTTGTGGCAGGTTCTTTTCTTGTAGTCCTCAGATGAAGGTTCTGATTTCCTCATGTCTCTTCTTGAAGATTTACCAAACTGGCCACGTCGTGTAAACCTCTGGAATTTTCTCACGAGCATTGCAAGCTCCTGTCCAAATTCTTCAGGATCACCAATGCTATCATCCGAATCTTCTTCTTCAGATGAGGAAATTGCTCTAGCCTTCAGTGCACGTGGTCTGGAATAGCTTGGTCCATATAGATCTTTATTTTCTTCTAGCTGGAATTCATGAGTATTGAGTCTTTCGAGTATATCAGCTGGGTCAAGCATCTTGTAGTCTGGTCTTTCTTGAGTCATCAGAACTAAAGTATCAAATGAAGAATCCAAAGATCTCAGCAGTTTCTTCACAACTTCGTGATCAGTAATGTCTCAAGCTCCCAGTGCTTGCATTTCATTTGATATGTCATTGAGGCGATCAAAGGTGTCTTGGCAGCTTTCATTGTCATGCCTCTTGAAGCGATTGAAGAGATTGCGAAGAATATCAACACGAGAGTCACGCTGGGTTGATACTCCTTCATTTACTTTGCACAGTCTCTCCCACATCAGAGTTGCAGAGCCCAAAGCACTCACTCTTCCAAACTGGCCTGGGCTCAGATGGCCACAGATGATATTCTTCGCTTGAGAATCGAGTTGCTTGAATTTCTTCACATCAGCAGCAGAGACACTAGCAGAGATGATGGGGACGCCATGTTCCACAATATACCAGAGATCATTATCAATAGCTTGTAGATGCATTTGCATCTTGTTCTTCCAGAAGGGAAAGTTCTTTCCTTCGAAGGTAGGACATGTTGCAGTCACCTTAAACATGCCTGACTCAACATAACTAAAACTCCACGTGGTTAAACCAAAATCACAAAGAACAAGGGAGTACCTTGCTCTGATACCAATTGAAAGTGTGTTATATCGACTAGACGGGGTGAATAGGAGATTTTTAGAATTTCATCACTGAGGAAATTCCTTTTGAGGAAATTCCTCACTGATGACTAACTTACAGCAGAAACAGTGGATCAGAAGTGCAAAGTTTCACAACAATAGTTTTTCAGTGTGAGGAATGTGAAAACATATTGCAAAGTGAGCAGGCACGCAGAAAACAGATGAGGATTAACTAGCGTGAAGAATTTGGGGTTGAGAAATTTTAGAGAAAGTCTTCAGCAAATTCTTCAAACAGTAACAGTGAAAGTCATCGACACATAATCTGAGGAAAGTAAGGAGTTGAGGAATTAGAACCCGTTTCTCAGCGAAGACAGTAGTTGATGACCCAGCTCCAACTGCTATGACAGTCGTACATCTGGTTTGGAGCGGCTTGGTATTGAAACCAAAGGACACACAGTCCCGGGACACACAGTCCCTACCGTGTTCTCCTTGGGCTAAGAGCACATAGTCCTTGCTCGACACTCGTGGTAAGTCTTCAGGGCAGACTTCCAAACCCTCACAAACTTGGTCACCCAGCGATCCACAATTGACTGCTGGAAAGCTCTAGACCATGACGCCTAACCGTCTGGAGGATGCACAGTCCTCAAAGGTAAAAGGCTTCAGTCCCACACAGGAACAACTTCTTCAGTGATGCTCAATCACTAGGTTTGGTTTGTGGTTTCGGTGTATGGGGTATTTCCTCACTGATGAATTACTCTCGAAGACTCTGAGGAATTTGGGTTGCTCTTATGACAAGTGTCAGTTCCTAACGGAGCAGCCAACCAGCTAATGGTTGTGGGGGCGGCTATTTATAGCCTGGGAGCATCCCAACATGATTTGACACTAATGCCCTTAAATAATATGACCATTGGTGTGGATAAGACCAATGACTTGGCGTGGCTATCGAAACGGTCGGAACCCTCAACTGTGAGAGTCCTCATGTCACTCGTATTCCTCACTTGAGGCTTTTGGTAGGATTAGGCTTGAGTTGAGCATCATGAGGAAATTCATTCCAAAGTGTAACTTCGACCCCCTTTAACAGTACGGTGTTCCTATTACTCAAGTGTGAAGAAAATAAAACAGAAAGAGTAAATCTTCATGCTTCAAAGTCTTCAAAATGATTTTCTTCAGGACACACCGAATTCCTCAATTTCAGTATCTTCATGAGGAATATCAATTTCATCGCACATTCTTCGCGATTCAATTCTTCAGCTTCAGACCAATTTCTTCAACCGAAGATATACATTTTTAGGGGTCGATATTCATCAAATATCTCAAACTCCTCAGTGACTTATAGATCCTGTGTACACTCATAAACACATTAGATACTTAACCTATAAGTCTGCAAACCACCAAAATCACTAAGGGGCACTAGATGCACTTACAGTATCTATAATTTTTTATTGTTCCATGCTGATATATTATCTTTCTAGAATACTTTTGGGGTATTTATTTACCATTTTATATTATTTTTTAGCACTAACTTATTTGCCCAGTGCCTAGTGCGAGTTGTTGTTTTCTCTGTGTTTTTCACTTTGCAGGTTTTTCCATACCAAATGAGGTCCAATTGCCCTAAAAAAATTGGTGATTTTTTCTGGACCAAAATAAGACCAACATGCATCGAAAGAAAGTTGTAGGCCTCAGGAGGGGTCCACAAGCTAACTGGGCGCGGCCTGGGGGCACACCCCGATAGCTTGTGCGTCCCTTGTGGCCCTCCCGACTCTGTTCCTTGGCTTATAAATTCTCATCTATGCTAAAAACACTAGAGGGAGTCCCGAAACACCTTTTACGCCGCCGCAAGTCTCTATTCTGATGGGTGGCCATCTGGAGCTCCACTCCAACACCCTGTCAGTGGGGGGGGGTCTATCATGGAGAGCCTCTTCATCAACCTTGTTGCCTTCACAATGATGTGTGAGTAGTTCAGTGCATACCTACGAGTTCATAGTGAGTACCTAGATGGCAATCTCTCTCTTTGATCTGCAATACAATGATCATCGCATCTTCGCTTTGATCCATATGATGTAATTCCTCTATTGCGGTGCATTTGTTGGGATCTGATGAATTGTGGGTTTATGTTTAGATTATTCATGATAAATATTTGAGTCACCTCTGAATACTTGTATGATTCTTACGTGCATGATTGTGATATCTTAATTCTTTTCGATGTATTGAAATAGTTTGGCCAACTAGATCGATATTTCTTCGGTGAGAGAGGTGCGTTGTGGTAGGTTCAAACTCATGAATTTCTATATCCCAGCGATAGAAGGGGATAAGATGCGTCTATTCATATTGCTTGAGTTTACTTTGTCTACATCATGTCATTGTTCTCCATGCATTACTCTGTTTCACTTAATACTCTAGATGTATGTTGGATAGCGGTTGATGAGTGGAGTAATAGTAATATGTGCAGGCAGGAGTCAGCCTATTTTTTTATGGATGTGATGCCTATATACACATGATCATTGCCGTGAATATCGCAAAACTATCTGCTTTTCTGTCAATTGCCCAACAGTAATTTGTTCACCCACCGTATGCTATTTTTCATGGGAGATGCCATTAGGGAAAGCTATGGCCCCCGGGTCTAGGAACAACATATTGATAAAACCTTCATTACCTTGTTGATATTTACTTTATTTTATTTTATCTTGATATCTAAAATTATCTACAAACCTCACTTGCTTGCAAATAAGAAGACAAGAGGATTGACAACCCTCTTGTGTGCCTTGGGTGGAAGTTGTTTATTCTTTTGTGTGCAGCCGCTGAAGACGGTTGTGGTTGATATTCCTATTGGTTCTATAAATCTTGGTTTCATAATTGACGGAAATACTTACCCACATTGTGTCGCGATAATCCGTTCCTCTTCATAGAAAACCCAACGCAGATCACAAGTATCACATACCTACCTATCATGGCATTTCCATAGCCATTCCGAGATATATTTCCATGCAAATTCCAGTGTCACTCCACATGACTAGTTTGTTCATCATCATAATTCTTTGCATGATCACATATAGCTCATATAGTATTTGTGGCAGAGCCACCATTCATCATATTTTTGATACATGTCATGCTAGATCTATGCACATCCTGCTACATTGCCAGAGGCATTCATACAGAGTCATTTCGTCCTATCAGTCTTCATATTGAGTTGTAAGTAAATAAAAGTGTGATGATCATCATTATTAGAACATTGTCCCATTGAGGAAATAAAAATGGAGGAGGCCAAATGAGCTAGCCATAATCAAAAATGAATGACAGAAAAAGAGAGAAGGGACTTTGCTACTATCCTTTAACACACTTGTGACTCGAAGTGGCACCTTGTTCTTCTTATAGAGAGTCTCATGTTATACCATTCTTATGCTAGTGGGAATCAGTTTTTCATAAACTTGGCTTGCATATTCTCATTATGGGCTTCCTCAAATGCCCTAGGTCTTCCTGAGCAAGCAAGTTGGATGCACACCCCACTTAGCTTCAGTTGAGCTTTCATACACTTATAGCTCGAGTGCATCATTTGCATGGCAACCCCTACCCCTTGCATCGATATATATCAACGGGCATATCCATAGCCCGTTGGTACGCCTAGTTGACGTGAGACAATCTTCTTCACTTTTTACCCCTTTAATACTTACCACCATATTCTATTCCAGCTATGTGCTATGTCCAATGGTTCACGCTCATGTATTGCATGAAGAGTAAAAAGTTGATGCATATTGAAAAAGTACGATCCAATTGCCTGAGTAGGATGCCATAGTGCTTGACATTTGTATTAATGTGGTGAAGATGGAGCTATGCCTTGCTAATATAATAAGATGAATGGGTGTAAAATAATCTTTGAGGAACATATACTTTATGAGATTAATGATTTTGTTGCTTATACTTATAAATATTGTTATGTTAAAATTTGTTAATTCATCATTTTTCAATGAACATAGATGCATAAGGCTACATAATGGGTAGCATGTCACATCAAAAATTCTGTTTTTATCATTTACCTACTCGAGGATGAGGAGGAATTAAGCTTGGGGATGCTTGACACTTCTCCAAGGTATCTAAATTTTTTGATTGTTCCATGTTGATATATTAACCTTCTAGGATACTTTTGGGGTATATATTTACCATTTTGTATTACTTTTTAGCACTAACCTATTAACCTAGTGTCTAGTGCGAGTTGTTGTTTTCTGCATGTTTTTCACTTTTCAGGTTTTCTAAACCAAACGAAGTCCAATTGACCTGAAACTTTTTGGAGATTTTTTGTAGATCAAAAGAAGACCAACGAGCATCGGAATAAGGCTTGAGGCCACCCGAGGGCCCCACAATCCAACACAACACGCCCTGGGGGCGTCGTGATGGCTTGTGGGCCCCCTCAGTCCTTCCCGAGTCCGTTCTCTGGCTTATAAATTCTCATATATCGTAAAAACCGTAGAGGCAATCTCGAAGCAATTTTTACACCGCCGCAAGTTTCTGTTCCGACGGGAGGCCATCTCGAGCTTCATTCCAGCACCCTGCCATATGGGGGATCAATCACGGAGGGCCTCTTCATCAACCTTGTCGCCCTCATGATGATGTGTGAGTAGTTCACCACACACCTACCAGTCCATAGCTAATACCTAGATGGAAATATATCTCTCTCTTGATCTTCAATACAATGATCATCCCATCTTTGCTTTGATCCATATGATGTAATCCTTTTGTGCGGTGCGTTTGTTGGGATCCGATGAATTGTGGGTTTATGTTCCGATTATTCATGATAAATATTTGAGTCTTATCTGAATACTAATATGATTCTTATGTGCATGATTATGGTAGCTTCGTAATTCTCTCCGATCTATCGAAATAGTTTGGCCAACTAGATCGATATTTCTTCGGTCGGAGAGGTGCACTATAGTAGATTCAAACTGGTGGCTTTCTATATCCCACTGACACAAGAGGACAAGATGCATCTTTGTGTTGCTGCTAATAAGGATAAAATGATGGGGTTTATTCATATTTTTGGAGTTTCCTTTGTCTACATCATGTCATTTTTCTCAATGCATTACTTTGTTTTACTTAATACTCTAGATGCATGCTGCATAGCGGTTGACGAGTGGAGTAATAGTAATAGGTGTAGGCAGGAGTTGGCCTATTTTTTTATGGATGTGGTGTCTATGTACACATGATCATTGCTGTGAATATCACATAATTACCTGCTTTTCTATCATATCCAACAATAATTTGTTTACCCATCGTATGCTATTTTTCATGAGAGATGCCATTAGGGAAAACTATGGCCCGTGTGTCTATTCCCCATATATTTACAAAACCTTCAATACCTTACTGCCATTTACTTGTTTTTATTTTATTTTGTAATTTACAATCATCTACAATTATCTACACATCTCACTTGCTTGTAAATAACGAGACCAAGGGGATTGACAACCCTCTTGCCCGCGTTGGGTGCAAGTTGTTTGTTCTTTTGTGTGTAGCCGCTCAAGACGGTTGTTGTTGATATTCCTATTGGTTCGATAAACCTTGGTTTCATAACTCAGAGAAATACTTACCCACATTATGTCGCGATAATCCATTCCTCTTCACGGTAAACTCAATGCAGATCACAAGCGTGAGGACCCGTGATAGTTAGATTAGTTAATTTAGTTAAGTTAAACCATGTTAGCCCTATTGTCTATGATAGGTGGCTCCCACTAGCAAGTTTGACCAGTCAAACTAGCTGGATGATTTCTCATGTCATGTTGATGCAGTAAATCCATTTTTGAATTAAAATAAATCAAATATTTTTAAAACATTGAAAATTCATATAAAATAATCTATAAGTGAGATGAAAATATTTTATATATGAAAGTTGGTCAGAAAAATCCAATGAATCTCAATATGCATTCCGTTCATCTATCACTTGCCTAAAGCATGATGAACATGAGACTTTTCCCTACAATTCATTTGTGTAATAAATGCCTCACACCCGGGAAATATCCGCACATATTCTCATGCTTCGTTTGCAACGTGTAGTACTGCGTTAGGTGATTCCGTGATAGCAGACCTTCCCCAGCAACGGCGCCAGAAAAATGCTGATTCCGCGGCAGCAGACCTTCCCCTGCAACGGCACCAGAAGAATGCTGCTAGCACTCTCCGGCAATCAAAACTAGAAGAATGTTGTTGACGGCCCACCAGCGCGTGGGATTGCAGCAGTTTTCGAGGGTAGAGTATTGGACCCAAACTTGTTGGTTAGCCAGACAGGAGGTGAGAGGATACTCTCGAGTATTAGCAGCTGAATGTGTCAGATTCAACCACACCTGAAAGATTAGTATCTGCAAGCAAAGTAGTAACATCAAAGTAACGAGTAACGGCAGTGGCAAGGATCAGTAGTAGTGACAGCAGTAGCAAGTAGCAACAGTGGCAAGCGACAGTAGTAGCAACAGTAGCAGTAGAGCAAGACAAGTAACAACAGCAGAGCAAGACAAGTAACAGCAGCACAGCAAGACAAGTAACAGAAGCAGTAGGACAAACTCGTAGGCAATGGGTCAGTGATTTGTTTGGATGGTATTCATCATGCAACAGTTATAACACAGAGAGATATGTGGCTAGCTCCCGTTCGTCAATGTGATGTAGGCATGCATTCCGTGTGTCGTCATACGTGCTTAGGGAAAAGAACTTGCATGACATCTATTGTCCCTCCCTCCCGTGGCAGCGGGGTCCAAAAGGAAACTATGAGATATTAAGGCTCTCCTTTTAATAAAGAACCGGACCAACACATTAGCACTTGGTGAACACATGAACTCTTCAAACTATGGTCATCACCGGGAGTGATTCCGGTTATTGTCACTCCGGGGTTGCCGGATCATAACACATAGTAGGTAACTACAACTTGCAAGATCAGATCTAAAACACACATATATTGGTGGCAACATAATAATTACAGATCTGAAATCATGGCACTCGGGCCCTAGTGACAAGCATTAAGCATGGCAAAGTAGTAGCAACATCAATCTCAGAACATAGTGGATACTAGGGATCAATCCCCATCAAAACTAACTCGATTACATGATAGATCTCATCCTACTCATCAGCGCCCAGCGAGCCTACGAATAGATTACTCACGAACGACAAAGAGCTTCATGGAATTGGAGAGGGAAGAAGGTTAATGATGACGATGGCGACGATTTCCCCTCTCCGGATCCCAAAACGGACTCCAGATCTGCCCTCCAGATGAAGAACAGGTTGTGGCGGCGCCTCCGTATCGCAAACGCGACGAAATCTTCTCTCTTGAATTTTTTCTGGGACGAAAGTGAACTTATAGAGCTGAGATTGGGGGCGGCAGAGCCACGTGGGCCCCACAAGCTTGCCATCCGCCACCAGGGGGTGGCGGTGGCAGGGCTTGTGGCCCACTGGCCCACCCCTCAGGTGGATCTTTGCGCAGGTATTTTTCATATTTTCCAAAAATGTTCCCCGTAAATTTTCAGGATGTTCTGAGAACTTTGATTTCTGCACAAAAATAACACCAAGGCAATTCTGCTGAAAACAGCGTCAGTCCAGGTTAGTTCCATTCAAATCATGCAAATTGGAATCCAAAACAAGGGCAAAAGAGTTTGGAAAAGTAGATCCGATGGAGACGTATCAACTCCCCCAAGCTTAAAACCTTGCTTGTCCTCAAGCAACTCAGTTGACAAACTGAGAGAGAAAGAAAAACTTTGACAAACTCTGTTTGATCTTGTTGTTGCAACTATGTCTAACTCATAACCAGAATTTCAGCAAGATCACAAGTTAACCACATAGCAAGTGACACAAAGGTCTCACGGTAAACTAATATCAATGGCATAATCAGCTAACGAGCAAATAATAATGAGTTTCGAATACCAACACTTCAATCAAAACAAGCATGAAGCAATATGAATAGGTGGTATCTCGCTAGCTCTTTCTGAGACCGCAAAACATAAATGGAGAGCACTTTCAAAGATCAAGGGCTGACTAAACATTGTAATTCATAGCAATGAAGATCCAGTCATAGTCATACTCAATATCAGTCAAAAGCAAAGCATAAAAATGACAGAGGTGCTCTCTAATTGGTGCTTATAAAAGAAGAGGATGACTCGACATGAAAATAAATAGTCAGGTCCTTCGCAGAGGGAAGCATTGATTTGCAGAGGTGCCAGAGCTCAAGCTTTGAAAACAGAGATAATAATTTTGGGTGGTGTCGTGGGTATAAGCGTGACAGTAGATGTGTAGGGTACGAATGAGATGGGCAAAGTCCTAGCTACGGCGAGGTTGTATGAGTTCAGACCCCTCAGCGGTGGAGGTAACAGCCCTACGTCTCAGTGCTCTCGGAGCCTGCTGTCGAGTGGAATATGGAATACAATGATTTGCTAACCCCTCTACCAGTGGGGGAGGGCGGCTTATATAGAGTGCGCTGCCCTCCACAACGGTTCCGGTACAGGGGTGGAGTAGTGGGGATTGAATGCGTACGTTACAGGTAACGTATGCTCTAAATGCTAATAAATGCACCCAGAAACGTACGGCAGTTTCCATCCAGAGAGGTTACGATGTACCGAGTGTAGCCAGTCGGTTAGCTTGGTATCCTCGAATGCTAGTCTCCGACTGGATGGTTGAGGACCTGTTACCGACTGGATGATGGGGACCCCTTAATTCAGTCGGGACTGACTAGGGCCTTGTCCTTTGTGAGGGGTAGTCCATGGGTAGGACCTATATGACAAGCCTATGACCCTACCCTAGGACTATGACCCCATCATTAGTCCCCGAATGGATTGGGGTTGAAACGACGAAGCGGTGCTTGAAGTTTGGATCCGACTGGAACAGATTTGGCTTGGGCGTTGCTTGCCTCGATCCATTTTATCTTTTCTGACCAACGATCCGAGTGGAAGTACTCGCGAAACAGACTGTCGGAAGCCGAGTGCTTCTGCGGCATCTTTTGACGCGACCGGTCAACTGACAGCGGCGGCTTTTCCGGGATCTTCAAATTTCGGTTTCCGCGCGTCCAACGGGGATGACGCCGGCGTGCTCGAGTAGCGCCTGACGCCTCGATTCTCGCGCCTTCAACTCCTCCACTTATATCGCCGCGGTCGGTCGGGCGGATAAGGTTTCGGGGCCACCCGCCAGTGACCCAGTCGGAACCCTATTTAAATCTCGGCGGTGAGGCTTCTTCGTTACGCTCGCCGAATCTTTCGCTCTCGCCTGCTCCGTCTTCCTCGCCACCTCCAGCGCTCCTACACTCCTTCCTTCTCCTTCCTCCCAAGGGTTCGCCGTCGCCTCCATGACCAAGGGTCAGACCAACAAGATGGAGGCGAGGAAGAAGAAGGGCAAGGCGGCGCCTCCTGCTCAGCGGCGGCAGCGGCCGCTGCCGGCGGGGTGGATTCAGGGCGACTTCCTCCCCTCCACGGTGACGGAGGGGGATCTGCTGCAGCTGGTGGAGCACGGAATGATCGTGCATAAGTCATGGAGGCTGCCGACGGAGGACGAGGTCGGGCCAGCGCCTCGGGAGGGGAAGCGCGTCCTGCTCCTCAGCCACGTCCACCGAGGTTTTTCTTTGCCCCCGCATCCTTTCTTCAAGGGCATCATGAATCACTTCGGGGCCCAACTTCACCATTTTCCTCCGAATGCCATCGCCCATCTTTCTGCCTTTATAGTTTTGTGCGAGTGTTTCATCGGCTGCCCTCCCCATTGGGGTTTGTTCAAACACATCTTTTCCGCCAGATCCCAAACCATCAAACGACTTAGCCAGTCGGATGATAAGACGCATCTCCTCCAGCTCTACGGGGGTTTAGGTTTTCAGAAGAAGAGTCGGAGTAGTTATCCTGCTCTTCAGTTAAGTGAGTCGGTCAGGAACTGGCAGTCGACGTGGTTCTACTGCCAGGATATCGCCTGTCCGAATGCATCGACTGGGCTGCCTCCTTTTAGTTTAGATCAGCCCGCTCCGCCTAAGCAACTCGCGCTCTCATAGGCGGAGAAGATCGACATTCAGCCCTTGGTTGAGGCACTTGTGGACGTCGTCAGGAGGGGGGCCACCGGCATAGACTTGCTGGAGGTCTTCCTTGGTCGGCGGATCCAGCCTCTGCAGGCTCGCGACCATGCCATGTGGCATTACACGGGGCCCGAAGATTCCACTCGGACCAACGTGGTGGGCATAACTGAGGAGAGGGTGACCTCATGGGTGCTCCAAATCACGGGCCCTTGCAAGAATCCCAAAGGATCTCGGCGAGTGAAGCCTTACAGCGCGGATCATCCTCCACCGAATCAGGTGAGTGACACTTGTCGAGTGCACTGAACTGTCTTAATTCTTGTCGTTTGTCTATATCTCTGTGTGATGTCTGATGTTGCCGACTGAATTTTATGCAGGAGTGGACCAACTGGTTTTCCCCCATCTCGAACGGGAACCCGACCGAGGAGGAGGAAGGCAGCCAGGAGGGCAGCGTGGAGAGCGCTGAATATGTCTCCGACAGCGGGGAGTCAGAGGAAGAGACCAGCGAGGAAGAGGAGGAAGACGAAGAGCAGGACTCTCCGCCTCCACAGACAGAGCATCAGACCAAGCGCTGACACGAGCCTGTCGTTCCCTCGGCCCCTCGGAGCACCAAAAGGGCCAGGGATGCTGCCGCTGAGCCCGCGGGTCAGTCTTCCAAGGCGGCCAGACCGAGTGGGTCCAAACCTCGGAAGGCTCTACCGCGGATGAGGGCTGCTGTCCCCGTCACCTCCACGTAAGTGTATCGATCCTCTAATTTCTTCTGATATCCGCGTGAATTCTTGTTCATTGGTCGAATGGATTTTACTCGACAGAGTCGCTACTTCTGCCACCTCTCCGGCGCGTCAAGAAGATGACCCCATGGACACGGACAACGTCGTCTCATCCCAGCAAGGTGCGTTGTAGTGACTCCGAGTGTTTTATTCTACCATAGGTTCTGCCTCTTTCTTTTTCTGAGACCTCGTGTCATTCCACCTGTCAGGGGCAATTTGCCTGGACGAGGGGGACCAGAGGAGAGCCGACCCAGCCGTGGAGCCTGTTCTTGAGGCTGCTCCTCCCGCTGCCGCTCTCGCCGCCGACGTGCTGCCGACTGAGGCGCTGCCGCCGACGTGCTGCCGACTGAGGCGCTGCCGCCGACTGAACTGGCGCTGGTGGTTGAGGTGCCGACTGGAGCGGACCTCGGGATGCCTCAGGAGCTTCCGACGATGCCAGGCTCGTCGAATGTCGAGTTCAACATCCCGCGTCTCCCGGAGGAGCAGGTGGGAGCGGCCAAGGGAGCCATGGTGCAGGCGGAGCTGATGGCTGGGGAGGCCAAGAGGGCCTACGACTCCGTCGCGTCCTTGTACCAGCGGAGCCTGGAGCTGCGGGATGATATCCGAGTAAGTGGGCTAGTAAGTATTTACTTTTCTCTTGTAACCCACTAGGTGTTTTTGGATAGCATATGTTGTTCGCAATGGGTTCACTCTGAGTGAACCCAGTGGGTGTAGTCCCCGAGACTTATGTCGAGTGCTTGCACCGGCAGTTGTCTTTATACATATTGTCTGTGCTTTGGTCAGGTCTGTAAATAACATGACCGAGTGCGCGTAGTTGTGGCACTCGGAGTGCACTTACTGTAAGAGTCCCCGAGAGTAATTTGTACTCAGGTCGGGTATTATTGGCCTCGTAGGCGTAGGTGATAACATGCATCTCAATAGGGCAGGCCTGCTTGAGCTGCATGCCAGTGGGGTCACTCTCAGTGAACCCACTGGGTGTAGTCCCCGAGACCGCTGTCGACTGCTTGCATCGGCAGTGGTCTGAAGAACTTAGACTTTTAACTGTTGAACTTTCTGATTGTTCCTTGGTGCTTGGTGGCAGAGAACTTGTGAAATGGGGACGACCTATGAGGCTCTCAGAGCGGAGAGGAACCAATTCGCTGGGGAGCTTGATGCGGCTATGCTCGCAATGGCCGGCATGAAGGATGCTCTGGAGGGACGAGAGAAGTCCTTGGAGGAGGCACGTGAAGAGAACAAGGTGTTGACTGAGGAAGTGGAAAAAATGAAGAAACAGAGGACTGCTCTCACGAATCAGATGGTCGTCCTGAATAAGCGATGCACCGCTCAGGAGAAGTATGTCAGCGACTGGGCTGGGCAGATGATGACGTGTCTGGCTGGTAAGTCTTATGTTTTGCCGAGTGCTTGTACTGTGTGCGTGACACTCAGCGTTTATTATATGCTTGCCCTTTTGTTGCAGACTTTTGCGTTGATGCTGAAGCTGAAGCGGCGGACGTGGAGTTGTCCATTCGCGACAACGTGCCACTCAGCGAGGACGCCAATCGGGATCTGCTCCGGGTGCATATCCGCGTAGGCAAAGTGGGTCCTTTCATCGGTCGACTGAAAGAGGTCGTCGGCCGAATTGAGAAGGAACTTTGGCCAGAGGATGAGTCGCGGCAGGAGATGGAGAACCTGATGGCCCGACTGGAGGAGATTCCCAACCGAGTGCAGTCGTGGAAGAATCGATGAAGTCTTTTCGATAGCATTGATGCAATGTACTTGATATCGTTTCTTCAGAAAGTGCACTGTGTGCTCCTTACCGTTGACATGGAAAGTGACATTGCCTTTGTTGCCATCTATAACATCCCCTACAGTGTTTAAAAAGGGTCTTCCGAGGATGACGGCCATGGCATCGTCCTCGGGAATATCCAAGATAACAAAGTCGGTTAAGATAGTGGTGTTAGAAACCACAACAGGCACATCCTCGCAAATGCCGATAGGGAAAGCAATTGATTTGTTGGCCATTTGCAGAGAAATTTCAGTGGGTGTCAACTTATGCAATTCAAGTCTACGATTTAGAGAGAGCGGCATAACACTAACACCGGCTCCAAGGTCACATAAGGCAGTTCTTACGTAGTTTCCTTTAATGGAGCAAGGTATAGTGGGCACTCCGGGATCACCAAGTTTCTTAGGAGTTCCACCTTTGAAAGTGTAATTGGCAAGCATGGTGGAGATCTCAAGATCTGGTATCTTTCGTTTATTAGTCACGATATCTTTCATGTACTTGGCATACAGAGACATCTTGAGCATATCAGTTAACCGCATCTGCAGAAAGATGGGTCTTATCATCTCAACGAAGCGCTCAAAATTCTCATCATCCTTTTTCTTGGATGGCTTAGGCGGAAAGGGCATAGATCTCTGAACCCATGGCTCCCTTTCTTTACCATGCTTCCTAGTAGTGAAGTCATTCTTATCGTATATCTTAGGTTGTGGGTTACCAGGATTAACCGAAGGTTCAATCTCCACATCCTCATCATTGCTAGGTTGAGCATTATTATGAACATCACTGTCCATATTGTCACCACGTTCATGTTCATCACCAGATTGTGTTTCTGCATCAGACGCAGAAATATCATTAGGTTCTTCAGGTGTGACAGTATTTGGCGAACTGGCATGTAGGTTTCTATCATCCTTCTTCTTCTCCTTAGGATGACTCACTACAGGAATTAGCTTATTTCCCGTCTGCCATCCCAGACGGCAAAGAGTAAACCACCGACGGCAAAGAGTAATACACAGACGGCAAAGAATCCCACTGTCGGCAAAATTTCTGCGTCAGCCTACGACGACATTGTAGCTTTTTTGCCGTCTGCCTCACTGAAGCGGACGACAAAGAGCTTTGCCGTCAACTTTTCATAAGAGCAATCGGCAAATATGTCGAGATGGCAGCCGGCAGGCGTTGCCTCCATTAGGGGCTAACGGAGGCTTTGCCGTCTGCCTCCCCCTCTTCTTTGTCGTCTGCCTCCACCTCCTCCCCACCCCCACTCTTTGCCGTCTGCCTCCCCCTCTTCTTTGTCGTCTGCCTCCACCTCCTCCCCCCTCCACTCTTTGTCATCTGCCTACCCCTCCCCCTCCTCTGTGCCCTCTTCTTTGTCGTCTGCCCCCCTGGAAGCAGACGACAAAGATACTATATGGCCAGCTGCTGCTGCCCAGGTTGCACAGTTGGACGCCACGTGGCACCTTTGCCGTCGGTCAGCTGATGGCAAAGGCCTTTGCCATCTGCTGGCAGACGACAAAGAGCCCATATTGTCACAGTTTTGTTTTTTTTGTTTATTTCATAGCACATATACATATACATAGCACATATATAGGTCACAACACATATACATATACATAGCACATATAATTCATAGCACATATATAGGTCACAACACATATTCATAGCACAAAGTTTCATCCATATTCATAGCACATATATAGGTCACAACACATATACATATAGTTCCACATATATTGTTCATCCATATATACATATACATATAATTCCACATTGTTCATCAACTCAAATGAAAACTAGAACTAAAGCACTCCATCAATGCCAGCTTCCATGCATGTAGTACATCCAATATGCAAAATGGGAATAGGAAAGTCAGAGAAAGAACAACAACAACAACATATATATGACAAATAAGCTAAATTGAAGAAGAAAGAGAAGAAGCAAGAAGATAACAAGCAGAAGAAAAACAAGAACGAGGAGGAAGAGGAGGAGGAGGAGGGGAAGGAGAAGGAGAAGGAGGAGGAGAAGAAGAAAAAATAAGAAGAGAAGAAGGAGGAGAAGGAGGAGAAGAAGGAGGAGAGAAGAAGAAGGAGAAGAAGGAGGGCTCCTTCTCCTTCTCTCCTCCTTCTTCTCCTCCTTCTCCTTCTTCTTCTCTTCTTCTCCTCCGCCTTCTTCTTCTTCTCCTTCTCCTTCTCCTTCTCTTCTTCTTCTCTTCTTCTTCTTCTTCTTCCTTCTTTTCATTTCTCCTATTCTCCTCTTCTTGGAGCTAAATTAGCCAACTATGTCTTTTTGCAGCTAAATGGGCTAATTATGTCATTCTAGAGGAAAACAAGCTAATTATATAATATTAATGAGCTAACCAAGGTTCTTATGCCATTTTGAGCTTATTATGTCTTTTAGGAGCTTAATTAGTCATTTTATTGAGCTAACCAAGGTTCTTATGAAGTTTTTACCTAACTAAGCTAATTATGTCATTTTGGATGATAATTCGCTAAGTATGTCTTTGTTGGGGAAAATAAGCTAAATTGAAGAAGAAGAGGAGAAGAAGGAGGGAAGAAGAAGGAGAATAAGGAGGGCTCCTTCTCCTCCTTCTCCTTCTTCTCTTCTTCTTCTCCTCCTCCTTCTTCTCCTTCTCCTTCTCTTCTCTTTCTCTTCTTCTTTTTGTTCTTCCTTTTCATTTCTCCTCTTCTCCTCTTCTTGGAGCTAAATTAGCTAACTATGTCTTTTTGGAGCTAAATGGGCTAATTATGTCATTATAGAGGAAAACAAGCTAAGTATATAATATTAATGAGCTAACCAAGGTTCTTATGCCATTTTGAGCTTATAATGTCTTTTTGGAGCTAAATTGGCTAATTATGTCATTGTTGGGGAAATTAAGGCAAGGAGAATATGAAAGAGGAGAAGAAAGAGGAGGAGGAGGAGAAGAAGAAGAAATAAAGAAGAAGGAGGAGAAGGAGGAGGAGGAGGAGGAGGAGAAGGACTAGAAGGTCCTTGGCCTTCTCCTCGTTCTCCTCCTCCTCCTTCTCCTTCTTCTCTTCTTCTTCTTCTTCTTTCTTTTCATTTGTCCTATTTCTTCTCCTCTTCTCCTCTTCTTGGAGCTAAATTAGCTAATGATGTCTTTTTGGAGCTAAATGGTCTAATTATCCCATTTTAGAGGAAAACAAGCTAAGTATATAATATTAATGAGCTAACCAAGGTTCTTATGCCATTTTGAGGTTATTATGGCATTTTGGAGCTAAATGGGCTAATTATGTCATTGTTGGGGATATTAAGGAAAGGTGAATATGAAAGAGGATAATAAAGATGAGGAGGAGGAGAAGAAGAAGAAATAAAGAAGGAGGAGGAGGAGAAAGACTAGAAGGTCCTTGGCCTTCTCCTCCTTCTCCTCCTCCTCCTCCTCCTCCTCCTCCTCCTTCTCCTTCTTCTCTTCTTCTTCTTCTTATTTATTTTAATTTTTCCTATTTCTTCTCCTCTTCTCCTCTTCTTGGAGCTAAATTAGCTAACTATGTCTTTTTGCAGCTAAATGGGCTAATTATCCCATTTAAGAGGAAAACAAGCTAAGTATATAATACTAATGAGCTAACCAAGGTTCTTATGCCATTTTGAGGTTATTATGGCATTTTGGAGCTAAATGGGCTAATTATATCATTGTTGGGGGAAATTAAGGCAAGGAGAATATGAAAGAGGAGAAGAAAGAGGAGGAGGAGGAGAAGAAGAAGAAATAAAGAAGGAGGAGAAGGAGAAGGACTAGAAGGTCCTTGGCCTTCTCCTCCTTCTCCTCCTCCTCCTCCTCCTCCTTCTCCTTCTTCTCTTCTTCTTCTCCTCCTCCTTCTTCTCCTTCTCCTTCTCTTCTCTTTCTCTTCTTCTTTTTGTTCTTCCTTTTCATTTCTCCTCTTCTTGGAGCTAAATTAGCTAACTATGTCTTTTTGGAGCTAAATGGGCTAATTATCCCATTTTAGAGGAAAACAAGATAAGTATATAATATTAATGAGCTAACCAAGGTTCTTATGCCATTTTGAGCTTATAATATCTTTTTGGAGCTAAATGGGCTAATTATGTCATTGTTGGGGAAATTAAGGCAAGGAGAATATGAAAGAGGAGAAGAAAGAGGAGGAGGAGGAGAAGAAGAAGAAATAAAGAAGGAGGAGAAGGACTAGAAGGTCCTTGGCCTTCTCCTCCTTCTCCTCCTCCTCCTTCTCCTTCTTCTCTTCTTCTTCTTTCTTTTCATTTTTCCTATTTCTTCTCCTCTTCTTGGAGCTCAATTAGCTAACTATGTCTTTTTGGAGCTATATGGGCTAATTATCCCATTTTAGAGGAAAACAAGCTAAGTATATAATATTAATGAGCTAACCAAGGTTCTTATGCCATTTTGAGGTTATTATGGCATTTTGGAGATAAATGGGCTAATTATTTCATTGTTTGGGAAATTAAGGCAAGGAGAATATGAAAGAGGAGAAGAGAAACTTACTGTAGTGGTCATCAAGGAGGAGAAACACCTGGAGAAGGGTCGTGCGATGCCGCTCGGGAGTTATTCTGCAGAATAGATATTTTGCAATGTCTCAGTTAGCTTGATGACACTCAATTATTAATACTAGTTTATAATGAAACTCACCGTGTCAATCAAAGAGAAGACGGGCATCAGCGGAGGGACTTGACCACTCTTCTCGCACAGACCGTGAAGAGTGGGTCGTATTAGTTATTAATGAAACAGACATTATACACATGATTTGGCTAATGTTAAAAAAAAACTTACCACGAAAAGCTCGTACAGGGCCCGTTGACCCGCCTCATTCCAGGATCTCTCCTCCTCAATCAATCGTGTCGTGGTCTGGTCCCTCTCATCCAGAGCATACTGAAGAGCAGCCTGGCTTGCCAATCTCTCTTTCTCAAGAGCAGCCTGGTTTGCCTATCTCTCTTTCTCAAGAGCAGCCTGGTTAGCCAATCTCTCTTTCTGAAGAGCAGCCTGAAACACCATTCCTCGTTACCACAGTAATGATCTATGGTGACAGACATAATGAAATGGATGAAAGTTTTCTTAGTCCGTACAACTAACCTCGATGGCAAGATCGACTGGCCGTGGACGACGCGTTATCTCACGACAGCTGCTCGACTGGCACGCCTTGATCTCCGGGAGAGTGAGTGGACAACGTATTATCCCATCTCCAATGGCTATCGAGCCATGGGGCCTCCCGCCACCAGATATCATCACCAGCTCTGGATCCAAAGGTTCCTGGCTAGGGTTAAAGTCATCCCCTTTCGTAGCCTTCCCCGTGTCCCTGTATGTCACGAGCTTGTGGTGGGATGATATGTTGGTGAAGTTATTTGGATCATTGAGGTCAGACTCACAGAATGCCTTCGCCTTCTTGTACGAGGTAGTATGGGCCATGCCATAAAGGTCGTACAAGTGTGGCATCGCCGTCTTATTGTGATGCGCCTAAAAGAGAGGAACAAAATATTAGCATGAAGAATGAATTGCATGAATCATGAAGCAAATCACATACCCAGTTTCGTCCGAACTGAAGTAAGTTGGCGCTGCCTTGATGGTGTGGCACACCAACCATTTGGCTACGTCGATCTTGCACATTCTCATGGACGGCTCGCCAGCTGCCTGTGCACCACTCATCAACCAACGCCTCCCAACAATCCATCTTATCCGCACACCATCTCGGGGGCACCTATAAGTTATTAGAAAGATTTTTGAGCGCTATGCCTATGAATGAAATCAAGAAAACTATGTAGAAGGACTTAAGAATAGGTAATTACCTTCATGTATTGCTCCTTCTTCAGAAACTTTCCGCGGCAATCCTTCTTCTGCTTCTTAATACCATGTGTGGCGTAGTAGTCTCAAATAGCCTGCGGCCGAGCCTCGTGGCGTAAGTTCTGTAGACCGCCTACACTCGGCCTCGAGAACCTTGGCCGCCTCCTCCTCATATCCATCCTCACACCTATAGAAGGTATGCAATCAAACGTGAAAACACCGATTAGTACAATAATTAGCTATATTGTTAATTTTAGATTGTGTACAAGGATAATTTACCCAAAAGCTCTTGATCACCATCTCGGCCCTCGTGTGGCACAAGACACCATCTATAATCTCCTCCGGCGGGGCCTGCGCAGCCTCGTAGTGCTCCCAGGAAAATCCTAGTGTAGGAACCTGACCCTCACTAGGCAACGTGACAAACCCCAAAAAATTTGTCCGGCAAAGCACACCAAGGACGGAGTTCGGCCTGCGGACTCCACGAGGGTGTGTCCATCCCCTACAGTATGATAAGGTCAACACATTATATATTTGAACAAACTTGAAGGCAAAAGCTAAAAAAAGAGTAAATGTACTTACCTATCTCCTTCACGTTTAATCACCGGCCTCTGCTCGCGGGTAGCCGAGATGACCGGGAGACGTGTACTACCACGCTTGTACACGGTGGCCCCGTCCACCTGCACATCGCCCTCACTAGCCATAAACTCATCCCCGCCATCCCCGCCCCCTGAGCCACCCGGACCCTTGGTCCAATCCGGCAACTCGGTCTGATCCGACCAGGTATCCCATCCGGGCCTCTCCACATCGGGTGAAGCCTCCGGAACCGTAGTCTCGTGGGCCGAATGCACCTCGACCCGAGGCTGATTCTGGACCGGAGTCTCATGGGAAAAATGCCCGTCAACACCGGGCTCCTGGACCGGAGTCCCCGTAGCCTCCTCCGCAAACGGGTCGACCATAGTAGTCCTATGCTCGGGTGAATGAGCTGGTGGTGGTGGCGAGGATGGCTCAACAGTCCTCCTTGATCTTCTGCGGCCACCACCTCTCCATGTACCCTTCCCCTTCTTCCCTACCCGACCAGCACCTCTCCCAGTGGGCAATGCCGCCGACGAAGAAGAACCCACGGGTGGTGTCGACAGACTGTCTACCAAGGCTCTACGGAGACATAGGGGTGGAAGGGAAGTACCACCCCTCGTGCGGGTCGGCTGGGAAGAACCCGTCGAGCGCTCTGGACCAGCGCCCACCATCTTTCAACACCTCGTGACCTTCCATGATAAAGTTAAAAATAAATTAGTACAACATAAAAAAATTGAATAACTGACATGAATAATAATATGTACATGAATAATAAATATTAAAATATATATAATTTAAGTTGTGAATCTTACAAACTAATAATCATCATTAATAAATGCATCATCATCATCACTATCACGCATGTCTTCATGAATGACGTGCTCGTCGGGTTCAACGGCGTGAAGTTGTGAAAGGCTTTCTTTAATCGTTGAAGCATTGACAGGTCGTCTGCATCAGTAACCTCTACGAGTTCCATGTCTTCTGTTTCCGGCTCAGGGGTGGAGTCGGATTCATTGTCGCTGTCTACTTCCATGTTCTTGGGTGAAGCACGGCGGTTCTTGAAGCGTTTCTTGGAAAGACGTGTTTCTTGGAAGAATTCTCCATCATATGTGTCTGGGTTAATGTGAGGTTCATAATCCTGTTCATTTGGGAGAGGTGGTCTGACATGTGGCGGCACTTCATAAACAACATACCAACCTTCCAGATTCTTATCCGTTTGGCATGCCCACGGTAGATAGAAAACTTGGGTCGCCTGTTGAGCCGTAATATAGACATCAGGAACATCTAAATGGGTGTTTGGATTGATTTCGACTAGTCCTATATGTTCATGAGTCCTTCTAGTCTCCTTCGGCTGGAACCAATAACATTTGAAGACTACGACGTTCGGTGGGTTTTCACCATAGAATTGAAGTTCATAAATTGCTTCAACTCTTCCATAATACTCGATAACACCTTCACCGATAGCAGAGACACCACAATTTGTAGATTTCCGGTCGGGCATAGATAGCTCTTTGCCAAAGGTACAAAAGAGATACCCGTTGATGTTGTATTTCTCAAATGAACGGACCTTATAGACAAAATCATTAGCGGCTTGTCTCAATTCGGTGTCCATAGACTCTGAATTAGCCTACAAGTTTAATACGAAACGATTGTTGCATTAGCCGCAAGTTAGACCAAGAAATGAAATGGTCCATTATTGATAATTACCGTTTATTTGAACCAAGAGATGAAACTGGGATAGCCGCCTCATGTCTTTGACAGAAGCTCATACTCTTCGACGGAATCATTTTCGATCACCGCTCCATTCGAGAATTTGGCGACGTAACGGCTGTTTGAAATATCCGGGAATAAGAGCAGTTCAAATGAATTACAAGTTACGGGAAAATGTGCCGAGAACTCACTCGATGTACGACCGCACTTCTGTTAGGTTGTTGAAGATATACAACGAAATGTTCCGCCATTCTTTGAAATCCAACATTATTGGTTTCGAAGCACCGGCTGGTGCGAGCTTCCCTTTGAATAGGCTGAGGTTGGACCCACCTTTTTTAGGGTCTGCATCATTGTGCCGAGGCTTCGGATTATGCAAATGATGATTTTTGGCTTCATAGTATGTTGTCACAAAGTTTGCCACCTCCTCAGTAATGAATGCCTCAGCCATCGATGCTTCAATTCTACGCTTATTTTTACATTTAGCTCAAAGGGTCTTTTGCATCCTCTCAGTTGCATAGCACCAACGATCTTGCACGGGCCCACCCAATCTTGCCTCGGTCGATAGATGTAAAATCAAATGTTGCATTGGATTAAAGAAGCCCGATGGAAAGATCTTCTCTAACTTGCACAACAACTCCGGTGCAAACTCCTCCATGTCTTCTACCACGCCAGGCGACAATTCTTTCGCACAAAGAACACGGAAGAAATAGCTCAACTCCGCCAGTACTAGCCATTCATCCTCAGGAATAAAGCCACATAACATCACCGACATTACCCGCTCTAGCCATATGTGCCAATCATGACTCTTGAGACCAAAGATTTTTAATTTTTCAATACTCGCTCCCCTCTTTAGATTCGTTGCATACCCATCGGGGAACATCAAGTGCATTTTGACCCACAAGATAATTTCCCTCATAGCTGGCCTTCCAAGATTGAACCAGGCCTTTGGCTTTGACCACTTTTGCTTTCCTTTGCCTTCTCGTATGTTTTGTAACGGTCTATGACATAGTGTCTCTTGATCGACTCTAGCCTTAGTATTATCCTTTGTCTTCCCATCTAGGTCGAACAATGTACCAAAAATAGTCTCTCTGATATTCTTTTCAGTGTGCATCATGTCGATATTGTGTGGAAGAAGGAGGTCTTTGAAGTAAGGCAGATCCCAGAAGCATGGCTTGTGAGTCCAGGCGTGTTTTGAATTATACCCCTTGAAATACCCTGGATGCTCTGGATCAGGCTCGAGGGCGTTTAACTGATCCAGGATCTGTTGGCTTGTCAACGCTGGTGGTGCCAAGTTTTTGACAACTTTACCTTTGGTAAAGTTCTTCTTGTCTTTTCTGAACTGATGGTCAGGATCCAGGAACTGTCTATGCAAGTCAAAGCAAGAATACTTCCGACCCTCCTGCAACCAATGAAACTGAAGAGCTGCCTTGCATTGGGGGCACGGGAACCATCCATGCACACACCATCCCGAGAATAGTGCATACGCCGGCAAGTCATGCATAGAGTACATGTACCACACATGCATTTTGAAGTTTTGTTTTCTAGCGGCATCGTATGTCTTGACCCCATTATCCCAAGCGTCTTCCAATTCATCCTTAAGCGGCTGCAGGTACACATTCATATTCTTCCCCGGATAATTGGGCCCTGGAATTATCAACGTCAGAAATATGTTCTTTCTTTGCATAATCTGTTCGGGGGGGGGGGAGATTGAGTGGAATAACAAATACATGCCAACAACTATATTTGGTTGTCGTCATGCCGAAGGGATTAAAACCATCTGTGGCGATGCAGACTCGAGGATTCCTTGGATCTACCGCTTTATCCTGATGCAATCCATCGAAATGTTTCCTTGGATTCCTTGGATTCCCCATCCGATGTGTGTACCACCATCTTATTCCCATCCGCAACTAGTTCGGTTCTTTTGCCCAATTTGTGCCATGTCATATGTCTGGCTGTCTCTTCGACCATGAAAAGACGTTGAAGTCTGGGTACGATTGGCATATACCGAAGAACACTAACTGCGATTTTGGTCTACCTCTTCTCACCCATACAGTTGTCTACCACAAGATACCTGCAAGACTCGCAATTGGGACAATAGTCCAAGTGTGCATACTCCTTCCTAAATAAGACACATCCTTTCTCACATGCATCTATCTTCTCATAGGGCATCTTAAGTACACGAAGTATTTTGTCCGACTGGTACAGGTTTGCAGGCATGACATGGCCTTTGGGTAGGAAGCATCCAAATAGTGTCATCATCGCGTCGTAGCATTCTCTTCCCAAGTTTAACTGAGCCTTCAGAGCCATTACTTGTGCAATTGCATCCAGCTGACAGAGCTCAGTGTGCTCATGGAGAGGACGTATTGAAGACTCCAACATTTCATAAAAGGCCTTTGCAGATTCCTCCATCTCATCTTCCGAATCCCGAGCATCATCAAAGTCTTGCACCATGTCTTCGATCACGGTACCATGCTCGTCCGTGCGACGATGGACCACCTCAGCTCTTGTGCGTTGTATAGACTCACCATGAAATGTCCACACCGTATTATTAGGCTTAAAACCCCTCCTCTGCAGGTGTTTAATCATTACAGCCTCTGTCGTCTTTTTATAGTTGTCGCATCCAGGACAGGGGCAATAGTTTCTTTCCTGGCCATTTGCGAATGCGGCTTTCACAAATTCCTTTGTTTTTACAAACCATTCTTTCGTCATTTCTTTCTGACTAGGGTGACCGGTATACATCCATGCACGATCACTCATCTTGCCTAGCTACTAAAGACAGAAGAAATATATTTATATATAATTTAGCATTTATATTCATCAGTTAATCAAGTTCGCCATTTTTATTACGTCCAGGAAACCTACACGCTAATAGGTAAAGATAGGTCCTAATCCCACCCGAGTAAGTGTAGATTGGGTTCATTTTCCCATGCTATGCTCCGGATCCAACGCAAAATTTTGGCAGCACCTCCCCGTTGTTCTCCTGATACACGTCTCCACAATAAACAGAGGATGTGCATCCGGAGAACAACAGGGAGGCACTGACGAAATTCCGCATCGGATCCAGAGCACAGCATACGGGAAAACGAACCCAATCTACACATACTCGGGCTGTCCATGGATAATGTTGGACAATTCGAAAGGTTGGTGGTTATAAATATGCAAAGACATGCATATTTATAGATGTCGCCCTTTCGAACGGGAGACGCATACTGGTCACGCATACTGATAAATTAATTTAATTACCTAAATCTAGAAAGCTTCATCTGGAAACCGAGCCACGGTAAATGAAGGGGCGAGGAGGAGATGAAATTTGTACTGACCCACGAATGCAGGAGCGGAGCTCGTACAACGCACGGGGAGGTCTTCGCACAACAGACCTCACAGCGACGAGACAACTATCACATGTAAATCCACCCGATCAACACAAATATTCTAATTATGTCATTTTATAGAAAAACAAGTTAAGAATATAATATTCATGAGCTAACCAAGGTTTTTATGCCATTTTTTAGCTAAATGGGCTAATTATCTCATTGTTGGGGAAAATAAGGTAATGAGAATAAGAAAGAGGAGAAGAAAGAGGAGGAGGAGAAGAAGAAGAAGAAATCAAGAAGAAGGAGAAGGAGGAGGAGGACAAGAAGGAGGAGAAGAAGGAGAAGGAGGAGAAGGTATTCTTCTTCTCTTCTTCTCTTCTTCTTCTCTTCTTCTGTTCTTCTTCTCTTCTTTTCTTCTTCTTCTCTTCTTCTCCTTATTTTTGTCTTCTCCTCCTCCTCTTCTTCTTCTTCTTCTTCTTCTTCTTCTTCTCCTCCTCCTCCTCCTCTTCTCCTTTTCTCCTCCTCCTCCTCTTCTTCTTCTTCTTCCTATTCTTTCTATTAAGCTAACTAACTAACTAACCTAACTAACCAAGCTAACTAAACCTATCGCTAAACCTATATAGCACTAAACAGCAAAAAAAAATAACAAAAATAGAATCTACCACTAAGTAACTAAAAAAGAATCTAGCTACCACTAATTAACAAAACAAAATCTACCACTAAACTACCTACTAAATCTACTAATTAACTAACTAAATCTACCAACTAACTAAACTACCACTAAAACTACTAATTAACTAACCTACCAACTAAACTATATATGCCACAACAACTACAATAACAACAACAACTACAATAACAAGAACAACTACTACAACAACAATAAAAAATCATGCCGGTAGTTATAATCTAATTCCAAAAAACTAAATACCAAGCAATAAAAAATCAACTTCTTCTTCTTTTTTCTCTTCTTCTCCTTCTTATTTTTTTCTTATTCTCTTCTTCTCTTCTTCTTCTCTTCTTCTTTACTTCTTCTCCTTCTTATTTTTTTCTTATCTTCTTCTTCTTCTCCTTCTTATTTTTTCCTTCTCCTCCTTCTTTTTTTCTTCTCCTCCTCCTCCTCCTCCTACTCCTCTTCTTCTTCTCCCCTTCTCCTCCTCCTCTTCTTCTTCTTCTTCCTCCAAAAAACTAAATAACAAGGGGGTGGGGTGTGGGGGCTTACCGGCAGTGTTGGGGCTGCGGGGGCGGCGCCGGGGCCTGCGAGGCAGTGCCTGGGCCGGCGGCGCCAGCGGTGGGGCTGTGGGGGCGACGCCAGGGGCGCCGGGGGTGGGGTTGCGGGGGCAGCACCAAGGGCACCAGCGGCACCGGCGGTGGGGCTGTGGGGGTGGCACCAGGGGCGTCGGGGGGTTGTGGGGCACCGGGGCGGCGCCGGGGGTGCCGGGGGTGGCCGGGCGACGATGGTGGCGACGTTGGGCGTCGGGGGAGGAGAGAGAGATTGGCCGTTTCAGAGAGAGAGAGAGAGAGGGCCGGGGTGGGGGCGGGACAGCCGTTAGAAGATTCAGGACCGTTGCCGTCTGCTGGCGGATGGCAAAGGGGTCTATGCTCTTTGCCGTCTGCCTCTGGCATCTTTGTCGCCAGCCAACAGACGGCAAAGAAGGGCGTAGTTTGACCTAAGGTTCCCCCGGCCAGATGAGCTTCTTTGCCGTCTGTTGTCCCCTTCTTTGCCGTCTACGGCAGACGGCAAAGAATTGACTGCTCGCAAAGACCTTCTTTGCCATCAGCCAGTTCTTTGCCATCTGCTTTCTGGGAGCTGACGCCAAAGACACTCTTTGCCATTAGCTAGCATACGACAAAAAACTGATTTCTAGTAGTGACTGGGTGTATCAACATTGATTCCTTGAGAATCTTGATCAATTCTCTTAGGATGACCTTCAGGATACAAAGGTTCCTGAGTCATTTTGCCTCCTCTAGTAATGACTCTGACAGAGTTGTCATTTAAATCATTGAGCAGGTCATTCTGAGATTTAAGTACTTGTTCTACCTGAGTAGTAATCATAGAGGCATGTTTACTCAGAAGCTTCAGATCATTGACATTTCTGTCTACACAAGCACTTAAATGGCTAAGCATACGAGTACTTTGTTCCAAATGTCTGCTAACGTAATCATTGAAACTCTGTTGTTTGGCAACAAAGTTGTCAAATCATCAAAGCATAGGCTAGCAGGTTTGTCAAAAGGAATATCACTCTCATCAAACCTACGCGGATAATTTACTTCTACTACTTGTATCGGGTTATCGAGACCATGGATCTCTTCGATAGGTGGTAGATTTTTGACATCTTCAGATCTAATGCCTTTCTCTTGCATAGATTTCTTCGCTTCTTGCATATCTTCGGGACTGAGGAATAGAATGCCTCTTTCCTTAGGAGTTGGCTTAGGAGGTGGTTCGGGAATAGTCCAAGCATTATCGCTGATCAAGATGTTATTCAGTAGGGTCTCAGCTTGTTCTATAGTTTGTTCCCTAAAAACACAACCGGCACAACTATCTAGGTGGTCTCTAGAGGCCTCGGTAAGTCAGTTATAGAGGATATCAAGTATCTCGTTCTTCTTAAGAGGGTGATCAGGCAAAGCATTCTGTAGCTGGACGAGTCTCCCCCAAGCTTGTGGGAGATTCTCTTCTTGGAGTTGAGAAAAGTTGTATATTTCCTGCAAGGCAGCTTGCTTCTTATGGGCAGGGAAATATTTCTCACAGAAGTAATAGACCATATCCTGGGGACTACTCACACATCCAGGAGCAAGAGAGGTGAACCAGGCTTTAGCGTCATTCTTTAGAGAGAAAGGAAACAGCTTAAGGATATAGTAGTGGCGGATCTTCTCCTCATTAGTGAAAAGGGTGGCTATATCGTGTAGTTTGGCAAGATGGGCTACGACCGTCTCAGACTCATAACCATGAAAAGTATCAGATTCGACTAGAGAGATTATCTCAGGATCGACAGAGAATTCATAATCCTTATCGGTGATAAAGATAGGTGAAGTGGCAAACTTCGGGTCGTATTTCATCCTAGCTTTCAGAGATTTTTCCTTCCACTTGAGAAGTAATTTGTCAGCGTCATAGGCATCCTTACACGCAAGAAAATCCTCAGCTATCTCTCCCTCCATAACGTAACCCTCAGGTATATCAGGCAATTCATATCTAGGAGAGCTAGATCTAGCAGGAGCAAAAGCAGGTTCTATCTCAATAGTATCGGCAGTTTCAAAAGCATCACGAGCATTAGTAGTAACTCTATCAATATGAGCATCAAGGAACAATCCTAGTGGAACATCAGGCAAAGTAGTATCTCTAGCAGTATCAAGCATAGCATCATCAGACATAACATCTCTAGCAGTATCAAGCATAGCATCTCTATCAGTATCAAGCATAGTATCATCACGCATTGCATCTCTAGCAGTATCAAGCATAGTATCAAGCATAGCATCTCTAGCAGTATCAAGCATAGTATCATCAGGCATAGCATCTCTAGTAGTATCAAGCATAGTATCAAGCATAGCATCTCTAGCAGTAGCATCATAAGCATCATCAAGCACAGGCGACATATCAAGATTTCTAGAAGGAGGTGATGTTGCAAACTTACTCATAACTGAAGGTGAATCAAGTGCAGAGCTAGATGGCAATTCCTTACCTCCCCTCGTAGTTGAGGGCAAGAATTTGGTTTTTGGATCCTTCAGATTCTTCATAGTGAGCAGCAGATATAAATCCCAAGTAACTCAGAGAATATAGCAATACCTCCCCGGCAACGGCGCCAGAAAAATGTTGATTCCGTGACAACAGAACTTCCCCGGCAACGGCGCCAGAAAAATGCTAATTCCGCGACAGCAGACCTTCCCCTGTAACGGCACCAGAAGAATGCTGCTAGCACTCTCCGGCAATCGAAACTAGAAGAATGTTGTTGACGGCCCACCAGCGCCTGGGATCGCAGCAGTTTTCGAGGGTAGAGTATTCGACCCAAACTTGTTGGTTAGCCAGACAGGAGGTGAGAGCATACTCTCGAGTATCAGCAGCTGAATGTGTCAGATTCAAGCACACCTGAAATATTAGTATCTGCAAGCAAAGTAGTAACAGCAAAGTAACGAGTAACGACAGTGGCAAGGATCAGCAGTAGTGACAGCAGTAGCAAGTAGCAACAGTGGCAAGAGATAGTAGTAGCAACAGTAGCAGCAGAGCAAGACAAGTAACAGCAGCACAACAAGACAAGTAATAGCAGCAGAGCAAGACAAGTAACAGCAGCAGAGCAAGACAAGTAACAGCAGGAGTAGGACAAACTCGTAGGCAATGGGTCGGTGATTTGTTTGGATGATATTCACCATGCAACAGTTATAACACGGAGAGATATGTGGCTAGCTCCCGTTCGTCAATGTGATGTAGGCATGCATTCCGTGTGTCGTCATACGTGCTTAGGGAAAAGAACTTGCATGACATCTATTGTCCATCCCTCCCGTGGCAGCGGGGTCCAAAAGGAAACTATGGGATATTAAGGTTCTCCTTTTAATAAAGAACCAGACCAACGCATTAGCACTTGGTGAACACATGAACTCCTCAAACTATGGTCATCACCAGGAGTGGTTCCGGTTATTGTCACTCCGGGATTGCCGGATCATAACACATAGTAGGTAACTACAACTTGCAAGATCAGATCTAAAACACACATATATTGGTGGCAACATAATAATTTCAGATCTGAAATCATGGCACTCGGGCCCTAGTGACAAGCATTCAGCATGGCAAAGTAGTAGAAACATCAATCTCAGAACATAGTGGATACTAGGGATCAATCCCCATCAAAACTAACTCGATTACATGATAGATCTCATCCTACTCATCACCGCCCAGCGAGCCTACGAATAGATTACTCACGAACGACAAAGAGCTTCATTGAATTGAAGAGGGAAGAAGGTTGATGATGATGATGGCGACGATTTCCCCTCTCCGGAGCCCAAAACGGACTCTAGATCTGCCCTCCGGATGAAGAACGGGTAGTGGCGGCGCCTCCGTGTCGCAAACGCAAAGAATTCTTCTCTCTTGATTTTTTTTCTGGGATGAAAGTGAACTTATAGAGCTGAGATTGGGGGCGGCAGAGCCACATGGGCCCCACAAGCTTACCATCCGCCACCAGGGGGGTGGCGGTGGCAGGGCTTGTGGCCCACTAGCCCACCCCCTCAGGTGGATCTTTGCGCGGGTATTTTTCATATTTTCCAAAAATGTTCCCCGTAAATTTTCAGGACGTTCTGAGAACTTCGATTTCTGCAGAAAAATAACCAAGGCAATTCTGCTGAAAACAGCGTCAGTCCAGGTTAGTTCCATTCAAATCATGCAAATTAGAGTCCAAAACAAGGGCAAAAGAGTTTTGAAAAGTAGATACGATGGAGACGTATCATTAGGTCACCCCTAGCACTGCATATTACCATGTCATGCATCGTGATGCATCTGTTTGCTTGATATTTATTGTTTATTCCCCCTCTTCTCTCCGGTAGACCCCGATACTAACGCTGCTACCAGGTATGACTACATCTTTAATGTCCAGCCACTTGGAGGAGAGCTTCGAGGCAAGCGCCCCCCTTGATCATTCTGATATAGCCCAATTATTTCTCCCTCGTGCTTGCATTAGAATTTTCTACTGTATTTGATTGATCCTATTCCGATGCATAGCCCGATTTTGTATCTTGTTGTTGATACCTGCTTGTTTATCCAATATGTGCAGTATAGGTTGGTTAGTGAACCATGAGTGACCCCCACACGTTGTCCCTGATGCCCCCACTTCATCATTGACTACTCGATCAACCTGATTGACGTCATGAGCTCGGCACATCACATCACACCCCTTAGTTGTACGACTATGCAGAGTTGCTATCGAGTGCCATGGGTGATACATCGTAAGGCATTCCTGATGTTAACTTTGAAGTGTAGCTAGTTGGTCATGAATTTCAGACGGTGATTCTTCCTTCACCACTCCCCATAATGACTCTGTCATGCAACTCCTCAAGTGTGTCCCTCGAGGGTGATTCCTCTCTCATCACCTTGATGGTTACATCGAGTGGAATCCATCAAGGGTGATTCCTCATATTCCCCCTCGGTGTTACGGACACACGGTTACTTTGAGTTTGCCCCAGATTCAACAGAAAGGCGGGTCGGCCTAGAGGGGTACCCACGAGTGATGTGTAGTTGGGTTGACCGGGAAGGTACCCGCGAGATAATTACGAGGCTGGATCGGGCAGGCAAACTGTCTAGGAGAGGGATGGGCTTGACCCTTGCCCCAAGTCCTTGAGATGGTGTGAAACGAGCAATGATCGCTTCCGCAAGCTACAAAGTCACTAATGGGTTTGGATATGTGATGTGAGTAGGCATGTGGACTTTATCGCACTAACCACCACGCAGGAATAAGTATGGACACTCTTCGTCGTACATTCGCGCGTAAGTTCTTTAGATGCCACAGTGAGCGGCACGCGCTCGGGTGGTCCGCGTAAGAGGTTGCTAGGACTGACTACAGTCGTCCTCGTAATGCGCAGGAGTGCAAAGGGTGATGGTCCCAAGACCCCTGAGAACTTAGGAGTTAGACCAACGTGTTGGCCTCTCCGTTGAGCCTAGGTAGCACTACGGTGTATCTATCAGTCAAGGTCGGGCATGACCCAGGAAACTATGCCAGGTTGGTGTAAATCGAGCATGTTGGGAAAGTTGGTGCACCATGATGTCTACTACGCTAATTTATTTTTCTAGACGTTGTTGGGCCTCCAAGTGCACAATTTGTAGGACAACAACAAATTGTCCTCAAGTGCATGATGATACGTCTCCATCATATCTACTTTTCCTAACGGTTTTGCTCTTGTTTTGGACTCTAATTGGCATGATTTGAATGAAACTAACCCGGACTGACGTTGTTTTCAGCACAAATACCATGGTTTTGTTTTTGTGCAGAAATAAAAGTTCTCGGAATGGAACGAAACTTTTTGGAGATTTTTTCAGGAATAAATGAAAAATACTGGAACCAAGCCCACCACAGGGGAGGCCACAGGTGCCCACTAGACATCAAGGAACGCCACGCCCCCTAGCGCGGCCTGGTGTCTAGTGGGGTCCGTGTGGCTCCGCTCACCCTAATTCAAGTGCTATAAAATCCTATTTTTGGATAAAAACCAAGGAGGAAGTTTCATCGCATTTCATGAAATGGAGCCGCTGCAACCTCGTGTTCTTCATCGGAAGGCCTAATCTGGAGTCCGTTTGGGGCTCCAGAGAGGGGAATCTTCGGTCTTCGTGATCACCAACCCTCCTTAATCGCCAATTCCATGATGCTCTCCACCAGGAGTGAGTAATCCCTTCGTAGGCTTGCTGGTCGGTGAAGAGTTGGATGAGATGCATCATGTAATCGAGTTAGTTTTGTTAGGGCTTGATCCCTAGTATCCACTATGTTTGAATATTGATGTTGCTATGCTTAATGCTTGTCATTAGGACCCGAGTGCCATGATTTCAGATTTGAACCGTTTATGTTTTCACCATTACATCTATGTTCCTGTTCCAATGTTGCAAGTTATATGCGCCTACTACGTGTTATGATCCTCATACCCCAAAGTGACAATAATTGGGATTCTTTCGAGTGATTACTGTAGTATGAGGAGTTCATGTACTCACTATGTGTTAATGCTTTGTTCCGGTTCTCTATTAAAAGAAGGCTTTAAATCCCTTAGTTTCCTTATGGATCCCGCTGCCATGGGAGGGTAGGACAAAAGATATCATGCAAGTTCTTTTCCATAAGCACGTATGACTATTTACGGAATGCATGCCTACATTATATCGATGAATGGCAGCTAGTTCTGTGTCGCCCTATGTTGTGACTGTTATATGATGAATATTATCCGGCCATATCACCGATCTAGTGCCTACGAATTTCCACATATTGTGCTTGCTAAGTTACTACTGTTAATACTGCTGTTACAACTGCTATCACTGTTATCGTTAGTGCTGCTACGGTTGCCATTGCTATCAAAACTATCATATCAATGTGCTGCAGATATTAAATCTCTAAGTGTGGTTGAATTGACAACTTAGCTGCTCATACTTGAAAATATTCTTTTGCTCCCCTTGTGTCGAATCTATAAATTTGGGTTGAATACTCTACCCTTCAAAACTATCGCAATCCCATATACTTGTGGGTTATCAAGAACGTTTTCTAGCGTCATTGCCATGAAGCATAGTTATATTTGTTGAGTCACTTGGGATATCTATTTATTGATCACTATGAATAATCTGAAAGATACAACAACGAAGGTCATTCGCTCTAAGATGAGGGCAGGTAAGGAACTGCCATCTAGCTCTTCCCTTGATTCATCCTGTGTTTTGAATAGACTCGCAACACCACCACCACATGCTATTAATCCTCATATGTCGCAACTAATTGATGATGCTATCTATGCTATGAATGATGCTAGTACCTTACTTGATGATATTGTGCCACTAGGTGAATTCCTTGATGACCATCTTGCTAGAGCTAAAGAAATTGAACATGCTGAAAGTGATGATTCTATTGAAACTAATGAAGTCTTTGCTACTGAAAATATTGAAATACCTTTTAGACACGACTATACTAGCACTGAAATGCCTGAAATACCTAAAGGTTATGTTTTGGATGAAGAAATTGCTAGAAACTTTCTTTTTTGTAAGGATAGAGAAGATCTTAAGAAACTAATATGCAAGTTGAAAGAAAAATCCTTGATTACTACAATGAAATATGATCATAAGCTTGCTACTTCACCTATCTTTGTTACTCATAAGTATTATGAATTCTCTATCGACCCAGAGATAATTATTTTGGTTGAATCTGATCCTTTTCATGGCTATGAAAATGAAACTGTTGTGGCACATCTCACTAAGCTAAATGATATAGCCACCCTATTTACTCATGATAAGAAAATTCGCTACTACTACATCCTCAAATTATTTTTGTTCTCATTAAAGGGTGACGCTAAGATTTGGTATAATACTCTTTCTCCTGGTTGTGTGCGTAGTCCCCGGGATATGATTTATTACTTTTGTGAAAAATATTTTCCTCATCATAAGAAACAAGTTGCCTTACAAGAAATATTTAACTTTCTGCAACTTGAAGAAGAGAGTCTCCCACAAGCTTGGGGAGGCATCTCCAATTACTTAATGCTTTGCCGGATCATCCTCTTAAGAAAAATGAAATACCTGATATATTTTATAATGGACTAACCGATGCTTCTAGGGACCACCTAGATAGTTGTGTTGGTTGTGTTTTTAGGGAACGAACTATTGAACAAGGTAAGGAATTATTGACAAGTATATTGAAGAATTATGATGCATGGACACTTCCTGAACCACCGCCTAAAACCACTCCAAAGAAGAGGGGCATCTTATTCTTTAGTCCTGAAACAATGCAAGAGGCAAAGAAATGCATGAAGGAAAAAGGCATTAAAGCTGAAAATGTTTAGTATTTACCACCTATTGAAGAAATCCATGGTCTCAGAACACCACCATAGGTGGTGGAGGTAAATTCTCTTCTAAAGTTTGATGAAGGTGACATCCCCTAGAATAAAAATCCTAGTCAATGCTTATATGAGTTTGATAATTATATTATAAAGCAAGATCATTTCAACTCCTATGTCATGAAACAATTGAAACAAAACTTTGATATGATTGTTCGCTTAAGTGACTTGTTATTTAGAATCACCAATGATGTAAGAGGTGTAGGAAAACATGCTTCTATGGTTCAAACCCAATTAGAACAGGTTGCTAAATCCCAAAGTGGGCGACTTCACGAAATGACTAATAATACGAATGATCATGTTGTTAGAGTAATTACTAGAGGAGGAACAATGACTCAAGATCCACTATATCCAGAAGGTCATCCTAAAAGAACTAAACAAGATTCACAAATAATTAATATTGATGCGCCTAGACCTTCTAGGAAGAAAAAGGAAAAGAAAATTGATAGGACCTTGCATATCTCTAGTGAACCTGAATTAGAGAAACCTTCTACTAATGCTAATGATATCTCTATCTTTGATGCTGAAACTGAATCTCGTAGTGAGCATTCACCTAGTGATAATGAAAATTAAAATGATTATGCTCATTTAGATGCTCAACCTGACAATGATAAAGAACCATATAATGATGTTGAGATAGAACCTACTATTGATCTTGATAACCCACAACCTAAGAATAAACGTTACGATAAAAGAGATTTTGTTGCTAGAAAGCATGGAAAATAAAGAGAGCCATGGGTTCAAAAACCCATGCCTTATCCACCAAAACCAACTAAGAAAAAAGATGAATAAGAATTTGAACGCTTTGCTGTAATGCTTAGGCCAGTCTTTTTGCATACTTGCTTAACTGATGTTTTAAAGATGGCCCCTTATGCTAAGTACATGAAAGACATCGTCACTAATAAAAGAAAAATATCTGAAACTGAAATCTCTACCATGGTTTCTAATTATACCTTTAAGGATGGATTACCTAAAAACTAGGATATCCAGGAGTACCAACTATACCATGTTCCATAAAAAATAACTATGTGAAAACTGCTTTATTTGATCTTGGAGATGGTGTTAGTGCTATGCCTTTATCTTTATACAAAAGACTTGACTTGAACGAACTCACACCTATTAAAGTTTCATTGCAAATGGCTGACAAATGAACTGCCATACATATTGGTATTTGTGAGGATGTACCCGTTGTTGTTGCAAATGTTACTATCTTGATAGACTTTGTTATACTTTCTATGCCTGAGGATGACAACATGTCGATTATACTTGGTAGACCTTTCTTGAATACTGCAGGGGTTGTTACTGTTTGAAACAAAAGCAAGGTCGTGTTTCATGTTAATGGTAAAGAACATACGGTGCATTTTCAGAGGAAACAATTTCAAGCGAATGGTGTTAATGTTATTGAAAAATCTCCGACTACCACCATTGAAAGTTTTCAACTACCTCTACCTACTGTCAAAGATAAACATGAGATACTTATTGTTGGGGATACGCACATTCCATTGAGGTAACTTAGTGTTTTACGAAAATTCTTCGGGATCATGCTAATTGGAAGTAGTTGTTAATAAGACTTGATCAACTTTATTAATGAATCATTTTCATGAGGCATGAGGTCGATGAATTCAATAGGCATAACTCTTTACATCCATTTTACTTTTCCTGATTATTTTGTTTAAATACAATAAATGTCGTGATTATCGAGTTTTCTAATTTTTTCGCGCAATAAAAAAGTGCCCAAAAACAAAAGTTCTCCAAATGACCTAAAAAATTTACACAATTTTATCTCTAAATATTTGAGAATATGTGGCACTAAAAACACTACAAGGGGGTCTGAGGTGGCCACTAGACACCAGGGCACACCAGTCCCCCTGGCACGACTAGGTGTCTAGTGGGCCCCTGAGGGGTCCCCTCACTTATTCCTTCAGCTTACTTCATCACTCACCTCCAAAAAAAAATCCATGTAGATCTCTCTCTTTTGTTCTTGCTCTCAAACCCGTGGATTTCAATCTGTTTGCTCGAAACTCCGTTTCTGAAACTATTTTGGGGGATTGCTCTTTGGTATGTAACTCCCCCACTCCTCCAATTAGTTTTTGCCTTAGTGGTTTATCTTAGAAGTAGTTAGCTAGTCTAGGTGCTCGTGTAGATGATCTTGCATGTTGAATTCTTGAATTTTCAAGTAGTTTGAATGCGTGTTTTAGGCTCTAGGCATCCCTATGAGTAGTTGCTATCATTCTTGTGAAGTTTCGTTAACCTTAGTTTGTGGCCCAAAAAAATCAGAATTTTGTTCATGGAAAAATGAACCTCTTCAGGAGCGGTTCATCAAATAAGAATGCCAAGGGGGTTATTGGCGAATCGTGTGTTGCTGGACTCACCACCCCACGATTGATGGAGGTTCGGTCGTGAGAATGGCCGCACACTCCTTTCATGGAACAAGCTGGATTCCACCATGAATTTGCACAGTTTGTGGCAAATGCTAGGTTGAATAACTTCATCGCAGATGAGTGTGACCAATACCATACCCTCACTAATTCCTTTGTTCAAAATTTATATTTCCTAAATAGGCATGATCCACCTTCAGTGCGGTTTAAACTATATGCTGAAACCCGCCAAATACCGCTTACTGAATGTTGTGAGATATGTTTAATTCCCTCTCATGGGGAGTTAAGAGAACCCAAACTGGTTGAGTATGAGGATTTCCTACTCATCTTAACAGTCGGTGAGACGAGAGGCGTGTCGAAAGCCACAACCCAGAGCCTGCAGTTTCCTTCAGTGCACTACTTTGCTTTATTTATGATGAAGTGTTCAACTGCTAGGGGTAAGGATAGTATCCTTAGCGCTCCTGACATTGCCATTTTGCACCAAGCACTCCATAATGATCACACCTTTAAACTGGGAGCTACTATTGCTCAACATTTACACAATAACAGATCTAAGGGTAAAATCCACGGTGGTATTTATGCCACTCGCTTAGCGAAACACTTTAACATCCCTTTTCATCATGATGACTATCTTTTACCACAAGCTTATCTAGATCGCCAGTTTATGGTTGATCATGAATTTATTGACAGTGATGATTCCTTGGATAACCTTTCGTATAACTTAGTTTTTAGTGAGGTTACCCGAGCTATTATTCCATTGCCTGCACTTGCTTTGTTTGATTCTATTGCTAGGAATGGACACAAGATCATGCATGAGGATATTATTGCCTACCAAAACGCCGAGGCAGCGGCCTGGCAAGAGCCCCAGGAGTGGGACTCTCTGGTGCCGCCACCCAAACACTTCGAAATGAGGACAGACGCCTACTACGGGTGGTGATTACCAGGCTAGGATAAAAGCCTAAGCTTGGGGGAGTACGTGTTTCCACTGACTTTACGTTCATGCTTACATACTCTAGTTGTCGGCGTTCACGCTCTTGCACTGTATTATCCTTGTTAGATTTAGTTCTCTTGCCTTATTCTTCTGTGCTTGAAAAACTTGCAGAAAACCTAAAAAGAATTTTATTTTACTTGTTGGGAGCTTTCACGTGTAAATAGTTTTTCTCATTTTAGTTTTTCCTTCTTTAATTTGCTTTCTTCTTGAAAAACTAAAAACTCCAAAAATATTTTAGTGTGTTTCTCTGAACTTATTTCCCCTTCTTTGAGTTATACCCAAGGGGAAGACCACAATGAATATGTTGAGTGGCTCTCATATGCATTTGCATTGATCTAATAAAGAGCCCATATTACTCTGTGTTCTCGTTTTGAATGAAATGTTGCAGATTCCAGCTTAGTCCACGACACCCTTGCACTATTACTATTTTCATATCATTCGGTCATGCAAGTGAAAGGCAATGTTAACCATACTTGATGAAGTGATTATGGCAGAGAGAAGCGGGTATGAACTCAACTTGTTTTTGTTTTTGTGAATATGTTTAGAGCGGTATCCATGATTCAGATTATTATGACCAAACATGTTTGCAATAACAATTAGAGATTATAGTTGTTCATGCCATGCTTAACTAGCTATGAGTGGATAATGATTTATCTTGGATGCCAACATGCATTAAAATGGTTGTGATATACTATGATGACATGGTATCCTCCTCGGAATGTTCAAGTGGCTTGACTTGGCACATGTTCACGCATGCAGTTGAATTAAAACCAACATAGCCTCCACGATATTTATGTTCATGGTGTTTATATCCTACTCATGCTAGTACGCAACGATGATTGTTCATAAAGCATGTTCATGACCGTCTTTGCTCTCTAGCTGGTTGCTTCCCAACCTATTTGCTAGCCTTCGCCTGTGCTAAGCGGGAATACTGCTTGTGCATCAAAATCCCTGAAACAAAGTTATTCCACATGAGTCCACCATACCTACCTATATGCGGTATTACCCTGCCGTTCCGAGTAAATTTGCATGTGCCACCTAATATTTCAAATGAACTTCTATTTTGTGTGCCTGGACCGCTCATGGAGTGACAGAGGGGGGTCAGTATGTTCCATGATAAGTCGGATATTCTCATGATGAGTGTTTATTCACTCGTCCTTGCATGAGAGGGGCTGGTAAAAAGGGACTCCCAATCCTGAATCATAAATCACAAATAATTAAACAAAAATTCCCCAGGATTGTTGTTGGTATGGATGGCACCCGTGGATTCGGCTAGCCATGGAGTGTGTTCGTTGGTGGAGGGGGAGTAAACCCTTATTTTTACTGCTTGGGAACTGCCTCTATTTTTTTAGCATGAAAGATATCGATAACTCTTGGTCTTAACGTTGACAGAAAGGGTGCACCTCCCAAAATAATTAATCTCTTATTTTTGCTATGAGCTTTGGCACCACTATAGATCCCTGCTTCCCTCTGTGAAGGGACTTTCTATTTACTTTCATGTTATTTTATTTTTACTTTGAGTCATCACCTTCTCAAATAAGCACCATACCTGAGAGCACTGATGTCATCCTCATGCTTTATGTCTAGTTAGTCGTTGTTTGCGGCATGATTGGATCTCTTTTACCATGATTTACAATGTCTAGTCGCTGCTTGAACTTTGCAGGCGCTCTGCATTTATGCTTTGCGGTCTGAGAAAGGGCTAGCGATATACCATTATTGTCATATTATATCATGATTGTTTTGACAAAGTGTTGGCTTTTGAGTTATATTATTATTGCTCTTTGTTGATTGTGCCATTGATATGACCTAATATAGTTTTTAAGGGTTATTGTTGATATGATTAGTCATGATTTATGCTGAAAACCTCGATGCTCTCTAAGCATGTATATGTAAACAAGAAGGAAATAATTCGTAGAAGTTTTTGTTTATCACTTTTAGTTTATCAACTGAATTGCTTGAGGACAAGTAATGGGTTAAGCTTGGGGGAGTTGATACGTCTCCATCGTATCTACTTTTCCTAACGCTTTTGCTCTTGTTTTGGACTCTAATTTATATGATTTGAATGAAACTAACCCGGATGGACGTTGTTTTCAGCAGAACTACCATGGTGTTGTTTTTGTCCAGAAATAAATGTTCTCGAAATGTAACAAAAATTTTGGAGTTTTTTTATGGAATAAATGAAAAATACTGGAACCAAGACCCACGAGAGGGGAGGCCACATGCGCCAACTAGACATCAGGGCGCGCCAGGCCCCCTGGCACGGCTTGGTGTCTAGTGGGCCCTCATGGCTTCGCTGACCCTAATTCCATCGCTATAAAATCCTATTTTCAAAGAAACAATTAGGGAGGAAGTTTCATCGTGTTTCTTGATACGGAGCCGCCGCCACCTCGTGTTATTCATCGGGAGGCCTAATCTGGAGTCCGTTTGGGGCTTCGGAGAGGGGAATCTTCGGTCTTTGTCATCACCAACCCTCCTCCATCGCCAATTCCATCATGCTTTCCACCGGGAGTGAGTAATCCCTTTGTAGGCTTGTTGGTCGGTGAAGAGCTGGATGAGATTCATCATGTAGTCGAGTTAGTTTTGTTAGGGCTTGATCGCTAGTATCCACTATGTTCGGAGATTGATGTTGCTATGACTTTGCTATGCTTAATGCTTATCACTATGACTCGAGTGCCATGATTTCAGATCTGGACCGTTTATGTGTTCACCATGATATCTATTTTCCTGATCCGATCTTGCAAGTTATATGCACCTACTACATGTTAGGAGCTGCATACACCAAAGTGACAATAATTGGGTTTATTTCCGGTGACTACCGTAGTATGAGGAGTTCATGTATTCACTATGTGCTAATGCTTTGTTTCGGTTCTGTATTAAAAGGATACCTTAATATCCCTTAGTTTCCTTATGGACCCCACTGCAACGGTAGGGTAAGACAAAAGATGTCGTGCAATTTCTTTTCCATAAGCATGTATGACTATTTACGGAATACATGCCTATATTATATCGATGAACGGGAGCTAGTTCTGTGTGGCCCTATGTTGTGACTGCTATATGACGAATATTATCCATCCATATCACCGCTCCAGTGCCTACGAGTTTTCCAAATATTGTGCTTGCTAAGTTACTACGGTTTCTACTGCTTGAAAGGACATGGATGTCTCCTAGAGGGGGGTGAATAGGCACTTTAAAATAATTATGGTTTAGGCTTGAACAAATGCGGAATAAAACTAACCATTAATTTACCAAGCACAAAACCTAAAACAACTAGGCTCACCTATGTGCACCAACAACTTATGTTAAGCAAGCTTAAACAACTAAGTAATAGCAAGATATATAACAAGAAACAATATGGCTATCACAGAGTAAAGTGCATATATAAAGGGTTCGGGTAAGAGATAACCGAGGCACTTGGAGACAACTATGTATCCCAAAGTTCACACCCTTGCAGATGCTAATTTCCGTTGGAGTGGTGTGGAGGCACAATGCTCCCCAAGATGCCACTAAGGCCACCGTAATATCCTCACGCCCTCGCACAATGCAAGATGTCGTGATTCCACTAAGGGACCCTTGAGGGCGGTCACCGAACCCGTACAAATACGGTTGGGGAAATCTCCACAACTTAATTGGAGGCTCCCAACAACACCACGAAGCTTCACCACAATGTCATATGGCTTCGAGGTGACCACAAATGCTCGGGGCAATCTCCACAACTTAATTGGAGACCCGGATGCTTGCCCGAAGCTTTACACCATAATGATTGAGCTCTGAGGCACCACCAAACTTCTAGGGGTACCAAATACCCAAGGGCAATAAGCTTCTTAAACTTCACTTCCACGTATCACCATGGAGAACTCAAACCTATGCACCAAATGCAATGGCAAGAACAAACAAAGTGGACAAGTCCCTCACACTCAAATCCCCCCACGACAACAAAAGCTATGGAGAAATATGAGAGGAAGAACAAGGAGCTCACAAAGAACTCCAAGATCAAGATCCAAGGGGTTCCCCTCACATAGAGGAGAAAGTGATTGGTGGAGATGTGGATCTAGATCTCCTCTCTCTTTCCCTCAAAAACTAGCAAGAATCATTGGAGGGATTGAGAGTTAGCAAGCTCGAAGAAGGTCAACAATGGGGGAAGAACATAAGCTGAAGAGATAAGGTTCAATGGGGAAGAACACCTCCTTTTATAGGTGGGAGAAAAACCAACCGTTATGCTTCACAGCCCGCACAGAGCGGCACTACCGCTCATGGGAGCACTACTACCGCTCGGTAGGTTCACCAGCCATGCTGAGGGAAAAAGGATGCGCAAATAAAGTCCGACGGAGCGGTACAACCGCTCGTGGGAGAGGTACTACCGCTCGGTTGTTCACCATCGATGCCGAGGCAAAAAGGATGCACAAATAAAGTCTGACGGAGCGGTACTACCGCTCGTGGGAGCGGTACTACCGCTCGGCACAAGTGGTACTACTGCTCGCCACAGAAACTGCCTTAACTTTCACATACAGACTCCGAATTCAACGAAACCAAGTTTGTTGGAAAGCTGACGACATGGGCTAACACAATCTTGATAGAAATATCAATAATAAAAGTGAGAAAAGGCCCATAAGAAAATGGTGAGAACCCTTCCTCGAATAAGACCGGTAAAAATTCCCAACATCGGAAACATCATAGAAGATGCATATGGACTCCGTTTTCGATGAACTCGAGCTTGTCATGAAGATGACCATAAGCTCTAAAACTCACAAAGAGAAACACCAAACAAGAACCAAGAAGTTTGATGCAAGGATGCAAATGGTTTGAGCTCTCAATGAACGATACGACCAAGCTACTCACTTGAGATCCCCCTTGACAGTACGGCAATCTATCCTAAAACAGAAAACCTATCAAGGGTAAAACTATACCATCCACCTCGTCCTCTTGAGCTAGATGACGATGATCTTGGCTTCCTCAATATGGACCACCTTTCTTGATTGCGTTGGCTTGATGAAGACTAGTTGATTGCTCCCCCATACACACTATGGGTGAGCCGCCCTTCAGCATATCTTCACAAGTCCATTGCCACCACAATGGACGGAAAGCTTCAAGCATGATATCTTCGTGATGATCCACTTGAACTTGCACACCGCAATCTTGATGATGATCAGCACTTGAAGTCATCCTCCATGGGTTTTATGAGCTCTTTCTCTTGACGCAAGCCCATGGAAACACACCTAACCCCACATAGAACTCTCACGAAGACCATGGGTTTGTACACAAACACGTAATGGATAATGCTTACCGTACGATGAGATCACTTGATCCCTCTTGGTACATCTTGTACACTTTGTGTGTTGATCATCTTGATTTACTCTTTGTTTGACGATCTTGATCAACCTTGTGTCTCTATGACCATTCTTTGGATAATACCTTGAATACCACCTTGGTCATCATATAAACTCATTGAACCCAACAGATGGACTTCAAGAAGTGCCTATGGACTAATCCTATAAATATAACTTAAGGCAACCGTTAGTCCATAGGAATTGTCGTCAATTACCAAAACCACATATGGAGAGATATACCCCAACAATCTCCCCCATTTTGGTAATTGATGACAACCACTTCCAGAGAGTTCATACAAGGAAATAAGCATAATCAAGCGCACACATACAAAGCAATAATGCATGCGTGCAAGATGTAAATGCTTACGCAATAAAAGCAAAACCCTCTAAACATATCCAAAGTAAACTCTCTAAACTTCTCCCCCATTGGCATCGATTGCCAAAATGGACAAAAAGTTTAGAAAGCCAATATAGTAGGTGGTCCTCCAAAAGGTGTGTACTTCTCAGCAAATGAGTGTAAAGAAATACGCAAATACAATGATAAGTAGTTGGAGGAAAACACACTATATTGAGGACCCAAAGATTGCAAAAAGAAGGACCGTATGGCACAAAGACATACAAAATATAAGCAAGCAATCAAAAGATACCATATGGAACAAACAATCACATGGTCCTTCGAACCACATGAATAAAAGATATTATGATAAAGGCAAAGGAGTGTTTTATAAAAACTAGAGAAGCTCCCCATGATTTTTGCACTAATAAGAGATTTGTGTATTTGATACAAGTGCACAAAATAGGATCGTTGCTCCCCCAAAATTAATAAAAACACACAACGAGTGCAAGAAGATAGATGAGACAATAAGCATATCACTTGCACAAAACAAATGGTTGAGCAACATGTAAAAGAAGCAACTTAAGATAGGCTCAACCAAAATAATGTGTGTGAGTCATAGCAAAGCACTTGAGAAGACTAAGATAAGGATGAGCATTACTCATCAACATAGTCTTGATGAAATGAGAAACAAAGTGCAAGACATATCCTTCCCCCACACACACTACTAGAAAATGGGTTCACAAGCTTACTAAAACAAACTGAGAACCAACGCTTGTGATAGCCCATGGTGAAGATAGGAAATAATAACCTTGTCAAGAGGAGGGATACCAATCGAAATGGAAAAACCCTCATCAACACAAGCATGAGGAAAAATAATCTTCACCACCAAAGAGTGCATCAAGATGCAAGAATATAAGATATGCACTCAAGAAAAATCCTTTCACGAAGCCACCAAAAGCTGAAAAAGGAAATGCAACAGTGAACGTGAAATAAAGGAGGATATCAATTAGAGATGTAACTTCTCTCATGTGTAAAAGATTCTACGTAGAAGACAATCATGATGATATATATCCACAAAGAAGGATGTACACATGAAATGGTTACAAGAAGGAACAAACAAGATATCCAAAAGAAGTCATAAATATATCAATAAGGTCTTTGCTTGGAAGCATAGCACATGGCCTAATATTTTCTTATTGTGCAATATGAACTTCCAACATACGAATATCAAAGACATCCCAACTAGCAATAAGACATCATCGTTTGGATGCTTTGAGAAAGGAAACAAGTACCACAAGAACGAATCAAGAGATCCATGCCAAGATGCAACCTGGAGAGAGAGAGACAGAACCACGAGAGGAGGGTATAACCCCTCGCGGTCCCATGACGCGGTAGTACCGCACGTCATCACGGTAGTATTGCCTAGCCAGCGGTTGTAAAATTTTACTCCCGCTCGCTAAGCCGTAGTACCGTTCGTCCAGCGGCAGCAGAAAAATATTGTCGTGCTGGATGCGGTAGTACTGTGTCGGTGCCGCTACTGCATGATTACAATAGTAAGACATCTCCAGCGGTAGTATCGTGGCTACCCACGGTAGTACCGCTCAGCCAAGAGAAGACATGTTCGGGCCTTGCAAGGAATGTATGCATGAAGTAGATACTTGTTACCAAGACATCATTGGATTTATGTAGTAGATGGTCGTTCGTTGATCATCCTAACTTGAATCCATTAAGCACACGGTGTCAACACCTTCCTTGTAGGTGATCCGAGCATGCAATGCATCTCCAATTGTTCCTAGAACAACAAACAAACAAAATGGTGCCCAAAATCATTGGGACCAAAGAGTTATAAAACCAAAAATACATAGGACAAACTCCACATAAATATGTGCATACAGATATGAAACTGAACTTCATGCACACTTTAGCCAATTTATGACAAGGTGGAGTTTCCCCTATATATTGGGTCAAGTAAAGAAAGCATGCAAAAGAAGTATATATAGTAAATATGCATGCTCAAGGCTTTCAAGAATCAACTCAACACAAAGTTGATAAGTCACCAAATGCCAAGGTATCAAGTGATAATAAGATCCCAAACGAAAAACTATCACTTAAAGGATATCAATTAAAAGATACCTCAAGGAATGAGATATCCATTGACACATGCCAAATAAAAGGAAACAATATACCAATTGAAGGAAAACAAACACGAGGTATCTAGTTTCCAAAAGAGAGCTAGGTTCCAAACAAACAAAACCCTCGACAAATTTTCATGATGGCACAAAGCATCATAAAGATCAAGACTTGCCTCCCACCAACACACTTGATGGGGATCAAAAGATTTTATGATGGACGAATAAAGAGAGTGTTCTAAAGAAAATAAGATAGCTCCCCCAAGGGATGTGCATTATATAGAATTTGCATTTAAACACAAAATGAACAAGATGGGATCATAACTTTCTCTATATCTGTAAAAAATACTAGACATGTTAAAATAGATCCACAAGAGGCAAGGAAGACAAACGAAACACAAAATCCAATGTAAAGACGATTAGCAATTTCTACCACATGATGGGAATACCAATTGTCAAGGACAAGAAGTATTTTGGAGATAATACCCATTGGTAGATCAAAAATATATCCAACATCATATTTTACCCCTAAAATGCAAGCAAATGACACTTGTAGAGATAGCATGCCACCTAGGAACAAGATAATTTACAATATGAACACTAAGTGGCAATACCTCAAATGTACACATTTTCTAGGCTTGTAGTATGCACATAGCATATTACTCCCCCATAATGTGATAACCCAACAATATTAACAAGTGGCAAATTAAAACCAACAAGAGATAATTAATGGACCATATAGAATTTGAATTTCTCATGAGTAAGACATACCACATAGAAACTAGATAATCTTGAAATATCAATACTAAGTGGTATTCCCCATGTATACACATTTATAGGATTGTGAGGTGTGCAAAACACATCACTCCCCCACAATGGGATAATCCATTAATCTCTCACAAGAGCCAACAAAGATACAAACAAGATGCAAAAAGGCTCAATACAAGACTCACATGTAGATGATGTGCAAACCATCATACACATACTCGATTACTCAAGATAAGCAAGTTGGAAGCACAACATATACAAACACATGCAAGGTACAAAACCACAACATGCAAAGGGGCAAGTAACTAACAATGTAAATAGTTTAAGTACAAGTAATCGTAAGGAGGCACATTGGATATAAGATAGAAACTCGATAATTCTAATAACTTGGCTTGGGATAGTATGAATGATGAAGACCCCTTAATTCTTCATTATGTATCCAAGTCTCCAATGTCCTCCACAATCACCTATTGATCAAGTTTGAGCTTGTTGGTCCCCAACCACGTTGGGTCCTAAGAGGTTAGTCACAATAGGCTTGGCAACCCAAATGGTACTTTTCTCTACACCACTTTGAGTACCAACAAACTTGGAAAACACATTGCCAGCATTATCCTTCCCAAGAGAATAGATATCATCAATAATGATTGGGTTGGATAAATTACCTCTCGTGCAAGAAGAAGCAAAGTGACCCTTATCACGACATAAGTAGCAACATCTACCCTTTAATTTCTTCCATGTTGATTTGTCAACATGAGGAGTGTTTGCTTGGGTCTTCTTGGGAAGAGGCCTTTCTTCAACTTGTAGTTGAGTATGTGATTGAACTTGTGGCCGCTTCCCTTGTTGCTTGTGACTTTGGGGCTTCTTCTTTAGTGGGCAAGATCTAACATAGTGCCCTTCAATTTTGCACTTGACGTAAATAATCTTGGCCGAATTCTTGACTTGTTCTTGGCCCTTCTTCTTAAAGTTTTTGGACTTCTTCTTCTTGTTGGAGTTGAATCCAATTCCATCTTTGTCATTCGGGGATTTTTGCCCACACAAGACATTGTTGAGTGTGGACATCCCTTCATGATTCTTTTCCAAGTCTTTCTTCAAAGAAGTGACTTGGGCCTTGAGCTCTTCAATTTCGTTTGCATGGTTAGTATCAACACAAGTACTAGAGGAAGTATAAGCTTCATTGTTAGATTGTGAAACTCCGGTATTTAAGCTACAGTAATCGCACCCTAATGATGCTAGATCATCAAGTTTGTCTAAGCTAGGTTATCAAGTAATAAAATCAAAGCCAAAATTAAAATTAAAATTAAAGTCAATTTGTTTTTTAAACATAAAAATAAAAATGTTCCTAATTTTTCCAATAAGCCATAGTTAACTATGGTGGCGAAACCATCATTTTATAAAATATTTAAGTGCCTTCAAGGCATTTAAAACAGTACCAAAGGCATTACTAAATACTTTTCTAGGTTATAAAAAAATTTAACTACATCATATATCCCTCAAACATTTTATGACAGTGTCTAAACTTACCATGTAATTAATGGACCAAGTGCCATATTTTACAAAGTCTTTTGATTTAACAGTCATAGCAAAACAGAAGACAAATAAAAAAAGAGGAAATGTGCACTGTGCACTTGGGCTCTAGTGCCAAATTACACCGCAGCCCAATCCACGAACAGGCTTTCCCCTAGAGCCAAATTGCACCACAGCCCAATCCACGAACAGGCTTTCCCCTACATCATGCTACAGGAGGCAGGGGTGAACCGTGGCAAGCATCCAGCCGCCATGGGCATGGATGGCCTCCACGTCCTCCCCCGTGGCCTATAATTGCATCCAACTGAAACCCTAGCCCTCACTTGTCTGCTCCCCTCTCGTTCCCCGTCGAGCCTCCTTCCCTCTGGCTCGAATTCAAGCTCACGAGCTCAGGTGGTCACCGCTTTCTCGCCCTCGTTGACACGTCCAATGGTCTCTCTGGCGAGAGGGAGCACATCCGGGAGGTCCGCTGCTACCGAATCCGTCCGTTCCAAGGACCAGCTCAAGTCGGGACAGCCACTCTGCTTGCCATCGAGCTCTTCTCCGTTACGGACGCCACCAACTCATCTTCGTTGCCGCTGCTCTGGGCCTCCCTCGACCTCCTAACCTTGTCCAGGAAAACCAGGGTGAGCCCCTCTACCGATTCCCGCCCGTTTCCCCTTCGATTCATCGCCGTTTACCGTTGTCCTCAAGTATACGTGTATGCGTGTGTGTGCTCCTGATGTTCTGCTTGCTGCCACTAGTTACTACTCCTTGATCACGCTAAACGGAGCCACGTGGGCCCCACAAGACATCAGGGCATGCCCAGTTGGCTTGTGGACCACATGTGGATCCCCTCCGGTGGTCCTTCGTTCTAGTATTTCTTATTTTCTCCATAAATAATCGTAAAAAAGTTTCACGTGATTCTGAGAACTTTTATTTTCGGCACAAAAACAACACCATGGTAATTCTGCCAAAAATATCGTCAGTCCGACTTAGTTCTAAATAAATCATATAAAGTGCATCAAAATCATATAAAAATATTATACACATAGGCAAATATGGCATGAATATTTCATAAATTATCGATACATTGGAGACGTATCACACCCGTGCAGGGAAGTATATATATTCGAATAGCCTTATCCACGGTAACGGACACTCAGAGAGTATCCTGATCTTCTTTAACTAGAACTGGATACTTGTGATATTAAATTAAAATGTTGGCTCTGGGATGGCTTCCTCGCAGGGGGACGAGGAAGGATTTCTCGGTCTTACTACTACATGCTTGTATATGTTATACTAATCTCAACTCTTCTAATGATACAAGACACTAAAGATGCTAGTCTTTGATAAGACTAGGTCTTTACCTTCTCTTCTGGCATTTATGCAGTTCAGTCCAAAGATATAGCTCCATTCCTTTGATACTGATGCATACTTAGTATATATCTTATGTAAGTCTTGCGAGTACTTTGGATGAGTACTCACCGCTGCTTTGCTTCGCTTTCCCCCTTTGATACGATTGACGCGAACAGATTACGGAGCTGATACATCTCAAACGTATTGACTTCTCCAACCACTTTTGCTATTGTTTTGGCCTCATTCTTGCATGATTTGAACGAAACTAACTCGCACTGACGTTGTTTTCAGCAGAGCTGCGTGTATGGTTTTCTTGTGTGCACGAAAATGGATTTTTAGGTGTCCCGGAAAATTCCAATAAAAAATAGAGAAAATCCACGCACCAGGAGGAACCCTTGACCAGAAGATGGGCCAGAGAGGGGTCACCATGCCTCCAAGCGCCCTGGTGGCACGGCCTACCCCCAAGCCATGCCAGGAGGCCGCCTAGGTGGAGGCCACCCCCTTTGGTGCCCTACCTTGGCTCCTATTTTTACCCGAGATGAAGAAACACCAGAATAGAAATCGTTTTGCCAATTCTCGTCGCGGAGCCGCCGCCACCCTCTATTCTTCTCCGGGAGAGCTAATCTGGAGGCTGCCTTGGCCTCTGGTGAGGGGAAATCGTCACCATCTTCATCACCGTAGCCACTCCATCACCCTTCCATGACTTCCCCTTTCATGTGTGCGTAACTCCTTGCTGTAGGTGATGTAGGCGAAGGGCATGGTAGGGATTGGATGAGTTAGATCATGTAATAGTTTGTCAGATTGTTGGGGGCATGTTGCCTATCATCTACTATGGTGTTTATCGTCTTTGCTACTACTTGTTGCTCTTCATGCTTGTCACTTTGGGGCCGAGTGCCATGATTTCAGATCTGAACCCCTTATGTTTTCATAAATATATTTGTGTCATTGATCCTATCTATGAGTTGTATGCACCTATTATCGTCCGGAACCGGTGATCCCAATGATGACAGCTTGGAACATCAAAGGGGACGGACTATAATTTGAGGATTCCATGTATCCATTTATTGTTAACGCTTTGTTCCGGTGCTTTGAGAGGAGCACCTTAATCTCCATAAGTTCCTTTTGGCCTCGTTGGTAGCGGGATGGTAGGACAAAATATGTTGTGCAGGTTCTTATTGCAAGCACGCACGACTACCTTGGGATACATGCCTAATGTTTGATATTTGCCTAGATGATCATTACTTTTATGTGTGCCTTGCCCCAAGTTAAATACAAGATATCTCTCATCCATGCAGCGCCCAGCCATCCATCTCCCTACCTATGGTGTTTTAATCATTCTGGTTACAAGTTGCTTTGCTTTTGTTGTTTTACTTTCATTGCTTTGCCACCATTATTTCCGTTGCCACCATCACTTCCATATCACCATTGCTAATAATATTTCATTGTCAAGCAAGTATCTTTCAGGTGCGGTTGAATTGACAACTCAACTGTTAAAGCTTATAAATATTCTTTGGCTCCCCTTGTGTTGAATCAATAAATTGGGTTATCTTACCCGCGAAGACTGTTGCGATCCCTTGCACTTGTAGGTTATGAATACTAATTTTTGGCTTTATTTACAAGTCTGCTTGGAGTTATTTTGCTTGCTGCGATTTATCCGCTATGGGTAAGAAAGGAAACCCCAAGGTTCCGATTTTACCATCCACTACAAGAAAAGGTATTGTTCTTAGCACTAGTGCTACACTTGATTCACCCGTTATGAGTAAGTTTGCTTCGCCACCACCACATGCTGCTTCTACCGAGTCTGCCACTACGTGTGATACTTTTGATGATGCTTCTACTACTCTTGATGAGACTGGTTTACTTGGATTGCTAAGGTTGTGAAGGAGTATAGTCAAGATAGCCAAAAATCATGATGATTGGTCCGTTCCTGAACCACCTCCACCACCAAAGAAGAGGGGTATGCTTTCTTGAGCCCCGAAGATATGCAAGAAGACAAGAAGTCTATTAAAGAGAGAGGTATTGAAGTTGAAGATGTGAAGAATCTACCTCCTATTGAGAAGTTATGCGAGCCTACCACTCACGCACCTATGGTAGAGGTACACTCTCTTTTAGAATTCAATGCCAGTGACATCCCTCAAGGTAAGCCTCCTGGTCAATGTTTAGATGAGCTTGATAATTTCATTGTCAAACAAAATCACTTTAATGAGAGGATTCAAAGTCAGTTGCATGATAATTCCCTTGTTATCAAAAGTTTGCTTGATGTTTTAAGTAGAACTGTTAATGATGTTAAAGGTATTGGTAAGCATTTTCATATGGTTCAAACTGAGCTTGAACAAATTTCTAATGTGCAAAAAGATTTACTTGCTAACAATGCCAAACAAGTTGATACATAGGCATATGGTATAAAGACCCGAGGTGGTACACGCACCCAGGACCCCCTCTATCCGGAGGGGCATCCAAACAGTATCGAGCAAGATTCTCAATTGCAGGAAGAAGACGTTGTCAGCTCCCCGAAGAAGAAGAAGAAGAAACACAAGGAAGCTGATAACTTCAATGATCCCATAATTGATGAAGAACCTATTATTGATCCTAATAGTATATATACTTTCGATGCTGAGACTGAAGATGGTGCTAAACCTGATAAAGATAATGAGAAGAATGATCCTCCTGAAGTACAAGAAGAAGAAGCACCCGACAAGCACAAGAGATATACTAGAGAAGACTTTGTTGCAAGAAGACATGGGAAGGAAAGAGAACCATGGGTACAGAAATCAATGCCCTTCCCGGGTAAGTCTTTCAAAACCAAAGAAGAAGAGCATTACAATAAATTTTGTGAATGGATGAAACCTCTTTTTCTTCAAATTCCTTTGACTGACGCTATTAAGTTGCCTCCGTACTCGAGGTATATGAAAGATATTGTTACTAATAAAAGAAAAGTTCCTAATGAGGCAATATCTACTATGCTTGCTAATTACTCTTTCAGTGGTAAGATTCCTGAGAAGCTTGGTGATCTAGGTACACCCACCATTCCTTGCTCCACAAAAAATAATTATGGAACTGCTTTATGTGATCTTGGTGCAGGAGTGAGTGTTATGCCCTTCTCTCTTTACAAATGGCTTTGTCTAGATAAACTAATCCCTGCAGATATCTCTCTTCAAATGGCTGATAAGTCAACAGCCATTCCTATTGGTATTTGTGAGGATGTTCCTATTGAAGTTGCTAATTGCTTGATCCCTGCTGATTTTGTTGTGCTTGACATGCCCAAGGATGGGACATGTCTATCATTCTTGGTAGACCTTTTCTTAACACCGCGGGTGCTATTATTGATTGCAATAAAGAAAAGGTGACTTTCAATGTTAATGAGAAGGAGCACACGGTATATTTTCCGAAGAAGATTGATAAAAGGCATGGCCTTAATTCTATTGAGAATATTGATACCATGAAGGTTGGAGAGTGGGATTGTCCTCTACATGTGCACAAAAATACAAAACCATTATGGTGGGGACAATATCCATTAAAATAAAGGTACCATGATTACTTGATAAGAAGTGAAACTTTTTGCTCGATATATCACTTGTTTGGTAGTAAGACTTGATCAACCTTGCTAACAAACATGTTTTATATGAGTAAAAAGAGAACCTTGTCATGTTTTCATTTCATTTATATTTCATCCTCCTTGTTGTACCAAAGTTTTATGTTTTAGAAGCTTCATATGTTTAACCATTGCTTCGAGCTTTCCGGAAGTTTTGAAGCTCTTGGTACTTCGATTTTTTTTCAAAAGTGAAGTTGTCAGAAAAATCCAGAAAAAATCTAGAAAAATTATAATGAAAATTTCCATCAAAAAAGAGACACATGGGGCACCTGGGGATGACTAGGGGGCACCCTGGTCCAGGCGGCCAGGTGGCGCGGCCTGGCCCCGAGCCGCGCCTGGGCCCACCTGGTCCCCTTTCCAGGTATTTATTCTTCCCTTCTCTCTCTCACTCCAAAAATCCCGATTTTTCTCCTCAAGCTCGAGTTCTTGTTGTTCTTGGTGGAAAATTTCGATCTCTCTCTACAGCCCATCATTTGCATTGAGATTTTGAGCATTTGCTCCTTGGTATGTGACTCCTCCACCCCTCCAACTAGGATTTTGATTGGTAGTCTTATTTGTGAGTACTTAGGAGTTCTTGGTGCTGTTCATATGAGCTTGCATGCATGTTTAGAAATTTATTTGTGAAGTTTTGATGCAAGTTTATGCATCGGGGAAGTGAGTAGAATAGTTTGCTCCAACTCATTTTGCTTAAACCTTCATTTTTGTGATGTACCAAAAATTTCAGAAATGAGTTTGTTTGGAAAAGCAAAAGGATGGCTTGGGAAGAAGAGACCTGAGCCTACCGATAGACTAACTAGAGCTGCAACTTCACCCTCTACTGTGAGGACAAGTTACAATGATGATATCGTGCCATCGGAGTTTCTCCACGAGATGGACACGGCACATGCCATGACATACCCGTGTTCAGAATTCCTTGCAGCGACAGGTATTATGGATGAGTTTGATAACCTCTGTGCAGCTGCAGGTTTGACACGTCCCGTAACATGATATGTGCCACAATACCCAAAACTCACCTGTTATTTTGTCAATTGGTTTAGATATAATGATAAAACTTCCATGATTATATGAGGATGTATTTACCATGTCTTTGGCAGAATTTTGTGACGTTATAGGTGTGCGGAATGTCGAGAAGACGACCAGAATAAAAGTTCATCCCTACGAGCTGAAATCCCTATTCGCCTCCCTTTGCAGCAAGGATCCGCAAGACATTCACCGGGGGAAGATTTCCAGCATTTTGTTTCCCCACATCAGGTATTTCGCATACTATATTGCTCGAGGGGTGTTAGCTCGTGACAACACGAGCAACATTTCGGCTCCGGATAACGCTATCTTGGCAGCCGCCCTCGCAGGATATAACATGTATAATATTGGTGCTTTGATTGCTCGTCACCTCGTCGCTAAAAGTGGCAAGGGGCCTCACTTTTGTGGCATTTATGCCACACTTATACTCGAGCATCTCGAGCACACTGTACATGCGGATGATGCGTCTTTTCCATTCATAAGCTTTGATCTTACTGCTATGAAGAGGCATGAGTTTGTTAGTAGGACTTCTGAGTTTGGTAACCTTGTTTATATTATGAGGTTTGGCGGGTTTACTACTCGCGAGATCCGTCTACCCGCACCACTTTTTTTATTATACTAGCAGGAACGGATGGTCCTTCACCGAGATTGAGCTAGACGAGTTCGTGATCCAGCAGCAGTTCCACAACCCCATGGAGGGTGTTGTTCCCGAGGAAGAGGAGCTAGAGGAGATTCCGCCTCCCCAAGAGGAACCTGTTGCCGAGTGGGGCGAGGGTCCTTCTTCTTGGGGCGGGGAGCCTTCTTCTTGGGAGGATAGCAGGACACCAGTCTACGCGCCCGAGGCCCCGTACGATTCTTGGAGCTACTAGTACCACCCCGGAGTCGGTGGGAGCTCCTGGGGGCCGCAATAGCCAAGCCCAACTTAGGCCAAAAGCCTAAGCTTGGGGGAGTACGTACCCTTCTCCCCTTTCATTGTATCATCTGTGGTTTCCTTTTTCATCTTTTCGGAGTTTTTGCCTGTTCTTCTTTGTTCTTCCTTTGCAAAAACAACAAAAATATTTCTCTTTTCTTTTGCTTTCTTTTAACCTTTGGAAAACCCAAAAAGATTTCCTTTCTCTATTTAGTTTGCTTTGTTTGCAGAGTTCATCTCACGTCCATGGTTGCAATTGCACTTGATTATATCTTTCTATGTTTGATCGTGCAAGTGACGATGCAATAACGACGAAGATCGACGGAAGGGATGCAACAAGGAAAGCCGGTATGAACTCTATTTGTTTCTACTTTTGTACATATTCATGTACTTATGATCTAGAGACCATCTTGTAGCGACATAATGTTATGTTTACAATGCTTTCCCAGTAGTTCATGTTTTCTTTGTGACTAGTCTCAAATAGCTGGAGTGCATAATGTGTTATTGAAATAATTTGCATGCATTGGATTGTTCATGGTTTGGCATATTGAAGTGGTATTTCCCTTCAGAGAGTTTTTTTTATTTACTTGGCACATGCGTACAGATGTTTATGACTAGAAGTCTATCAAGCCTTGATGATCTTTTTTTATTTCAGAATAGTTATATCACTTTCATGCTCGATTCAATGTTGCTTTGTCGCTCTACTTGATTTGACCATTATTGCTCTCTAGTTGGTCGATTCCCCGTCTTTTGCTAGCCTTCGCCTGTACTAAGCGGATTGACTGCTTGTGCATCCAAAATCCTTGGAACCAGTTGCGCCATATGAGTTCACCACGCCTTCCTGTATATGGTATTTACCGGCCATCCTAACAAAGACTTTCTTGTACCATCTCAAAACTATTCAAATGCACTTCTCTTTTTATACACGTACAAGATCATGGAGCGTTAGGGGAATCAATATCTTCCATGCTAAAAATATTTTACTCCTTGACAAAGTTTATTCTAGTCAAATTTATAAGGCAGAGGCTGGTTTGGAGAATGCCGAGTTCTGAATGGTTTATAAAAAAGAGAAACTTACACTCCCCCTAGGCTTGAGATTGTATGGAGGGCACCCGCGATGCGGCTAGCCATGGCTTGTGTAAGAATTAGTGGAGGGGGAGTGTAAGCATAAAAAGCATGGGAACCGCCATTAATATGGTTGGTATGGAAGATATTGAGAACCTTTACCGTCTACCGTTGACTAGAAAGTTACACTCCAAAAAGCATTTTATCTCTGTTTCCAAAACCGCGAGCTTTAGTACTTGTTTAGTCTTTGCTTCCAGCCACGGGTTTTCAATCTTGCCATCAAAAGCCACGGTTCGAGAGTCTTCACCTTCTTTCTTCAAAGCACCAACTATTGAGAGCATAATTGTCATTCTGGGTGTGATGTGCATTGTCCCAAAGTACCACATTGTCTTCTGCATGATTGTGATATTACTCATTCTGAAATATTAATTTCTAGTCTCCTTTAAGACTCCAAAGGAGCGTCTGCATTTATGTTTTGCTTCACTCATGGGGGCTAGTGAGATACCACTCTAGTATGTCCAAGTCATGTGCATTGTGATCTCGTCATGATTTTCAGTTACATATTATTCATTCTTAGTTGTTTGAAACTCTTCACATGATCGAAGGATTGCTTCGTGCATTGTCTTTGTAACATCGCTCCAATACTTGTTGGACTTGTTCGTAGTGCATGCTTATATACATCTAATGAAGCAAAAGAGTTTGTCAAAGTTTTCTTTGTCACGTCCAGTGTGTTGAACTAAATTGCTTGAGGACAAGCAATATGCTAAGCATGGGGGAGTTGATACGTCTCAAACGTATCGACTTTTCCAAACACTTTTGCTATTGCTTTGGCCTCATTCTTGCATGATTTGAACGAAACTAACCCGGACTGACGTTGTTTTCAGCAGAGCTGCCTTTATGGTTTTATTGTGTGTAGGAAAATGGATTTTCAGGTGTCCCGGAAAATTCTAATAAAAAATAGAGAAAATTCACGCACCAGGAGGAACCCTTGACCAAAAGATGGGCCAGAGAGGGGTCACCAGGCCTCCAGGCTCCCTGGTGGCGCGACCTGCCCCCAGGCCACGCGAGGAGGCCGCCTCGGTGGGGGCCACCACCTTTGGTTCCCTACCTTGGCTCCTATTTTTACCCGAGATGAAGAAACCCCAGAATAGAAGTCGTTTTGCCAATTCTCGTGCGGAGCCGCCGCCACCCTCTGTTCTTCTCCGAGAGAGCTAATCTGGAGGCTGCCTTGGCCTCCGGTGAGGGGAAATCATCACCATCGTCATCACTGTCGCCGCTCCATCACCCTTCCATGACTTCCCATTTCATGTGTGAGTAACTCCCTGTTGTAGTCGAAGGGGATAGTAGGGATTGGATGAGTTAGATCATGTAATAGCTCATCAGATTATTGGGGGCATGTTGCCTATCATCTACTATGGTGTTTATCATCTTTGCTACTACTTGTTGCTCTTCATGCTTGTCACTTTGGGCCCGAGTGCCATGATTTCAGATATGAACCCCTTATGTTTTCATGAATATATTTGTGTTCTTGATCCTATTTATGAGTTGTATACACCTATTATAGTCCGAAACCGGCGATCCCAATGATGACAGCTTGGAACACCAAAGGGGATGGACTATAATTTGAGGATTTCATGTATCCATTTATTGTTAATGCTTTGTTTTGGTGCTCTTTGACACGAGCACCTTAATCTCCATAAGTTCCTTTTGGCCCCGTTGGTAGCAGGATGGTAGGACAAAAGATATGGTGCAAGTTCTTATTGCAAGCACGCACGACTACCTTGGAATACATGCCTAATGTTTGATATTTGCATAGATGATCATTACTTTTCTGTCTGTCTTGCCCCAAGTTAAATACATGATATCTCTCATACATGCAGCGCCCAGCCATCCATCTCCCTAGCCTACAGTGTTTTAATCCTGCTGGTTACAAGTTTCTTTGCTTTTGATGTTTTACTTTCGTTGCTTTGCCACCATTATTTCCATTGCCACCATCACTTCCATATCACCGTTGCTACTAATATTTCATTGCCAAGCAAGTATCTTTCATGTGCGGTTGAATTGACAACTCAACTATTAAAGCTTATAAATATTCTTTGGCTCCCCTTGTGTCGAATCAATAAATTGGGTTATCTTACCCGCGAAGACTGTTGCGATCCCCTACACTTGTGGGTTATCAGGAGCCTAGGAGCTAGCAGATTCTGTTGACAACTACTACTACCCCAACACAATCTACTACTACTGGAGGCTGCTGATGACTAGGATTAGTTAGGAGGCTCCCAGGCTGGAGGCCTTTCCTTTTCGATCTATGTTGCTTTTGTGCTAGCCTTCTTAAGGAAAAACTTGTTTGTTACGTGTGTACTCAGATATTGTTGCTTTCGGTGACTCGTTTATATTTGAGATTATGTATTCAAGCCCTCGAGACCCCTTGCTTGTAATATAAAGCTTGTATTATTTTATTCGTGTCTAGAGTTGTGTTGTGATATCTTTCCATGAGTCCCTGATCTTGATCGTACGCACTTGCGTGTATGATTAGCGTATAGTAAAGCCGGGGATGTCACAATGTTGATGTATGGGGGTAGGCACAAATCTAAAGTTATGTGTCTAATGCAAGATAAGGAGAAATTGAGATCTTATTCAATTAATTTTCTCCTTGCGTTGTAGAAGTAACTTTGCTACATCTAATTTTGTAGACGGTTTTCTAAAACTGATCTTGAGCCAAATAAAGTAAATGGTCATCTTACATAAGTTCAGTTCTACTTGATTTATAGTGTGTTTTCATTAAATTTATGTTAGTCGGAAGCACATTGAATAGGATATATGACTTTAGCATGTTGCTATAGAGTTTTCCTCTAAAGTTATTGTATAGGATGTTATTAAGTAACCGATGGGCATGCACATATGTATTCATTATCCTTGTGTGAAAATTCACACATCCATTCTTATTTAATAGGGGAAACAAATGTTTTTATACATTTGGTTGCATTGAAATGCTAAATTTCGAGAGCTCATATGTTCACATGAGAAAGTAGTGGGTAAGATGCCTAAAAAGCTGGCATGATACATGCTTCTTTTTGTGGGTTTCATTGCTTCACTTATCTTATTTTTGCCAAAGAATTTCCATACCTTGTTTGTGTGATTCATTGCTTTAGAAATATAAGGGCTAATATGTCAGTTGTTACATTTGCAATCTAATATATTACCCTGTTTGCTCAGCATGCATTGCTCCACAAAATCATATATGTATTTGCTCATTGGCCATGCATCCAATGGAAGGATAGGGAGGAGTTTTTCTTGGTCAGTTGTGCCGAAGCATGGGAAGGCCACAAGTGAGGTCGTGGAGGAGGAAGTTGTCCTTGTAGAGGTTGTTGCACACGTGACACTAGATGGCATTCAAGGGAAGAGGAGTTGCGCCTAAGTAACTCTGAGCACCGACCAGTTTTTGCTTCTTGTCCTTTCATGTATTTCTATGTGCAGTTTGTGCTTGGTTAGAACTTTTGGAGGAATTTTATTTTTAATGAAATTGTTCGTGCCATGATTTTACGGAAGTGCGTATGTTTGAATATTCAGATAAGGTAAGGTTGACATTTTGTTAGCTCTTTAGCCTTTCTCCGAAGGAATTTCATATCGATGATTTCAGCTGCCTCCTAAGAAGAAAAATGTTGCTCCACGTGATTATGATTCACTTCTCATTTTACTGGTGTTTATTGTTTTTTCACATGTAAAAGTGATGCGGTGTCTTATAGAGAGCTGCTAAGTTTTGTCTTCTAATAGTTCATACATGCATTATGTACTATCTTTTGTGACTTACTTAACATATATAATTCCCAATATATTACAGGTACACCTTTCCATATATGATATCAAGATTTGATTCCTTAATCATAATTTATTTCTAGAAGGAGAATGTAAAAGGAAGAGGAGAAGTACCTTGCTCTACACCATGGTTCATTGTGAATCTGTGCCACAATTACGTATTTGTTGTCGCTTGAACCAAACAATTATTTGGTACAACTTATATTGATTCTTTTATGGAGTCTCAGTTCTTTCAATCATAAGAATATCCCTTCACTTTGTTTTTATATATGCAGGTTGAACGTTCTTATGTTATTGGATTTCTGCTACAAGCTAAAGTAATTCATGTGTGTCTTCCTACTATGGAGTTGGGCACTAGACTTTCAAAACAACATGAACTTGACGCTTTTGTAAATCTAATGTACTTAGTTCAGGTTGTAGCTCTTCATAATGCATGACATGTTTTTTAACCATGGTCAATTGTTCTTGTCTAAAATTTACATGCAGGATCATGCCACAACCTAATTATGTAGCCTACACTACCTGAAAGCAGCTGGTGGACAGCCCTACCCTACTCAGACGACAACAACAACAACAACAATGAGAACAACAACAACAAGACTGCTTGAGTACCCACAGCCTGGACGGATTCTAGGACGAATTTAAGGTTATCTACATCTTCATGATACAATTATCTAGCAATGCAAACTTTGGGACAACCCTACAAGGAAGTACTCACAACGACACTAATATAGTGTGCCAATAATATTAGAGCTCTGGGGTTAATATTCTTACACACTCTAGAGACCAAGTAATGTAAAACTATGTAGGAAGGTTTTGATGTTGGAAATATGCCCTAGAGGCAATAATAAATTAGTTATTATTATATTTCCATGTTCATAATAATCGATTATTATCCATTCTAAAATTGTATTGATTGGAAACTCAAATACATGTGTGGATACATAGACAACACACTGTCCCTAGTGAGCCTCTAGTTGACTAGTTCGTTGATCAAAGATGGTCAAGGTTTCCTGGCCATAGGCAAGTGTTGTCACTTGATAACGGGATCACATCGTTAGGAGAATCATGTGATGGACAAGACCCAAATTATATACGTAGCACATTGATCGTGTCATTTTATTATTATTGTTTTCTGCATGTCAAGGATTTATTCCTATGACCATGAGATCATATAACTCACTGGCACCGGAGGAATACCTTGTGTGTATCGAACATCACAACGTAATTGGGTGACTATAAAGGTGCTCTACAGGTATCTCCAAAGGTGTGCGTTGAGTTAGTATGGATCAAGACTGGGTTTGTCACTCCGTGTGACGGAGAGGTATCTCGGGGCCCACTCGGTAATACAACATCACACACAAGCCTTGCAAGCAATGTGACTAAGTGTAAGTCATGGGATCTTGTATTACGAAACGAGTAAAGAGACTTGCCGGTAACGAGATTGAAATAGGTATGCGGATACCGACGATCAAATCTCGGGCAAGTAACATACCGAAGGACAAAGGGAATGACATACGGGATTATATGAATCACTGACACTAAGGTTCAACCTATAAGATCTTCGGAGAATATGTAGGATCCAATATGGGCATCCAGGTCCCGCTATTGGATATTGATCGGAGAGTGTCTCAGGTCATGTCTACGTTGTTGGGTAACGTAGCATAAATTCAAAATTTTCCTACGCATATTCAGATCTTCCTATGGAGAGACCAACAACGAGAGAGGGGTAAGAGCATATTCATACCTTTGAAGATCGCTAAGCGGAAGCGTTGCTAGAACGCGGTTGATCGAGTCGTACTCGCAGCGATTCCGATCTAGTGCCGAACTATGGCACCTCCGCGTTCAACACACGTGCAGCCCGGTGACGCCTCCCGCACCTTGATCCAGCAAGGAGGAGGGAGCGGTTGGGGAAGAACTCCAGCAGCACGACGGCATGGTGTCGATGGAGAGACGAGGTCTCCCGGCAGGGCTTCGCCAAGCACCGGCACAGAGGAGGAGGAAGAAGGGCAGGGCTGCGCCTAGAGAGAGAGAAAACCGTGTGCAACACAGCCCCAAAACCTCAACTATATATAGGGGGAGGGGGAGGGGGCGCAGCCCTTAGGGTTCCCACCCCCAAGGGGTGCGGCAGCCCCAGATGGGAGAGGGGGCGGCGGCCAGGGCACGGAGGAGGGGTGGTGCGCACCCCTAGTGGGCCTTAGGCCCACCTAGCTTAGGGTTTGCCCCCCTTCCCTCTCCCCTATGCGTTGGGTTGAGTGGGGAGGCGCACCAGCCCACCTAGGGGCTGGTTCCCTTCCCCACTTGGCCCATCTTACCTCTCGGGGTCGTTGCCCCCCTTCGGTGGACCCCCGGGGCCACCTCCGGTGCTCCCGGTACGTTACCGGTGATGCCCGAAACACTTCTGGTGTCCGAAACCATCCGTCCTATATATCAATCTTTACCTCCGGATCATTCCGGAGCTCCTCGTGACGTCCGGGATCTCATGTGGGACTCCGAACAATTTTCGGTAACCTCGTATAACAATTCCCTATAACCCTAGCGTCATCGAACCTTAAGTGTGTAGACCCTACGGGTTCGGGAGACAGGCAGACATGACCGAGACACCTCTCCGGCCAATAACCATCAGCGGGGTATGGATACCCATGGTGGCTCCCACTTGCTCCACAATGATCTCATCGGATGAAGCACGATGTCAAGGATTCAATCAATCCCGTATACAATTCCCTTTGTCTGTCGGTATAGAACTTGCCCGAGATTCGATCATCGGTATACCTATACCTTGTTCAATCTCGTTACCGGTAAGTATCTTTACTCGTTCCGTAGCACGTCATCGTGTGACTAACTCCTTAGTCACATTGAGCTCATGATGATGTTCTACCGAGTGGGCCCAGAGATACCTCTCCGTCACACGGAGTGACAAATCCCGATCTTGATTCGTACAACAGACACTTTCAGAGATACCCGTAGTGCGCCTTTAAAGTCACCCAGTTATGTTGTGACGTTTGATACACCCAAAGCACTCCTATGGTATCCGGGAGTTATAGCATACGAACAATACTATCTAGTGCTATGCTTAGGATTGGGTCTTGTCCATCACATCATTCTCCCAATGATGTGATCCCGTTATCAATGACATCTAATGCCCATGACCAGGAAACCATGATCATCAATTGACTAACGAGCTAGCCAACTAGAGGCTTGCTAGGGACACATTGTGATCTATTCATTCACACATGTATTACTGTTTCCTGTTAATACAATTATAGCATGAACAATAGACTATTATCATGACCAAGGAAATATGATAATAACCATTTTATTATTGCCTCTAGGGCATATTTCCAATAGTCTCCCACTTGCACTAGAGTCAATAATATAGTTACATTGTGATGTATCGAACACCCATAGCATTATGGTGTTGATCTTGTTTTGCTCGTGGAAGAGGTTTAGTCAACGGGTCTGCAATATTCAGATCCGTGTGTACTTTACAAATATCTATTACTCCACTCTGGACATGGTCCTGGATGGAGTTGTAGCGGCGTTTGATGTGCTTCGTCTTCCGGTGAAACCTGGGCTCCTTGGCTATGGCAATGGCCCGAGTGTTATCACAGAAGAGTGTCATTGGACCCGACGCGCTTGGAACCACACCAAGGTCGGTGATGAGCTCCTTCATCCAAATTCCTTCATGAGCCGCTTCCGAAGCAGCTATGTACTCCGCTTCACATGTAGATGCTGCCACGACTTCTTGCTTGCTGCTGCACCAGCTCACTGCCCCACCATTCAAAACATATACATATCCGGTCTGTGACTTAGAGTCATCCGGATCTGTGTCGAAGCTAGCGTCGACGTAACCCTTTACGACGAGCTCTTCGTCACCTCCATAAACGAGAAACATTTCCTTAGTCCTTTTCAGGTACTTAAGGATATTCTTGACCGATGTCCAGTGTTCCATACCGGGATCACTTTGGTACCTCCCTACCAAACTTATGGCAAGGTTTATATCAGGTCTGGTACACAGCATGGCATACATAAGAGAGCCTACGGCTGAAGCGTAGGGGACATAACTCATCTTCTCTCTATCTGCTGCCGTGGTCGGCGACTGAGTCTTACTCAATATCATAACTTGCAAAACTGGCAAGAACCCTTTCTTTGAGTTTTCCATATTGAACTTCTTCAATATCTTGTCAAGGTATGTGCTTTGCGAAAGACCTATGAGGCGTCTCGATGTATCTCTATAGATCTTGATGCCTAATATGTATGCAGCTTCTCCAAGGTCCTTCATTAAAAAACTCTTGTTTAAATAGGCATTTATGCTCTCCAGCATCTCTATATTATTCCCCATCAATAATATGTCATCCACATACAGTATGAGGAAAGCTATAGAGCTCCCACTCACTTTCTTGTACAGGAAGGCTTCTCCGTAAACATGTATGAACCCAAACGCTTTAATCACCTCATTAAAGCGAATGTTCCAACTCCGAGATACTTGCACCAGCCCATAGATGGAGCGCTGGAGCTTGCACACTTTGTTAGCACCCTTAGGGTCGACAAAACCTTCTGGTTGCATCATATACAACTCTTCCTTAAGGTTCCCGTTAAGGAACGCTGTTTTGACGTCCATTTGCCAAATTTCATAATCATAAAAGGCGGCAATTGCTAACATGATTCGGACTGATTTCACTTCGCTACGGGAGAGAAAGTCTCTTCGTAGTCAACTCCTTGAATTTGTCGAAAACCCTTTGCGACAAGTCGAGCTTTGTGAACGGTTACATTACCGTTAGCATCAGTCTTCTTCTTGAAGATCCATTTACTTTCTATGGCTCGCCGGTCATCGGGAAAGTCCACCAAAGTCCATACTTTGTTCTCATACATGGATCCTATCTCGGATTTTATAGCCTCAAGCCATTTGTTGGAATCCGGGCCCGCCATCGCTTCTTCATAGTTCGAAAGTTCACCGTTGTCTAACAACATGATTTCCATCACAGGGTTGCCCTACCACTCTGGTGCGGAGCATGCCCTTGTGGACCTTCGCAGTTCAGTAGTAACTTGATCCGAAGCTTCATGATCATCATCATTAACTTCCTCTTCAGTTGGTGTAGGCGCCACAGGAACAACTTCCCGCGCTGCGCTACTATCCTGTTCGAGAGGGGGTGTAATTACCTCATCAAGTTCTACCTTCCTCCCACTTACTTCTTTCGAGAGAAACACTTTCTCTACAAAGGATCCGTTCTTGGCAACAAAGGTTTTACCTTCGGATCTAAGATAGAAGGTATACCCAATAGTTTCTTTAGGGTATCCTATGAATACGCATTTATCTGCTTTGGGTACGAGCTTTTCTGGTTGAAGTTTCTTCACATAAGCATCGCAGCCCCAAACTTTAAGAAACGACAACTTAGGTTTCTTGCCAAACCATAGTTCATACGGTGTCGTCTCAACGGATTTAGACGGTGCCCTATTTAAAGTGAAGGCTGCAGTTTCTAATGCGTATCCCCAAAATGATAGCGGTAGGTCGGTAAGAGACATCATAGATCGTACCATATCTAATAAAGTGCGATTACGACGTTCAGACACTCCGTTGCGTTGCGGTGTGCCAGGCTGCGTCAGTTGTGAAACGATTCCACACTTTCTTAGGTGTGTGCCAAACTCGTAGACACTTAATTTTTCTGTCACGTTGATTCTCGACTTCACTCTAAAATTCCTTGAACTTTTCAAATGTCTCAGATTTGTGCTTCATCAAGTAGATATACCCATACCTACTCAAATCATCGGTGAGAGTGAGAACATAACGATAGCCACCGCGAGCTTCAACGTTCATTGGACCACGCACATCAGTATGTATTATTTCCAATAAGTCGGTTGCTCTCTCCATTATTCCTGAGAATGGAGTCTTAGTCATCTTGCCCATGAGGCACGGTTCGCATGTGTCAAATGATTCAAAGTCAAGAGACTCTAATAGTCCATCAGTATGGAGCTTCTTCATGCACTTAACGCCGATATGACCAAGGCGGCAGTGCCACAGGTATGTGGGACTATCATTATCAACTTTACATCTTTTGGTACTCACACTATGAATATGTGTAACATCACGATCGAGATTCATCAAGAATAAACCATTCACCCGCGGAGCATGACCATAAAACATATCACTCATATAAATAAAACAACCATTATTCTCCGACTTAAATGAGTAGCCGTCTCGCATTAAGCAAGACCCTGATACAATATTCATGCTCAAAGCTGGTACTAAATAACAATTATTAAGGTTTAAAACTAATCTCGACGGTAGATGTAGAGGTAGCGTGCCGACGGCGATCACATCGACTTTGGAACCATTCCCCACGCGCATCATCACCTCGTCCTTGGCCAGTCTTCGCTTATTCCGCACTTCCTGCTTTGAGTTGCAAATGTGAGCAACAGCACCGGTAACAAATACCCAGGAGCTACTACGAGCGCTGGTAAGGTACACATCAATAACATGTATATCACATATACCTTTAACGTTGCCGGCCTTCTTGTCCGCTAAGTATTTGGGGCAGTTCCGCTTCCAGTGACCCTTTCCCTTTCGCTTGGGCCCATTCTTTTTCTTCTTCCCGACATCTGGCTTACCGGGCGCGGCAACAGATTTGCCGTCTTTCTTGAAGTTCTTCTTACCCTTGCCCTTCTTGAAACTAGTGGTCTTGTTGACCATCAACACTTGATGCTCTTTCTTGATTTCTACTTCTGCAGACTTGAGCATCGAGTACAACTCGGGAATGGTCTTCTCCATCGCTTGCATGTTGTAGTTAAGCACAAAGCCTTTGTAGCTTGGTGGGAGAGACTGGAGGATTCTGTCACTTATAGCATCATCCGGAAGTTCGACTCCAAGTGAAGTGAGACGACTGTGTAACCCAGACATTTTGAGTATGTGCTCACTGACAGAACTGTTCTCCTCCATCTTACAGCTAAAGAACTTGTCGGAGACTTCATATCTCTCGACACGGGCATGAGCTTGAAAAACTAGCTTCAGCTCTTGGAACATCTCATATGCTCCGTGTTGCTCAAAACGCCTTTGGAGCCCCGTTTCTAAACTGTATAACATGCCACACCTAACCAGAGAGTAGTCATCACTCCGCGTTTGCCAGACGTTCAGAATGTCCTGGGCTGCTGCGGGAGCGGGAGGGTCACCTAGCGGCGCATCAAGGACATAAGCCTTTTTAGCTGCTTCAAGGATGAGCTTCAAGTTGCGAACCCAGTCCGCTTAGTTGCTACCATCATCTTTCAGCTTGTTTTTCTCTAGGAATGCGTTGAAATTGAGGTTAACGTTGGACATCTACAATATTTATAAATAAAAACCTTTTAGACTAAGTTCATGACAATTAAGTTCATTTAATCATATTAGGTATGAACTCCCACTTAAATCGACATCCCTCTAGTCATCTAAGTGATACATGATCCATGTTGACTAACCCGTGTCCGATCATCCCGTGAGATGGACTAGTCACCATGGTGAGCAACTTCATGCTGATCGTATTCAACCATACAACTCATGTTCGACCTTTCGGTCTCTTGTATTCGAGGTCATGTCTGTACATGCTAAGCTCGTCGAGTCAACCTAGGTGTTTCGCGTGTGTAAATCTGGCTTACACCCGTTGTATGCGAACGTTAGAATCTATCACACCCGATCATCACGTGGTGCTTCGAGACAAAGAACCTTCGCAACGGTGCACACTTAGGGGAATACGTTCTCGAAATTTTAAGAGGGATCATCTTATTATGCTATCGTCGTTCTAAGCAATAAGATGAAAAACATGATAAACATCACAATGCAATCATATAGTGACATGATATGGCCATTATCATCTTTGCCCTTTCGATCTCCATCTTCAGGCATCGCATGATCATCATCGTCACCAGCGTGACACCATGATCTCCATCATCGTGTCTCCGTGAAGTCGTCACGCCAACTACTACTATAGCTAACCGTTAGCAATGAAGTAAAAGTGGTAAGCACATGGCGTTGCATCTCATACAATAAATTAAGACAACTCCTATGGCTCCTTCCGGTTGTCATACTCATCGACATGCAAGTCGTGAAACCTATTACAATAACATGATCATCTCATACATCATACATGCAACATCACAACTTTGGCCATATCACATCACATGTCAAACCCTGCAAAAACAAGTTAGACATCCTCTAATTGTTGTTGCAACTTTTACGTGGCTGATTTGGGTTTCTAGCAAGAACGCCTTCTTACCTACGTGACAGCCACAACGATGATATGCCAAAGCTATTTACCCTTCATAAGGACCCTTTTCATCAAATCCAATCCGACTAGAGTAGGAGAGACAGACACCTGCTAGCCACCTTTATGCACGGTGTGCATGTCTGTCGGTGGAACCAGTCTCACGTAAGCGTACGTGTAAAGTCGGTCCGAGCCGCTTCATCCCACAATACCGCCGGAAAAGAATAAGACTAGTAGCTTCAAGCAAATTGACAAATCATCGCCCACAAATTTTGTGTTCTACTCGTGCATAGAATCTACGCATAGAAAACCTCGCTCGGATGCCACTGTCGGGTAACGTAGCATAAATTCAAAATTTTCCTACGCATATTCAGATCTTCCTATGAAGAGACCAGCAACGAGAGAGGGGTAAGAGCATCTTCATACCTTTGAAGATCGCTAAGCGGAAGCGTTGCTAGAACGCGGTTGATGGAGTCGTACTCGCAGCGATTCTGATCTAGTGCCGAACTACGGCACCTCCGCGTTCAACACACGTGCAGCCCGATGACGTCTCCCGCACCTTGATCCAGCAAGGAGGAGGGAGAGGTTGGGGACGAACTCCAGCAGCACGACGGCGTGGTGTCGATGGAGAGACGAGGTCTCCCGGCAGGGCTTCGCCAAGCACCGGTAGAGAGGAGGAGGAAGAAGGACAGGGCTGCGCCGAGAGAGAGAGAAAACCGTGTGCAAAACAGCCCTGAAACCTCAACTATATATAGGGGGGAGGGGGAGGGGGCGCAGCCCTTAGGGTTCCCACCCCCAAGGGGTGCGGCAGCCCCAGATGGGAGAGGGGGTGGCGGCCAGGGCAGGGAGGAGGGGTGGTGCGCACCCCTGGTGGGCCTTAGGCCCACCTGGCTTAGGGTTTGCCCCTCTTCCCTCTCCCATGTGCATTGGGCTGAGTGGGGAGGCGCACCAGCCCACCTAGGGGCTGGTTCCCTTCCCCACTTGGCCCCTATTACCTCCGGGGTCGTTGCCCCCTTCGGTGGACCCCCGGGGCCACCTCCGGTGGTCCCGGTACGTTGCCGGTGATGCCCGAAACACTTCTGGTGTCCGAAACCATCCGTCCTATATATCAATATTTACCTACGGATTATTCCGGAGCTCCTCGTGACGTCCGGGGTCTCATCCGGGACTCCGAACAACTTTTGGTAACCTCGTATAACAATTCCCTATAACCCTAGCGTCATCGAACCTTAAGTGTGTAGACCCTACGGGTTCGGGAGACAGACAGACATGACCGAGACACCTCTCCGGCCAATAACCATCAGCGAGGTCTGGATACCCATGGTGGCTCCCACTTGCTCCACGATGATCTCATCGAATGAACCACGATGTCAAGGATTCAATCAATCCCGTATACAATTCCCTTTGTCTGTCGGTATAGAACTTGCCCGAGATTCGATCGTCGGTATACCTATACCTTGTTCAATCTTGTTACCGGTAAGTCTCTTTACTCGTTCCATAGCACGTCATCGTGTGACTAACTCCTTAGTCACATTGAGCTCATGATGATGTTCTACCGATTGGGCCCAGAGATACCTCTCCGTCACACGGAGTGACAAATCCCGATCTCGATTCGTACCAACCCAATAGACACTTTCAAAGATACCCGTAGTGCACCTTTATAGTCACCCAGTAACGTTGTGACGTTTGATACACCCAAAGCACTCCTACGGTATCCGGGAGTTTCACAATCTCACGGTCGAAGGAAAAGACACTTGACATTAGAAAAAGCTTTAGCATACGAACAATATGATCTAGTGCTATGCTTAGGATTGGGTCTTGTCCATCACATCATTCTCCCAATGATGTGATCCCATTATCAATGACATCTAATGCCCATGACCAGGAAACCATGATCATCTATTGACTAACGAGCTAGCCAACTGGAGGCTTGCGAGGGACACATTGTGACCTATTCATTCACACATGTATTACTGTTTCCTGTTAATACAATTATAGCATGAACAATAGACTATTATCATGACGAAGGAAATATGATAATAACCATTTTATTATTGCCTCTAGGGCATATTTCCAACATACATAGTTCTCGAACCCGCATGGTCTGCAGACTTAAGGTTCGGTGACGTTTCGCTATAGTTGAGTTATAGGTGTTGATAACCAAAAGTTGTTCGGAGTCCCGGATGAGATCCAGGATGTCACGAGGAGCTCCGGAATGGTCCGGAGGTAAAGATTGATATATAGGAAGTCTTGTTTTGGTCATCGAAAAAGTTTCAGGTTAATCGGTAGTGTACCCGGAGTGTCGGGAGGGGTGCCGGGGACCATCGGGAGGGGTGTCACGCCCCAAGGGGTCTCATGGGCTATGGGAAGAGATAAACCAGCCCCTAGTGGGCTGGAATAAGTTCCCACTAAGGCCCATAAGGTTTGAGAAGGAAAAAACACAAGGTGGAAAGAGTTTCCAAGTGGGAAGGTGGAATCCTACTCCAAGTAGGATTGGAGTAGGACTCCTCCACCTCCATTTTCAGCGAAACCTTGAGGTTTTGAGGATGCCTCCTCCCCTCCCTCCCTCCTATATATACTAGGGGTATTGAGGTTTTTTGAGACACAACTTTGCCACGTGTTGCTCGACCCTATACCACGCAGTTTTTTCTCTAGATCGTATTTCTGCGGAGCTTAGGCGAAGCCCTGCCGGAGTAGATCATCACCACCACCGGCGCGTCGTCACGTTGCCGGAGAACTCTTCTACCTCTCCGCCCCCTCTTGTTGGATAAAGAAGGTGGAGATCATCATCGAGCTGTACGTGTGCTGAATGCAGAGGTGCCGTCCGTTCGGCACTAGATCGGGAAGGATCGTGATGAAGTTCGCGGGACGGATCGTGATGAAGTTCGTGGGACGGATCGTGATGAAGTTCGCGGGACGGATCATGATGAGGTAGTACGACTACGGCGATCTGAATCGCGGAAACGTTCCACTACATCAACCGAGTTATATACGCTTCCGCTTAGCGATCTACAAGGGTATGTGGATCTAATCTCCTCTCGTAGATGAACATCACCATGATAGGTCTTCGTGTGCGTAGAATTTTTTTTGTTTCCCATGCAACGTTCCCCAATAGTGGCATCATGAGCTAGGTTCATGCGTAGATGTTATCTTCAGTAGAACACAAAGGGTTTTGTGGACGGTGATGTTCGATTTGCTGCCCTCCTTAGTCTTCTCCCGATTCGACGGTATTCTTGGATTGAAGCGGCCCGGACCGACATTATTCGTACGCTTACGAAAGACTGGTTTCATCGATTGACATGCAACCTCGTTGCATAAAGATGACTGCGGGTGTCGGTTTATTCAACTTTAGTTGAATTGGTTTTGACCGAGGCGGTCCTTGGAGAGGTTAAATAGCAATTTGCACATCTCCGTTGTGGTTTTTGCGTAAGTAAGATGCGATCATACTAGATACCCATAGCAGCCACGTAAAACATGCAACAACAAATTAGAGGACGTCTAACTTGTTTTTGCAGGGTATGCTTCTGATATGATATGGCCAATGACGTGATGTGTTATATTGTATGTATGAGATGATCATGTTGTAATAGTTAATATCGACTTGCATGTCGATGGTACGGCAACCGGCAGGAGCCATAGGGTTGTCTTTAGACTAACGTTTGTGTTTGCAGATGCGTTTACTATATTGCTAGGACGTAACTTTAGTAGTAATAGCATAAGTAGCACGACAACCTCGATGGCGACACGTTCATGGAGATCATGATGATGGAGATCATGGTGTGGCGCCGGTGACAAGAAGATCGTGTCGGTGCTTTGGTGATGGAGATCAAGAAGCACATGATGATAGCCATATCATGTCACTTATGAATTGCATGTGATGTTAATCCTTTTATGCACCTTATTTTTCTTAGAAGGACGGTAGCATTATGAGGTGATCTCTCACTAAAATTTCAAGAAGAAATTGTGTTCTCCCTGACTGTGCAACATTGCGACAGTTCGTCGTTTCGAGACACCACGTGATGATCGGGTGTGATAGACTCAACGTTCACATACAACGGGTGCAAAACAGTTGCACACGCGGAACACTCGGGTTAAACTTGACGAGCCTAGCATGTGCAGACATGGCCTCAAAACACAAGAGACCGAAAGGTCGAGCATGAATCGTATAGTTGATATGATTAGCATAGAGATGCTTACCACTGAAACTATTCTCAACTCACGTGATGATGGGACTTGAGTTAGTGGATTTGGATCATGTGCCACTCAAATGACTAGAGAGATGTACTTTTTGAGTGGGAGTTCTTAAGTAATATGATTAATTGAACTAATTATCATGAACATAGTCTAATGGTCTTTACGAATTACGATGTAGCTTGCGCTACAGCTCTACTGTTTTTTATATGTTCCTAGAGAAATTTTAGTTGAAAGTTTATAGTAGCAATTTTGTGGACTGAGTCCGTAAAACTGAGGATTGTCCTCATTGCTGCGTAGAAGGCTTATGTCCTTAATGCACCACTCGGTGTGCTGCACCTCGAGCTTCGCCTATGGATGTTGCGAACATCTGACATACACGTTTTTGATGACTACGTGATAGTTCAGTGCGTAATACTTAATGGCTTAGAAGCAAGGCGCTAAAGACGTTTTGAAACGTCGCGGAACATAAGAGATGTTCTAAGAGATGAAATTGAGATTTCATGCTCGTGCCCTTGTTGAGAGGTATGAGACCTCTGACAAGATTCTTTGTCTAGAAAGTAAAGGAGAATAGCTCAAATCATTGAGCATGTTCTCAGATTGTCTGAGTACAACAATCGCTTGAATCAAGTGGGAGTTAATCTTCCAGATGAGATAGTGATGGTTCTCCAAAGTCACTCCCACTAAGCTGCTAGAGCTTCGTGATGAACTATAACATATCAAGGATAGATATGATGATCCTTGAGTGATTCGCAATGTTTGACACTACGAAAGTAGAAATCAAGAAGAAGCATCAATGTTGATGATTAGTAAAACCACTAGTTTCAAGAAGGGCAAGGGCTAGAAGGGATACTTCATGAAACGGCAAACCAGTTGCTGCTGTAATGAAGAAACCCAAGATTGAACCCAAACCCGAGACTAAGTACTTCTGATATAAGGGGAACGGTCACTCAGGCACAGCTACCCTGAATACTTGGTAGATAAGAAGGCTGGCAAGGTCGACAGAAGTATATTTGATATACATGATATTGATGTGTACTTTACTAGTACTCCTAGTAGTACGAGGGTATTAGATAACGGTTCGATTGCTAAGTGATTAGTAACTCGAAATAAAAGCTACGAAATAAACGGAGACTAGCTGAAGGCGAGGTCACGATAAGTGTTGGAAGTGTTTTTAAGGTTGATGTGATCAAACATCGCACACTGCCTCTACCAGCGGGATTGGTGTTAAACCTAAATATTTGTTATTTCGTGTTTGCGTTGAGCATGAACATGATTGGATCGTGTTTATTGCAATACGATTATTCATTTAAAGAGAATAATGGTTATTCTATTTGCTTGAATAATTACCTTCAATGGTTTATTGAATCTCGATCGTAGTGTTGCACATGTTCATAATGGTGCCAAGAGATACAAAGTAATAATGATAGTACCACTTAGTTGTGGCACTGCCACTTGAGTCATGTTGGTATAAAATGCATGAAGAAGCTCCATGCTGATGGATCTTTGTACTCAGTCATTTTTTGAAACGTTTGAGACATGCAAACCATACCTGTTGGTGTAAACGCATGAAGAAACTCCATGCAGATGGATCATTTGGACTCACTTGATTTCGAATCACTTGAGACATGCAAAATCATACCACATGAACAAGAGAGTAACTTGTTGGGAGTAATACATTTTTGATGTGTGCAGTCCAATGAGTGTTGAGGCACACGGTGGATATCGTTATGTTCTTACTTCACTGATGATTTGAGTAGATACAGGAGTATTTACTTGATGAATCACAAGTCTGAAATATTGAAAAGTTCAAAGCTATTTCAGAGTGAAGATCATCGTAACAAGAGGATAAACTGTCTACGATGTGATCATAGAGATGAATATCTGAATTACGAGTTTTGGTACACAGTTAAGACAATGTGGAAATTGTTTCACAATTCATGCCACCTAGAACACCATAGTGTGATGATGTGTCTAAATGTCATAGCCACACCCTATTTGATATGATGCATACTATGATGTCTCTTATCTAATTACCACTATCGTTTATGGGTTATGCGTTAGACACAGCCGCATTCACTTTAAATAGGGCACCGCGTATTTCCGTTGAGATGACATAGTATAGACTATGGTTTGGAGAAACCTAATTTGTCGTTTCTTGAAAGTTTGGGGCTGCGACGCTTATGTGAAAAAAAATCAGTCTGATAAGCTCGAACCCAAAGCGGATAAATGCATCTTCATAGGATATCCAAAACAGTTGGATACATCTCCTATCTCAGATACGGAAGCAAAGTGTTTGTTTCTAGAAACGGGTCCTTTCTCGAGGAAAGGTTTATCTCGAAAGAATTGAGTGGGAGGGTGGTGGAACTTGATGAGGTTAGTGAACCGTCACTTCAACCAGTGTGTAGCAGGGCTCAGGAAGATGTTCCTGTGGCGCCTACACCAATTGAAGAGGAAGCTAATGATGGTGATCATTAGAGCTTCGGATCAAGTTACTACAAACCTCGTAGGTCGACAAGATCGCGTACTACTACGGAGTGGTACGGTAACCCTGTCTTGGAGGTCATGTTGTTGAACAACAATAAACCTACGAGCTATGGAGAAGCGATGGTGGGCCCGGATTCCTACAAATGGCTAGAGGCCATGAAATCCGAGAGAGGATCCATGTATGACGACAAAGTGTAGAATTTGGAAGAACTACTTGATAGTAGTAACACTGTTAAGTAAAGATGGATCTTTGAAAGGAAGACACACAATGATGGTGAAAAGTCACCATTAAGAAAAACTCGACTTGTCGCCATGTTTCCGACAAGTTCAAAGAATTGACTATGATGAGACTTTCTCACTCGTAGCGATGCTAAAAGTCTGTTGGAATTATGTTAGTAGTTGCTGCATTATTTATGAAATATTGCACATAGGATGTCAAACATTGTTTCCTCAACGGTTACCTTGAAGAAAGGTTGTATGTGATACAACCAGAAGGTTTTGTCGATCCTTAGGATACTAACAAGTATGCAAGCTCCAGCGATCCTTCTATGGACTGGTGCAAGCATCTCGGAGCTGGAATATACACTTTGATAAAGATGATCAAAACTTTTGGGTTTGTACAAGGTTTATGATAAACTTGTATTTCCAAAGAAGTGAGTGAGAGCACTATAGAATTTTGGATAAGTATATGTGGTAGACATATTGTTAATCGGAAGTAATGTAGAATTTCTATGAAGCATATAAGGTTGTTTGAAAGGAGTTTTTCAAAGGAAGACCTGGATAGACCTATTTGAACATTGAGCATCAAGATCTATAGAGATAGATCAAAACGCTTAATAGAACTTTCAAATGAAATGCATGCCTTGACAAGTTTTTGAAGGAATTCAAAATAGATCGGCAAAGAAGGAGTTCTTGGTTGTGTTGTAAGGTGTGAATAAGAGTAAGACTCAAAAGTCCGACCACGGCACAAGAAAGAGAAAGGATGAAGGTCGTCCCCTATGCCTTAGCTGTAGACTCTACAGTATGCCATGTTGTGTACCGCACCTGATGTGTGCCTTGCCACAAGTCTGTTAAGAGGTACAGAGAGTGATCTAGGATTGAATCACTGAACATCGGTCAAAGTTATCCTTAGTATCTAATGGACTAAGGAATTCTTCCCGATTATGGAGGTGATTAAAGAGTTCGTCGTAAAGGGTTACGTTGATGCAAGATTTGACACTAATCCAAATAACTATGAGTAGTAAAACGGATTCATATAGTAGAGTAGATATTTGGAGTATTTCCGAATAGCACGTAGTAGCAGCATCTATAAGATTACATAGAGATTTTTAAAGCACACACGGATCTGAAAGATTCAGAACCGTTGAATAAAACCTCTCTCACGAGCAAGACGTGATCAAACCCCAAAACTATATGGGTGTTGGATTTGTTAAAATCACATGGTGATGTGAACTAGATTATTGACTCTAGTGCAAGTGGGATACTGTTGCAAATATGCCCTAGAGGCAATAATAAATTAGTTATTATTATATTTCCTTGTTCGTAATAATCATTTATTATCCATTCTAGAATTGTATTGATTGAAAACTCAAATACATGTGTCGATACATAGACAACACACTATCCCTAGTGAGCCCCTAGTTGACTAGTTCATTGATCAAAGATGGTCAAGGTTTCCTGGCCATAGGCAAGTGTTGTCACTTGATAACGGGATCACATCATTAGGAGAATCATGTGATGGACAAGACCCAAATTATATACGTAGCATATTGATCGTGTCATTTTATTGCTATTGTTTTCTCCATGTCAAGTATTTATTCCTATGACCATGAGATCATATGACTCATTGGCATCGGAGGAATACCTTGTGTGTATCAAACGTCACAACATAACTGGGTGACTAGAAAGGTGCTCTACAGGTATCTCTGAAGGTGTCCGTTGAGTTAGTATGGATCAAGACTGGGATTTGTCACTCCGTGTGACGGAGAGGTATCTCGGGGCCCACTCGGTAATACAACATCACACGCAAGCCTTGCAAGCAATGTGACTAAGTGTAAGTCATGGGATCTTGTATTATGGAATGAGTAAAGAGACTTGCCAGTAACGAGATTGAAATAGGTATGCGGATACCGACGATCAAATCTCGGGCAAGTAACATATCGAAGGACAAAGGGAATGACATACGGGATTATATGAATCCTTGACACTGAGGTTCAATCAATAAGATCTTCGGAGAATATGTAGGATCCAATATGGGCATCCAGGTCCCGCTATTGCATATTCATCGGATAGTGTCTCAGGTCATGCCTGCATAGTTCTCGAACCCGCAGGGTCTGCACACTTAAGGTTCGGTGACGTTTCGGTATAGTTGAGTTATAGGTGTTGGTAACTGAAAGTTGTTTGGAGTCCCGCATGAGATCCAAGACGTCATGAGGAGCTCCATAATGCTCCGGAGGTAAAGATTGATATATAGGAAGTCCTGTTTTGGTCACCGGAAAAGTTTCGGGCTCATCGATAGTGTACCGGGAGTGTCGGGAGGGGTGTCGGGGACCATCGGGAGGGGTGTCACGCCCCAAGGGGTCTCATGGGCTATGGGAAGAGATAAACCAGCCCCTAGTGGGCTGGAATAAGTTCCCACTAAGGCCCATAAGGTTTGAGAAGGAAAAAACACAAGGTGGAAAGAGTTTCCAAGTGGGAAGGTGGAATCCTACTCCAAGTAGGATTGGAGTAGGACTCCTCCACCTCCAATTTCGGTCAAACCTTGAGGTTTTGAGGCTGCCTCCTCCCCTCCCTCCCTCCTATATATACTAGGGGTGTTGAGGGTGTTTGAGACACAACTATGCCACTTGCTGCTCGATCCTATACCACACAATTTTTCCTCTAGATCGTATTTCTACGGAGCTTAGGCGAAGCCCTGCCGGAGTAGATCATCACCACCATCGGCGCGCCGTCACGCTGCCGGAGAACTCTTCTACCTCTCCACCCCTCTTGTTGGATCAAGAAGGTGGAGATCATCATCGAGCTGTACGTGTGCTGAATGCGGAGGTGCCGTCCGTTCGGCACTAGATCGGGAAGGATCGTGATGAAGTTCGCGGGGCAGATCATGATGAAGTTCGCGGGACGGATCGTGATGAAGTTCACGGGACGGATCGTGATGAAGTTCGTGTGACAGATCGTGATGAGATAGTACGACTACGGCAATCTGAATCGCGGAAACGTTCCACTACATCAACCGCGTTATATACGCTTCCGCTTAGCGATCTACAAGGGTATGTAGATCTAATCTCCTCTCGTAGATGAACATCACCATGATAGATCTTCATGTGCGTAGAATTTTTTTTGTTTCCCATGCAACGTTCCCCAACATTTGATTCCCTTTGTAGAAATTAGTTAATTGGTGCTCTCTATAGAGGTTGTTTCTGTGTATGCTACATTTCATTTTGGTCACATCTACGCACATAATTGGAGTCCCATGCCCTATACTTTCATCAAGAATTGGGGCATTAAAAATACCGTACCTCACCAAATATTGCCCCGAGGCAAGCAATACCAATCAGATGATAGGTCTAGATAGGTCAACCATATGCTTGATGAGGAAACTGTGAACCAATAGCACAATAGTAACTATTAGCTTTGTGTTCTATTGTACCTTTGTTTTTTTCATATGAGCATGTTGACCCTTCTCGACAATTAGAAAATGGCATATCTCTTTGTCATCTCGTGATGTACATTCCATTTAAGATTATATTTGTTTCATTCTCATGTTAATTCATATGAGACTATGTTTATGACAATGTGCATTTCCCCCCAACATATATATGCTTCTGGGTTCATTGATTTAACCGGAGGAATGGTGTGTTTTCAGATATTTATCCTCAATGGGATTTATAAGGAAAGGAAAAAAAGATACAAAGCATATGTATCTATGGCATTCACAATTTTTAAGAACGACCGACATCATATCGAAAATAATGAGAATGACTATCCTCACCTTTGTAGAGAAACATACTTACTACATTACAAAATAAATTATCTGAACTATAGCTTTTCTGAAACAATGAGAATGACCATCCTTGAGTTTGACAAAAACATGCTATGTTAGTTTCTAATATTTTTGACTACTACTACCAGATTATCTTCTCTATGCACGTGAATTTTCACATGCAAGCTTACTAGTTGCCCCAAAATTACTTGGTCACCGAGCTAACATTTTATGAGTACAAAATAAGGGTTAGGGTGAGTGAGTTTTCTAAAATTGGGTCAGTCGATCAATTTTGAACGTTGGATCCACATTCAAGAGTGTTTGGCCTTTTTCTACCTCCATACTTTCTCCTTCTTCTTTAGACCGTCGCATGGGTCGCCGACCGAACCGCGTGCGACCCCCAGCAACGGTCGTCGGGCTCCCGTGTAGCCTCACCGCCCCGCCCTCCTCGAAACCGTCCCCGCTCCCAGCCATCTTTTTAGGCTTGTATGCGTTTAGGTTTGTTCTCACGCGAAGTGCACCACGAGTCCATCACCGCCGTCCACCATCGCCCACACCCTAAACCCTAAGATAGATAACGGGGTAGCCCTTTGGTGATCTCCTTCCCCCTTCCTTCCCTCCGGCTCACTCCGCCCAACTCTCGAAAATTGAGTGACCCTCATTTCAAATTCAGTCGACTGTCATTTGCTAAACTTAATAAAACATATACATGAAGAAACTCCCACAAAAGGAAAAAGGAAAAAATTATTTGGATGTATATGTTATTGCAAATGTACAAAATAGTACATGGGCGTCCATGAAGTAGTTGGGTCATGTTATTTGGGAAAAGGCGCACCTAGGGGTAGGGCAACTCCAACGTGGAGCACCTATTGGACATCATGTGTGCACACATCCAACAGTTAGAAAGGATGCACTTAGGGAAACTCCAAGGCAGATCGTCTATTGGACATTTCATAATGTTCAGATATGAACATGTTTGTGGACAGCGGGTCAAATGCCGGTCATCCAACCGTAGTCACAAACAGTGACGGAGCCAGCACGGGTGAGCTAGGGCCACGCTCCCTGAGAAAAATTCTTAAACTATCCCTATATATTTTTATGTGGATTTAAGGACTAAATTTTAATATATGTCACCCTCCAGTAATCATACGTGTATCATTGGCCGTTCTCATATTTACTTTATGGCTCCGTCCCTGGTCACAAAATGTTCGTCCCATCAAAAAAATCTCATATGCTCGGAGTGCTGAAAATAATTAATGATAAATAGCATAATTTATCCATAACTATTCCTATGCTATAAGTAATAATTAACATAAAATAGTACAATCCAAACATAAAGTTATCAAATTATAATAGTTCAATTTGAATTCAACTTATGCGGACATATGTTCTAATTTTCCACATGATACGTTCATGGATGCTCAAACAAATCATTCTAAAGTTGTGTATGAGTTACTTGATTGTGAATGTGATGGTGCATTTGACAAAAATTGTCAAACATCATCGTATTCTACTACACAAGTTGGATATGATCACTTGTCAGCGTGGTATTGGATCACTTATCAGCGTGGTACTCAGGGCTCCTCGATTATTGAGATGTCACCGAACACGAGAAGCCTCGGGGTGATCGGGCCGCTCTCCCGACCGCTCACGTTTACCGAGCATCGGGATCAATGGAACTCATTCAAGAAGAATTTCATCAGAGCTAAAAGAAAAAAATGACAAGGGAGTTTTTCCAACTCTGTGCGAGTCCAAGGACTACTAGGTGCATTAATAGCCATGGCTACGAGCCAATTATAACCTCTGGTGTTATATGTTTTTACCCCTCTGTGTATTATTCATAAAACATGTTTTTTAACAAGCAAAGGCACCAAGAGGTACCTAATTTCATTCAGCTCAAAGAGATAGTACAAAGAGAGTTACATAGATCTGCACATGATAAGAGAGGAAGATAAGCAGAAACTATGAGAAGGAGCTAAAGATAACATCCTATAAGGCAAAGTGGAAGGAGCACAATGTGATGACCAACATGATCAGGGGAAACAAGATTACATACTGCAGCCGAAACATGGCAGCATGCCTGAAGGGGAAAATAAATTTAAAACAACCACACACTACAAATGCTAGTTACTCCAAAGACTGTCCATCTTGACATAAGAAGCTTGTAGGCACCAAAAAGAGCAGCACACGGAGGCAGAGTAATCTTGTGATTAGTCTCATGGGGAGCATAGCATATATCAACAACACCAGGCCAGAGCTGTAAGATATAAGAGAAGAAGAGAAACTTCCTTCAGCAACCCACAGATGCGCTAAGCTCGCAAAACAAAGAAGAAATGCTTTGCATCTCCAATAGTCCAAGTCGAGCATAATTCTAAGCAAAGTTGTCAGAATTGCGATTCTGAATCGTATCGGAGCTCCATTGCTAGGATCATGAATCGTAGAATCATAACTATCAGGATCATAGAAACTTAGATTCTATGAACAAAATCGTAGAATCGGAGGGGCTAGCTTGGATCATAAGATTGTAAGATTCAAAGACTTGAGTCACGATTCTGACAACTTTGGTTCTAAGGGCCATGTACATGAAAACCTAAAAAAACAAACATGACACGGAAACTTGCACACGAGAAGAAGCTAATAGTGAGGAGAATAAAAACTAATATAAGTGCACAATATGTACTTTAACACGAGGAATTTGAAATTTGGATAGGACAAGCACAACATGGCAGGATATAGGACAATGGGCTCGAGCAAAGCAACAAACTTGAGTATTACGAGTGGATCTAAAAACCTATTGAGCAAGATTATGTGCAATATCATTAATCGCTCTAGAAATATGAAACACCTTCGGATGCAAGGAAGTGGTTTGCTTGAAAAAAATGACCAGATCCTTTTTAATATTCCAAGGAATAGAGGAGTCCAAGGTGTTTCTGAGAGCAACATACTTAGCAAGAAAAAGACAAGCAGTCAAAAAAGTTGGATGACCAACATTAAGTTGAGAGTCTATATAAGCAGCAGAAGAAAGAGCAATGGTTTCAGCTTGCAAAGGAGTGGAAGTAGATGTTGCTGAGGCCTTAACGTGAACATTGATTTCTCCTTGATCAAATGGAATTGAGATGTAAATTCTAACACCTCTCGCAACTTCACTTGGGGGAAAACCAGGGACTTTCTTTGTTCTGAAAGTTGCGTCAAAAAATTGCTTCGACAATTAACAAATCAGACTTGAGCATAGTACCTTGTAAAGGAAGCTGATTATGAGCATAATGATGCTGAACCTACTGTTGCTTATTAGAAAGACTTGAAAGAACACCAACAGAGTCCAAATTCAAAGCAACCATTGCAATGTTAACTTGATAAGGAAGAGCTTTCTTTTGATCAAAATGAAAATCATTGCGAGCTTTCCAAAGGCACCATAGAAAATTTAGAATATTTGGAATAGAACCATGTGGATGCCTCATTTGAATGAGGGACGTAAGCATCGAATGCATCGTACAATACCCTTGTAGCAAAACATACGCTTTACGAAAACAAGTAGATGAGAACCAGGCTGCATGAGGAAAGCAGCAAAGAAAAAAAATGAACCTCATCCTCTTGTTAACCACATCAACAACACATCTCAGAAATGTGAATTGAGAAACGACCAACGTGCAATCCCGTAGGCAAAGCTTTTCTCGGAAGTCTCGAGGCAAAAGTTTGCACCATAGGGAGAATTATTTTTTGTTTCCAAAATAATTTAAGTAGATCTTTCAATTCCAAAGGAACAACACTAGGGGCATGTCTAGGATTAGAATGGATTTCTTGCAAAGACATTTTGGAAGCAGATTTGGACGAACAAATGACATTAGGAGTAAGATCCCAATAAAGCAAACATCATCATCAACAATATCAGTTTGAACAATAGTAGAATCCATGGGTTGTTGGAAAAGCAAGAAAATAAGAGCTGGATTCCAAATATTTTGTCGTGGAAGCCAAAGATATTTAACCAAAGTAGGATACACAAAACCAACTTGTTTGTGGTATAAGATGATCATGGATTGAACTCCAATTAGAACACCAAGGCATGGTCCAAATGGAAATGTTACCTTGCGTAATTTGATAAAAAGAATGAGTTCTAAGCTTGGGTAACATTTTTAGAATAGAATCCCAAAAAGAAGACTTTGGAGGAGTGTCAGTGGGTGTCCAAATGGAAACACCTGAGAAATATTCTGCTTTGAGCACAAGACACAAATGAGAAGAGGGAAATTTAGCTAACCTCCAAGCAGCTGCTAGAAGAAGACTTTCATTGATGGCCTTTAAATTCCTTATGCCTAGTCATCCTTCATCTTTAGAACTGCAAATGTATTTCCATTCCCTAAGACAAAGGCTCTTTGTGGAGTCATTTTCTCTTATACCTGTCCACCAGGAATTTCTAATAATAGCCGTAAGCTGAGCAATGAATTTCTTCATGAACAAGATATTAGCCATATAATAAATAGGGATGGCTAAAAAATAGAATGAATCAACTCAAGACGGAGAGCATGAGAAATCATGTTGGCTTTATAGCAAGGCAACTTATTCAAGAATTTATCGAGAACAAAGTTATAGGCAACAACCCTATTTTTAGCAGGAAGAACTAGCGGGTGACCAAGATGGGTAATATTAGCATCCAAGGAAGAAAGAGGGAAATTTTGATTAATATATTGCACATATTAGAAGGAACACGAGTGCTGAAAAGAATGGAAGATTTGGACCAATTCGGGGTTTGTCAAGAAATAGCACAAAATTGATGAATCAGATTAGTCATAGTGGCAGACTCGTGAAGAGTGACTTGCCCACAAACCAACAAGTCATCTGCAAAAAGGAGAGAGTGGATGGACGGGCAGTTTGGTCCAAGGCAAATGACTTGAAGATGATGGGCTACAAGAGCCTCATTAAGAGCAATGGACAATTTATTAATAGCAAGGACAAATAAATAAGGAGACATAGGACAACCTTGTCGAATATTCAGAAAACTTTTAAATTATGAGATGGCTGACCATTAATAACAACAGAAAACATGGGCGAAGATATGCAGGCATGAATTAAATTTATAAAATGACTATGCAACCCTTTACGTGTAAGCGCAAAAACAATGAAACTCCATTAAAGACGATCGAACGCTTTAGCAAGATCAATTTTAAGCATGAAAGCATTATGTTTCCAAGATTTCAAAGAGAAAGAGTGGGTAATCTCTTGGGCAATAATGATGTTGTCACTAATTTTTCTACCTTCAATGAAACCTTGTTGAGTTGTATCTATGTAATCAGGAAGGTGAGGTTTAATCCTGTTAGCAAGCGACTTTGCATTTATTTTGTAAACTAAATTGCAGAGACTAATAGGACGATAGCCATAGGGATTTGGGGAACCAATTTATTTGGAATGAGAGAAATATTTGTATCATTAATGTGAGGAGGCAAAACAACAGTAAGATAAAAATTGACAACAAGCTAAGTAACCTCATCCCCTATCCAATCTGAAGCACCCAAGTAAACTCAACATTGAAACCATTAGGCCCTGGAGAAGCATTTAACTTCATGTCTTTAAGAATCTACAAAACCTCATTTCTGTCAGGAAGAGAATAAGTTGGATCCAAAGTATCATTAGGCCATTGAGTGAATTCATGAGGTGTGACAACATTATTATTAGGAGAGGAGAAAATATATCAAAAATAACTGACAAACCTATTAGTGATAGTTGTAGGTTTCAAATGGAGCATGTTGTTCTCATATTTAATAGAACAAATAGTATTACGCTTCCTACGTAACATAGTATTACGGTCTCCAACCCGAGCCCAACTTTTCTTGTTGCGTTGCTTGTAAAACTAATTAAGCTTGGAAAGAGTGTGCTCATACCTGACCGTGAAAGAACCTGCAAGAGCATGGTCCTGCTGCTGAGATGGTAGGTGTTGCAGCTGATTGTTCTATCCTTCTAGCTCCAGAAGATCACTTTGTAGGGACTTCTTTTTCCTGTACCACACTTTAATAGAATCTACCAAAGAAGAAGTCTTGGCTGCAAAATAAGTAAGAGAACAATTGTTCCACACAAATTTAGCAAAAATGGTAACCTCGTTTTCCGCCAGCCACTAATTCTCAAATTTAAAAGCTTGTTTGGGTTTAACAAAGTTCCCCTCCGTCGACATTAAAATGGGAGCATGATCTCTAAGAATAAGGCAAATTAAGATATATAGTATTAGGGTAGTGCATACACCACTCTGCATTGACCAAACAACGATCTAGGCGATGATAAATGGGTTCAAAAGTGTGCTAATTGCCACACCAAGTATACGTCGGACCACTAAAATATATGTAAAAAGCCATAATTTTTAACAAGAAAACGAAAAGCACTCATACGAAAGTAACTCACAGTGCCATTACATCCATCCGTATCATACAAGATGCCACTGAGGTCTCCCATACATATCATGGGCATACCCAGATTATCATACACAAAAGTGGAAATTTTACTCCAAATGGCACTGGTCTGCCTATGATACGGGTCACCATATATATAAATCAAGCAAACTTGGACTGAGAAGCTTGATGGACAACATTAGCTAATATATAGTGGAAGGAAGCACTATGAACAGTGACTTTGAGCTCATCACCCCACATGAGGTAAAGCCCTCCCAAGGTACCTCTAGAGGGAACTACAAAGGCATTAGTAACATCAAACCTATTAACAAGATCGACATAATGGACTTTGGAAGATTTAATTTCTAAGACAAATGTTACCTGAGCTTTCGTGGAGCGAATCAATTTGGCCAATAAAAGCATACAATCATTACCGAGGCCCCATCCCATACCTTGGAATTTCCAAGGGATGTCCCTCATGACGCCTTGAGTTAGGGTCGTGCGCCGTTGCGTAAGAAGAAGAGTGAGTCATGCTCGAGTCTGCATGATCACTTAAGTCTGCCTCCTGCACCCCCTTTTCCTCGGCAATTCCAGTCTATCAGCTTCATCTACCTTGATACATGATGACCCACAAGTGTAGGGGATCTATCGTAGTCCTTTCGATAAGTAAGAGTGTCGAACCCAACGAGGAGCAGAAGGATCTGACAAGTGGTTTTCAGCAAGGTATTCTGTGCAAGCACTGAAATTATCGGTAACGGATAGTTGTGTGGTAAGATGATTCGTAGCAAGTAGCAAGTAACAATAGTAACAACGGTGCAGCAAAGTGGCCCAATCCCTTTTGTAGCAAGGGACAAGCCTGGAAAAACTCTTATAGGAGGTAAAGCGCTCCCGAGGACACATGGGAATTTCTGTCAAGCTAGTTTTCATCATGTTATATGATTCGCGTTCGCTACTTTGATAGTTTGATATGTGGGTGGACCGGTGCTTGGGTGCTGCCCTTACTTGGACAAACATCCCACTTATGATTAACCCCTCTCGCAAGCATCCGCAACTACGAAAGAAGAATTAAGACAAAGTCTAACCATAGCATTAAACTAGTGGATCCAAATCAGCCCCTTACGAAGCAACGCATAAACTAGGGTTTAAGCTTCTGCCACTCTAGCAACCCATCATCTACTTACTACTTCCCAATGCCTTCCTCTAGGCCCAAATAATAGTGAAGTGTTATGTAGTCAACGTTCACATAACACCACTAGAGGAAAAACAACATACAACGCATCAAAATATCGAACGAATACCAAATTCACATGACTACTTATAGCATGACTTATCCCATGTCCTCAGGAACAAAAGTGACTACTCACAAAGCATAATTATATTCATGACCAGAGAGGTATTGAATAGCATTAAGGATCTGAACATATAATCTTCCACCGAGTAATCCAACTAGCATCAACTACAAAGAGTAATTAACACTACTAGCAACCTTACAAGTACCAATCGGAGTCGCGAGACGGAGATTTGTTACAAGAGATGAACTAGGGTTTGGAGATGAGATGGTGCTGATGAAGATGTTGATGGTGATGAGTCCCCTCCGATGAGAGGAGTGTTGGTGATGACGATGGCGATGATTTCCCCCTCCGGGAGGGAAGTTTCCCCGGCACGATGACCCTGCCGGAGCTCTAGATTGGTTCTGCTCAAGCTCCGCCTCCTGGCGGCGGCGATTCCTCCCGAAAGCCTCCTCCTGGTTTTTCCTGGAACGAAACCCTCCTTCTAGCAAAAGAGGGGAGCCAGAGGGCCAACAGGGAGCCCACAAGCCCCCTAGGCCCGGCCACGGGGGTAGGCCGCACCTAGCAGGCTTGTGGCCTCCTGGTGGCTCCCCTCTGGTACTTCTGCCGCCCAGTATTTTTTATAAATTCCAAAATAATTCCTCGTTGATTTTCACGGCTTTTGGAGTTGCGCAGAATAGGTATCTCAAACTTGCTCCTTTTTCAGGCCATAATTCCAGCTGCCGGCATTCTCCCTCTTCATGTAAACCTTGTAAAATAAGAGAGAAAAGGCATAAGTATTGTACCGTGAAGTGTAATAACAGCCCATAAAGCGATAAATATCAACATAAAAGCATGATACAAAATGGACGTATAAATACACAGCCTGAGGATGTTCATGGCCGGTGCAAAGCAGATCCTCCAACACCATTGCAAAGCAGAATCCCCCAACAGGCCACAAGAATGCAGAACAACCAAGAGATGAGACTTCCTCATGGGAGCTTGATTCTCCTGATCTGCGTTGGGTTTTCCGTGAACACGGACGGGTTATCGCAGCACAAAGTGGGTAAGTATTTCCCTCAGTTATGAAACCAAGGTTTATCGAACCAATAGGAATATCAACCACAACTGTCTTCAGCGGCTGCACACAAAAGAACAAACAACTTGCACCCAATGCGGGCAAGAGGGTTGTTAATCCTCTTGTCTTCTTATTTTCAAGTAAGTGAGGTGTGTAGATAATTGTAGATAGCAAGATAAAATAAAGACAAGTAAATGGCAGCAAGGTAATGAATGTTTTATCAGTATGTTGTGAATAGACCCGGGGGCATTGCTTTCTCTAATGGCATCTCTCATGGAAAAATAGCATACGGTGGGTAAACAAATTACTGTTGGAAAATTGACAGAAAAGCAGATAGTTATGCGATATCCACGACAATGATCATGTGTATATAGGCATCATGTCCATAAACAAATAGGCCGACTCCTTCCTGCACCTATTACTATTACTTCACTCATTGACCGATATCCAGCATGCATCTAGAGTATTAAGTAAAACATAGTAATGCATGGAGAACAATGACATGATGTAGAAAAAGTAAACTCAAGCAATACGAATAAACCCTGTCGTTTTATCCTTAGCAGTAGTAACACAAAGACACACATTGTCCCCTTTTGTGAGTGGGATATAGAAATTCGCCAGGTTGAACATACCACAACGCACCTCTCTCACCAAAGAAATATCGATCTAGTTGGCCAAACTATTACAATAGATCAGAGAGAATTATGAATCTATCATAATCATGCACATAAGAATCATACAAGTATTCAGATGTGACTCAAATATTTATCATGAATAATCTGAAAATAAACCCACAATTCATGGGATGCCAACAAACGTACCGCACAAAAGGAATTACATCATATGGATCAAAGCAAAGATGTGATGTCCATTGTGTTGAAGATCAAAGAGAGAGATTTCCATCTAGGTACTGACTATGGACCCATAGGTCGGCGGTGAACTACTCACACATCATCGTGAGGCCGGCAAGGTTGATGAAGAGGACCTCCATGATCGATCCCCCCTCCAGCAGGGTGCATAAACAAAGCTCTTGATGGCCTCCCGTCGGAACAAAGGCTTGTGGCGGCGTAAGAAGTGTTTCGGGACTTCTTGTGGTGTTTTTAGGGTAGATGAGAATTTACAAGCCATAGAACGTAGTTGGGAGGGCCACGAGGGAGGCAAGATCTATCAGGGCGCCTCCCAGGCCTCATCGTGTTAGCTTGTGGGCCCATCATGAGGCCTCGAGCTTTCTTCCGATGCTCGTTGGTCTACTTTTGTTCCAGATAAAATCACCAAAAAGTTTCAGGGCAATTGGACCTCATTTAGTATGGGAAACCTGCAAAGTGAAAAACACATAGAAAAGAACAACTCACACTAGGTAGTGGGTTAATAGGTTAGTGCTAAAAAATAATATAAAATGGTAAATAAATACCACCAAAGTATTCTAGAATGATAGTATATCATCATGCAACAATAAAAATTTATAGATACGTTGGAGACGTATCAAGCATCCCCAAGCTTAATTCCTGCTCGTCCTCGAGTAGGTAAATGATAAAAAAAAGAATTTTTCATGTGACATGATATCCATGATGTAACCTTATGCATGTATGCTCATTGAGAAATGATGAATTAACAAACATTAACATAGCAATACTTATAGGTATAAGCAACAAATCATTAGTCTTTCAAAGTATATGATCCTCAAAGATTGTTTTACCCCCCATCCATATTTATTATATTAGCAAGGCATGGCTCCATATTCACCACATTAAATACAAATTTCAAGCACCATGGTGTTCAAGTCAAGCAATTGGATCGTACTTTTTCAATATGCATCAACTTTTTATTCTTCACACAATGCATGAGCGTGAACCATTGGACATAGCATAAAGGTGGAATAGGATGTGGTGGTAGGTTTCAAAGGGGTAAAAGTGGAGAAGATAGTCTCACATCAACTAGGCGTAGCAACAAGCTATGGATATACTCGTCGATAGATATCAATGCGAGGAGTAGGGATTTCTATGCAAACGATGCTCAAGAGCTATAAGTGTATGAAAGCTCCACTGATGCTAAGTGGGGTGTGCGTCCAACTTGCTTGCTCGTGAAGACCTAGGGCACTTGAGGATGCCCATCATCGGAATATACAAGCCAAATTTATGAAAAAGTGATTCCCACTAGCATATGAATGATATAACATGAGACTCTTTATATGAAGAACAAGGTGCCACTTTGTGGCACAAGTGTGGTAAAGGATAGTAGCAAAGCCCCTTCTCTATTTTTCTCTCATCATTTTTTTATTATGGTGAGCTCATTTGGCCTCCCCCATTTTTATTTCCTCGCTAGGACAATGCTCTAATAATGATGACCATCACACTTTTATTTACTTACAACTCATCATGAAAACTGATAGGATGATATGACTCGGAATGAATGCCTCTGGCCGTGTACCCAGATGTGCAAATATCTAGCATGACATGTACCAAAAACATGATGAACGGTGGCTTTGCCACAAATACTATGTCATCTCTAGATGATCATGCAAAGCATTATAATGACTAACTAACTAGTCATGTGAAGTGACGATGGAATTTGCATGGCAATATATCTTGGAATGGATATGGAAATGCCATGATAGGTAGGTATGATGGCTGTTTTGAGGATCGTATAAAAAGGTTTATGTGCAACAAAGCGTGTCATGTCACGGGATTTGGATGCACCGGCTATAGTTGCACCGATCCTCAATGTGAGAATGGGTGATGCATGGTACTGAAGAGCCTAGCAAATACGAGGAGGTGACATTGCGTATGTCCATGGTGTCACATTAGCCATGAAGAACTCATATATTTATTGCAAAGTTCTATTAGTTTTATCACAGATCAAAGTACTACTCGTATGCCCCGAGGGAGAGGGTTGGTAGGAATTAACCATCGCGTGACTCCGACTCAAAACCGCACAAGGATTTCAACGAGGAATAGAAATGCTCACACATCATCACCATGCCTTTTTAATTTTTTAGATGAAGAATAAGTTTAACATCTCTTAATATCGACACCCGTCTGAATTTATAATAATGCACTCACACCTTTTTCATATCACCACATCATTATCATTAACCCATAATTTCTCTATATGTGCTAAATGATAGTTTTTATCATCATTCATTGGATACTCATTATTTTTGATCTAGTCTTATGACCCATGCAAATTACTGTCACTATTTGTCTAGCTCTCAAACAAATATAAGTGAAGAACGAGAGCATAATATTTCTATAAAATCTACAAACCACCGTGCTTAAAAAGATATAAGTGAAGTACTAGAGCAACTGCTAAGCTCAAAAGATATAAGTGAAGCACATAGAGTATTCTAACAAATTGTGATGATGTGGTATCTCTCTCAAATAGTTGTATCCAGCAAACAATGATTGTGGTATACCGAAAGTAAAATGAAACAAAAGCAGACGATGCTCCAAGCGAAACTCATATCATGTGATGAATAAAAATATAGCTCCAAGTAACATACCGATGGATTGAGACGAAAAGAGGGGATGCCTTCTAGGGCATCCTCAAGCTTAGATGCTTGAGTCCTCCTAGAATATTACCTTGGGATTCCTTCAGAATCCCCAAGCTTGGTATTTTGCTGCTCCTCAATCTTTCCCATCGTGACAATACCCAAAACTTGAAAACTTGAATCACATAAAACTCAATAAACCTTCGTGAGATCCGTTAGTATAAGCAACATATAAAATACTTTAAGGTGTTGTTACATATTGGTTCTTATTTTATTTTAGCATAGGGTAATGTCTCTTAACTACTCCATGGATTATACCCCCCAGTACAATCCATAACATCATCAAAACAAGCAAACTACACATGCAAAAACAGAATCTGAATAAAATAGAACAGTGTGTAGTAATCTGTAATGAACATATACTTCTGTAACTCCAAAAACTATGAAAAATTAGGACAACCTGAAGAATTTATATTGCAATACTATGTACAAAATTAATCTTAAAAAGATGTTCGAGTAAAATTAGAGAAATTCTACACTCGACGTCAAAGTTAATTTTTTGCACTGTATAATTCTACTCATCATTCAAATCATCCCAAAGGCTTTACTTGGCACAAACACTAATTAAAACATCAAAATACAACCATTAGAGAGGCAGTAATCATGTTATTACACACTAACAGAAATAAATGATAAATATTGGGTTGTCTCCCAACAAGCTCTTTCTTTATTGCCATTAAGATAGGCTTGAAATTTCAATGATGCTCACATAAAAGAAAAGAATTGAAGTACAAAGAGAACATCATAAAACATAGGAAAAGACATTTAAGTCTAACATAATTCCTATGCATGGGCATTTTATAAGCAAACAATTTATCAAGACAAGAAGTGTCTAGCATAAGCAAGTAGGAAGAATGAAGCATTAATAATTTGAATATCAAGAGAGGTAAGTGAGTAACATGAAAATTTCTATAACCATATTTGTCTCTCTCATAATGATTCCATGTAGAATCATATTCAAATTCAACAATATAGCAATCATGCTTTCCATTCCAGGAACTATCCTGAATCACTTTATAAATTTCACAAATTTTAGATTCATGATTTTCAAGCAAGACCTCATAAAGATAATCTAGCACAATTTCACTAGAAATTGTTTCAACATAAACGGGTCTTTTGTAAAGATTAGCTAGTGGATGAGGATCCATTTACCTTTATTTTTGCATTTTACTTTCTGTTTTGGTGTGAAAAATATAAAGATATCATAGATAGGCAAGTAAACTAGAGAGCAAAGAGGCAATCTAGTGACAAGCTAAGCAAGCAAAGATAAATATTTTTGTATTTTTTATGAGACAAACTAAATATTCTAGCAAACAAAAATAGGAAAAAGTGAATGAAATTTTGTGTGGAGTTACTAGATAGTTGGTGATGATATTCCTTAGCAACGGCGCCAGATATCCTTCCTGATACTCGTGATGTGCGTTGGGTTTTCGATGAAGAGGAATTGCTTATCACAACACAAAGTGAGTAAGTATCTCCCTCAGTTATGAAACCAAAGTTTACCGAACCAATAGGAATATCAACCACAACCATATTCAGCGGCTGCACGCAAAAGAACAAACAACTTGCACCTCTCTGACCGAAGAAATATCGATCTAGTTGGCCAAACTATTTCAATAGATCGGAGAGAATTATGAAGCTATCATAATCATGCACATAAGAATCATATTAGTATTCAGATAAGACTCAAATATTTATCATGAATAATCTGAACATAAACCCACAATTCATTGGATCCCAACAAACGCACTGCACAAAAGGATTACATCATATGGATCAAAGCAAAAATGGGATGATCATTGTATTGAAGATCAAGAGAAAGAGAGATTGCCATCTAGGCACTAGCTATGCGCTGGTAGGTGTGTGGTGAACTACTCACACATCATCATGAGGGCGACAAGGTTGATGAAGAGGCCCTCCGTGATCGATCCCCCATATGGCAAGGTGCTGGAATCAAGCTCGAGATGTCCTCCCGTCGAAACAGAAACTTGAGGCGGTGTAAAAAGTGCTTCGAGACTGCCTCTATGGTTTTTACGATATATGAGAATTTATAAGCCAGAGAACGGACTTGGGAGGGCGTGAAGGGGCCCAGAAGCCATCACGGCGCCCCCCAGGGCACGTCGTGTTGGCTTGTGGGGCTCTCGAGTGGCCTCGAGCCTTCTTCCGATGCTCGTTGGTCTTCTTTTGATCCAGAAAAAATCTCCAAAAAGTTCCAGGTCAATTGAACTTCGTTTGGTAATGAAAACCTAAAAAGTGAAAAACATGCAAAAAACAACAACTCGCACTAGGCACTAGGTCAATAGGTTAGTGCTCAAAAATAATATAAATTGGTAAATATATACCCCAAAAGTATCCTAGAATGATAATATATCAGCATGGAACAATCAAAAAAATTAGATACCTTGGAGACGTGTCAAGCATCCCCAAGCTTAATTCCTCCTCATCCTCGAGTAGGTAAATGATAAAATGAGAATTTTTTATGTCACATGCTACCCATTATGTAACCTTATGCATCTATGTTCATTGAGAAATGATGAATTAACAAATGTTAACATAGCAATATTTATAAGTATAAGCAACAAAATCATTAATCTTACAAAGTATATGTTCCTCAAAGATTGTTTTACACCCATTCTTCTTATTATATTAGCAAGGCATAGCTCCATCTTCACCACATTAATACAAATGTAAAGCACTACGGTATCCAAGTCAGGAAATTGGATCGTACTTTTTCAATATGCATCAACTTTTTATTCTTCACGCAATACATGAGCGTGAACCATTGGACATAGCATATAGGTGGAATAGAATATGGTGGTAAGTATCAAAGGGGTAAAAGGTGAAGAAGATTGTCTCACATCAACTAGGCATACCAACGGGCTATGGATATGCCCGTTGATATATATCGATGCAAGGAGTAGGGGTTGCCATGCAAATGATGCACTAGAGCTATAAGTGTATGAAAGCTCAATTGAAGCTATGTGGGGTGTGCATCCAACTTGCTTGCTCGGGAAGACCTCGGGCATTTGAGTAAGCCCGTCATCAGAATATGACAGCCAAGTTTATGAAAAAGTGATGCCCACTAGCATAAGAATGGTATAACATGAGACTCTCTATATGAAGAACAAGGTGCCACTTTGAGGCACAAGTGTGTTAAAGGATAGTAGCAAAGTCCCTTCTCTCTTTTTCTGTCATTCATTTTTTATTATGGCTAGCTCATTTGGCCTCCCCCATTTTTATTTCCTCACCGGGACAATGCTCTAATAATGATGATCATCACACTTTTATTTACTTACAACTCAATCTAGAGACTGATAGGACGGAATGACTTTGTATGAATGCATCTGGCAATGTACCAGGATGTGCATAGATCTAGCATGACATGTATCAAAAATATGATGAATGGTGGCTCTACCACAGATACTATATGAGCTATATGTGATCATGCAAAGAATTACGATGATGAATGAACTAGTCATGTGAAGTGACGGTGGAGTTTGCATGGCAATATATCTCGGAATGGCTATGGAAATGCCATGATAGGTAGGTATGTGATACTTGTGATATGCGTTGGGTTTTCTGTGAAGAGGAACAGATTATCGCGACACAATGTGGGTAAGTATTTCCCTCAATTATGAAACCAAGATTTATCGAACCAATAGGAATATCAACCACAACCGTCTTCAGCGGTTGCACACAAAAGAAAAAACAACTTCCACCCAAGGCACACAAGAGGGTTGTCAATCCTCTTGTCTTGTTATTTGCAAGCAAGTGAGGTTTGTAGATAATTGTAGATAGAAATATAAAATAAAATAAAGTAAATATAAACAAGGTAATGAAGGTTTTATCAATATGTTGTTCCTAGACCCGGGGGCCATAGCTTTCCCTGATGGCATCTCTCATGAAAAGTAGCATACGATGGGTGAACAAATTACTGTTGGGCAATTGACAGAAAAGCAGATAGTTATGCGATATTCATAGCAATGATCATGTGTATATAGACATCACGTCCATAAACAAATACACAGACTCCTGCGTGCACCTATTACTATTACTCCACTCATCGACCGCTATCCAGCATGCATCTAAAGTATTAAAAAATCGAGTAATGCATGGAGAACAATGACATGATGTACACAACATAAACTCAAGCAATATTAATAAACTCCATCGTTTTATCCTTAGTAGCAGCAACACAAAGACACATCTTGTCCCCTTATGTCACTGGGTTATAGAAATTCCCAAGTTGAACCTACCACAACGCACCTCTCTCTCTGAAGAAATACCGATCTAGCTGGCCAAACTATTTCGATAGTTTAGGGAGAATTATGAAGTTGTCATAATCATGCACATAAGAATCATATAAGTATTTAGAAGAGACTCAAATATTTATCATGAATAATCTGAACATAAACCCGCAATCCATCGGATCCCAACAAGCGCACCACACAAAAGGAATTACATCATGTGGATCAAAGCAAAGATGTGATCATCATCGTATTGAAGATCAAAGAGAGAGAGAAAGAGATTTCCATCTAGGTATTGACTATGGACCCGTAGGTCTGTGGTGAACTAATCACACGTCATCATGTGGGTAGCAAGGTTGATGAAGAGGCCCTCTGTGATCGATCCCCCTCTGGCAGGGTGCCGGAACGGAGCTCTATATGGCCTCCCGTTGGAACAAAGACTTGTGGCGACGTAAGAAGTGTTTCTGGACTCCCTCTGATGTTTTAGGGTAGATGAGAATTCATAAGCCAAAGAACAGAGTCAGGAGGGCCACGAGGGAGGCACAAGCCATCAGGGGCGTGCTCCCCCAGGCTATGCGCTTTTAATACCTAGCATGCATCTATAGTATTAAGTAAAATATAGTAATGCATGGAGAACAATGACATGATGTAGACAAAGTAAACTCAAGCAATATGAATAAATCCCAACATTTTATCCTTAGTAGCAGCAACACAAAGATGCATCTTGTCCCCTTCTGTCACTGGGATATAGAAATTCGCCAGGTTGAACCTACCACAACGCACCTCTCTCACCGAAAAACTATCGATCTCGTTGGCCAAACTATTGCAATATATCATAGAGAATTATGAATCTATCATAATCGTGCACATAAGAATCATATAAGTATTCAGAAGAGACTCAAATATTTTATCATGAATAATCTGAACATAAACCCACAATTCATCGGATCCCAAAACACACACTACACAAAAGGAATTACATCATATGGTTCAAAGCGAAGATGCGATAATCATTGTATTGAAGATCAAAGAGAGAGAGGGACAGATTGCCATCTAGGTACTGATTATAGACCCGTAGGTCTATGGTGAACTACTCACACATGATCGTGAGGGCAGCAAGGTTGATGAAGAGGCCCACCGTAATCGATCCCCCCTACAGCAGGGTGCGGGAACAGAGCTTCAGATGGCCTCCTGTCGGAGCACAAACTTGTGGTGGCGTAAAAAGTGTTCGGGACTACCTCTAGTATTTTTAGTGTAGATGACAATTTGTAAGCCAAAGAACAGAGTCGGGAGGTCCACGAGGGAGGCACAAGCCATGAGGGCGCATCCCCCGAGGTCGCGCCCTGTTGGCTTGTGGGCCCCTCGTGAGGCCACGATCGTCCTTCTGATGCTCGTTGGTCTTCTTTTGGTCCACCAAAAAGTTTCAAGTCAATTGGACTTTGTTTGGTATGAAAAACCCGAAAAGTTAAAAACATGCAGAAAATAACAAGTGACACTCGACACTGGGTCAATAGGTTAGTGCTCAAAAATAATATAAATTGGTAAATAAATACCCCAAAAGTATTCTAGAATGATAATATATCAGCATGGAACAATCAAAATATATAGATATGTTGGAGACGTATCAGTATGGTGGCTGTTTTGAGGAAGACATAAGAAGGCTTGTGTGTAACAGAGCGTGTCATGTCACGGGGTTTGGATGCAACGACAAAAGTTGCACCGATCCTTGAGGTGAGAATGGGCAATGCACAGTACCAAAGAGGCTAGAAAATATGAGGAGGTGAGATTGCGTATGTCCATGGTGTCATATTAGTCATAAAGAACTCATATACTTATTGCAAAGTTTTTATTAGTTTTATGAAAAATCAAAGTACTACTCACATGCCCCGAGGGAGAGGGTTGGGATGAATTAACCATCGCGCGACTCTAAATCGAAATAACACTAGGATTTCAACAAGGAATAGAAATGCTCACACATCATCACCATGCCTTTTAATTTTTCGATGAACAAGAAGTTAACATCTCTTAATATTGTCACCTCTCTGAATTAATTATAATGCAATCACACCTTTTTGATATTACCACATCAATATCATTAACCGACAATTTCTCTATATGTGCTACATGATGGTTTTAATTATCATTCATTGGCACCTATTATTTTTGGTCTAGTCTTATGACCCATGCAAATTACCGCCACTATTTATGCAACTCTCGTACTATATGAAACTCAAACAAAACATGTTGAAAAAAATCATATATATACCATCTTAGTGATGAAGTCTTTCGGAAGATCGATGAAGAACTTCCTATCCTTCTGGCATCTCAAAACACCACAATTCTTACACATGGCAGCCATTAACTGTTTTCAATATCATTGATCAAAGTAAGCATGCATAGATCATTAAACTAAATAACTAACACATCAGAATAGACCATATACTAGTAATTAAGCAATTCTACAAAGGTGCACGGATCGAACATATATATAAGTGAAGAACGGGAGCATAATACTTATATCAAATCTACACGCGACCGTGCTCAAAAAGATATAAGTGAAGTACTAGAGCAACTGCTAAGCTCAAAAGATATAAGTGAAGCATATAGTGTATTCGAACAAATTATGGTGATGTTGTATATTTCTCAAATAGGTGTGTCTAGCAAAATATTGTTGTGGAAAACTGAAATTAAAATTAAACAAAAGCAAACGATGTTCCAAGCAAAACTCATATCATGTGATGAATAAAATGTAGCTCCAAGTGACATACCAATGGGTTGAAATGAAAGAGGGGATGCCTTCCAGGGCATCCCCAAGCTTAGAAGCTTGAGTCTTCCTAGAATATTACCTTGGGGTGCCTTGGGAATCCCCAAGATTAGGCTTTTGCTTTTTCACATTCCTTTATCCATCGGGATAATACCCAAAACTTGAAAACTTCAATCACATAAAACTCAACAAAACTTCGTGAGATCCGTTAGTATAAGCAACATATCAAATACTTCAGGTACTGTTATAAGTTGATTCTTATTTTATTTTAGCATAAGGTATTGTATTATAACTTCTCCATGGAATATACCCTTCGATACAATCCATAGCATCATCAAAACAAGCAAACTATGCAAGCAAAAACACAATCTGACTAAAATAGAACAATGCGTGGAAATCTGTAATGAACCTATACTTCTGTAACTCCAAAATTCTGAAAAATTAGGACAACCTGAGTAATTTGAATGTCAGTACTGTGTAAAAAGTGCAGCCTAAAATACGACAGAGTAAAATCAGAGAAATTCTGCACTCGACGTGAAAGTTTGTGTTTTTGCATTGTATCAATTCTATTCATCATAAAAATCATCTCAAAGGATTTAGGCACAAACACTAATAAAAACATAAAACACAATCATTACAGAGGCAATAATCATGTTATCACTAACAAACAGAAAGTAAAAGCAAAAATAAAGATAACTATTGGGTTGCCTCCCAACGACCGCTATTGTTTTACGCTCCTAGCTAGGCATATTGCATTGTTTCAAGTGTTGTCATCTTTGACACTCCACCCAAGTAGCTCCCATGATTTATTCATAAGGTGGTCTAATTCTCTTTCTAGTTAAGTGTTCCATTCCTTTCTTTAATGGGAATTGGAACGTTATGTTTCCCTCTTTCATGTCAATGATTGCACCTATAGTTCGTAGGAAGGGTCTTCCAAGTATAATGGGACAAGTAGGATTGCAATCAATATAAAGCATAATGGAATATACATGTACATAGTTTTTATTTGTAATTATAATCACATCATTAATTTTACCTAAGAGTTTCTTAATGGTAGAATTTGCAAGATGCAAGTTTAGGGAACACTCTTCAATATTAGTGAGACCATGCACATCACATAAAGATTTAGGTATAGTTTTTTTAGGGGAAGATTTAGGTATAGTTGAAACACTAGCACCAAGGTTACACAAAGCATTGCATTCATATTTATTTATCTTAATTTTCATAGTAGGTTTCCACTCATCATGCAACTTTCTAGGAATAGAAACTTCAAGCTCAAGTTTCTCATCATAAGCTTTTACCATAGCTTCTACTATACGTTGAGTAAAAGATTTGTTTTCTTCATAAGCATTGTGTGATATAATAATGGATTGAAAAAAGGAAATACATTTTAGCAAAGATCAATTATCATAATTAAATTCCTTGTAATCCAAGATAGTGGGCACATCACTAGTTAAAGTTTTAACCTCTCCGAACCCACTTTTTTGAGTTTTAGCATTAAAATCATCACCCTCCAAGCAAATGGGACGCTCCTTAACTAGAGTTGACTCATTTCTAGTACATTTATAATTAATATTCATAGAAGTAAACAAAGATTCAATAGGATAAGTTCCAATCATTTTAATATCTTCATCATGATTCCGATAAAAACCGGATGGAAGAGCTTTTTCTAGGAATTCTCGTTTAGCTTTCAACTTAGCGGTCCTCTCCTTACTTTCACTAATAGAAACTTGTATAGATTTATTAGTCTCATTAAAATCATGTTTAGGAGGCAAAGCTTTACTTGTAAGAGTTTCTACATCAAGAGCAATTCTACCATGTTTTTAGCCAAAGTATCAACAACATGCAATTTTTCTTCTACCATAGTATTGAAAACCTTTTGAGAATTAATAAATTCTTTAATACTATTTTAAGATCATAGGATAATTTATTGTTATTGGTATAAGTATTCCCATGATAATTTCTATAAGAATTGCAATAACCACTAGGAATATTACCGGTATATGGCCTAGCATTGAAATTACCCCTATATGCATTGTTATTGAAATTATTTCACGAGATAAAATTCACATCAATGACAGTATCATTTTTCTCAATCAAAGTAGACAAGGGCATATCATTGGGATTGACTTGAGCATTTTATTAGCAACCAAATTCATAAGAGCATCCACTTTTTCACCCAAAGAAGCGATTTCCTCAACAGAATTTACCTTCTTCTGTTTGGAGCTCTCTCGGTGTGCCATTGAGAATAATTGGTCATAATGTTGACCAGAAGTTTTGTGGCCTCTCCTAAGGTCATATCCATAAAGGTACCATCTACAGCTGAATCCAGAAGATTTCTAGACACAAAGTTTAGTCGAGCATAGATGTTTTGGATAATCATCCACAAGTTTAAACCATGAGTGGGGCAATTCCTTATCATCAATTTCATTCTCTCCCAATCTTGTGCAACATGTTCTTGATTATGCTGTTTAAAATTCATTATTTTATTTCTACAGGAGATGATCTTAGCACGAAGAAAATACTTAGCAATAAAAGCATCTTTACACTTATCCAATGTTCCAATACTATTACATGGTAAAGATGAAAACCAATCTTTAGCTTTATCTCTCAGTGAAAAACGAAACAATTTTAATTTCACAATATCATTATCCATATCCTTTTTATTTTGCATATCACAAAGTTCAATAAAGGTATTAGGATGTGAAGCGGGATCCTCATTAGGACTTCTTGAAAATTGATCTTTCATGACAAGATTCGGCAATGCAACATTAATATCAAAAGCTTCCGCACTAGTGGCGGGTGGTATAGGAGTACTAACAAAATCATTGTCATCAGTATATGAGAAGTCACACAACTTAGTAGTATCTTGAGACATGGTGACCGAGCAAGCAAAGTAACAAGTAGGACAAGTAAACTAGAGACCGAAGATGCAAACTAGTGACAAGCTAAGCAAGCAAAGGTAAATATTTTTGTATTTTTATTTTTTGTGACAAACTAGATACAAGATAAAATAAAAATAGGAATAAGTGAATGAAAATTTGTGTGAAGTTACTTGATAGTTGGTGATGATATTCCCGAGCAACGACGCCAGAAATCCTTCCTCATACTTGTGATCTACGTTGGGTTTTATGTGAAGAGGAATGGATTGTTGTAGCATAATGTGGGTAAGTATTTCCCTCAGTTATGAAACCAAGGTTTATCGAACCAATCGGAATATCAACAACAACCGTCTTCAGCGGCTGCACACAAAAGAACAAACAACTTGCACCCAACACGGGCAAGAGGGTTATCAATCCCCTTGGTCCCGTTATTTGCCAGCAAGTGAGATGTGTAGATAATTGTAGATGATTGAAAATTGCAAATTAAAAAGAAAACAAGTAAATGACAGTAAGGTATTAAAGGTTTTGTGAATATATGGTGAATAGACCCGGGGACATAGTTTTCCCTAACGACATCTCTCATGAAAAAGAACATACAGTGGGTAAACAAATTACTGTTAGACAATTCATAGAAAAGCGGATAGTTATGCGATATTCACGGAAATGATCATGTGTATATAGGCATCACGTCCATAAACAAATAGGCTGACTCCTGCCTGCACCTATTACTATTACTCAACTCATCGGCCGCTATCCAGCATGCATCTAGAGTATCAAGTAAAATAGAGTAATGCATGGAGAACAATGACATGATGTAGACAAAGTAAACTCAAGCAATATGATAAACCCCATTGTGTTATCCTTAGTAGGAGAAACACAAATATGCATCTTGTCCCCTTCTGTCACTCAGATATAGAAATTCGGCAGGTAGAACCTACTACAACGCACCACTCTCAGCGAAGAAATATCAATCTAGTTGGCCAAACTATTTCAATAGATCGGAGAGGGTTCCGAAGCTATCATAGTCATGCACATAAGAATAATATTAGTATTTAGAGAAGACTCAAATATTTATCACACATAATCTGAACATAAGCCCACAATTCATCGGATCCCAACAATTGCACCGCACAAAAGGATTACATCATATGGATCAAATCAAAGATGTGATGATCATTGTATTGAAGATCAATACAAAGAGATATTGCCATCTAGGTACTACCTATGAACTCATAGGTTTGTGGCCAACTACTCACACATAATCATGAGGGAGCAAGGTTGATGAAGAGGCCCTCCGTGACTGATCCCCCTCCGACAGGCTGCCACAACAGAGCTCCAGATGGCCTTCAGTCAGAACAAAGACTTGCGGCAGTGTAAAAAGTGTTTCCGGATTGCCTTTAGGGTTTTTAGGATATATGGGAATTTATAAGTGAGAGAACGGAGTCGGGAGAGCCTCGAGGGCCCCACAAGCCATCAGGGCGTGCCCAGGTCACGCTGTGTTGGCCTGTGGGGACCTCGGGTGGCCTCCAGCCTTTTTTCAATGCTCGCTGGTCTTCTTTTGGTCCAGAAAAAATCTCCAAAAAGTTTCAGGTCAATTGGACTTCGTTTGATATTGAAAATCTGGAAGTGAAAAACATGCAGAAAACAACAAGTGGCACTCAGCACTGGGTCAATAGGTTAGTGCTAAAAAACAATATAAATTGGTATATAAATACCCAAAAAGTATCATAGAATGATAATATATCAACATGGAACAATAAAAAAATTATAGATGCGTTGGAGATGTATCAGGCCCCACCTGTCACTTGGTGATTAATTTAAACTAATTAAATTAATAGGTTGGGCTTGCAAGTCAGTGACTCGGTTTGCACAGTCAGTAGTTGACTGGGGTCAACCCAGTGAACTTGGGCCCAGGGCCCACTAGCAGCAACCTTGGGGTGGCCCGAGGCCAGCCAGGTTAGCGGGCAGCGCCGACGCTACGCCGACGACCATTCCAGCGGCGGAGGGGCCTCGGGCCTCGCTAGAATTACGCTAGAGATGCCCATTTGATGCGCGTGACGGTGTGTTCGAACGTGTGTTCGATGCCGCTTCGAATGGCATCGACGGTACGGCTGGTTCAATCGGATTCGTCACCTACAATGAGCAAGGGCGGAAGGTGCCGATGAGTTTCTTCGGGACGGAGTTAAGAGGCAGTAGGGGAAGGCGTGAGCGCATGCATTGGGATCCTACGAGCTCTAGGAGCTCGATGGGGTGCTCGGGCATGAGCTGCGGGCACGGGGTCCACGCCGGCGAGCTTGGCCACGGCGGCGGGGCTGCTACGGCTACGTAGAGGCCAAGGTAGAAAGAGGGGGAGTGATACCTCACTTGGGCCCTGTGGATGTGCACAAGCGGGCTCAGGTGAGGCTCGGGGCAGCGGATCAACGACGACGAGCGATGGCGACCCAAGGAAGAAGGAGGAGGCGTGGGGGGGATGCAGGGGCGGCGAGCTCGAGGCCGGGGTTGGAGAAAATGTAGCGGAGCATGGTGGAGCTCCTTGGCGTGGCAACGAGACATGGAGAGGACGGTGCCTACACCGGCGAGCGAGCGGAGGCAACGAGAGAGGCGGTCATGGCGAGGGGAGGAAGCAGCGGCGCGAGGGGAGAAGCGGGGCCACTAGGGTTCGTCCAGGGGGGGCGCGAGGATTCTTAAGGGCGCCGGCGAACCAGGGGATGGCCGCCATGGCGATGGGTGCGGTCGTGGCACGCATCGATGACATCCACATCCCTTTTGATGAACAAAGGAGGACGACGGGAGAGATAGGTGGGATGTGCCTCCCTCTACACTTGAGGCGGGTGCACAGTGGGCGCTTGGGTTTTTCTTTTTCATTTGTTTCCTAATCGTTTTTCTTTTAAAAACTCTATCATTTATTTATTTGAACTAGTAACTAGATTTGTAAAAATATGGCAGCTTGCCTAATATTACTATTGTAATATTAGACACTGCCACAAAAAGTTAAGAATTTATTTAAAGTAATTTGGAACTTTTATAAGTTTAAAAGCATTTAAATTATTAATATGGCCTCTGTTTTAATTATTTTAGAGCATTTAAATACTTTATAAAATGTGTATTACAACATGAAAATTATCCAAGGAATATTTGCAACATTGTGAACAATTTAGTTTACATGTTAGTGGATTTATTTATTTCACTTAAAATGTTGGGGATATTGCTTATCGGGAACTTATGGGCTGATCCAAGATAAGGAGTAAATTATCCGGTTTATCGACATATCGGCCGCTTTATCGACCAATTTATCTTATCGGTCACACAGAGGTAAGCGACAAATCGGTCGATTTGTCGGCATATCGGGGGATATCTTGAACAGAGACTTAATACTTAAAAATGAATTCAAAGGGGAATTTGAAATGAGATATGATTCAAAGATGATAAATCATTATTTAGCAAAATGATTAACTTAATCACATTGGTTACTTCAGCTTAACCACAAAGGTTACCGTTCCTTAATTACAGGGGTTTTACAAACATCACTTGAAAAATAATGGTTTCTAAACCCACTTCTCTTGTAAACATTTAAAATACATATCCTCTTCAACATCCTATATTACCAGTATTGCACTCGCTCTCAACGACTATAATTGGCGAATCATATCTACAAACGAACAACAAGTAATAGAGGTGTGAAATTGCACAGTAAGGTCAACACATGGAAACAGCATAGATGATAATAGAAAAATCAATTGTTCATGACATTTCATGTGAAATAAGCGTAGAGAGATGTGTGAGTAGTCGCTTCCACCTTGTCCTACACCAAGCAGTGGCCTTTCTCACTTAGCTTGCATGGCAAAGCACGCACTATCGCACTAATAATCACTGAAGCAATATGTTAATGTATCGTGTGCACCACATTACTCCATAGTCATTATGAAATGAACAAGTGGAGAGAGACATTGACTACATCACCCCATTATGGACATGAAAAGATCCATTAACTATATCACCCCATTATGGACATGAAGGTCCTACACATTAGACTTCCTTATTTTGTTTCCGAAACCAGAACATAGATTAAACTTCATAACCTCTTCCGTTTGCGAAGTTCTACTCTTAAAAAAATCATCGAGGGGTTCTTCACTGTAAACAAAAGGCAATTTAGGATTTACATTAAAGAGTGAAAATAAGCTTTTAATATGGTGACGGTTTTTGTGACATTACACAAACAACATCCCGTGGCATTACTACACTTCAAATCAAGAAATTATCATAAGAATAGAGGGAAGAGCCAAATAACCTTTTGTCAGCACTGAGATCGTCACAATTAGTACCAATCCAAGGGAACACAAAATATAACCATAAGACTGCTTGATGGCTTGGGCACATGATGCCTCCCATTCCATCCTCGACACTCAATAATCACTACAACCTGATGTCTAGCCATAGTTATATATTATTACTTCCTCATTGGCTTAAAAAATGAAGAAACTGGAGTTGGCACTATCATGAGAATTCATGATAAACTAAAAATTATTTAAGCAAATAAATGTGCTACACACATGGACACATCTGATTGTCAATTATTATTTTAATGTTTACATAAACCGATGAAGAAATTCACATGAGCACCTTATACTCTAACTTAAAATTCACTAATTTATAAAATAATTTGATCATGTATTGAGCAGTCAGGATTGAAAATGATATAAACACATGGATTTTGCTACAAATGAGAGGTTCCATGTATGTCCATTGGACATCTCACATATAGATATTTGTGTAATAGTTTTGTAAATTCAATGCAACAAGAAAACTGCACAAAGAGAAACTCGTAGCCGAGGGAGCAGTTGTCATCTTGCGTGGAGCACATGATGCAATTGAGGAAGCCTTATGCAAGGCCTACTTGAACTTGTATTCCATTGACCTACCACTATATTCACATGCTTTTCTAAGAAAACACATGAGTAGCCACCAACTGACCACTATTGCAAATTGTCAAGGCGTTTCCAATTCTGTAAACTATTCCAAATGTGACCAACTATAACTTTTCATCACTAAGTAATCTTGAAATTATTCCTACTTAATTGGTGGTAGAAGGCGAGGGAAGGGGAACGGTGAGGCACTCATAGATGAAGCCAAGGACGACACGACCATGGAAGAGTCGCCCGATGGGGTGGTGAAGAAGAGGCGCACCCCTCCGACGATGCTATGCGGATCACCATTAGCAGACGAGGACGCCGTCGGCCCCTCTCATGTCCTTCCGTGTGGCAGCATAGGCCGACCGGTGGGCAGCGGTGCCGCCCAGCACACATGTCCTTCTATGGAGCAACAGAATGACGGGTAGCAGCAACGAGGTGTCTCCCTCGTTTTTGGGCACAAGAGGAGGACCCACAGGGGGATGCTCCCTTGACTTTGGGGCAGTAGAGGAGGACCGACGGCGACGGAGGGCGGAGGACGACGCGTAGGCGAGGAAGGATGGGCGGCGGACGACCCTGAAGGTGGCGGAGGATCGGCTGAGGGACGTGGGCGAAGGGCATGAGCGGCGTGAGTGCGACGCCCTCGATTTAATCATACACCCAATGCGTACGATCAAACTCAAGGACTCATGAGGAGATATCACAACAGAACTCTAGACACAAATGAAACAATACAAGCTTCATATTACAAGCCAGGGGCCTCGAGGGCTAGAATACAGAAGCTCGATAAACACACGAGACAGCGGAAAAAACAATATCTGAGTACAGACATTAAACATGGGGTGCCTTAGAGAAGGCTAGCACAAAAGAAATACGATCGAACGAGGCGAGGCCTCCTGCCTGGGAACCTCCTAAACTACTCCTGGTCTTCAGCGGCCTCCACGAAGAAGTCACCAACGGGGTGACAGGCGTCGACAGGAAACTCCATCTCCTCGGCTCCATCATCTGGTCGCAGCAACGGATCAAGGGGACAAAGGGGGAGCAAAGCAACGGTGAGTACTCATCCAAAGTACTCGCAACACTTACATCGGAACTATGCAAGTATGCATCAGTATCAAAGAAGGGGTTTATATGTGGACTGACTGCAGCAATGCAAGAAAAGAGAGAGAAGGCCTAGTCCTATCGAAGACTAGCATCTTCAGGGTCTTGCAGCAATAGACGAGAGTAGAACAAGTGTAACACAATTAATAGTCATATAGTTGCAGCAAAATTAAAATGAGGTCACTCCCAGAGAGCCTCCCTCGACTCCCTGCGAGGAAGCAATCCCGGGGCAACTAATTCCAGTTAAGTAATAGTTGTAGTTGCATAAGATCAGGGCACAACTCCAAGTCGTCCTGTAACCGTGGACACGACTATCCGAATAGATAAGTTCTTCCGTGCAGGGGTGCACGACATATTCCCCGATGCGCTCGATAACACTTTGGTCGGACACACTTTTCTGAGTCATGCCCAGCCTCGGAATATCGACACGTCGCAGCCCCACCTAAGCTCAGTAGAGAGGCCAGCCCGCCGGTCTAGCTCCTAAGCATAAAGGGGTCGTGGGCCCACTTGCCCTCCACGCTCCTGCATGATGCGAGGGTGGCCGATGTCAGTCCTAGCACCCCTTAATACAAGAACGATGCATCTCGGGACCACTCGGGCGCGCGCCGCTACATCGCTGACGTCTGAAGAGCTTCGGCTGATACCGCGACGTCGAGTACCCATAATTCTTCTCACACACACGGTTAGTGTGTAATAAGGCCTTCCGACCAACCCAGATCAAATACCCAAATCCATTATCATTTTAATTAAGTCATCGACACAAACACGCGGGAATCCATCCACCTAACATCTATTCATCAAAGATCCCAGTAACATGGTCAAGTAATTGTGTGGTTGAAACATCGGGGGGAATCCGAGGTATCACCCTCGTTGGATTCCGAACGATGTAATCCGTCAAGGTGGACTTAGAGGAATCACCCTTGAGGGTCCCACACTTGAGGGGTTGCACGACAAAGGCATCGTCGGGAATAGTGAAAGAGGAATCACCCTCGATAACCACGACCGACTGGCTGTACTACAGATATATCATCAGGAGTACTTCGCGAGGTGTCACCCTCGGTACCCGATATTATCTCTCTAGCGTCGCAACAACTAAGGGGGTGTAAGTGTTGTGCCGGGTTTGGCTCGTCGATCAGGGATCGAGAATTAAAAACAAAGCGGGGCAACTGGACTACGGGGTCAGAGGGGAAGACTCCTCCACCTATACTAAACAGTTTAAAGGTACAATACTGAAAGTAGCAGTTCATAAAAAATAGGCTATGCATCAGATATAGGAGCTAACTACAACATTAGCAAAATTCTAATGCAAGCAGGAGGAAGAAAGACATAGGCGATATAGGGATGATCAAGGGAGTTTTGCTTGCCTTGTTGCTCTGCGGCAAAGGGCTGGTCGGCAGGGCCGTAGATGTACCCGGCAGCAACGTCAGTCTCGGGGTCTACCGGTAAGAAGAGGGGGGCGAAACAATAAATAACAACAACAGGTGCAACACTAAGTATGACATGACAATATGCAGGCTAGGCATGAGCTAACGCAATAACATCCGTCATAGACGGGTCGGGAAAATATCAGATGATATTTCCCGGGTCTCTAGCTACTACTGGTCAGACTGAAAACGATGAAAAAGTTACACGTTTGCTATGCTAGGGACGCGTGACAAATGAATGAACCGTGTATCTCATGTTGAAACTATTTAGTTCTGACTTACGGTTTATTTATTATTAATTTTTAAAAGTTTATTCAAAAATTAAAAAATTAAAACAAATTTAATTTATTATTTAATTACTATTATGACATCAGCATGATGTCATGCTGACATCAGCAGTTGACTGGTCAACTGACCAGTGAGTCCCATGTGTCATAGACACAAATTTTTAATTAGGTTTAATTATTAATTAATCAGATTAATTTAGTGGGGGACCCACGTGTCATACTCTAATAGGATAATTTAATTATCTAATTAATAGATTATCTAATTATCTATTTAATTAATTAACTAATTAATTAAATAATATATCTATTTTTTTATTAATAAAAACACATATATATTTATACTATTATATATATTTTTATGTCTTTTTATTTTTCTACACACATGCATACATACGCAATACATACATACATACACACATTAATACATACATACATACATGATACATACATTTTCCTTTCTTTTGTTCGTTTTATATCTCTCACATTTCTCTGCTCACATCTCTCTCAACAGAGAGAGAGAGCGGAGGCAACCTCCACCTCCTCATACCGGAGCACAACGACGCCGGAACGAGGCGGTGATCGCCGGAATGGAACCGAAACGGGGGGAGGAGGATAGGTGGCCGGGGCCCGGAGCTCACCGACGTTGCCGGGGAACGGGGCGGCGAGGCTCGGTGGAGCCGTTGAGGAGGATGACGAGGAGGCCGGTGGCTGTTGGCGTCGAGGTGCCCCGGGACGGGGCGGATCCGGCGTGGTGGAGCCCGGGGCGACGGGGTGAGGCGATGGCGCAGCCGGCCGGTGGGAGAAGGGCCGGCGCGAGGTGGCAGTGGGGGTCGGCGGCGGGAGGGGCCCTGGCGGCGGTGACGTGGGAACCGACGAGGGAGACTGGGGGCGGAGGCGGCCGGTCCTGGCACGGGGCGGCGACGCTGGCGCCGGAGTGGCCCGGTAGGCCGGCGATAGGGCAGCGCGAGATGGTGCCGGTGGTGACCCGGCGGTGGGGCGGAGAGGAGGACCGGCGATGAGGGCACCGGTCGGTGAGGGAGGAGGAGGGACAGGGGGCGACGAGATCTGGGGGAAGGAGGCGCTGAGGAGGAGTGGCAGTGACGGGATCTAGGCGAGGGGGCGCGGTGATGGGGATGGCCAGGGGAGCGACGCGAGGTGGATTTGGGGAATTCGAAGGGAGCGACGGGAGGATAGGATCGGGCTAGGTAGAGGGAACCCTCTGGTGTCCCTCGTGGGTTGGTGGAGCGTCTGGGGCGACGTGGGGATGGGCAGGAGGGAATGGGGTGACGAGGGGGGGACCGACGGGGGTTGGTAGGGGAGCGAGGGGGTTTCCTCGTCCCTGGCGGCGACAGAAGGAATGGGTGCGAGGCGGTTCAGCGCGCTAGGGTTCCCTCGGGGTGTGGCCGGCTCGGCCAATTTGGCCCAGTTGGGCGAGGGACCATTAGGTTTTTCTTTTATAGTTTATGTTTTAAATTATATAGGGTTTGAAAATGCCCGTTTTATTTCTATAAACTATTAGAGAATTCTTATAACTTCCCCGACATTTTTATTTTAACATTATAAAACTTTTCTCGTTCGACTTATGTTTAAACTTTGAATTCTAACTCGGATTCGAACTAACGCGAGAACAATGATAGAAATCATGGTAACGTGGCACCATTAGCGTGGGACCACTGTAGCTTAATTACATACATTACTGTAGTAAAAACCGAGGATGTCACAGTAAGTGGTTATGCTTTTCTTTTTAACCTAACGTGGGTGGTTATGCTCACACGTAAGGGAAACGTGTGCTGGGACGAAGCGGGATTAGCGTTTCGTTACTGAGGCTAATTTTATTAACAAAGATTTTTAACCATTGATAATGTCATTAAACAACCGAGATGATGTTTTGAATCTGTCCCTTCGTGTTTTTATAGGTATAGTAGATACAATAAATAAATATCTCAACCTCATAATCATCCTTTTTAAGAAGAAACATAAGAGAATCTAGTTGTTGGCGGAGGAAAAGAACATGCAACAAATTATCGTTGAAACTGATTGTTTAGTTGTGTGCAAAAGATGTGAGAGGCGAATGATGATAGATCCATGGTCGTTGTTACTATGTTTTCATAAATATTTAGGAATTCATTCCGATATATGTAAAGAAAAACGCTAATATACCGACACATGTTTGTGCTAGGAATTTAGTAGTGATTTAAATGCTTTTATATATTTTTACGAATGAAGTAACCCGTGCAATCCAATAGATATTGTTTCATGTGTTTAAATAAATAATGAGATTATTAGATGGCAGTTCTAAAAATAAAAAAAAGGCTGCTGGCCAACATAAGAGCATCTTCAATAAACGGTTCATATTTTCACGATGTAAATTGATGTGTAAAATTTTATATCACCAAAAAAGTTTTTTATATTTAAAAAAAGAGGCAACTTCAACACATGGCTCAAAACGAAGATGTAAAACAACAACTCCAACAGGTGGTCTAAAATAAAGACATAAAACCAATCGATGCCTAGTGTACAACCGCACATATTGCCAAAACATCTAAAAATAACGTAAAAAAATTATACATGTTCACAATATCAAATTATTACATAGTTCTTCAAATCCACGAGATCAAATATAACACAAATACAACATAGTTTTGCACAATACAACATAGTTTTTCGCAAACAAATAATTAACCTATGCGGCTCTTTCGCCATGCTATTTCCAATGCTCTTCTATTAAATATTTCTCGAGTTGATCATGCACGTCAATGTCTCTAATCTCGCTGTATACCTTCATGTAACGTTTGATCCGCTCTTCTTTTGCATGGGGTTAACTCTAATACCCATTAATTGGTAGAAGTTGTAATCTAATTTTTTTCCACGCTCGTTCTTAATGATCATGTTATGGATGATCACGCAAGCGGTCATTATGTATCAAAGGATTTTTTGATCCCAAAATTTAGATGGTCCTCGCACAATAGCAAATTGAGATTGCAAAATTCCAAAAGCCCTCTCAACATCTTTTCTAGCGGCCTCTTGTGCATTGTGAATGACGAGTTTTTTCTTACCTTCGGGTTTTGCAACCAGCTTGACAAATGTACTTCACCTCGGGTAGATTCCATCTGCAAGATAGTACCCATAGTTATATGTGCGACCATTTGCTTGGAAGGTCACCGGTGGTGCTTCTCCATTTGCTAACTTGGCAAACAGAGGTTACCAGTCGAGCACATTAGTGTCGTTGCAAGATCCAGGCATATACCAAAATATGCATGCCAAATCCATGTTTCATGATCGACAACTGCCTCAAGAATGATAGTGGCATCCTTTCCAAGATCCTTGAATTGTCCATGCCATGCTTTTGGGCAGTTCTTTCATTTCCAATGCATGCAATCCACGAATAAGGAATCAACCGAGCTCACCTACAACCACCGTCAAACATACTATTTAATCCCAATTTAAATCATCAAGTTTCGTCGTTTTTTATCTTTGGGAATTTCATTGAACACCTTGTGCGCGAGGCGGGGGGAGAGAAGATGGTTGACGGTTGGATTGGTAGCCAGTCACTGCTGCGGAAGACTGCACATGGCGAGCACAGGAGAAGGGAGCTTGACGACCGACGGAGAGGAGCTATACAGGCTACCGGACCGCCGGAGTCGGCGAATCCCGCCGCAGCTGCTTCGCGAATCGGCGACGCCGAGACGACCGCGAGACGCCCTCCGGCGGGGGAGGCGACGCGACGAGGGCGGTGGTGGCGATTCGAGGCGGTGGCGGCGACGACGATTTGGGTGGTGGTGTCAATGATTTCCGGCGGCTGCTGCTCGGGTGGGCGCGAGTAGTCCTGGCCAAATGGGCCGGCCCGACACGACCCGCCCCGGCACGAATATTAGCCGGGTCATGCCGTGTCGGTCCACGTGCGCAGCCTCACGGCCCAGGCACGACACGGAGGCTGTACGAGCCGGCCCGTGGGCCCACTAGGCCCGCTATTTTTTTATTTTAGGTTGTTATTTGGGCTGATTTTGGCCTGTTCGGCTGTTTTTGGGCTGACTTTAACATACTAGGTTATTTTTTATCTTATATATATATATAAATAAATAATAAATATGGTAAACGGGCCGTGCCGTGCCGGCCCGCGTGCCCCGCCCTCAGGCCTAGGCACGGCCCGAGGCGGGCTTCGTGCCTGGCACAACCCGATTAGCCCGTGGCGTGCCGGGCCGGCGTGCTTCCGGGCCGGCCCAAAAAGCACGGCCATTTGGCCAGCTTTGGGCGCGGGGAAGGAAAATGAATGGGCAGTTGGTGGTTTTGTGGACGGCCACGGTTTTATATGAGATGTATCTCATGATGCAAATTTGCATCATAAAGTGTTGTATTTTACATCTTTAGAAGGAGATGATGTATTTTTTTTACATATGAATTATTTGTTGGAGCATTATTTTTTGCTCTTGAAGATTCAAAAGTTAGTTATTTTTGCATATGGATCCTCTGTTGGAGATCGTCTAATGCAAGTGTAGAGAAAAGAACAGCTCGGCTATCTTTTTGAGAAGAGAAAAAGGCAAGACGGAAATAAAAATAAAAATGTTTTTCTTAAAAGCTGCGTGAGAAAACCAACAAAACAGGCCGCCCACCACGCTCCCCGTTTCAGAATTTCAGACAGCTGAGCTAACTCGGCTAGCCCAGCTTCCTCCCCCTTCGACCTGCTGGTGACCGCCGGCTGCCTTGTACGACGAATCTCCGCGCGAGTTCGGCCTAGCTCCGCAGGGAGTCTCGAAATCTCCCCTTTGCCGCTGAGTCGAGGAAGAAGATCGGCTCGGGTTCGCTTACTCGTTCGCTCGAGGACGAGATTCAGCGGCGGGATTGATTCATTGATTGGGCGCGAGCGAGAGCGGATGAAGGGGAAGAGCGGGGCTCTCGACAGGAGGTCGTCTGCGAGGTGGAGGCTGCTGCTGCTCTGCGCCTTCAGCTTCGGGCTCGGCATGCTCTTCACCAACCGGTGGGTATCTCTCTCACTCTCTCCCTCCATCTCTCTCTCCGCAGGAGCCATTAGATCTCGCCGCGCGTTCCTCTCTTATCGGAGGGATTGCTCGGGCTTGATGACGGCGCGGCTCGGTTGGCTATCAAAAGCTTGCGCCATTTCTCTTGGTTTTTGACCGCCTGAGGTTGACCAAGCTTGTTTTGTCCCACCTCTAGCCAATGGCGTGCTGATATTTGTCTTTTGGAGGGAGATTGGATTTTAATCTGTCTCTTTCTCTTTGTTCTCTCCTCTTGAGCTCACGGGGATCTGGGGTTGGTGGAAAGCTCGCATTTCTTATTTAGAAGACGGGAGATCGCGTTCTGATGTGGACTGGTGCATGCTACGTTTTGGGAACTCCTGTTTCATCGAACTAGAAGATACCTCTCGCGTTGCCGCTGAATTTCTGGTTGATAAGTTCCTAAAGATTATGTGAATACGTACTAAATAGAGATTAAGAGTATTATGATGCGCTTCTCAAACATTTGCGAGCTAACTTTTGGAAGCTGAGAAGCCAACGAAATATTTTTGTTCTTTGAGGGCTCAGTCTATAGCCTGAATGAACAAATCATAATCCTTAAGTACTTCTAGTTCCGTTAGGAAGAGAAGTGCAGGTCTACCACTCAAATATGTGTGCCAAATTCGTAAATATTTTTGTTCTTTGAGGCGAATCTCAAGAAGCATGCCGGCTTGTGGCTTGATTTCCTATCCTCGTGCCTGTCTTAATCTCTTGTAGAACATTTTTTTTTGAAATATATTCAGGTGGGGAGTCTTTCACCGTGACAGTTTTTTCTTCATAAATCTGAGGTTCCTAATTGTAGCTATCTCCCAACAGATTTTTTTGGCACTCTAGACTTGTTTATCTACCAATGGGTCAAAATGGTACTCCCTCCGTCCGGAAATACTTGTCATAGAAATGGATGTATTTAGATGTATTTTAGTTCTACGTACATTCATCTTTATCCATTTGTGCGGCTAGTAATTCCGGATGGAGGGAGTATATAACATATTAATTGCCAGCTTGTTGCTGTAGGTCCTCAACTAAGAAAAAAAAACATCAACTAAGAAAAAAAAACATCAACTAAGAAAAAAAACATGTTGACAACCTGAAGAGAGGAGCAACACCTGCAATTGCCGCCATATAAAGGTGGTTTCCTATAAATGAATCGGAAAGGGAACATAGTATGCAAGATAAAATAGATACAACAAAAGGTCAAATTGGAAAGGGATCTTATTGTCGGAGAAGTTTAAAAGATGAAAATGAAGAGAAAATTACCGCATATATTAGACCTGTTAATGGAAAAAGGTGCAGCTCGGTGCACGTAACTCCTGCTTGCGCAGGGTCCGGGGAAGGGTCCGACCACTTTGGGTCTGGAAGAAAGTGAAAAATAAATTTAATTTGAAGATCACATGAGCATGGACAGGGAGGTAAATCGTTTCTTGCAACCTGATCATGTCATATGTTGGATAATTTGATATTCAACAAACAACCAACAAAAAACCTAATAATGGACTATCTCATTAAGGGAAGGGCTGTTTTGTGACATGGATATGGAGATTAGATTAATTTGAATCCTTCACATTGATTTTTTTTAGAAAAAGAGGATGACCCCCGGTCTCTGCATCTGGGAGATGCATGCGACCATTTTATTGATTATTCCTGAGGACCTTACAAAGTAGTACAATAATATGCCTGAATTCGCCATCTTGGCAACATTTGCCGCTACTCCTATCCATATGACGAAGGGGTGCAAGCTGAGCCAAATACCCATGTGCGACAATGCGGAAACGTCTTAGCCATCTAGGCCGACGTGTTGCGTGTTATATAGATGGGTTGCGAGCCCTCATACCGCGTACAAGGAGATAGAATTACAATCTTGGAGATCAAGTAATGAAAGGGATAGATAAGAGTTTAAACCATACATAAGTATCTATCCATCTAACTTAAACCTCTCTAGAGATAAACCTCTCCTCTAACGATTCGGTTGAGATACTAGCAGCCGCATATATGTTTAACATCCTCCCTTAATCACAACTTCATCAAGTTGAGATTATGCTTGAAGTCTTCAAAACTTCTTGTAGGAAGAGCTTTGGTAAAACCATCTGCAACCTGGTCTTTTGAGTGAATAAACCTGATGTCCAACAGTTTATTTGCAACCCTTTCTCTAACAAAGTGAAAATCTATCTCAATGTGTTTAGTTCTTGCATGAAAAACTGGATTTGTTGATAGATAAGTAGTACCTAGATTGTCACACCATAAACATGGAGCTTTGGTGCTTCTTATGCCTAGTTCCTTGAGAATAGACTGCACCCATATTATTTCTGCTGTTGCATTGGCCAATGCCTTATATTCTGCTGCTGTACTAGACCTGGAAACAGTTGCTTGTTTTCTTGCACACCATGATATCAAGTTAGGTCCAAAGAAAACTGCAAATCCACCAGTTGAACGTCTATCATCTACACATCCTGCCCAGTCAGAGTCAGAGAATGCACTAACAAGTGTAGATGAAGCCTTGCAGAAATTCAAACCAATGTTTAAAGTATTTTTCACATATCTCACAATACGTTTCGCAGCAGTGAAGTGAACTGTAGTGGGTGCATGAAGAAACTGACAGACCTTATTTACAGCAAATGATATGTCAGGTCTGCTGAGTGTTAGGTACTGAAGTGCACCTACTAAACTTCTGTATCTTGTACTATCATCTGGATTCAGAAGTTCTCCTTCAACAAGAGATAGTTTTTCTGTACTAGATAAAGGAGTTGGTACTGGCTTACAATTTTGTAGACCAGCCTTCTTTACTAAATCTGTTGCATACTTAGCTTGAGAAAGGTGAAGACCATCCTTGTGTCTTTTTACCTCAATGCCAAGGAAATAGTGTAGATCTCCCAAATCCTTAAGAGCAAACTCTGCACTCAAGTCTCTTAACAATCCTATTATAGCTTCATTAGATGAGCTTGTCACAATTATATCATCAACATATATGAGAACAAATATGGATGTATTTGATTTGTTATAAATAAATAATGAAGTGTCAGACTTTGAAGGGATGAACCCAAGTGCTTGCATCTTCTTGCTGAGGCGAGAGTACCATGCTCTTGGAGCCTGTTTTAATCCATACAGGGCCTTGTCAAGTTTGCACACATAAGAGGGTGCATGTGAATTTTCAAAACCAGGGGTTGTTTCATGTAAACCTCTTCCTCCAGAACACCATGCAAAAACGCGTTCTGTACGTCTAGCTGTCGCAGACTCCAACCCCTGGACACAACAATAGACAAAACAAGACGAATAGTGGTAGCTTTAACTACTGGACTAAATGTGTCTTCATAGTCAATACCATACCGTTGTTTGAATCCCTTTGCAACAAGTCTAGCTTTGTAACGATCAATGGTTCCATCAGCTTTTCTTTTTATCCTGAAAACCCACTTACAGTTAATAATATTTTTACCTTGCTGTGGGGAACCAGATGCCATGTCCCATTCTTTTTAAGTGCTGCTAGCTCATTATGCATTGCCTCTCTCCAATTTTCCTTACCAAGAGCCTCCTCAAGAGTATTGGGTTCTCCTGGTTCACCTGTCGAACAGACTAGCCCAAACTTTGTAATATGTTTGTAATCAACTGGTTTAGTTACACCTTGTTGTAGACGTGTTCGACGCTAAATGGGCACCTCCAGAGGTTCTGTAGAGATTGCTGGTGTAGACAATCCTGGCGCTGGCGATCCCGAGGCGAAGTCGCTGTCGTGGTCGGGTGTGTCGGCTGCGGCTGGCGCAGACGTTGCCTCGCTAGGATCTTCTGCGCGTATCGGGTGTTGCACGGGAGTGCTCTGGGCCGCAGAAGATTCGGGCCGTGGCATACCATCACGTCCCAATGATTGGGTTGGCCCACCAGCCGGCCGGCGAGAACCGTCGGCGCGCCGTTTGTAGACCTGCGGTTGGGCAGCCAGGCGCGCGCGCGTCGAGGAGGGACCAGCCCGCCAGCTGTCTGACGGTGATTGGCCTGCATGGCCCCGCGCGGAGTCGGCTGCGCCTCCAGCCGGGACAGGAGCCAGCCCCGAGGTGGATTCTGGCGCTAACTCCGGGGGGGATATCCTGCGCTGCAGTGCTGCACCAGGACTCGATCCCGAGGCGGATCTGCTGCAGCCCGGCGCTGACTCCGAGAAGGATTTGCCCCCCACACTGGGACACATAAAATGACGTCCCGTTTCACTATTTTCGGCATCATTTGGGCTGTTTTCTTCGCCATTTGCACTGTGCTCTGCATCATCACAAATTTCATGAAGGTTATTAGATGGGTTAGTCATAATATGATCATCACAAATATCAACGCCCCCTTGATCATGTCCGGAGAGATGAGGTGGAAGAAGCAAAATTTCTTTGCGTAGGAGAGCACCCGCATTAGGATGGAGGGTTGCAAATGGAAATTTGGTCTCATCAAACACAACATCCCGGGAAATATAGACACGACCAGTGGAGATATCTAAGCATTTCACTCCCTTGTGTTGGGCACTGTATCCAAGGAAAGCACATTGTTTTGATCGAAACATGAGCTTGCGGTTGTTATATGGGCGAAGATTTGGCCAACAAGCGCAGCCAAAGACACAAAGGGATGTGTAGTCTGGTTTGATATGGAGGAGGCGTTCCAAAGGTGTTTCATTGTGGATGACACGACTGGGTAACATATTAATGATGTGAACTGCGGTAAGGAATGCTTCATCCCAAAACTTAAGAGGCATAGAGGCACCTGCTAGAAGAGCCAAACCGACTTCAACTATGTGCCTATGTTTGCGTTCTGCTGATCCATTTTGCTGGTGAGCATGTGGACATGACACGTGATGTGAGATGCCCAAACTTTGGAAGGAGTTGAGTTTTTCATACTCTCCTCCCCAATCTGATTGAATGGCTATTATTTTGCTGTTAAACTTACGCTCAACAAGTGCTTGGAAGTTTTGAAAAACTTGAAACACATCAGATCTCTTTTTGAGAAGGTAGATCCATGAAAATTTGCTATAGTCATCTATGAAGCTTACATAGTATGTGTATCTACCAACAGAGGAAGGTGCAGGACCCCACACATCAGAGAAGATTAATTGTAGAGTTTTGGTAGAGACACTGGTAGATATAGGATACGGCAATTGATGACTTTTAGCACGTTGACAGGAATCACAAATAGTTTCAATATTTCGCTCACCAACAAACAAGAGCTTATTTCTCCTAAGTAACCTTTCTACTAAAGAAAAAGAAGCATGTCCTAAACGATCATGCCATCGAGTGGATGAGAGCTTGGCAGCACTGCAAGCTTGTTTATTGAATCTTCTAAACTCTGGAATCAACGGGTAGAGCCCTCGAACACATCTACCTCGATAGAGAATTTTCCTCATTGCCTGATCCTTGATCAAAAAGAAATAGGGATGAAACTCAAGAAACACATGATTATCAATAGCAATTCTATGAACAGATAGAAGGTTTTTGTGGGCACGAGGAACATGTAAGATTCTTTTAAGATGGATTTTTCTACTAGGGGTGTTGATAGTTGAATGACCAATATGACATATACCCATACCTTCGCCACTGGCAGTATGGATTTGATCCTTGCCATGATACTTTTCCTTCAAGGTGACTTTCTCCAGCTCATTGGTGATGTGATTGGTGGCGCCACTGTCAACATACCAATTGGTATTGACGCCATAGGAGCCGTCTGCCATTGCAACGACTTTTTCTTCATCCTGTGAAGAGTTTTCGTCCTCGCCGTAGCGGTACCAGCAGTCCTTAGCCACATGCCCGAGCTTGCCACAGATCTGACAGCGGGGCGAGTCTGGTCTGCTTCTGTTGGCACCACCACCGTGACGTCCGTTGGAGTTGCCGCAAGGAGTGCCACCACCACGACGTCCTCTGCCGCGGAAGGAGCCATGCGAGCGAGAGCCGCCACCACCACGGCCTCTGGTCGCAGAGTTGGCAGAAGATTTGAAGCCGCCGCCGGTGCCGTGATACTGCGCCATGCGTTGATCAAAGTTACTGAGCATAGCGAAGAGTTCATCGAGGGTTACCGGGGTGACGTGTGCATCTAGGGCGGAGACGAGGGGCTGATAATCTTGATCAAGCCCATGGATGATGTAGGAGATGAGCTCATCATCTTGGATGGCCTTGCCGGCTGCTGCGAGTTCGTCGGTGTAGCCTCGCATGGCAGCGAAGTAAGAGGCCACCGACTGGTTGCCCTTCTGCGCGTTGATCAGCGCGGTTCTGATGTTGTTGACGCGGCTAAGGGATTGCGATGGAAACATGTTTGCCAAGGCAACCCAGAGCTCGCGCGCCGTGGTGATCGTGGTCACCGTGACGAGGACCTCTCTAGAGAGGTTTTGGAGCAGGTATCCGAGAACCTGCTGATCCTCCCTCACCCAAGTTGGATGGAGGGGATTTGACTCGGAAGTTTCCTTCCCGGCGGTGTCCTTTGTGCTAAGGACAGTAGCCGGTTCAGGTGCCGTGCCGTCGACGTAGTGGTAGACGCCGGCGCCCCGCAGCTGTGGCGTGATCTGCGTCCGCCACAGAACATAGTTGGTGCGGGAGAGCTTCTCCGGGCCGCCGCCGCTGAGCAACGGCTGGTGAGAGCTGGAGGAAGACATGGCGATGGCGCACGATGGGTGGAGATGGGCTTGGCTAGACTAATGGAGGAAGATTGCTCTGTATACCATGTGCGACAATGCGGAAACGTCTTGGCCATCTAGGCCGACGTGTTGCGTGTTATATAGATGGGTTGCGAGCCCTCATACTGCGTACAAGGAGATATAATTACAATCTTGGAGATCAAGTAATGAAAGGGATAGATAAGAGTTTAAACCATACGTAAGTATCTATCCATCTAACTTAAACCTCTCTAGAGATAAACCTCTCCTCTAACGATTCGGTTGAGATACTAGCAGCCGCATATATGTTTAACAACCCAGACCTCTCACTTAAGTCTAATATCTAAAGCCGGAGGCCCCGACCGAGCCACATACCGGGTCAGGGGCACAAACCGGTTTGACGCACTCACATGTGTCGCCGCCACCATCTTCCACCGGTTCATCTTCAGAGCAGATTGAGGTGCCAGCCTTGGCAGGTGCCTCCACCATCGACGCCACCATGACGCCAAACGACGACCTCCACCTACGTGAGTCCATCTCCAAGCACCGGACGTAGATCCATGCTAGGATAGGGCCGCACCACCGCCGTCGCCCACCACCCACAAGCGCCACCCAACCCCAAGGTTCCCAAAGCGGCGCCTTCAAGAAGGAAACGACGCCGTGAGCGCCACCGCCGCCCAACAAAGTTAGGGCTTTAGCCCGGGAGACCTAGGGAAAGGGGAAGTGAGGGGATCAGTCCATACCGACGTCTCCAAGGAGGGGAACGGCGCCCTCAGGCGTCGCCGTTGACGCGGCCGGCCAGGGATTTCATCCGAACTGGATCCCCGTCACCAGCAGCACCTCCTGTACAGAACCGGCGACCCAAGGAAGCGCGGCCCGACCAGGCTAGCCCGCACGCCGAACATGGGAGGAGGGGATGCGCCAGATTGCGCGCACTGACCACCGCAGAAGCCGTCATCGGCCGTCAACGACCACTGGATTCTGCCGCCCGCGCGGCCCGGACGCCAGATCCACCGCCCGCACGGCTGCTAGCTTGCCGTGCCTCGCCCATGGAGCCGCCGCTCCAGATCCGGAGTTCCCCACGCAGAGGCAGGGCAGCCAAGGCCTCGCCGCCACGATCCTCGGCGCCCCGGGCTTGCCCGGCGGCTGCCTCACGCGGCGGCGAGGAAGGGAGTGGGGCGGCTAGGGTTGGGAGGGGGAGGGAGTGGGGAGGAGCGGGAGGCTTCTCCTCCTTCACATTGATACATATGTGGATCAAGAGAAACCAAAAAACTAAATATATAAATAGAACTGCACATATGTACAGAAATGACAAATGAGAAAAAATAGTACAATGGTTCATAGGAACAGACCTGCAAATAGAGAAGTTACTATAAAGAGGGCACTGAGCCACTAAGGATGGAGGATGAGGTGATAATCAGTAGCACCAAGGAACAAATAAAAATGAAGCCCATGCAGAATTCGTACTCAGATATTGCAGTATCAATGATAAACATCTTGCAAGAAAATATGTATTGGTAATACATCCGATCTTGGAGGTTTGTGATTGTACAAACACTTGGTGAGCCTGCCACTAGGCCAGAGTGATTGCTGAAAGGCAAGGGAAATAACACCCATCTATTAGCAATAAATCTTTTTTTTTTTGCACCAAAAGGATCAACCATAACTGGAAACAATACATCTGAATGTGAAGTAGCAACTATCGAGGGACATTTTGTCGCTCCTGATAGTGGTACAAGGTGGAGTACTTGGATTTTGTAGTCAAGGGGACATGACGCTAGGAGACCAGGGGCAGGGGCTCTTAGGACACGGATCACACAAACATATAGGTTCTGGCCCCCAATGTGGGTAAAAGCCCTACTTCCTGCCTTTCTCTTTTCTTATATGTATGTGGAGAGTCAAAAGATTACAATGTCGAGGGATGATCTCGACGAGACGGAGTGCCTTGTCAAGATGAGATGGCGGAGATTTAGATGATAAGCGCTGGAATCTTTCTAGGTGGTCTAGACTACAATAATGCCAAGAAGGTTCCCCTCTACGATGCTCCTGGTGCTGGTGCCCCTTACGTAGCATAACTTATAGAAGGCCTCCATGTCAATGCATAGGGCATGTAGAGCTTGGAGTCTGGCCCTTGCGTCGGTTTACGACGCCTGCAGGGTCTTTTCTTCCTTATTTGTAGAGTCCTTCCTTACTTCGACATGTGATATGGTGGTATTTCTCCTCCTGAGGTGGCGGCGAATCTTCCGGTGTCCCGGGGGTGTCTTGGGCCCTTGGGGTCCTGCCTTGGCAGTAAAGGGAGAGAGGTCGATACATGGTTTAACTTATCATTGACCACAACTAATTAGAACTGCAAATTGAGATGAAAAAATTAACTCCCCCAAGTCCGAGTGAAAGATCCATGACAATCAAATTCATACGCAACTCTCAGGATATCGGTAACTGGTGCCATATCTGTCGGGTGCTGAGTAGGGATAAATCTCTCGGGTTCTGAGTAGGGATAAATCACATCGCCCTATTGACTGAATTTATCGGTAGGTCCAGCAGCAAAGTACCAAGCAGAGGAGAGAGCAGCAACAGCAAGCAGAGGAGGAGCAAATGAGCAGCAGCAGCAACATAGCACCATCACCATGAAGAAGTCCTAAAGCAGACGAGCTTACTGCTTGGGGAGGCCATGACGGCGGCAGCAGTGGAGGCAACTTTCTGGTGGCTTGGGGAGGCGCGGACACAACCGCGATGCATGTGGCGGAGGTCAATGGGGAGCTGACACATGGCGATCGGGAAGGTTGTCGAGACAACAACAGTGCAGGTCGGACGGGACGTGTCACACGACGGCTTGAGGAGGCGATGGAGATTGCGGCGGTGCAGGCAATGGTTCTGGCCAACGGGGAGGCAAGCTCGAGCTGTCGGAGGTGGTGCATGGTGGTGGGCGCTAAAGGGCGAGGTATCTCACGGGCAGAAAATTGGGAAATTTGAGGATTTGCCACACCTTTCCTAACACTTTTGAGGATTTTCCCTTGTTTACATTGACATGGATATTTTGCCATTAATTTGCTAAATACTTAATGATTTACCCCTGACAATACAAACCCAGTCCGCAATATCGAAAATCCCCCTCAACCCATTCTAAAATTCCCCATCTTCACCTATTTAGATCTCGAGTCTGCTTCCTCCTAAAAAAGAAGAAGAGAGGATGCATGTCAAAATGAGAAGAGAGGATGACTGACCACTGCCACTACTAGTGATGCGTGCTCTTTGTCAAGATGGGCCTCATCAGTGCCTGAGCTCGCCTTTGCCGACCTGGAGGCTGGAGCCTCTGATGGCAGGGTCCCGCACGGTCTGCTTTAGGTTGATGGCCATCGATGCGTCGTCGACAAACGTGTGTTTGTGGACCTCTGGGCGAGGCCACGCGGACCCCCAGCTCGTCGTCGACGCGGCTTAGCTGTGGCGCCGGCCTGCTCATGCGTCTCACGGTTGCAGGACCTCCGTACTCATTGTCTGCATGCTTGGGTCATCTTAAACAGAGCAAAAAGTGCATCCACCTGGGCATCGGCAGACTGGTGTGATGCATACGCATATTGATATTGTTCTTCACTCCTAAGATCAGATCTAGGGAAACCAATAATGTAACATCCACTTCATCTAATTTAATCACCCGCTCTCTTCACCAATCTTAAAAGTGAAATAGATCGAGGAAGACAGTGTCAGCCACCTGCACACAGTGAGAATGAGCAGGTGCTGCTGACTTGGGATACCTCCCTGGTATCACGCCACAACTCAGGGCTGTTGAGTAAATAGGCAATTTTCCGAGTAGATTAATCCACAAAATAATAACTAGCATGGCATTGACTAGACTAATGACATACTGATCTTGAGCTAACCTAGCACATACTACGCATATAGTGGATACATCTATGCAAACAAGTAGTACTGCTAGAATAAATACGAACAAGAGGATAAACGAGTCATACCCTCCAATCGGCCAGTTGGCCGTAGCAGCAGCAGCGGCGGCGGAGGCAGTATCCTCTGCCGTCTTCTTCTCGGCTTCCTCGCGGAGACGATCAGCTTCGCTTGGTGAAGACATGGCGATGACGAGGGCGACGCGGACGTAGACGAAGCAGACGGACGGAGGCGAGCAGTCGCGTGATCGCTCCCCAAAAACCTAATCGCCCCTCTCCCGTACAGGAACCGGAGAGGCGAGGTCTCGGAGGCCTGCTCTCCCGTCGACCGTGTACGCGGTAAACGGGACGGAGTCGCCGGCGGCAGCAGCAGTTCAAGGAACGAACGCGTGAGGCAGATGTGATCTGATTTCGTGACGGCTAGGGTAGGCGATCGCACGCTTATAAAGGCGGCTCGGGTGGAGAGACGTGGGCCAAGCCCACGTCCGAGTCGGTAACGATTACGATCCGACGTCTCGGATCGTGCCTTGTCCGTTACGTATTCTCCGTTCCTGACCGGCAAAAATAAGCGCGTAGGTATGAGCTCGGCTCGGCTCATTCCCGCAACCCGCGGCGCGTCGTGACGAGGCGTGGCGTGGCGAGGCGGGCGGCGGAGGAGGAGTGCGCGAGGGCACCTTCTCTTCTCACTCTCCAATAGCATGTGGAAGAGAGACCCTTATAAAGGGGTCCAAACTCTCCTCCACTAGCGGGGTGGGACTAAACTCCCACCACCTTGCCATGCCACCACCTACATGGGCCCTTGTAGATTTTCTGAAATTCTCTAGTGGGCCTAAGGCCCACCTCTAAATTTCAACAATCCCCCACCAGATCTCAAGGGCACATCGTGTTCCCTCGTTCCAATCACTGTTTTAATATACCAGCATTTCAGTGAAGACCTGTTAAGGTTGAGCTTCACCTAGAACAAGTAGCTACACCCCTTCACAACTGAACAATGGACTATGCCTTGAATTGTCAGTTTGGCGTAAAGGAGCTTCACCACAAGTCTTACTAGTACTAGGCTGCCGAAGGTGACCCCTCGGGTGGAGCATATTAGTCACACTCCTGGCCTATTCATGAGTTTACTAGAGATCACCCAAATCTCATAGACTGTGACCAGCAGTCAAGCTCATATAGGTGTGTTCCTCCAAAGATCGCTCTGTAGGACAGCATCTTGCTTACATATAAGCTTTAGAACACATTAAGACAGTAGTCATCCTACCATACAGTATCCGAGAGTATTGCATCTCCAACGGAGTGGGTTAGTAAAGTTACTCTCCTCAGTTCACCACTGGCTTGTTTTCCCAGGTCCTACTTCACGGGATCTCCGATCATATAGGTTAGGTTACTACCATGGCAACTCATGTGGGTCTCATACCCATCTCCCTCGATGCACTATCTATCACAACACGTGATAGCCCTTTAGTAAAGGGATCTGCCAGATTCTTAGCCGTTTGGATATAATCCAACGCTATCACTCCGGAGTTTCTCAAACGTCTGACAGACTTCAATCTCATTCTTATATGTTTGTTGGACTTCATATTGTCCTTTGAACTCTTCACTTTAACAATAACCGTCTGATTATCGCAGTTCATAAGGATAGCCGGAACCGGCTTCTCAACCACAGGTAAGTCCATCAAAAGATCTCGAAGAAATTCTGCTTCGACACCAGATGTGTCTAATGCTGTTAATTCTGCTTCCATTGTCGATCTTGTTAAGATCGTTTGCTTGCAAGACTTCCAGGAAACAGCACCACCCCCAAGAGTAAACATATACCCAGTAGTGGCCTTCATCTCATCAGCATCAGAGATCCAATTCGCATCACTATACCCTTCAAGTACTGACGGGAATCCCGTATAGTGAAGCCCGTGGTTGACAGTACCTTTCAAGTAGCGCATAATTCTTTCAACAGCACGCCAATGAACATCGCCCGGGTTTGCAACAAACCGGCTAAGTTTGCTCACAGCAAACGCGATGTCAGGCCTCGTTGCGCTAGCTAGGTACATAAGTGAACCGATAATTTGAGAGAATCTCGATTGATCTATAGCTGTGCCTTTAAACTTTCGAATAAGCACACTAGGATCATATGGTGTTTGACAAATCTTGCAGTCTGAATATCCAAAGCGACTCAAAATCTTGTCAACATAGTGGGATTGCAGAAGTGTAATCCCACCCTCATCATCTCTCAACAGCTTGATGTTCAAGATAACATCAGCCACCCCAAGGTCCTTCATCTCAAAGTTTTGAGACAGAAAAGACTTAACCTCCTCAATTACTTTGAGGTTGGTTCCAAATATCAGTATGTCATCAACATACAATCACAATATAACTCCTTCGCCCCCACCATGGCGATAGTATACACATTTGTCAGCTTCATTAACAACAAAGCCAACAGATGTCAGAGTTGTATTGAACTTCTCATGCCATTGCTTAGGTGCTTGTCTCAGACCATATAAAGATTTCAGCAACTTACACACCTTTCCTTCCTGACCTTCTATCACAAAGCCATCTGGCTGTTGCATATAGATTTCCTCATTTAGCTCTCCATTCAGGAAAGCCGTCTTAACGTCCATTTGATGAACGAGAAGACCATGAGAGGCCGCCAATGAGAGTAGTACTCTAATGGTGGTCAGTCTAGCCACAGGTGAATAAGTATCGAAGAAATCTTCCTCTTCTTTCTGGGCATAGCCCTTGGCCACAAGCCTAGCCTTGTACTTTTCAATTGTACCGTCGGGCCTAAGCTTCTTTTTGAACACCCACTTGCATCCCAATGGTTTGCAACCATAGGGACGATCAGTGATTTCCCATGTCCCGTTAGCCATGATGGAGTCCATCTCGCTACGGACAGCAGCTTTCCAGTAATCAGCATCTGGAGAAGCATACGCTTCTGAAATAGAAGTGGGATTATCATCCACGAGGTATACGAAGAAATCATCACCAAAGGTCTTTGCAGTCCTTTGTCTCTTGCCCCTACCACGGGCTTCCTCGTCATCCTCCTCAGGATTTTCATCATGTGTTTGTTCATAATATTCCATAGGAATGGCAGGCTCAGGAGTTATCTCAGATTCCTGTCTAGAAGTGCTTTGCATATCTCTCATGGGAAATATATCCTCAAAGAATGTAGCATCCCTCGACTCCATTATTGTACCGACCTTCACGTCAGGTACCTCAGATTTCACTACTAGAAATCTATAGCCTACGCTATTCTTAGCGTATCCCAAATTAACGCAATCCACAGTCTTTGGTCCAAGCTTACGCTTCTTGGGAATCGGTACATTGACTTTCGCCAAGCAGCCCCAAGTACGTAAGTACGAGAGTGTCGTCCTTCTCTTTGACCACTCCTCGTAGGGAGTGACCTCATTATCTTTTGTAGGAACTTTATTCAGGACATGACACGCGGTCAATATAGCCTCCCCCCACCATGCCTTGGATAAACCCGATGTATCTAACATGGCGTTAACCAAATCAGTTAGAGTACGGTTTTTCCGCTCGGCAACCCCGTTTGACTGGGGTGAATAGGGAGGCGTCCTCTCATGAATAATGCCGTGTTCCGCACAAAATGAATCAAATTCGTTTGAGAAGTACTCTCCACCACGATCAGACCGGACTCGTTTAATTTTCTTTTCAAGTTGATTCTCAACTTCTGCCTTATAGATTTTAAAGTAGTGTAGAGCCTCATCTTTAGTATTTAACAGATACACATAGCAAAATCTAGTGGAATCATCTATCAATGTCATGAAGTATTTCTTTCCACCTTTAGTCAAAACACCATTCATCTCACAAAGATCAGAATGTATGAGTTCTAATGGTGCCAAGTGTCTCTCCTCTGCAGCCTTGTGAGGCTTGCGAGGTTGCTTTGCTTGCACACACGAGTGGCACTTAGAACCTTTGACTAAAGTGAAAGTTGGGATTAAATTCAGTTTTGCTAGCCGCGACATAACACCGAAACTTATGTGACAAAGACGTGAATGCCAAACTTCAGATTCATTAACACTCGAATGAATATTGTTCACGACTTTATTACAAAAATCTGCTAGAGAAAGGCGGAACAGACCTCCGCATTCATAACCTTTTCCAACGAAAAGTCCATATTTCGTAACTACTACTTTATTAGACTCGAACACCAACTTAAACCCTTCTCTACACAGAAGGGAGCCACTAACGAGATTCTTCTTGATGGCGGGGACATGCTGCACGTTCTTCAGCTGCACGATCCTTCCCGAAGTAAACTTCAGATCGACCGTGCCAACACCAAGCACAGAAGCACTCGCGCCATTCCCCATCAATACGGACCCGCGACCGGTGGCCTGATAAGAAGAGAACAATGACAAGTCAGCACACACATGAATATTTGCACCCGTGTCCACCCACCAATCGGTGGACCGACAAACTGTAAATACAGTAAGTAAATTACCGTACCCAGATGCACCACTTTCATTGTTGCCCACAATCATGTTTGCAGACTTGGAGTCCTGCGCCGGCTTCTTGTACTTGTTTGGGCATTTGCTCGCCCAATGTTCCTCTGAACCACAAGTATAGCAGCCATCTCCCTTCTTATTCTTCTTGAAGGGCTTCTTCCCCTTCTTCTTGAAGTCGGTATTCTGTTGGACAGAGTTCTTTCCCTTGGGCTTGTGAGAATTGAAGTTCCTCTGATGTACCATATTGGCAGCAGAAGAGCTTTCCACCGCTTTTCCATTGGAGTCCTTTGCTCTCGAGTTCTGCTCAACACTCAGATGGCCGATGATGTCCTCTACTGAGAACTCACGCCTCTGATGTTTCAGAGTAGTAGCAAAGTTCCTCCAGGAATTAGGGAGCTTAGCAATTATACAGCCCGCGACAAACTTGCCCGGCAAATTGCACTTAAGAACCTCAAGTTCCTTAGCTATGCATATTATCTCATGAGCTTGTTCCAATACAGAACGGTTGCCAACCATCTTGTAATCGTGGAACTGCTCCATAACATACATCTCACTCCCAGCATCGGTGGCCCCGAATTTAGATTCGAGCGCCTCCCACAAGTCCTTGGCAACATGCATATGTAAATATGCATCAACCAGCTTATCTCCGATCACGCTAATGACTGCTCCAAGGAATAGGACGGTGGCCTCCCTAAACATCTTCTCCTGTTCAGGAGTGATAGTTTTCGTAGGAGTGACACCGGCTACCCAGAACACGTTCATAGCCGTGAGCCATAAGGTGGTTCTCGTTTGCCAACGCTTGAAAAAAGTACCGGTAAACTTATCCGGTTTCAGTGCAGCAGCAAAACCATTACTCGAAAAATTCCTACAGACATTAGGTTTTTGGATTGTTGAGTAAATAGGCAATTTTCCGAGTAGATTAATCCACAAAATAATAACTAGCATGGCATTGACTAGACTAATGACATACTGATCTTGAGCTAACCTAGCACATACTACGCATATAGTGGATACATCTATGCAAACAAGTAGTACTGCTAGAATAAATACGAACAAGAGGATAAACGAGTCATACCCTCCAATCGGCCAGTTGGCCGTAGCAGCAGCAGCGGCGGCGGAGGCAGTATCCTCTGCCGTCTTCTTCTCGGCTTCCTCGCGGAGACGATCAGCTTCGCTTGGTGAAGACATGGCGATGACGAGGGCGACGCGGACGTAGACGAAGCAGACGGACGGAGGCGAGCAGTCGCGTGATCGCTCCCCAAAAACCTAATCGCCCCTCTCCCGTACAGGAACCGGAGAGGCGAGGTCTCGGAGGCCTGCTCTCCCGTCGACCGTGTACGCGGTAAACGGGACGGAGTCGCCGGCGGCAGCAGCAGTTCAAGGAACGAACGCGTGAGGCAGATCACATCTGATTTCGTGACGGCTAGGGTAGGCGATCGCACGCTTATAAAGGCGGCTCGGGTGGAGAGACGTGGGCCAAGCCCACGTCCGAGTCGGTAACGATTACGATCCGACGTCTCGGATCGTGCCTTGTCCGTTACGTATTCTCCGTTCCTGACCGGCAAAAATAAGCGCGTAGGTATGAGCTCGGCTCGGCTCATTCCCGCAACCCGCGGCGCGTCGTGACGAGGCGTGGCGAGGCGGGCGGCGGAGGAGGAGTGCGCGAGGGCACCTTCTCTTCTCACTCTCCAATAGCATGTGGAAGAGAGACCCTTATAAAGGGGTCCAAACTCTCCTCCACTAGCGGGGTGGGACTAAACTCCCACCACCTTGCCATGCCACCACCTACATGGGCCCTTGTAGATTTTCTGAAATTCTCTAGTGGGCCTAAGGCCCACCTCTAAATTTCAACAAGGGCCAGCCCCATGAGGATGGCTCGACGACGTCAGACGAGTGGAAGACGTAGTGTTATGGGATTACAAAAGGATGGGGAAGAGAGATGGTCTTGTGGAGAACCCCATGGGCGAGCGAGTGGAGACGACATGTAGAAGTGATGGACTTGGATTGGGACAACGGGTGGCATCATGGAGATGGGATGGTAGAGGACGGGACAGATGGTCGGATGCATATATAGCAGGAGCGAATTTAGGATTTGGAACTTTGCTAGGACTGGTAGGAGAAGAGGACGACACATGAATTGGAGGAGTTGAAGAGGAAATTAAAGAGTCAAAGCATCCGTGCTGTGTTCTTGGGAGGCAAGGAGCCAAGGAAGGAGGACCTAACCGGAGAAGAGGACGACACATGAATTGGAGGAGTTGAAGAGGAAATTAAAGAGTCAAAGCATCCGTGCTGTGTTCTTGGGAGGCAAGGAGCCAAGGAAGGAGGACCTAACCGGAGGTGCGTGGAGCAATGGCGGATCAACTCTTGGGCTGCAGGTCTGAGCCACTTGGGGTCAATCAAACGGCTGAAAAAATTTATGGGGAAGTGGACGCATGAGAACGCAGGAAAATCTGCTAGTAGGGGGCTCCTAAGCATTGATAGTTGTGGATGGTACTAGAAGAGTTGGGACAATTTTTGTTGGTTTATTTCTCACACGATGCCATGCCAACCTGAGGGGTTGGGGATACATATTTATAGACTGCTAGCCAGCCAAGCATATGCTAAGATGCTAGTCTAAGATGCTGCTAAGATGCTATCCTAACTGCAACTCTTTGGTGGTCAAGGATTCTATCCTAACAGCCACCAGGACCATGTGCTGCAGCCTCACAAAGGACCATGTGCTGCAGCCCCACAAAGACCCTAGTACAGAGACTTATCCATCACTAGTTAGGCATACTAGATTCAAGCTCGTCACCATATTTTCTTTGTTCGAAGAATGTCCTGCTGCTTGCAGCCAGCCTAATAATTAAACGCCCGTGTGGGATCTATTTTGAACAGGTTGCCTTTTTATAAGTGAATGTTCATTTAGGTCTCGTACTACTAGCCAGTGCTTCTCTAGATGGCATCACGAACCCTTCTGGGTGGATTCTTATTCTTTTTTTTTTTTGCTAATGAAGTGTGAATTTACTTGCTATTAGTAAAGCTTGGATTTGGAACAAGTACATGTCTTGTCCTGTTGAAATGTATTGCCTGCCTCTCTTCCATAAGTTCGGACTTTTGGAGCAACCGGCTAGTGGATAAGTTCAATATGGTATCAGAGCCAAGAGATCTTGTGTTCAAGACCCTGCCAACGCAATATTAAGAAAAAAAGATTATGCGGCCTACATCGATCCCACGTTCAAGGACTTAATAAACCTAGACGTGAGGGGGGATGTTGAAATATATTGCTCGCCTCTCCCCATCAGTTCCATTGTGACATCATCAACTGTGTCTCTAATGGCGAATAGGTCGGCACCTAGGGCGGTGACCACATCCTCTTGTGGTGCCTTTCATGCCTTCTCCTCTATTTGTCCTTGCGCTGTCAAAGTTATATTTTACATGCCAGAGAAGTTGTGTTGGGTGGAGATTTTATCTTGACAGCTTTTTTTAGCTAAATATAAAGTTATTGGGATTTAAGTTGGAAGGTTAGATTGTTCAGTTGATCTTTGGAAAGGGTTGTAATTGGAACAAAAGTAAGAAAGATAAAGGATAATTTTGGTTCCTAATCGCAAAAAGGAATTCAAGTTATAAATTTTGAAGATGAAATGCTTGTTGTTGTTGTTCTTTGGCATTTATTGACGAATCCTTCTCGGTGCTTTTACAGCTTCTGGACAGCACCAAATGCCAATAACCACATCATGTCCCAACGCAGGAGACAAGATCAGGAGTTGCAACTTGTGTCAGAGGATTGCAATACAAAGAGGGTGGGTTTCCAAATTCAATAAATTTGCTTGATTTCATTAAGTTCTATACCGCCTTTGCCTTGAACTGTCTAATTTACAATGGATTGCAGAAGCATGAGGGGCACAAGGATATAATGGGAGAGGTAACGAGGACCCATGAAGCCATACAGTGAGCTCATTTGACCCCATCCAATGTTAAGTCCAAGAGTTCAACTGTATTTTGGTTATTTGCATCTGATTTGTTTTTGTCCTTCGGATTGTTTGTGCTAGATTGTTGGATAAGTCAATCTCAACGCTGCAGATGGAGCTTGCAGCAAAGCGAAGCACGTTGGAACTGGTCCGCTCTGGTGTGCCAGTAACTTCAGAAACTAGCCAACCAAGGAAAAAGGCATTCGTGGTCGTTGGAGTTAACACCGCATTCAGTAGCCGCAAGCGTCGGGATTCAGTCCGGGAGACATGGATGCCTCAAGGTTGGTAATACTGTGGGTTAATTTTGATGAATAGTAGCATGTCCGTGCTTACTGAGTTTGGATGTTCATGATCTAATTAGCGTATTGTTGTTTTGCTCTATACCAAAAAACCATTTGTTTGCAGTTAGCAGCAACATGCCGCTTTTTCTTCTTGTTTTATTTTTGTAGTCACTGTTAGGACTGTTAGAAAACTAGAAAAGCATATACGAAACTAGATGCGATAGCAAGCATCAGCATGTGAGCAGCAGTGGTAGCTTATAGAAAAAAGCCAGCAAGCATGTAAGCAGCTAGCAATAGGTAAGGTACACCATGTTGTAACAACTAGCAAGTAGTAGCTAGTACCAGCGGGCAGCATGACGTGCATCTGAGCACGTATGAGGAGCAGTTGAGCAGTGGGCAGCGGGAACAGAGCATGCAGCCGGCCACGTAGAAAGGCAGCAGCTAATCGAACGCAGCACCACGCAGCAAGATAGCAAAGAGGACAACAGCACATGCAAGAAGCAACATCGGACAAGCATGCAGGAAGAAGGCAGCCATTGTGCACGATGTGGTAGACCAGGCACTCGTTGGCGACACAGAGCTGGAGGACCGCGGCGCGCTGCTTCTGCTCTGCAGGTCCATGGCAGACGCGATTTCCAGCCCGTAGTAGCCCAGCATCTCCTGGTCCTGCTTGATCCCGGCTCCGCAGAAGACAATGTCCCCATCGGGCGGATCGTGGTTGAGCAGGCGCACTTCACGGGCGGCTGGTGGCGGCGGTGGACTGAAATCCGGCGAGGGCGGAAGACTGGCGGCGGGATCCGGCCTGGGACGAGGAGCACCGAGGCAGCAGCGGGGTCCACAACAGTTGGATCCGGCCTGGGACGAGGAGCATCGAGGCAGCAGCGGGGTCCGCAGCAGTTGGATCCGGCCTGGGACGAGGAGCACCGAGGCAGCAGCGGGATCCGGCCTGGGACGATGCTGCGACGAGATCGACCCAGAACAGATAGATCGGGAGGAAGAAAAAAAAAAGATGGATCGTAAGGACGAGTTGCAGCGTCCGGAGACCTAAACCTAGGCTCTAATACCATGTTAGGAAAACAACTTGTCTGCATTGAAGGCCCAAGGGGCATATATATATTACACATGACTTGAGGTGCAAGGAAAAGTATACATAGACTAATAAGGACTCCTAAACTAATACTAATACTTCCTAACAGTCACCATTGTTTACACTATCATGTCGTGATTGAATACATTTATCAGACCATGTTTCCGCACATGCACCTGATTAAGCACATGGCACTACGAAACAACCCCTGGATCTGAGGGCCACCCCGTGGCCTGGAGGTGCTTGGGGGGGCGACAATTCTTTGGCAAGGCGGTGCCGTCGCCGGTGCAGTAGCAGAAGGTCGCGGGGACTAGAGAACAGGGATTAGGGAAACTAGGCTTTATTGATTATATTCCTCATCTAGCTTACACGAGTAGGTCCTTTATATAGGACATGGACAGTACTACTTTGACATCCTGGACATCTGGCTCAAACTAGACTGCCTTAGCATAACCTGAAGACTACCAAAACAGAGGCGCATCCTCTGGGCACCAAACTGCCCTTGTCTAGCCACAGCCTAACCGGCCACTGCTGCCTTGCGCTTACCATAAGGAATTCCCCACATAACACACTGACGAAGCAATAACCATAAATAACTAAGCCGGGCTGAAAGGGCAAGCTCTTGGCCTTATACTATCCACTACCATAGAGAATTCGAAGCTGGTGGGCAATTGTGGTAGCTTATGTAGTTAATAATTTGGAAGATGTCTAGTCGATGCTTGCGCAAAAAGCTTTTACAAGCTGGTACATAATACTTATATAATAAGCTAGTTTATTATGATGCTTACGCAAAAAGCTTTTACAAGCTGGTACAGAATATTTATATAAGAAGCTAGTTTATTATTGTTAGGAAGTATTAGTATTAGTCTAGGAGTCCTTATTAGTATTAGTATTAGTCTAGGAGTCCTTATTAGTCTATGTTTACTTTCCTTGCACCTCAAGTCATGTGTAATATATATATGCCCCTTGGGCCTTCAATATAGACAAGTTGCTTATTCCTAACATGGTATTAGAGCCTAGGTTTAGGTCTCCGGACGCCGCAACTCGTCCTCACGATCCAACTTTTTTTTCCCGTTCGTGCTCCAGCCGCTGTTCATGGTCGCTGGATCTCGTCGCTGCTCCGCAGCTTCCGCGCCGTCTGCGCCTCCTGGCGCGCCGCGGCCGCCATCTTCGCCTCGGCCGGCGGCCGCCGCCTCCAGCCGCCGCCGCCTCATCTGGATCTCGCGCCCCCAGCCGCCATCTTGCGGTCCTCGACGAAGGCCGTCACCTCGGTGGCGTACGAGACCTGTCGTCCGATCTGCTTGAAGGTGTGCGCGAGCGCCTTCTTCTGGCGCAGCCAGACGAAGCCGGTGGCGCGGTTCTAGCCCACCTCCTCCATGTCCGCCAGCGGCAGCAGGCCCAGCGGCATGTTGGAAGCAGGCCAGGCTGGAGGGAGCCCCTCGATCTGGCCGTCTCGTGGCTGGAGGGAGCCCCTCGATCTGGTCCAAGCCTCGATCCCGTTGACTGATTGCTTTCCCACAAAAAAAAACAAAAACAAAACTGCTGCTACGTGGTTCTGCTCATGCTGCTACATGATGCTATTGGCCACCGCTGCCTCTCCTACACATGTGCTGCTTGCTGCTGCATGCTACCTTGTCGTGGCGTGTACTGCCTAGCTCCCGATTGCATGTTCTGCTCCCGCACGTCCAGCTCGCGTGCTACTGCTATTCTCTTCGCCATGATATTATTTTTCCTCTTCCGCTGTCATCATCCTTAATCTAGTGTGTGTTTTCTAGTTTTCTATGTTTTCTGCTGTGTCCACCAAATCCGTTGATATTTTGTGTTTTCTCATGCCATGCGAGTCCACCATACCTTAGTCCGTCAGCCTTTCTCCGGTCCTGATCCTTTCTATGCAACTTTTGTGGCCTACTTGCCCTTGTTGTTTTCTATAGGATTTTCTGGACTTCTTTTGCATCGTCGATCTACGTCCATCGTGCCTTATACGCCGAGCTTCTTTCGCCGACGGTTGTCGTGGACTATGATTTTCCGTGCAATGCTTTATTCTCTTGATGTGCCATCTTCTTTTGACAACCCATCTTCTCTTGATACTTATGTTGTATCTTCAAGTGATGCGGTGTCTACCTCTGATGTGTCATCTCTTCGTTATCTCCTTCGGCGACTCGACAAGTTTTGAAGATTCTTCATGCTACGACGACACTCTCAAGACGCGGATTTGGATTATCATTTTTTTTTGAGGTGCAAGGAAAGTAAACATAGACTAATAAGGACTCCTAGACTAATACTAATACTAATAACGAGTCTATGTTTACTTTCATTGCACCTCAAGTCATGTGTAATATATATATATGCCCCTTGGGCCTTCAATATAGACAAGTTGCTTATTCCTAACAATTATAATTCCCATGTATCTTCTTTAGGCCATTGATTCGTCACATAGGTCTAAGCCGGGGCAATAAGCTCTAAACTATTGGTATTTTCTTGTAGCAAAAGCAAGTAAATGTGCATACTGTATATACTTTGTGGAAAGTATAGATGGTTGACTATTGTTGTTGTTGTTGTATTGATCTAACCCTTGTAGGGGTATATATAGGAGTACATGAGGGGTAGAGGCTTGGAGTACAAGACAAGTTACATGTGGTTTAAACTAATTCTATCTCTATCTCCTTATTTCTAACTTAAACCCAATTATACTTCTAACGTTCCCCCTCAGTCGTAGCGGGAGTGAAGCGGACGCTTGCGACTGAATTTGAAGTCTTGCGCCTTTGTCATCTTCTCCACCACGCCATCATTAACCGCGTCTCTGATGGGTCAGCACCTAGGGCGGTGACCGCGTCCCCTTCTGGTGCCTTCCTTGTCTCTCCTCTATTCCCTCCCGCAGTCACAGCGGGAGTGGCGGGGACGCTAGTGACGACGCGGACGCTGTTGACTGAAGTTATTGCCGATGAGTTGCTGTAGACGTAGCCATGAATGTCGTTGTTGACGTAGCCGATCATGGTGATGTAGCCGTGGTGGAGGTAGACGTGGTCAATGTGTGATCGTCGTGGATGATGAAGCCGCACAAAGCCGGAGGCGCAAAAAAAAAGTGCTATGATGGAGCTGCATACGTGGAGGATGCACCTTGCGGATGTCAGAGGGTGTCGTCGGCAATGAGTCCGCCGGTTTTGCCAGGACCGGAGGAAACCCATCGAGCAGACATCGGTTTTTCCAGAACCGTGAGGCCGTGTAGGGGTCGTCACTATAGTGACGCCGTGTCGATGCAGTCGTTCCGTCATGGATGACGTGGTCGATGCCAACGTCGTGACGCGGTCATTGCCGTCGTCAAGGCCGCGTCTTGCAGAAACAATCTGTCAGAGGACGTTAAGTGTCCATCTTGTGGACAAGGCGGTGGTGGTGTGTTGACGAAGATGTTGATGAAGACCACGTTGATGAAGAGCTTGGCGATGAAGTGTCGGCGATGGCATCGCAGCAGCGTGTCGACGATAATGTGTCGCTTGAAGGCGTCCCTTGCGGCGACGAAGTGTCGATGCCGTGTCGTGCCGGAGAAGTCGATGAACAATTGCATCACTTTCCACACCGGCCAGCTATATGGATGATGCATGTCGTGGTCGCTTCTCGTAGATGTGCTCAACAATAGTCATACAGCTCGGTGTCGTGATGCAGGGTCGGTGTAGATCGCTCATCTTGATGCAGATGCGCTATGGAGGACCGTCTGGCCGTGGATACTGCTCCTGCGTCGCCCGTCGATGCGCGTCAGGAGAAGGCACCTGTGGGAGTCCAAGTCTTGCTGCATGCATGTCCTCGTAGGAGATTGATTCATATGGCCATGCATCGACGTCAGGAGAAGGCACCTGTGGGAGTCCAAGTCTTGCTGCATGCATGTCCTCGTAGGAGATTGATTCATATGGCCATGTGCATGATTCCTAGATGGATACGTTATCATGCAATGGGCGTACCTACGCATGGCTGGATGAAGGCTCTGCTATGTTTGGTGACGAGCGTCTTGTCTCTCGTGCGAGATCTACATGCACGGGCGCGATGGACATTGATGCAGTCGCCTGGTCGTCGTCCCTGTTTGTCGGCTCGTTCAACCATACCGGCCGACGTTGATCCCGGCTCCCTCTGAAGATTGATGCCGCACGTGGCCGTCAGAGAGCCGATGAAGTGCTCGATGATGTCCGGTTTGATGCAGCATGCACCACAGTGTCGTTGATGGAGTTGCACTCCACGCTGCCGCCTAGATCGAAGCCGCCTGGAGTCCCTCGTCAGTGCCCGTACGCCGTATTGCATGGGCTCAGATGCACCATGTACATGCACGCATGTATGCTGGGACATGGACATAGTTCGCCATGCACAAACAGCATGGGCTGTCGATGGATGCGCAGGAGTTCGCCATACGGGCGCGCCGATGCGACAGATTGGGCGAGTAGCCGCTCGACGTCGTTTGGATGGACGCGTGGTGTCCACTGATGGAGTTGCGATCTTGAAGCCGGCCGCAGGAGTAGCGCCTAGTCGAGCCCATCGTGGCCGCCGTGATTTATTTGGTGGCTAAAAAATAAAATTTACTGGATGGAATTTCAAAATTGATTTGACCTAATCTATGGAACTGATATAATCTATGAACCGATCTAATCTTTGATCAATCGGGTGCCGCGCCCCCGGGGAGAGAAGATTGATCTCCCCCGGGGCAGCGTGCTGCGGAAGTGGAGGAAGGTCCTAGGATCGGCGTCGTGAGACTAACCGCTCTAATACCATGTGGAAAGTATAGATGGCTGACTATTGTTGTTGTTGTTGTATTGATCTAACCCTTGTAGGGGTATATATAGGAGTACATGAGGGGTAGAGGCTTGGAGTACAAGACAAGTTACATGTGGTTTAAACTAATTCTATCTCTATCTCCTTATCTCTAACTTAAATCCAATTATACTTCTAACATACTTTTCCTTTTGCTTTTCTTTGTTATGTCAACGATAACCTTTATAATAACCACCACCTTGATATTTGTTACAACGTTATTGAATTCCAAATGTTGTCATAGTCCACTGTTTTGCTTTTACTGAAGTTCTCTTTTGCATTCAGGTGAGAAGCTGTTGCAGCTTGAAGAACAAAAGGGAATTGTTATCCGCTTCACTATAGGCCATAGGTAAACAAGTGGTTCTTCTTGCCCCCAGGTCATTTTTCCCGTTTAATCATCTCTGGTGTTGCAAATTTCTCTACCTAGAGCTTGCAATCATATACTTTGGATGATTCTTTCTCTTTCGCTTTAGAAAGAATTCATTTCTATTAACATTCTTATTGTCATAGTTGTAACTCTAACACCCCCCCTCAAACTCATGGTGGATGAACAACATTGAGTTTGGAGAGATACAAGCCATGTTGTGCTCTAGTCTGGGCCTTCGTCAGGAAATCCGCCAACTGTAACTCGGAAGGCACATACTGAAGAGCAACAACCTGATCCTGCACAGCAGCGCGCACATAGAAAGCATCAACACCAATATGCTTGGTGAGCTCATGCTTCACAGGATCACGCGCAATGCTAATAGCACCTGTACTGTCAGATAAGAGCAGAGTCGGTGTAGTGACATAAACACCAAAATCCTGAAGTAACCACTTTAACCAAGTCACCTCTGCCGTCAAAAGAGCCATCGCTCGCAACTCAACCTCTGCACTCGAACGGGAAACTACAATCTGTTTCTTCGTCTTCCAGGCAATGAGAGAACCACCAAGAAAAACACAGTAAGCAGAAAGTGAACGGCGATCTGAAGGATCACTAGCCCACGTAGCATCCGAATAGGCCTGAAGCTGTAAAGAACTGGAGCGAGGAAAGAATAGACGGTGAGAGATCGTGCCCCCAAGATATCGGAGAACACGGAGGAGATGACTATAGTGAACCGATGTGGGAGTAGAGACAAACTGACTCAGAATATGAACCGGATAAGAGATATCCGGACGAGTGACAGCTAGATAAACAAGGCTGCCAACAAGATGACGATAACGCGTCGGGTCAGGCAGGGGATCACCATCAGTAGCAGAGAGGTGAACATTGAGCTCCATAGGAGTCTCAACAATGCGCTCATCAGTAAGAGCAGCACGAGCAAGAAGATCCTGGATATACTTTTCCTGGGATATAAAGAAGCCATCAAAGGTAGAAGAGACTTCAATCCCAAGAAAGTAGCGAAGAGGTCCAAGATCAGACATAAGGAACTGCTCACTAAGACGGGCCTTGACAAAGGCAATATACTCGGGGTCATCCCCAGTGATGACCATGTCATCAACATAGAGAAGAAGAAGAGTCCGACCACGAGGAGAAAGGTGAATAAACAATGCTGGATCATGAACACTGGGTGAAAAACCAGCGGCAGTCACCACAGAGGCAAAACGCTCAAACCAGGCGCGGGGGGCTTGCTTAAGGCCATAGAGAGAGCGACGAAGACGACATACCATGCCATCAGGAACAGAATACCCAGGTGGAGGCTGCATGTACACCTCCTCACGCAGCTCACCATTAAGAAAAGCATTCTTAACATCAAGCTGAGAGATAGACCAGTGGCGTGTAGAGGCCACGACAAGAAGTGTACGAACAGTGGTCATATGAGCCACAGGAGAAAAAGTCTCGTCATAATCACGACCATGCTCCCGCTGAAAACCACGAGCCACAAGACGAGCTTTGTGACGCTCAAGAGAACCATCGGAGCGAGTCTTAACCTTGTAGACCCACTTACAAGTGATGGGGCGGACTCCGGGAGGAAGGGAAACAAGGTCCCACGTACCAGTGCGTTCAAGAGCAGCAATCTCCTCAGCCATCGCAAACTGCCATTCAGGATGAACAACAGCCTGATGATAAGTAGTCGGCTCAAGAATAGCAGCTCCAGCGGTGGAAAATCCAAAGCAATCAACAGGCGGACGAGGACGAGAACGCAAGCCATAAGTAGGCTGAGACGAGGATGACGACACATCCACAGAGGCATCCACAGAACGTGAACGACGAGTGTAACACTGAGGAAAAGATGAAACAATGGAAGGAGGAATCGCCAAGATAGAATCGGGGAGTGGCGACGAAGAAGTCACCGGAGATGAAGGTGTAGAATCCGGTGACATGTTAGACGAGGAGACCGTGGAAGATGGTGGCGACAAATCGACTGGAGGTGGAGAAGCAGAGGGAGCGGAACGAATAGGCAAAGGCTCGACGGGTGTGATAGGTGTGTCAGGAAAAGTGAGGAAAGAGATATCCTCCACTGAAAAAGTCGAGGAAGATGGGCGTGGGTAGAAGGGACGAGACTCATCAAAAGTCACATCCCGAGAGATACGCATCCGACGACTGATAGGATCCCAACAACGATAGCCCTTATGCTCATCACTATAGCCTAAGAAAACACACTCAACAGACTGAGCGGTCAGTTTGGTGCGTTCGCGGGGGGCAAGAAGAACATAGCAAACACAACCAAACAAGCGAAGCATCGAATAATCGGGAGAACGATCAAAAAGACCCTCGAAAGGAACACCACCCTGTAGAGCAGCGGAAGGCTGGAAATTGATGAGATAGGTGGAGGTGGAGACGGCCTCAGCCCAAAAATGAGGCGGGAGAGAGGCAACAATCATCAATGCCCGAGCCGTCTCAAGAAGATGACGATGCTTGCGCTCAGCCACGCCATTCTGAGCGTGAGCACCAGGACAAGAGAATTGAGAGAGAGTCACTTGCTCTGCAAGAACACCACGCAACATCTTAGAGATATACTCGCCAGCGGAGTCTACACGAATGGGAGAAGAGAACTGAGTATGAACCATGGCAGCAAAACGCTTATAAATGGACAACACCTCACTACGAGAAGTCATGAAATAAAGCCATGTGTAACGGGAGAAGTCATCTATGAAAATAATATAGTATTTATGACCCCCTTTCGAAGCGAAGGGAGCCGGACCCCATACATCGGAATGAACTAAATCAAAAGGACGCTTAGACACTGACTCACTATGTGGATATGGTAACTGAATCTGCTTGCCAAGACGACAACCCTGACACTCTAAAGAGGCATCTCCTGAGACAGACCCCAGAAGACCTCGACGAACTAACGACGACAAACGAGAACCACACAGATGACCAAGTCGATGATGCCACTGCTGGAAGGAACCAGTAGCCGACGCGACCAAAGCGGAAGAACTGGCGATAGAGTGGGCAGGGGAAGGAACATGAAGCCAGTTCAACTCCCAAAGACCCTCAGAATCACGGCGGCGAGGACTAGCCCCAACTAGAGTGTGCGTGCGACGGTCCTGGACAGAACAAGAGTCAAGGTCAAGGATGACACGACAACCAGAATCAGCAAGTTGACCAGCGGAAAACAGATTCATGGTAAGTCGAGGAACATGAGCAACATCAGGAACATAATAAGGAGTGGTAAGAGTGCCTCTACTAACGACCGCAAGGGGAGTACCATCAGCGGTGAGGACATGAACAGGAGAATCAAGTGATCGAAGAGAGGACAGAGTGGAAGAATTAGAAGTCATATGGAAGGAAGATCCAGAGTCCAGAACCCATGGGGATGTACCTGACTGTGTAGAAGGTGGTTGCTTAGTGCGGGAAGCCTCAGTCACAGAACCAGCAGTACCCGTCAAGGAAGAACCCGAAGTAGCGAGCAGGCGCTTAAGTCTCAGAATATCCTGCTCAGTCAAAGCGATGGCTTAAGCTGTCGAGGTAGATGACGAGGTCTCTGTAGATGATGAGCGCGCCTTGCGCAAGTGTTTCTTCGTGTAGCAGTTGGACTCAATATAACCATCATTGTTGCAGTAGCCACAATGTGGACGGGGGCGACCTGAGCCTCCTGAAGGTGTGGGCAAGAGCGGCGGAGCACTCGAGCGAGAAGGGGTCGGTGCAGCAGATGGCTTAGAAGTAGCCCGAGCAGCGAGCACCAAAGGAACCTCCAGCAAACCAGCACCACGTAAGCGAGTCTCCTCAGCACGAATCTCAAAAAGCGCCTCCATGAGAGAGATACGGCCACGAGCAAACAACTGAGCACGCCGGGGCTCAAACTCCTTACGGAGCCGAGACAGGAACTCGTAGACGCGATGGAACTCCAAATCGGCCTGGACAGCCTGGCAACAGGGGCAGTACGACAACCAGCATTGCGGAGAGAATCAAGCTGGCGCCAGATAGCAGAACTCTGTGCATCATCAACAGTAGAGTCACCCTGTTGAAGAGCATGCTCCTGACGGACCATAGAGAGGTATAAGGCATCACCCGAGGGCTCATAGCGCTGACGAAGGCGAGTCCACATCTCAAACACAGTAGGAAGGCCCAGAAACTCAGAGGCAAACTGAGGCAGAACGCTAGCAGTGAGAACAGCTGCAGCACGAGCATCATCATCAAGCCACTGGGTGTAAGCAGACAGAGCACCATGATACGTCTGAAGAGCCTCCTCATAAGCCAAAACCTTCTCATCATAAGCACGGATAGCGGCCTCATCAGCAAGCTTAGCCGCATCCTTTGTGGCCTGAGGAGCATCCGCAGGAAGAGCCGGTGGGGTCGGCGGAGTGGGAGCCACGGGAGGAACCGGACATGGCAGACAGCAGATCTCGCCAGAAAGAAAACCCCATAGGCGGATGCCACGCATGTGAATGCGCATGAAGCCAATGAACTCGGCGTAGTTAGTGCCATCAAAGATCATCGGACAACGAGGAACAACAACGTAGCCGGATGCAGCAGACATTTTTTTTGCAGAGAATAGAGACCGCAGCAGCAACAACAAATCACGGGATCACGAGATCCAGAATCAGCAGTGACCGGCTTGGGGAGATCCGGCGAACTCGGTCAACGAAGGAAACCGCGATCTTAAGCCGTGTCGAACAGTTGGATGTGAGCGGGATCCGACGCGGGGTGGGGCGGCGGCGGGATGTGGCGGCGGCAGGGTGGGGCGGCGGCGGCACGGAGAGAGACCTGGCGGCGCGACCTGAGGCCGGGAGGTCGAAACAGGACCCGGCGGCGCGACCTGCCTTGCATTTCGATCTGGCGGGACGGGATCGAGACCGGTGGCCCGCCCTGCAGATCGAGACCCGGCGGCGCGAGGTGAAGATCGAGATCCTCCAGGAGATCGGCGGATTCAGGGCCTGCCTTGCACTTCGATCTGGCGGGACGGGCAGAGCCTCGAGCGGAACGGCAGACGGAAGAGATTGAGGACTTCGAGCGGGAGCAGGAGATCGAGGTAGAGGCTTCGATCGGGAAGGAGAGGCAGATCAATCGCACGAGTTGCTGCGTGCAAAAAATTGACCTAGCTCTAATACCATGTTAGGAATATGCAACTTGTATTCCAATGAGGCCATAGGCCGGTATATATACATGTATAGGTGATGGACTATATGCAGAAAACCCCTTACATATTGGGATAAATACAAAAGGGTACATGACTTATATTATAACTCTAACAGCAGTATCCTAGATAATTTGTGTTATTTACTCTACAAAGGTCGGCCTTGCTGACATATTTAACAACATAATAGTATTCCTGCAGGCATCCATGACAATAAAACAACAACAACAAAGCATTTCAGTCGCAAACAAGTTGGGGTAGGCTACATTTAACCCATAAGATATTGAAACCAAGTCATGGTTCTGGCACGTGGATAGCCAACTTCCACGCACCCCTATCCATGGCTAAATCTTTGGTGATATCCCAATCCTTCATATCTCTCTTTATGGACTCCTCCCATATCAAGTTTGGTCTACCCAACCTCTCTTGTCATTATCAACACGCTTTTACTGTCCGCTATGCATTGGCACTTATGGAGGCCCGTGCTGTATATGCCCAAACCATCCTAGACAATGTTCGAACTTCTCTTCAATTGATGCCACCCCAACTCTATCACGCATATCATCAATCCAGACCCGATCATTTCTTATGTGGCCACATATCCATCTCGACATGCCCATCTTAGCCACATAGCTGTTGGAAATGTCGCCTTTTAGTTGGCCAACATTTAGTGCCATACAACATCGTAGGTTGAATCGCCGCCCTATAGAACCTGCCTTTTAGCTTTTTGTGGCACTCTCTAATCACAGAGAACGATATCACCATCCTTCTGCACTATTGACCCCATATATTGAAAGGTGTCGTTCCGAGGTACCGCCTGCCCATCAAGGCTAACTTCCTCCTCATGCTTAGCAGTACTGGAACCGCACCTCATGTACTCTCTGTCAATGAACACCATATGCATGCCCTTCTTTTTCTCCCTGTATCTCTCCATAAATTGTCAACAACAACAAAGCCTTTAGTCCCAAACAAGTTGGGGTAGGCTAGAGGTGAAACCCATAAGATCCCGCGACCATCTCATGGTTCTGGCACATGGATAACAAGCTTCCACGCACCCCTGTCCATGGCTAGTTCTTTGGTGATGCTCCAATCCTTTAGATCTCTCTTTACGGACTCTTCCCATGTCAAGTTCGGTCTACCCCGACCTCTCTTGACGTTATCAGCATGCTTTAGCTGTCCGCTATGCACCGGGGCTTCTGGAGGCCTGCGCTGAATAATGCCCAAACCATCTTAGACGATGTTGGACAAGCTTCTCTTCAATTGGTACTACCTCAACCCTATCTCGTATATCATCATTCCGGATTCGGTCCTTCCTTGTGTGGCCACACATCCATCTCAACATGCGCATCTCCGCCACACCTAGCTGTTGCGCATGTCGCCTTTTAGTCGGCCAACACTCAGCGCCATACAACATTGCGGGTCGAACCGCCGTCCTATAGAACTTCCCTTTAGCTTTTGTGGCACCCTCTTGTCACAGAGAATGCTAGATCCATCCGGCTTTAATTCGATGGTTCACATCTCCATCGATATCCCCATCCTTGTGCAACATTGACCCCAAATAACGAAAGGTGTCCTTCTGAGGTACCACCTGCCCATCAAGGCTAACACCCCCCTCCTCCTCGTGCTTAGTAATACTGAAAGCGCACCTCATGTACTCGGTCTTAGTCCTACTAAGTCTAAAACCTTCAGATTCCAAGGTTTGCCTCCATAACTCCAACTTCCTATTGACCCCCGTCCGACTATCATCGACTAGCACCACATCGTCCGCAAAGAGCGTACACCATGGGATATCTCCTTGTATATCCCTTGTGACCTCATCCATCACCAATGCAAAAAGATAAGGGCTCAAAGCTGACCCCTGATGCAGTCCTATCTTAATCGGGAAGTCATCAATGTCGCCATCACTTGTTCGAACACTTGTCACAACATTATCGTACATGTCCTTGATGAGGGTATTGTACTTTGCTGGGACTTTGTGTTTCTCCAAGGGCCACCACATAACATTCCGCAATATCTTATCATAGACCTTCTCCAAGTCAATGAACACTATATGCAAGTCCTTTTGCTCCCTATATCTCTCCATAAGTTGTCGTACCAAGAAAATGGCTTCCATGGTCGACCTCCCAGGCATGAAACCAAGCTTGTCATTCTTCTTAAGCGATGCTCAATGACTCTCTCCCATAGATACATTGTATGGCTCATCAATTTAATTCCACGGTAATTAGTACAACTCTGAACATCCCCCTTGTTCTTGAAGATTGGTACTAATATACTCCGTCTCCATTCTTCTGGCATCTTGTTTGCCCGAAAAATAAGGTTGAAAAGTTTGGTTAGCCATACTAACGCTGTCCCCGAGGCCTCTCCACACCTCAATGGGGATACAATCAGGACCCATCGCCTTGCCTCCTTTCATCCTCTTTAAAGCCTCCTTGACCTCCGACTCCTAGATTCGCTGCACAAAACGCCTGCTAGCTCTCACTCTCCCCATTGAACAGCTTGTCAAAGTACTCCCGCCATCTATGCTTAATCTCCTCATTCTTTACCAGGAGTTGCTCTGCTTCGTCCTTGATCCCTCGTCTTCCTCTCTCGGATCTTGGCCATCTTATAAATGTCCCTTTTGCCTTCCTTCGTGTCTAACCGTTGGTAGAGGTCCTCATACGTCCAACCCCTTGCTTCACTCACAGCTCGCTTTGCGGCCTTCTTTGCCATCTTGTACTTCTCTATGTTGTCTACACTCCTATCCAGATATAGGCGTCTGAAACAATCTTTCTTCTCCTTAATTGCCTTCTGGACATCATCGTTCCACCACCAGGCATCTTTAGCTTCTCTTCTACTTCCTCTGGACACTCCAAACTCCTCTGAGGCCACCTTACGAATGCAAGTCGCCATCTTCATCCACATGTTGTCTGCATCACCTCCTTCCTCCCAAGGGCCCTCCTTAATGACCCTCTCCTTAAATGCCCGAGCTACATCCCCCTTGAGCTTCCACCACTTCGTTCTAGCGACTTTGGCACGCTTGTCACGCTGGACACGAATTCGAAAGCGGAAGTCAGCAACCACAAGCTTATGCCGAGGGACAACACTCTCCAGGTATCACCTTACAGTCTAGGTATGCATGCCTGTCTTCTCTTCTCGAGAGGATGAAATCAATCTGGCTAGAGTGTTGCCCACTACTGTAAGTCACTAGATGTGATTCTCTTCATAAATTGTCGTACCAAGAAAATGGCTTCCATGTTCAACCTTCTAGGCATGAAACCAATTGATTTCGGGTGACTCTTGTCATTCTTCTTAGGCAGTGCTCAGTGACTCTCCCATAGCTTCTCTGTATGGCTCATCAGCTTAATTCCATGGTAATTGGTACAACTTTAAACACCCCCCTTGTTCTTGAAGATTGGTACTAATGTACTCTGCCTCCATTCTTCGGGCATCTTGTTTGACCGAAAAATAAGGTTGAAAAGCTTAGTTAACCATACTATCGCTATGTGTCCCAAGGCCTCTCCTCGCCTTAATGGGGATACAATCAGGGCCCCTCGCCTAGCCTCCTTTTTAAAGCGTCCTTGACCTCGGGCTTCTGGATTTGTGGCATAAAACGTCTGTTCGTTCATCAAAGGAGTCATCCAACTCAACAATAGGGCTCTATTTCTCAATTGAACAATTTGTCGAAGTACTCTCGCCATCTATGCTTGATCTCCTTATCCTTCACCAGAAGTTGATCTGCTCCGTCCTTGATGCATTTGACTTGGTTGTCATCCCTCGTCTTCCTCTCTTAGATCTTGGCCATCTTATGGTTTCCCCTTCGCCTTCCTTCGTGTTTGAACGCTGCTAGAGGCAAGGTTGTCAGAATCGCGATTCTGAATCGGATCGGAGCTCCGTTGGTAGGATCGTGAATCGTAGAATCATAACTACTAGGATCATACAAACTGAGATTCTATGAACAAAATCGTAGAATCGGAGGGGCTAGTTTGGATTGTAAAGTCTTAAGATTCTAAGACTTGAGTCATGACTCTGACAACTTTGGCTAGAGGTCCTCATACGCCCGAAGCTTTGCTTCACTCGCAACTCGCTTTGCATTCTTCTTCGCCACCTTGTACTTCTCTATGTTGTCCGCAATGGTATCCAGGTGTAGGCGTCTGAAACAGTCTTTCTACTCCTAATAGCCTTCTGGGCATCATCATTCCACCACCATGTATCTTTAGCTTCACTTCTTACCCCTGATCACCCCAAACTCCTCTGAAGCTACCTTCCGAATGCAAGTCGCCATCTTCAACCCTTTCCTTGAAAGCATGTGCTGCCTTCCCCTTGAGCTTCCACCACTTCCGTTCTAGCGACTTTGACACGCTTATCCCGTTGGACACGAATATGAAAGCAAACATCAGCCACCCCAAGCTTATGTTGGGGGACAACACCCTCTAGGCATCACCTTACAATCTAGGCAAGCATGCCTGTCTTCTCTTGTGGAGAGGACGAAATCAAGCTAGCTAGAGTGTTGTCCACTACTAAAAGTCATTAGATGGAATTCTCTTTTTCGAAAAAGGGTGTTAGCTACGATCATGTTGTAGGGTAAAGCGAAGCTTAAGACGTCCTCTCCTTTTATATTCCAGCTGCCATATCCAAAGCCCCTATGCATCCCTTCAAAACTTGTGTGAGATGTACCCACATGGCCATTGAGGTCTCCTCCTGTGAAGAGCTTCTTGCCAGTAGGTACATTCCTAACCGTCGTCCAGACCTTCCCAGAACACCCTCTTGGTGCTCTCATTGTGGCCTACTTGCGGGGCATAAGCCCTGATAACATTTAGAACTAAGTACCCAATGACCAGCTTGAACGACCAGCTTGAACAGGATAATCCGGTCCCCTTGCCTCTTGACGTCTACCACTCCATACTTGAGGCTCTTGTTGATCAAGATGCCTACTCCATTTTTGTTTGTAGTTGTACCCGTGTAAGCTTGAAGCCAATATCCTCTACCTTCTTCATCTTTTGTCCCTTCCATTTGGTTTCTTGGACGAATAGGATATGAACACCTCTCCTCACCGTTACGTCCACCAACTCCTGTAACTTACCCACCAGGGTCCCAATGTTCTAGCTACCTATGCAGATCCTACTAGGCTCGGCTAGCTTCCTTACCCTTTGCACTCGGTGAGTCGAATGTGAAGACCCTTGCTCATTTTTCACTACACGCGGGCGTCGATGTAGCGTGCCACTAAGCATGCGACGACCCGATCCTTGCTCACTTATCACCGTATCCAGATCAAGATACGACGTGCCACCAAGGGGTGATGGCCCGGCCCTTGCCCGTTGAACACCACACCCTGGTTCCGATATGGCACGTCGCTAAGAGGGTTATGCCCCAACCATGTTCTTCTGGGTTTCATCTCCATAAGAGTGGCTGAGTTTTGGCGTTCGCTCACCAAGCCAATCGCAACTCTCCTCCTTTACCCGGGCTTGGGACCGGCTATGGTGAGACAATATAGGCGGAGTTGCAGGCATCCATGAATAAGCTACTCCCTCTGATCCATATTACTTGTCGCTCAAACGGATGTATTTCAATTTTACTTGTCGCTTAAGCGGATGTAAATACATCCGTTTGAGCGACAAGTAATATGGATTGGAGGGAGTATAATAATTTTCACCAAATTTGGGGTAAGATATGCAGAAGTCTCTTGCTAAGTTGCTACTCCTTCTGTTTACAAATATAAGATGTTCTAACTTTTTTGTGAATCGGATGTATAGACACGTTATAGTGTGTTTGTTCACTCATTTATGTCTGTATGTAGTCCATATTGAAATATCCAAAACATCTTATATTTGTGGATGGAGGGAGTAGTTTTGGCAATTTGCCATCAGAACACCTCAACTCCCTGAGTTGCAATGGATGATTCAGTGACACAACCCTGATTTAATCCATCTTCCTTATTTTATAGAACAGGGGTGTTAATTTTAGGGTTGTTCTATGTTGCTATTCCCGTCCTCTTAAAAATTTGGTACTAGTACCTTACAAAATGTGAATTGTTTTGGTGGTTGTGCAGTGCAACATCCAATAGTATATTGGACAAAGCAATAGATGCAGAAGATGCACAACATCACGACTTCCTTAGACTGGTAAGGCTGTATCCTTCAGTGATGTTATGACACTGATCAAACCATAGTTCTACTAGAATTTTGAAGTGGCACTGACCATGTTACCTGTTGTTGTTTATTTATCATTCAGGACCATGTCGAAGGGTATCATGAACTCTCCGCAAAGACAAAAATCTTCTTCTCCACGGCCGTTAGCATTTGGGATGCTGACTTCTACGTCAAAGTCGATGATGATGTGCATGTGAACTTAGGTGCATTTTATTTCTTCTATGTTATTACCTTCTTTCAGAAAAAAAACTAGGTTCTGTTTATCACCTTACCGATATGCTGCACATGAAAAAATCAGGAATGCTTGCCACTACCCTTGCGAGGCATAAATCGAAACCAAGAACTTACATTGGCTGCATGAAGTCGGGCCCAGTTCTTGCTGACAAGTAATGTTAACTCGACTGTCTTGCAATTAAATTCTAGCTTTGGGGTACAAACTATGCTTGAACCTGCTCTTGTCATATAGGAATATGAAGTACCATGAACCTGAGGCCTGGAAATTTGGGGAGGATGGAAACAAGTATTTTCGCCATGCTACCGGACAGATATATGCCATCTCAAAAGATCTTGCGACCTATATCTCAATAAATCAGTATGTTCCATTGATGGTCATGTCATAAAATGGTCCTCCAGATAAAAAATAAAACCAATCTAATGATGCCTTTTGATTTTGTCAGACCTATCTTACACAAGTATGCGAACGAAGATGTATCACTTGGGTCGTGGTTTATTGGGTTAGAGGTTAATCATATTGATGAAAGGAACATGTGCTGTGGAACTCCACCAGGTCTGCCTCCTCACCTCAAACAGCACTTATCCTATACTCCTATTTCTCTAACCTCTTCTAGTTGTGCGTTGACGTCTCTGCAGATTGTGAGTGGAAAGGGCAAGCCGGCAATATGTGTGTGGCATCCTTTGATTGGAGCTGCAGCGGCATATGCAAGTCCGTCGAGAGGCTCAAGGATGTACATGCTCGATGCGGCGAAGGCGATTCTTCTGTTTGGAGTGCTCTAATCTAGCTAATGCCCTCCCTGGCGTAAATATGTAGCATCCTCAGTAAACTCTGACGATCGTGCCTCAGTGGCTACAACTGAAATGACTGAAATTGCACAAGACAGGTCAGATGGACTAGATTTCTGGTAGTTCGGCCTGAGGCAACACTTGTAGTGCAGTAGACGGGAATTGCTTTGTGCCATCACCGGTGACTTCAGTAGTGTTAGAAGGGAGACCAAAGCGTGTGAGCTCCTCAGCTGTTGTGTACCACAAATTAGAGGAAAATATCAACGGCAAATTTTGATCAGTTCTTTTTATGCCGGTTCCTTTTGTTTATCCTTTGCCGGAACACCTGAAAATAGGATTCAGTTGTCATGTTCTGTTTTTGCCTTGAAAGTTCAATGCAACATACCGTAAAAAAGTTCATGAAACTTGACATCATTCTCCTGTGATCTTGTAGACCAGCGCTAGGGTTTTGTCCTAATTTGCTCATATGAAACCCCCAAACATATTTTTGAGCAGGAGTATCGTGTCGACACAGGTGTGTCGATGAATAAAGTTTCGCCGATCTTATGCTCGGGAGGTTGCCGTGGAAATGTACAAATAGAGGTTGTGTATGAAGGGTTCTCGTAGGTGCCGATTGTGACGTTGGTTTTCTTCAGTTTTAGGCCCCTGATGGATTTTCTTTTTTTGAAAAGGAGGAATGCTCAGTACGATAACAGTCTTAGATCCAAATCGAGTAGGGTACGGTAACAAAGTCTTAGATCCAAATCGAGCTCACAAACTGAGTGCAAATAAAAGGTATAAAAAGATGCCACATCCGGTGATAGATCTAAGCAATGACTCTACAGATAACTTGTAAAAAATTGGTAAAAAGTTTCTCATTAAATATCAAATCATTTTTAGTGTTTCATATAGCCCAAAATAGTGCATATATTCCTATCTGAATATGTTTCGCTATAGTTGCGTCACTGTATTGAGCCACGTCTCAAATAACGTGTTAATGCTTGTTGGGAAATTAACGTTAAAAACTATATGTAGAGAGCTTCATAATAACTTTGCTAATGGATAATCGAGAAAGAGATGTCTTATCGTTTCATCTTGGTCACAATAACAACATCTTCTTTTTGTCAAATTATCATCAAATTATCCTTGGTTAATACGACTTCCTTGTGTACAAACCACATATTTTTATTTTATTTTAAGTGGAACATTAATCTTCTAGATGTGCAATGATCTCGAGATTGGCCTAGAATCAATTAAGTTTGAATACATAGATTTCACCGAAAAGGTACCATTCATAGATAATTTTGAGTGAATTGTATGAGACTGGTCAGAAAGTTGAACATCCATCAACCTGCGGACCAAGTGTAACCAGGAGTTCCACCATTTTCCCACTAGGGACATCCTGAATTGGATATTAAGAGGTACCGAATGTAATATTGCAACGACTTAATCTTCCTTTCGTTGTATAATATTATATAGAGAGGGATATTGCAAAGCCAAGGGCGTCTTTCCTAGCCATGTATCCTCCGAGAATCTAGTTGTGGTACCATTACCAACTATAAACTTCATCCGCTGAAAAAAGGTTACCTTCATCCTCATTAACCCCTTCCGGAAAGGTGAGTCCATAGGCTTAGCGGTAACCTAGGCCAATGCCTTAGAATGTAAGTACTTATTCCGCAATATTTGTAACCACATACCCTCAGTCTCAACAGATAACCTGTATATCCATTTGCTAAGCAAGCATCTATAACTTCTAAATTCTCGATCCCTAACCCACCTTGGTCTTTGGGTCTGCAAATATTATTCCACTTGGACAATCTGGACTTCTTCTTAGCCTCATCACATTGCGAGAAAAAGCGGGATCCATATAAGTCTAGTCTTTTACGTACCTCTACCGGCACTCAAAGAAGGATACCATGAACATCTATAGACTCGTCAAAACTGAGTTTACCAATACTAGCCAACCTCCATAAGACATGAGCTTGACCTTCCAACAACTTAGTCTTTTTTCAAATCTATCTTTAATACATTTCCATTCCTTATTCGTCATTCGCCGATGGTGAATTGGAATCCCTAGGTAGTTGAACGGTAACGACCCCATTTCACACCCAAACAGTTGTCTGTAAGCATCTTGTTCGTCTTTGCTCACCCAAAGCAGGACAATTCCCTTTTGTTAAAATTGATTTTTAGTCCAGACAATTGCTCAAGTAAACAAAGAACGAGCTTCATATTCCTAGCTTTTGCCAGATCATGTTCCATGAAAATGATTGTCTCATCCGCGTATTGTAGTATGGACACTCCCCCCTCGACAAGGTGTGGGACAAGTCCTTCTACCCCGACCAGTAAGGACTGCCAACATATCCGCTACTATGTTGAACAACACATGAGACATGGAATCTCCTTGACTTAACCCATTATGCGTCTGGAAATAAAGACCTGTGTCATCTTTAACTTTTACCCCAACACTATCTTTCTGAATGAAGGAGTCCACACGTGTCCTCCAGGATTCGTTGCACCCCTTCATACATAAGTCTTGTTGGAGGAAGGGCCATTTTACCTTATCATATGCTTTCTCAAAATCCACTTTGAAGATAATCCCATTTAGTTTCTTCGTATGGATTTCGTGAAGAGTTTCATCTAGGACAACAACCCCCTCTAGGATGTGTCACCCTGGCATGAAAGCTGTCTGAGTGGGTTGAACTACCGAATGGGCGATCCGCACCAACCTATTCGCGGTAACCTTGGTGAAAATTTTGAAGCTTACATCAAGTAGACATATTGGCCTGAACTGCTAAATGCGCACAACCTCCACTTTCTTTGGCAACAACGTTATTTTTCCAAAGTTTAGGTGAAACATCTGTAGGTGTCCATTAAACAAGTCATGAAACATAGGCATAAGATCTCCCTTTATAATGTGCCAACATTTCTTGTAGAATTATGCCTGGAACCCATCCAGTCGAGGGGCCTTATTCTGTTTCATGTGTGCTATTGCGTCAAACACCTCTTTCTCAGTGAAAGGAGCAGACACCACCTCATTCCCGTCTGAGTTGATATGAGGTATGTCCCCGATTGCGCTCTCATCTAGTGACACAAAATTTTCTTTGAGGGCTCCAAAAAGCTTCTTATAATAATTGGAGATACAATTTTAGGTTCTCATGCCCTACAATTGTACCCTCATCCTGTTCAAGTTGAATTATTTCCTTCTTTCTATCTTTCCCATTTGCTATCATGTGAAAAAACTGGGTGTTATCATCCCCTTGGACGACCTTAGTCACCTTTGTTCCAAGCGCTCATTTCATCTCCTCCTCTCTAAGAAGAGCATTCAACTTCTTCTCAGACCCATTCTTAATAGTCCGGTCCAACATGTTATGAAGTGTAGACTCAACTTTCAGATCCAACTCATTAATAAGTTGTATTAGTCTCTCTTTTTCCACTTTATATAAACCACTTTAATTCTTGGCCCTTCCTCTCAAGAACTGGTGCAAGTGTCTAATTTTGTTTTACCATCTATCAACACTAGAGGAACCACTAGACCCCTTGGCCCATTCTGTAGGAATGAGATCCATGAAGCCTTCCCTCTCGAACCATCATAATTCGAAAGAGAAAATATTTGTGTTTCCCACATGGGTCGCTTCCCCGAAATTGGCCAATAGTGGTGTATGATAAAAAATGGCCCTCTATTATGACCGTTACCAAAGGAAACTTTTGTTCCCACTCAACAATGGTGAGAACCCGGTCCAACTTCTCATATGTGGGGACTGCTAATGTATTATCCCACTGAATTGTGTACTAGTGAGGGCAATCTCCCTCAAATCGAGACTCTCAATGATCGTGTTAAACATGAATGACCATCTTAAATCGAAGTTGTCATTATTTTTCTCTTCTTACCTTCTAATGATGTTGAAGTCTCCCCTAACAAGAATAGGTAACCTTTCATCCGAACAGATTCTCACCAAATCTATGAGGAAATCAGGTTTAAACTCAAGTTGGTCTGCACCATATAGAGCCACCAAAGCCCATCTAAAGCCATCAACTTTTGACCTTACACGAAATTTGACAGCAAAATCTCCATAAACCACATTCAACACTTCTAGTGTTTCACACTTAACCCCAAGTAGGATCCCACCGGATTGACCCCTTGGGGGTAAGCAATGCCAATGAAGCTCAACCTCTCTTGAAATGGTATTGAGAAGTTGCAACGTGAGATTATCTCTACCTGTATCAAGAGTAAAGCCATAAAATAAAGCTTATGTTCTATCGATGCTTCTCTAAGTAATCTCCTTTTAGCCAAGTTCGCTATACCTCTACTATTCCAAAAGATCCCTTTCATATTTTATCATGTATTTTTTTTATTTTTTAACTCTCGTAATAGCTCTACGTCTTTCTATATACCATATGGTGTTTTTCTATGTTATGAGCTAAGCTATTACACATAAATGCTCTTGCATATCTCTTGGCCTTTTGGTGAGGCTCGTACTGTCCTTATATAGGAAGTCTTAGGCTGCTAGTTCGATATTTTCCTGTCCCAAATTATAAGATGTTTTAGTAGGTTAAAATAACCCAACTAAATGTCTTATAATTTGGGACGGAGGTAGTATCTATCTTCATTTTCTTCTCGAACCATGTCCCTTTCACTCCAAGTGAAAGAAGGAAGATGATATGATCAGGTGATCTCATAGTTACGGGGCAAGAACCTCCCGTGTTATAAAATCCCTGAAGTAGACGCTCCTGGTCCTTACCACTTATGACTGCCTATCTGGACGTTATCTCTTATGAGTGCCTATCTTGGCACAATGAAGCGCAATACTAGGGAGACCTTGCACAATCGGGTTGAGTGCCTATCTTCGCACAACGAGGTGCAAGACTCGGGGAGGCGCAAGACTCGGGCTCCCTTGGACACTCAATTAGAGTGCATATCATGGCACAACGAGGTGCAAGACCCCCGAGTCAATATGAAAATAAATAAATTCTTGCTACATATTTTTATGATATGCTGCACCCACAAGGATCAATATGTTGAATGTAGGCAAGCTTCATGAGAATTTTCTTGTTGTTAATAAAACATGCAATTTGGTGTGACTGGTTCTCCCTTTGCACGCAAGTAATTGTCCTACCTTGGTAATAGTGGTTTACTCTAATAGTTGGACATACCGTACCACACAGTAGTCCTGTACAAATCATATCATGTGATCGTCCATATAACACTTGAGTATGTGGACTTATGCGTCATACAGTTGCCCCAAGCCAAACTCCAGATAATTCCCCTGGTCCAACCCTAGGTATATGAGTTGGGTCCATACTCCCCTTTGGTTCAAACCATCAAATTTTAATTAAGAATAGGTGATTGAATCAAACCGACAATTCTCCGATGAGTTGCTCAAAAGTTTTCCATTACAAGGGACACAGTTTAATCATGATTCGTTTTATACACTCTGCAGAGGTTTTATGTACTTTAACCATGATTCCCTATAACGCCCGCGTGCTACTAAACTTCACCCGTGAAGTAGCTGGGTAGATCAAGTCAAGAATTTTTAGAAGTAGTAGCCCCATGCCCACTGATAGACCGAGTCAAATCCTACATGCAAAACTACATCTGTTGGTCATGCCGGAGGGGGTTCCAATGACTTACTTGGTCAGGCCAGAGTCCATATTGACTCACAGTTACACATGGAAGCTACTCAACTTTGAATTCATACAATCCCTTTGATACCTAGGTGGCATTCCCAAATAACTTGTACACTCTGATGACCCAATCAATGTCAGTCCACCCAAATTGATTAATTAATTAAGTTGTTTCATTAAGTAGTCATCCATAAAGTAACCCTTTTGAATGTTGATCCCAATCCAGGTAATAACAACTAAACAACTACTTGTTGGCTATAAGGTCGGTATATTCAAGACCTAATTCCCGCTACTGGGTTCTGTCAAGCATAAAGTAAAATTCTACAAGGGGTTCCTAGTTGAAAACAACTATAGTGCATGAAAACATAGGTTATGATCAAATGTTCCACTTGCCTAGTATTGGCGATTCTTCAATCTCACAATCTTGATCAAGTTACTCTTCGATCTCCGTAGAATCTAACATAAGTAAATAGCAATCATAAACAACTATATAAAACAAACAAACATACCACAAGTGTCATGCATGATATTAGTGTCATTATGATGAGAGATCATGTGCTAGTGTTACTCATAAGAGTCTGGAAACAACACAATGGTTGACTCTTGGAATACATGTGACATAGAGGTTCACATGCAAATTTCAATAAAAAGTTTCATCACATAAGGAGTATGTGATGCAAATTTGTGATTGCAAGATTGTGTAAAAGGAATCTTGAACTCGAGTCGTGGTTCATGAATCTTGGATAGCCAAGTTCATGTTCAAGTTTGAGTGCCAATTTAAACTTGTTAACCTATCATGAGTTTGAATACACACTAAGTTATCTAGGTTTCGTTCTTAGTTCATTTTACCTATAATTCAATTTGATTTTTAATTAGGGTTCATCTTGTTGAATTCAATCTGAATTGAGTTCACAATTTGATTTGATTCCAGTAAGTTTGAGCTTACCAAGTTAAATTGAATTATAAATGGTTTCTTAATTGACTAAGTTAGTTTGAATCCAACTCAATTATATTTACGGTTTCCCTGAAGTCAAATTCAAATCCAACGTCGTTACTCAAGTTTATTTTTTCAATTCAAGTTTAAACTAAAGTCAAGTATAACTCCAACATTATTTCCTAAAGTCATTTAGGTTCCTCACTAGCAAAGCAAAAGGTTTTATTCAAATTGAACTTATGATTTTTAAGTTATAAGCAATTTAAATCTGAACCAAATTCAAATATTATTGGAATTTTCTAATATCAAATAAAATCCAAAATCCTTTACCACAAGTCAATTTAAGTTTTTGGAATGTGTTGCAAAAGGAATTGTTTGATTTAAACATTATATTTAAAAGTTATAACCTAATTAGGTTCAATTCCATTTGGATTATGCTTCTGTTTAACTTTATTTACGTTAAATTCAAATTATTTAAATTTAAAACAAGGTGATATAGTTAGGAACTATATTTCACTAGGTTTATTCTATAAAAGGAATCAATTAATTTGGATGTATAAATTGCAAGTCATGTCCATTTTAAATTTAAGTTCATTTTATTTGAATTTTATTTGTAAACTATTTAAATTCTGAACTATTTTAGTCCGGTGAAAGGTGTTTTCATAAGGATCATTTTGCAAAAGGAATCACTAAATTTGGATTAGGAGAATAAAAGTTATGATGGATTGAAGTTCGAGTTTTTATTTATAAAACAACCATTTAATTCAATTTAACAAAAAAAAATCTAAGGATAATGTTTTGAATAAGGTTGTGACATGGTTGCTTCTAATAGGCTGGTACCGGTTTGGTAAAGTGACTTGACGTGGTGCATAGGATCTAGATCTAACGTGTGAAAACAGATTGAGGGGGTGCTCACGGTTAGGTCGAGGAACGAGCGACCTTGACGGGGAAAGCAGCGCTATGGCTTGGGTTTGATGGATCTATCCCTTCAGGGGGTCTCGAGCGGTGCGAGGGTCATGGACGGACACAGTGATGCATGGAGAGGTCGCTTGTGTCCTCGTGAGCTTCTGGGGACAACAAAGATGGCCGGGGCAAGATCGTCAGAGACGCACGGGTGATGACCCACAAGTATAGGGGATCAATCGTAGTCCTTCCAATAAGTAAGAATGTCGAACCCAACAAGGAGCGGAAGTAAATGACAAGCGGTTTTGAGCAAGGTAATTTCTGCAAGCACTGAAATAGCGGTAACAAGTTGTTTGATAGCAAGATAATTTTAACAAGTGACAAGTAGCAATAGTAACAATAGGTGTAGAAAGGAAGCCCAATCCTTTTGTGGCAAAGGACACGCCAGAACAGTCTCTTATAATAGGCAAAGCATTCTTGAGGGCACACGGAAATTTCATCTAGTTACTTTCGTCATGTTGGGTTAATTCGCGTTCGGTACTTTGATAATTTGATGTGAACGGGCCGGTGCTTGGTGGTGTTCTTACTTGAACAAGACGCCCACTTATGATTAACCCTCACGCAAGCATCCACAACTATGATAAAAATATTAAGAATAAATTCTAACCATAGCATTACACATAGGGATCCAAATCAGCCCTTTAGAGAGTAGCGCATAAACTGGGGTTTAAGTTTCTGTCACTCTCGCAACCCTCCATCTAATTATTACTCCGTAATGCATTCCCTCAGGCCCAAGGATTGTGAAGTGCTATGTAGTCTACGTTCACATAACACCACTAAGGGAATCACAACATTCACATCATCAAAATATCGAATGAATATCAACTTCACATGACTACTTGCAACATGACTTCTCCCGTGGCTTCACGAACAAAAGTAACCACTCACAAGTGATAAACATGCTCATGATCAGATAGGTATTAAATAGCACATTAGATCTGAACATATGATCTTCCACCAAATAAACCATAAAGCATCAACTACAAGATGTAATCAACACTACTAGTCACACCCGAGGTACCAATCCTAGGTTCCTCTAAAAGACTTAGCACAAGAGATGAACTAGGGTTTTGAGAGGAGATGGTGATGATGAAGATTGACCTCCCTAAGATGAGAGGGTTGTTTGTGATGACGATGGCTTCGATTTCCTCCTCCGGGAGGGAAATTCCTGCAACGGAATCGCTCCGTCGGAGGGCGAAAGTGCTCCTACCCAGGTTTTGCCTCGAGACGACGGTGCTTCATCCCGAAAGTCCTCTCCTAATTTTTTTAGGTTAACAGGGAATTTATACGAGAAGATGGTCGCCAGAGGTGGGCCAGGGGCCCCACTAGACATCAGGCCGCGCCAGGGGGGCCTGGCGCACCCAGGTACCTAGTGGGCGCCTAGTAGCCCCCTTGGTACTTCTTTGCTCCAACTTTTTTTATTTATTCCAAAATAAATCTCAGTAAAGTTTTAGCCCATTTGGAGATGTGCAAAATAGGTATCTGTGACATAGCTTTTTCAGGTCCAGAATTCCATCTGCCATCATTCCCCTCTTGATGTTAACCTTGCATAATATAATATACATTAGAATTACTCCACCAAGTAAAAAAATGCATAAAACACTATAAAATACCAGTAACAAACCATGATTCAAAATGGACGTATAAACGGGCATGTCAGAGCTTCGGGCGAAGATGTTATGCTCGATTTATTGCGTCTTTGGATGCGAGATTTGGTCCGAAGATGCGTGCCGTTGAAACAAACCAAATGGACAAAGTCACAGGGTTCGACACTTAAGATGCTAGCTGGTGTGGATCTCACGACTGTGGTTGGGCTCGGCCTCCATCGATGTTGGGGTTGCAAAGGGATTTGGGTTTCGAGAGCGTGTCCACGAGATGCACACATCACGAGGGAAACCGATGGTGGCGGTAGTGGGCTTCAAGGGCGACAACCTTGTGATATGTCTCCAGCGTATTGATAATTTATGAAGTATTCATGCCATATTTTCCTATGTTTGCAATACTTTTATATGGTTTTGTTCACTTCATATGATTTATTTAGAACTAACCCGGAGTGACACTGTTTTCATGAGAATTACCATGGTGTTTTTTTTGCAGGAAATAAAAGTTCTCGGAATCGTCCGAAATCTTTTTATGATTTTTTTTGGGGAAAATAAGAAATACCGGAACGAAGAATCACCGGAGAGGAGCCACCCATGGGCCACAAGCCAATAGGTCACACCCACCCCACTCGATGCACCCTATTAGCTTGTGGGGCCCACGTGGCTCTGGCTGATATGATTCCAACGCTGAAAAATCCAATAAATGTTGAAACCCCCTAAAATTAACCTTGGACTTCCACTCTGCCACCGCAGCTCTGTGTATCAAAGAAAAACCTATTAGGAGCCTTTACGGTACCCTGCTGGAGGGGGAAATCATCACCGGTGACCATCTTCATCATCGTGGCGGTGTCCATGACAAGGAGGGAGTAGTTCACTCTCGGGGCTGAGGGTATGTACCATTAGCTATGTGTTGGCTCTCTCTCTCTCTCTCATATTCTTGAGATGTCACAATCTTGATGTATCCCGGGCTTTGTTAATATAGTTGGATCATATGTTGTTCTTCCCATGCCATCTTGTTGTGATGAATTGAATCTTTCCCTTTGAGATCTCTTTATGTTGGATTGAATATTTTGGGTTTGAGAACACTTGATATATGTCTTGCATGTGGATACCCGTGGTGACAATAGGGTATTCTATTGATTTACTTGATATATGTTATGGCATCAACTTGCAGATTCCGGTGACCTTGGAGATCTATACATAGGAGTTGATTTCACGTTTTCATCTGACTTTCTCCGATAGAAATCTTGGGGTACTCTTTCAAGTTCTTTCTGTTGGATCAAATATGATGAATCTAAAATTGTTTGATGCATGTCAAATAATTAACCCACGGATACTTGAGGTGACATTGGAGTATTTAAGTGACATTAGGGTTGATTGATATGTATCATTAGTGTTATTTTTGTACGAACTATATGTTTGTTTGTGACACCTATAGGAATAGCCCAAAAGATTGATCAGAAAGAATAGCTTTGAGGTGGTTCACTGCCTACAACAACTTCTTATTATGTTCTCTCCTAATAGGAACACTGGAGTGATTCTTTGTTGCATGTTGAGGGATGACCATATGATTCTTCTATGTTAGCATTGTTGATTGATTGCTCTAGTGAAAGTATGAACCCTAGGCCTTATTTCGAAGCTTTATATAAATTTTTGCTCGCTGTTTACTAATTGTTAACTTCCTATTTTTATTTATCCAGATTATAAAAAATATAATTCTACTATCCATACTACACTTGTATCACCATCTCTTCGCCGAACTAGTGCACCTATAAATTTTCCATTGTATTGGGTGTGTTGGGGACACAAGAGATTTCTTGTATTTGATTGTAGGCTTGCTTTAGAGAGACCATCTTAATCTTACACCTCCCATGGATCGATAAACCTTAGGTCATCCATTTGAGGGAAATTTGCTGCTGTCCTACAAAACTCTGCATTTGGAGGCCCAACAACGTCTATAAGAATAAAGTTTCATAGTAGGAATGAAACTCTTTTTTGGCGCCGTTGCCTGGGAGGTGAGTGCTTGAATGCATATCTTTAGATCTTGAAATTAAATATTTTAGTTTATTGTTTTTCATTAGTTTGGTTCTATAAAATAAAACTACCAAAAAGGGAGTTTAAGTTGCCTCAATTGCCTCGCCTTTTTAATGTCTTCCGTGAAAATGATGGTTCAGAAAACTGTGCTCAATTGTTAGAGTAAGACTTTATAAAAGTGCTTAATGTGAAATCCTTGAATGCTGAGCATGATAGTAATATTTTTAGTATGAATTCTCTAAATATCCATGATGCTAATGATATGCAAAGCCACAAGCTTGGGGATGCCATGTTTGATGAAGATGATATTTTTAGTCCCCTAAGTGTTGATGAGCAGATTTATTATGATGATATCATGCCTTCTATTTATGATAATTATATTGATGAAACTGGGTTTGGAATAGTGTAAACTCTTGGTACTAATGATCCCTCTATTTTGGAGGCTGTTGAATCTTTTCATAATGATAAAAGTGGATTTAGAGAGGTCATGACTTTATTTAGTGATGATTCCACTATTTCCACAAAGGTTCTAAGTGATCACGACAACAAAGTTGCTATCTATGATGATTACGGTTATGACATGCATGCCATAAAGAGTAATAATAACCATGAAACTTGTCATTATGATTTTAATGTTCAATTGGATTATGCCAATCAAGTATCACATGATAGTTATTTTGTTGAGTTTGCTCCCACCACTATTATGAATGATAAGAAGTTTGCTTGTGTGGGTAGTAATGAAAATTCTATGCTTATGCATCATGAAAAGAATGATTTATGTGATATTTATATTGTTGAATTCCTTCATGATGCTACTGAAAATTATTATAAGGGAGGAACATATGCTTTTAGGTGTTGCAATAGTATCAAGTTTCCTCCCTATGTGTTCAAAGTTTTGAAGTTATGCTTGTTTTGTCTTCCTATGCAAGTTTATCATTGCTACAATAAATTGTTCGATTATGAAATCACTATGCACAGGAAGTGTGTTAGAATTAAACGATCTTCTCATGCGATTAATGTTGCTGTATTGCATGTTTCAATTATTACTTTTTATGTGGGCATCATTGAAATCATCATGCCTAGCTAAAAAGATTTAAAGAAAAGCGCTTACTGGGAGACAACCCCACACTTTTACTTTATGTTTTTGTGTGGTAACATGATTAAGCTACTTTATTAATCATGTTTTGTGTCTTTTATCTCAATAAGGTGCCAAGTAAAGCCTTTGGGATAGTGTGTAAACTTGTTTGTTTGACTCTCTGGAAAAATAGAAAAATTTACGTTCAGTGCAGAATTTATATGATTTTACATGAGAGTCCAAAAGTTCTGAAATTTTTACACAGTTTTTCCATGAAAATTATTTGCGTTTTTCTATTTTTTCAGAATTTTCAGATATATGGAAGTATGGATTAAGTTCAGATCTTTACAGTCTGTCCTGTTTTTGACAGATTCTGTTTTGCATGTATAGTTTGCTTGTTTTTGTGTTTCCATAGCTTATATTTAGTGATATAGATGATGGGAATTATAGAATACAATATTAATCATGTGATAACAATTATGAATCTTGTCTTTATAGTAACTAAGTGAATGATCTATCTGTATTACACTAACCCATCTCACGAAGTTTCATTAAGTTTTGTGTGATTGAAGTTTACAAGTTTTGGGTGAGATACCGATATGTGGAGAATAAGGAGCAGCAAGAACCTAATCTCAGGGATGAATAAGGCACCCCAAGATAATATCCAAGGAAGACTCAAGCATCTAAGCTTGGGGATGCCCCAGAAGGCATCCCCTATTTCGTCTCCAACACTATCAGTATAACTTACTTGGAGCTATATTTTTACTCGTCACATGATATGTGTTTTGCACGGAGCATAATTTTATTTTGTTTTCCTGTGTTAGATATTATTTATAATCTTGTTTTTCAATAAAAATCCAGTAATTGCCTTTAGAATGCTTGAATTGCATGTGTGATATTTGCTATAAAAAACGGAAACTTTTGCTGTAGTATTTGAATTATCAAATTTTAGTGGAACATGGAAAGTTGCTGCAATTTGTACACAGTACTTTCATACAAGTTCTTTATCATTTCATAAAGTTCCATAATTTTTGGAGATACATAAGTACACTTCTTAAATTGATTGCCACAACATGTTTTGTTTGTACGGATTGCCTTCATTGTTTTGTTATCTACTTACCCTAGAGGTTTCATGGCTTATGTTAGTACATATAAATTGCGGAAATGATATTATACAATACCTAATGTTTGAAAATTATTATGCAACTTGTCTTGGGAGTACATGATGTGTTGATTTTTTCTTATGTGTACTAACCTATCTCACAAGTTCTTTTCGAGTTTTCGTGGATGAAGTTTTTGAGACTTAAGTGAAACCGGGATATGAGAGGATTGAAAAGGTACAAAATCTCAAGCTTGGGGATTCTCAAGGCACCCAAGTAAATATTTCATGAAGTCTCAAGCATCTAAGCTTGGTGATGCTACGCATGCCACCTCTCTTCAACAAACAAATATCGATTAGCGTATGTTGAGCCCAATTTTTATTTGTCCACATGATATGTGCTATTCTTGGAGTCTATTTTGTTTTCTTTGCTATTTTGACATAAATATCATATCTAAAAATCCTTATTTAGAGAAAGTCCTTACATAGCTACTTAATTGTTCGACTGCTCATTGATCTTCACTTACATCTTTTGAGAGTAGTTTGATGTTTACTATTGTGATACACTTATATCCTAGGAGTAAATTGTGAATGGATGAAATACAATAAATCTTAAATTATCAATGTGATTTATGATTTATAGTAGTTTCACATTTGGTTTCAAAAGTAAAATATATTGAAGTTTGGCGATCACAATATTGGTCATACAAGAAATTCATGAATAATTAGTATAAGAAAGAGAACTTTCACATACAAATATATTATCTTGGACATATTTTATGATTGTGAATACCCATTAATTATTTTCAATCTTGATCAAATAGTTAAAGTTGGACAAGCAAGGCAATTTAGTGGTTATGTTTGGGTAAATTTGCATAGAAGTTATATTGTTATGGATTCTCCAACATGTGGTTCTTGTTTAGAACCTTTTGCTAGCTAGAACTTCTTACCAAGTAGAGGTAATACTCGTGAATCCAAATCCTTGAGCCAAGTTTCTTCCATGACAGCCCATCATACCTACCTATATATGGTATTTCACTGCCATTCCAAGTAAATTTGCATGCACCTCCTCTAAAACCTTCAAATAGACATCCATTTTGTGTGCTCGCACGCTCATGGAGCGATGGGGCAATCATTATCTTCCATGCTAAGCGGGTTATTCTCAAGATGAGTGTTTATTCACTTGTCATTGCATAGATAGGCTGGTAAAAATGATGCCCAGTAGTGCATAATACAAAAATAAATAAACAAGAACCCCCTAGAAAGTTGATTGCTTGTATGACACCTGTGGATTCGGTCATCCATGGAATGTGTTTGAATGATGGAGGGGGAGTAAACTTTCAATTTTGTTTGGCAACTGCCAATAATGTGTTTAGCATGGATGGTGTTGAAAACTCTGTTGAGATGTTGGCACAAAGAGTATACCACTGAAAATTACATATTCATCTCTGTTTTAAACAATGAGCTCCGACACCTCTCAAATTCCTGCTTCCCTCTATGAAGGGACACTCTATTTACTTTTATGTAATTTAATTTCATATATTTACTTTTCATGTTGAGTCAACTTCTTATTTCAACCCCAATCTATTAATTGGGAAGCACCATGTGGTGGGTAAAGATCCAAACACATATATTCAGTCGCATATATTTGAACATGATTCATTATTTTTGACAATTATTTTCATGATAAGTACGTTGGGACGCAAAACATTAAGCCCATATATTTCTGTGTGTTTGATGGATGATGTTTGTTCTAAAATTATGCATTGAGTATTAGCAATCATACAAGACTATATGATAATTGAGTATGTGGAGGTCTTACTTCGAATTTATGATGCATTGAAATTGTTTGATGACTAAGAACATATGTTGTTAAGTTTCTAGAGAATGAATTGTTTGCACCTTGACATGTGAACTAATTGCTACTCTATCATGATGATTTTTTATGAGAAAAAGTTGCTAGTCATGATGCTAGAAAATTGACTGAAATTATCAATGGTAAAACCTATTCACTATGCTAGCATCAAAACTTCGTAAATTACTTCTTTTATCATTTACCCACTCGAGGACGAGTAGGAATTAAGCTTGGGGATGCTGATATGTCTCCAACATATCGATAATTTCTAAAGTATTCATGTCATATTTTCCCATGTTTGCAATACTTTTATATGATTTCGATGCACTTTATATGATTTATTTAGAACTAACCCGGATTGACGCAGTTTTCAGCAGAATTACCGTGGCATTATTTTTGTGCATAAAATAAAAGTTCTCGGAATCTCCCAAATTTTTTTATGATTTTTTCTGGGGAAAATAAGAAATACTGGAGCGAAGAACAACCTATGGGGAGCCACCTGTGGCTATCTTCATCATCCCGACGGTGTCCATGCCAAGGAGGGAGTACTTCACCCTCGGGGGCAGAGAGTATGTACCCGTAGCTATGTGTTTGACACCTCTCTCTTTCTCTCTTCTGTTTGTGAGATGTCACGATCTTCATGTATCACATGCTTTGTTAATATACGTGGATCATACGGCGTCCTTCCCTTGACATCTTCTTGTGATGAATTGAATCTTTCCCTTTGAATATCGTTATGTTGGATTGAATATTTTTGGTTTGAGAACACTTGATGTATGTCTTGCATGTGGATACCTCTCGTGAAAATAGGGTATTCTATTGATTCATGAAATATATGTTATGGCATCAACTTGCAGAGTATGGTGAACTTGGAGATCTATGCATAGGAGTTGACTCCATGTTTTCATCCGACTTTCTCTGATAGAAATCTTGGGGTACTCTTTGAAATTCTTTGTGTTGGATCGAATATGATGAATCTGAATTTTTTTATGCATGTCGAATAATTAACCCACAGATACTTGAGGTGGCATTGGAGTATCTAGGTGACATTAGGGTTGATTGATATGTATCATTGGTGTTATTTTAGTACAAACTCCAGGGCTATTTGTGACACCTATAGGAATAGCCTAAAAGATTGATCGAAAAGAATAACTTTGAGGTGGTTTGCTGCCTACAACAACTTCTTATTATGTTCTCCGCTAATAGGAACTTTGGAGTGATTCTTTGTTGCACGTTGAGGGATGACCATATGATTGTACTATGTTAGCATTATTGAGAGTTTGCACTTGTGAAAGTATGAACCCTAGGCCTTATTCCCAAGAATTTCTACAATGTTTTGCTTGCTGTTTACTAATTATTACTTGTTGCTTTTATTTATTCAGATTATAAAAATATATTTCTACTATCCATACTACACTTGTATCACCATCTCTTCGCCGAACTAGTGCACCAACACAATTTGACATTGTATTGAGTGTGTTGGGGACACAAGAGATTTCTTGTATTTGATTGCAGGGTTGTTTGGGAGAGATCATCTTCATCCTACACCTCCCATGAATTGATAAACCTTAGGTCATCCTACAAAACTCTACACTTGGAGGCCCAACAATGTCTACACGAATAAAGTTGGATAGTAGACATCACCTTACCGGAATCGGGTCAGACATTGATGCCGCATCAATGGGTTTGCGAGATCGAGTACAAGCAACCTGTTGGCACTCGTGGTGTGGGTGTTGGTGAAAAATGGAGAGGAGGTAACATGCTTCTTATTGGGCAAGGTGGTGTGGCTTGGCATGGCCATATCATGTGATTCTGTAGGTTGTGGCCACATCGTGCGCTTGGTCATGGCGTGTGCACGGTCGTGACATTTGTGGAAGGTGGGGATGACATGTTGGTACGGGGTGTCCGCAAGATAGAGGCTGCATGGGGCTTGACTAGCTAGTTGGGCCGGGGTCGGGCTGACTAGTTGGTGTGGCTTTTTTTTCTTCCTTTCCTTTTTTGTTTCTTGTGTTAATTCCATTTGATCTTGAATTTGATTTTTCTTTCGATAACAAACTTCTCCTAAATTTGGATGTGAATAGTTGTGACTCTGCCAACATTTTATTTGGCTCTTTTGAGCATATATTTTTGACCACTTTATTTCTAGGCTTTGTTTAAATAATTTTATTTACAATTTTTTTTCTTCTATTTTTATTTAACTTAGTTCTATATTGACCCATCTTGACTTCATTTTGAATAAATGGTTTGTTTTATTGACCTTACCCTTTAGGTTTTTTCTTTGCTTTCAACTTTCCGTGGTCATGGTTTCAAACAAAGTCAAAGCTGGTTCCCACTAGTTGTACGGGGCCTTTAACACTTTAGGTTGCTTACTCAAGTCAATCAACAAGCAATCCCAGTCAATGTTATTTTAGTAACAAGCAAACAAATGATTTTATATATAGAAAAAACTTAATTCCTCTAAAGTTCTCAACATATCACATTTGAGAAAAATATGGGATGTGATAGTTGTTAGGGAATATGTCTCTCTAATGGTTTTGGTGATTGATGACCAGGCTATTTGTGGACTAACCGTATGCATTGGGCATTTCAGTTATTCCCATATATGTGACAAGATAGTTTTATTCCCCTCATTGGAAGAAAGAGCGAAGATGGTTTTCCAATGTTTCTTTTAGTTAATTCGAGCCATAGGAAATCCGTACTATTAAGAGGGGGTCCACTTTAAAGCTTTGGGTTGAATCAACATGTACGCAACCTCATATGCATCCACTAACCCTTCCCGCAACTTGGAGAATCAATCTGTTGTGCTTAAGGCACTTTTGTTTTACATAGGTGGTAGTACCGCTCGGCTCCACAGTAGTACTGCTTGTGCGTTACTTCCGTTGTGAGGTACCACACCTACTACCGCTTGCCCACAGGCTGCATGTACGTTTCTGTAACCCTCATCTCACTAGCGGGAGTAGCATGGTAGTACCACTTGTGCGGTACTTCCGCTTCTTACTACCGCGGCTACTTCCGCTTGTGATTTAGGTTATGTGCAAGTTTATGTTGCCCTCACGATGCTAAGGGCGGTAGCACGGTAGTACCACTTGTGCGGTACTTACACTTATTACTACCGTTGCTACTACCACTTGTATTCATAGGGTGGGCAAGTTTGTGTTTCCTAAAATCGCCCTCACGGTAGTACATCCTCTCTATCACCGCTCTAATAGCATTGTTCCTCTCTGCATGTGATATAAAGAAGTTCTACTGCTCTGATGGACGGTAGCAAAGCTTTGGTGCCACTACCGCTACAGTACTCGCTATACTCATAGGCTACAACAGGAATTGCCGCTCTATGCGGTAGTATCACTACTAGAAAAAAGGCTATTAGTGGCACACCTATTTTGGCTATTAATGGCGCACTTTTCAGATTTTTTCCCTTTTTTTCTTAATCTGGGGTCACTATGGCCTAATCTCAGGTCAATATGCTTAATCTCAAGTCAAATCGCACTCCATGGTCAAACTTCTCGGAAGGTCACCCATCCTCATACTACTCCAGCCCGATCACTCTTAACTTCTCAGTTCTATCCAACCCCAGCACCAGCTCACTTAACAGACACTTGTTGATATATGTATCATATCAATCCTATTAAACCTTGTTGATGTCTAGGACTTTGTTCATGTTATGAGTGTGATGATTTTTTTTCTGTTACTAGTGGCGCACCTAGCAAATGGTGCGCCATTACTAAGTTTGAATTTTTTTCCATTTCCGCCCTCTAGATCTTAAAAGCCCCGTATCTTTTATTCTATTAGGTTTTTGGGGATTCTAAAAATCTTCAACGGGGTTTCCCCAGTTGAATTTGGATGTAAATTTTCGAGTAGATGATTTTTCATATAAAAAACTTTTTAATCCGAGTTCGTATGCAAAAGTTATGCCCATTTTACTAAATTACAGAGAGATTTTGCAAATAAAGTCAAAATTCATATTTGTAAATTTTCCCAACAACTAGACCACATATCACATGGGAAACTTATTTTCTTTTATTTTTTTGACATTTCCATCATTTTTTTAAACTGAAAAAGGCGGTCGGGGGGGGGGGGGGGTGGAGGGTTGCATGTAGTAATGGCACACCTATACAAAGTGCGCCATTACTATGTGGCAGACTTGGTCAAACTTAGTAATGGCGCACTTTGTATAGGTGCACCATTACTATGTCAACTTAGTAATGGCGCACCTATACAAAGTGCGCCATTACTAAGTTTGACCAAGTGTGCCACATAGTAATGGCGCACTTTCTGAAGGTGTGCCATTACTATGTCAACTTAGTAATGGCGCACCTATACAAAGTGCGCCATTACTATGTGTATGACTGGGTCAAACCTTGGTCAAACTTAGTAATGGCGCACTTTTGACCTCGTCCGCCATTACTAAGTTGGTTACTAATGGCGCACCTACACATGGTGCGCCATTACTATTTAGTAATGGGCACCACATGTATAGTGCGCCATTAGTGTCCATATTGTCTATAGCTGTTTTTCTAGTAGTGTATCACCCCCTTGAGTGGTAGTATCAATTGAGTGCATGTTGTTGTATAACAGATGGATTTAATTCTGAGACCAAAACAGAGTAGCAGCAAGCCAAGCGATGGTAAACGGACATGGGGAGCACGAGATGCATCACACAAGCTAGCACGTGTGTAGTAGAGGCAACGGTGGCCAATAGGAGCACCATGTAGCAGCATGAGCAACACCACGTAGCAGTAGGAACGGCTGTCGTTCGCGCGATGCGAGACGGACAATAGTGAGTCGCTTCGTCGCCAGATGTGGGATGCCGACGAGGAGGCGGCCTCTGACGACGAGGCACACAACGTGGCCGTGGCGCAGATGCACGAGGCCGAACGCGTGGCGTCCCTCCATCGCGCCCTCGAATCGTCGGTGCGGCAGGGTATTCTTCCCCAAGAAGGCCCACCTCTTATCCCCTTTACTCCATTATTGCTCAAAAGCTCATTTTTGCCCGATCTCTCTCCCTAGCCATCAGGAATTGTTGATCATGAAGGGTTTGGAGGAAAGGGCTTTGATCTACACTTCCACCAAGAGAAATTTGACCCCAGTAATACATTGTGGATCTTGTTATTCCTGCGTGTTTGGGCACCCTAGATGGAAAAGTTCACGTTGGAGCCACATTCCATTATAGTGAAGCTTCGTGGTGGTGTTGGATGTTGGAAATATGCCCAAGAGGCAATAATAAAGTGGTTATTATTATATTTCCTTGTTCATGATAATCATTTATTATCCATGCTAGAATTGTATTGATTGGAAAGTCAAATACATGTGTGGATACATAGACAACACACTGTCCCTAGTGAGCCTCTAAAGGACTAACTCGTTGATCAAAGATGGTGAAGGTTTCGTGGCCATATACATGAGTTGTCATTTGATAACAGGATCACATCATTAGGAGAATGATGTGATGGACAAGACCCAAACTATGAACGCAACATATGATCATGTCAGTTTATTGTTAGTGTTTTCTACATGTCAAGTATGTGTTCCTATGACCATGAGATCATGAAACTCCTGGACACCTAAGGAATGCCTTGTGTGTATCAAACGTCACAACGTAACTGGGTGACTATAAAGGTGCTCTACAGGTATCTCCGAGGGTGTCTGTTGGGTTGGCGTGGATCAAGACTGGGATTTGTCACTCCGTATGACGGAGAGGTATCTCTAGGGCCCACTCGATAATACACCATCACCAGAAGCTTTTCAGCAATGCGACTAAGGAGTTAGTCACGAGATCTTGTATTGCGGAATGAGTAAGGAGACTTGCCGGTAACGAGATTGAACTAGGTATGCAGAGACCGACGATCTAATCTCGGGCAAGTAACATACCGATGGAGAAACGAAACAACATACAAGACTAACTGAATCATTGACATAGAGGTTCAACTAATAAAGATCTTCATAGAATATGTAGGAACCAATATGGGCATTGATAACCCACAAGTATAGGGGATCGCAATAGTCTGCGAGGGTAGAGTATTCAACCCAAATTTGTTGATTCGACACAAGGGGAAGCAAAAGAATATTCTCGAGTATTAGCAGTTGAGTTGTCAATTCAACCACACCTGAAAGACTTAGTATCTGCAGCAAAGTGTCAGTAGCAAAGTAGTGTGATAGCAACGGTAGCAACGGTAACAGTAACAGCAGTGACATGAATAGTGGTAACAGTAGCAGGAGTGACAGCAGTAGCGGCAAAGTAACGTAAAAAGGACCAGTAGGAAAAGACTCGTAGGCATTGGATCGGTGATGGATAATTATGCCGGATGACATTCATCATGTAACAGTTATAACATGGGGAGATATGTAACTAGCTCCAGTTCGTCAATGTAATGTAGGCATGCATTCCGTATATAGTCATATGTGCTTATGGAAAAGAACTTGCATGACATCTATTGTCCATCCATCCCGTGGCAGAGGGGTCCTAATGGAAACTAAGGGATATTAAGGTCTCCTTTTAATAGAGAACCGGAACAAAGCACTAGCACATAGTGAATACATGAACTCCTCATACTATGGTCTTCTCCGGGAGTTGTTCCCGCTATTGTCACTCCGGGGTTGCCGGGTCATAACACATAGTAGGCGAGTACAACTTGCAAGATAGGATCAAGAACACATATATATTGATGAAAACATAATAGGTTCAGATCTGAAATCATGGCACTCGGGCCCTAGTGACAAGCATTAAGCATAGCAAAGTAGTAGCAACATCAATCTCAGAACATAGTGGATACTAGGGATCAATCCCCATCAAAACTAACTCGATTACATGATAGATCTCATCCAACCCATCACCGTCTAGCAAGCCTACGATGATATTACTCACGAACGATGAAGAGCATCATGGAATTGGCAATGAAGGATGGTTGGTGATGACGAAGGCGTCGATTCCCCCTCTCCGGAGCCCAGAACGGACTCTAGATCTGCCCTCCAGAGGAAGAACACGTGGTGGCGGCGGCTCCGTATCATAAAACGCGATGAACTCTTCTCTCTGAATTTTTCCGAGCGAGAGAGAATATATAGAGCTGGAATTGGAGGCGGCGGAGCCACGAGGGGCTCACAAGCGTGCCAGGCGCGGCCAGGGGGGATGCCTCCTGGGCTTGTGTGCTCCTGGCTCCACGTCTCGAGGTGATTCTTGCCCAGTATTTTTTGTATATTCCACAAAAAATCCTCGTAAATTTCCAGGGGGGCACCTTCTAGGCTTGTGGGCTCCAGTATTTTTTATATATTCCACAAAAAATCCTCGTAAATTTCCAGGTCATTCCGAGAACTTTTATTTCTGCGCAAAAACAACACCATGGCAATTTTGCTGAAAATAGTGTCAGTCCGGGTTAGTTCCATTCAAATCATGCAAATTAGAGTCCAAAACAAGGGCAAAAGAGTTTGGAAAAGTAGATATGATGGACACATATCAACTCTCCCAAGCTTAAAGCCTTGCTTGTCCTCAAGCAATTCAGTTGACAAACTGAAAGAGACAAAAGAAAAACTTTTACGAACTCTGTTTGATCTTGTTGTTGTAATTATGTCTAACTCACATTCGGATTTTCAGCAAGATCATAAGCTAACCACATAAGCAATGACATTTAGGTCTCAAGATGTACTCATATCTATGGCAAAATTAACTAGCCAACAATAATAATAAGTTTCAAACGTCAACACTTCAATCAAAACAATCATAACACGATATGAACTAATGGTATCTCACTAGCTCTTTCTGAGACCGGAAAACATAAATGCAGAGCACCTTCAAAGACCAAGGGCTGACTGAACATTGTAATTCATGGCAAAGAAGATCCAGTCACAGTCATACTCAATACCAATTAATATCAAAGCATAAAAATGATGGAGGTGCTCTCTAATTGGTGCGTTTTGAAAGAAGAGGATGACTCAATAGAAACATAAATAGATAGGCCCTTCACAGAGGGAAGCAATGATTTGCAGAGGTGCCAGAGCTCAAGCTTTTAAAACAGAGATAAATAATTTTGGGTGGCATGCTTTCATTGTCAATGTGATGACCAAGAGTTTTCACCATCTTTCATGCTACACATACTATAGGCGGTTCCCAAACAGAAAAGTAAAGTTTTGACTCCCCCACCACCGATCAATCACACTCCACGGCTAGCCGAATCCTCGGGTGCCGTCCATACCAACAACAATCCAGGGGGAGTTTTGTTTGCAATTATCTTTTCGATTTGAGCATGGAACTGGGCATTCCAATTACCGGCCCCTTTCTCGTGAGTGATAGTGAATAAACACGTATCGAGGATAACACACCTAGCATGGAAGATACTGATCGCCCCTTGTCACCACATGATCGGTTCGGGCATGCAAACCAGATTATTACTTGAAGGTTTAGAGAGTGGCACATGCAAATTTACTTGGAACTGCAGGTAGATACCGCATATAGGTAGGTATGGTGGACTCATATGGAACAACTTTGGGTTTATGGAAGTGGATGCACAAGCAGTATTCCTGCTTAGTACAAGTGAAGGCTACTAAAAGGTTGGGAAGCGACCAACTAGAGAGCGACAACAGTCATCCATATGCATTGAAATTAACCAACATTGAGTGCAAGCATGAGTAGGACATAAATCACTATAAACATGAATATCATAGAGGCTATGTTGATTTTGTTTCAACTACATGCGTAAACATGTGCCAAGTCAAGCCACTTGAATCATTCAAAGGAGGATACCATCCTATCATACTACATCATAATCATCTTGAAATTCATGTTGTCATCCAAAACAAACCATTATAAGCTCCTAGCTAATTAAGCATGGCATCAGAAACTATGATCTCTAAGTTGTCATTGCAAACATGTTTCTCTCATAACAAAGTTGAAGTAGGAACGATGAGCTAGTCATATTTACAAAAACAAAATAGATTGAGTTCATACCAGCTTTTCCAGGCTCAGTCACTTCATCATATATCGTCATTATTGCCTTTCACTTGCATGAGCGAATGAAGTGAATCATAATGAGAGTGTTCGTGCATTGGACTAAGCTGGAATCTGCAAGCAAACACAGAGGAGAAGACAAAGTAATATGGCTCTTTGATGGATAAACAAATATGCATGTGAGAGCCACTAAACATTTTAATCATGGTCTTCTACCTTGACCCAAAGAAAAAGAAAACTATTTACACGGGAAAGCTCCCAACAAGCAAAAGAAGAAAGGGAAATCTTTTTGGGTTTTCCTTTTAAACACCACTAAGCAAGCTGGAAAGAAAATTTACAACTTTTTTTTGTTTTCTCAAAATAAATAAACACATGAGGAGAAAGCGAGAAAAAGAAATAAACTAGCATGGATGATACAATGGCAAGGTGTGAACACCGACTATCAAAGTGAAAGTGTAAGCATGAATATAAAGTCGGTGAGAAACACGTACTCCCCCAAGCTTAGGCTTTTGGCCTAAGTTGGTCTACTCCCATGGAGGGACACAACCGTCTCCGGGGTACTCCGGAGTGTACTGAGGGTTCGACTGCTGGGTGAGCTCCTCTGGCTCCCACTGATAAACTGGCGTCTGGTACTAGACTGGTAGCTCGAGCAAGGGCGCTTGTGGTGGCGCTATGCCCTAATATGCGTAGATGTCCGAGGGCATAATAATGTACCCGCCTAGATGAAGATTGAACAAAGAAGGGGCAGGCAAGGTAATAGTCTCACGAGTACCCTGGCTAAATACCAAGTTATAAATCATCCTCTTATTTATATCCTTATCAAGAAAGTCATGGCGAACCATGCTATCATAATCTAGACATCTCTCAGGAAGAAGCATCTCTTCTTCTTCGTACAGTCTAATAGGTATCTCAAAATGTTTAGCAAGACGGGTAGCATAGATACCTCCATAAACAACGCCTTTAGTACGGTTCGTGTTCAACCGTTGAGCCACTATAGCGCCCAAGCTATAAGTTTTATCATTATAAAGAGTTTCGCGCAAAACCGCAAGATCTGGGGAGCTAAGATCCCCAGCTTTCCCACGGCCAATCAAACATTTTCCCACAAATAATGAGAGATACCGAAGTACGGGAAAATGTACACTAGCAACTCTAGCGCAAGACACTCCTCTCTCCTCTCCTACAACAATAGTGTCAATGAAAGCCTCCAAGTCCCGTGGACGAGGTTCATGAGTATCCCCAGCATAAGGTAATTTGCAAACATTGCAAAAATCCTGAAGTGACATGCGCTGGGGGATATCATATAACTTGAACTCAACCATAGGAGGACTCTTCCTTGGATAGAAATTAAATCTTTGCATGCAAATATTAGTGAGGAGGAGGTATTGTGGACACTTTGCTAAGGGACACAAAAAGCAGAAAACAGGAAAATAAAGCTAAATATATCATTTTTCTTCTAAACAACGGAAAGTAAAAGTTCGGAACATAGGGTTGTGACTCCTAGATTCATCCATCTCATGATCATGAAAAGAAATTTGTCAATGAGGTTGATCAAGTCTCCTTGACAAACTTTTTTCGAGTCGCTTAAAACCGGAGAATTTTCGAATAATCACTAGGTTACCTCAACGGGGATGTGCATATCCCCAACAAGTAAATCATACTTCATCTTGACAGTAGGTATAGGGCATTCAAAGCTCCCAATAAGAATCGATGAAGTTTTTTCAATAGCATTGATGCAATGTACTCGATATTGTTTCTTCGGAAAGTGCACCGTGTGCTCATTACCATTAACATGGAAAGTGACATTGCCTTTGTTGCAATCAATAAGAGCCCCTACAGTGTTTAAAAAGGGTCTTCCAAGGATAACCACCATGGCATCATCCTCGGGAATATCCAGAATAACAAAGTCCGTTAAGATAGTAACATTAGCAACCACAACAGGCACATCCTCGCAAATGCCGATAGGGAAGCAGTTGATTTGTCGGCCATTTGCAAGGAGATTTCAGTGGGTGTCAACTTATCCAATTCAAGTCTATGATAGAGAGAGAGGCATAACACTAACACCAGCTCCAAGATCGCATAAAGCGGTTCTAACATAATTTCCTTTAATGGAGCAAGGTATAGTGGGCACTCCGAGATCACCTAGTTTCTTAGGAGTCCCACCCTTGAAGGTGTAATTGGCAAGCATGGTGGAAATCTCAACCTCAGGTATCTTCCTTTTGTTAGTCATAATATCCTTCATGTACTTAGCATAAGGAGACATTTTGAGCATATCTGTCAAACGCATTTGCAGAAAGACAGGTCTAATCATTTCAACAAAGCGCTCAAAGTCCTCATCATCCTTTTTCTTGGATGGTTTGGGAGGAAAGGGCATGGGTTTCTGAACCCATGGTTCTCTTTCTTTACCATGCTTCCTAGCAATGAAGTCGTTCTTATCGTATCTCTTGTTCTTAGGTTGTGGGTTATCAAGATCAACACTAGGTTCAATCTCCACATCCTTATCATTACTAGGTTGAGCATCATCATGAACATCACTATTGATATTATCATTAGGCTCATGTTCATCACCAGATTGTGTTTCGGCATCAGAAACAAAGATATGATTTGGATTATCAGGTGTAACAGCAGTAGGTTTGCTAGCATGCAAGTTCCTATCATCTTTCTTTTTCTTCCTATTACTAGGATGACTAGGTGCCTCAGTGCTAACTCCTTGAGAATCTTGTGCAATTCTCTTAGGATGGCCCTCAGGATACAAAGGTTCCTGAGTCATTCTACCACCTCTAGTGACAACTCTAACAGAATTGTCATTAAACTCATTGAACAAGTCATTTTGAGCCTTAAGTACTTGTTCTACTTCAGTAGTGACCATAGAGGCATGTTTACTCAAAATCTTAAGATCATTGACATTTCTATCCACACAAGCACTTATATGATCAATCATACAACATTTTGCCTCAATTGTCTGCTAACATAATCATTGAAACTTTGTTGTTTGAAAACAAAGTTATCAAATTCATCTAAGCATAAGCTAGCAGGTTTGTCAAAAGGAATATCACTCTCATTGAATCTACGAAGAGAATTTACCTCTACTACGTGTGTCGGGTTATCAAGACCATGGATATCTTCGATAGGTGCTAGATTCTTAACATCTTCAGATTTAATACCTTTCTCTTGCATAGATTTCTTGGCTTCTTGCATATCTTTAGGACTGAGGAATAGAATACCTCTTTTCTTTGGAGTTGGCTTCGGAAGTGGTTTCGGGAATAGTCCAAGCATTATCATTGCTCAAGATATTATTCAATAGAATTTCAGCTTGTTCCACAGTTCTTTCGCTGAAAACAGAACCATCACAACTATCTAGGTGGTCCCTAGAAGCATCAGTTAGTCCATTATAAAAGATATCAATTATTTCATTCTTCTCAAGAGGGTGATCAGGCAAAGCATTCAGTAGCTGGACAAGCCTCCCCCAAGCTTGTGGGAGACTCTCTTCTTCAACCTGCACAAAGTTATATATATCCTGCAAGGCAGCTTGTTTCTTATGGGCAGGAAAATATTTCTCAGAGAAGTAGTAGATCATATCCCGGGGACTACGCACACAACCAGGAGCAAGAGAAGTGAACCAGGTCTTAGCGTCGTCCTTTAGCGAGAAAGGAAACATCTTAAGGATATAGTAATGGCGAATCTTTTCCTCACTCGTGAATAGTGTGGCTATATCATTCAGCTTTGTAAGATGTGCTACAACCGTTTCAGACTCATAACCATGAAAATGATCAGATTCGACCAAAGTGATTAACTTAGGATCGACAGAGAATTCATAATCCTTATCAGTCACAAAGATGGGTGAAGTAGCAAACATAGGATCGTATTTCATCCTAGCATTCAAAGATTTCTCTTTCCACTTGCGCAATAAATTCTCAAGACCATAGCTATGCTTACAAGCAAGAAAGTCCTCAGCTACCTCTCCCTCCATCACATAACCCTCAGGTATATCAGGCAATTCATATCTAGGAGAGCTAGTTCTAACAGGTGAAACAACAGGTTCTACTTCAATAATTTCAGCAGTTTCAGAAGTATCATCACATTCAGCAGCAACTCTAGCAATTTGTGCATCAAGGAATGCACCTAGTGGCAAAGCAGTATCAAGCAAAGCATCATCATAAGCATCATGGATAGCATAAGTAGCATCATCAAGCACATGCGACATATCAGAATTTGTAGCAGGTGGTGGTGTCACAAACTTACTCATAACTGAAGGTGAATCAAGTGCAGAGCTAGATGACAGTTCCTTACCTGTCCTCGTAGTTGAGGGCAAGCCTTTCGTTTTTGGATCTCTCAGATTCCTCATAGTGATCAACAGACGTAAATCCCAAGTGACCCAGAGAATAGAGCTAGGCCTCCCCAGCAACGGCGCCCGAAAATAGTCTTGATAACCCATAAGTATAGGGGATCGCAACAGTTTTCGAGGGTAAAGTATTCAACCCAAATTTGTTGATTCGACACAAGGGGAAGCAAAAGAATATTCTCGAGTATTAGCAGTTGAGTTGTCAATTCAACCACACCTGAAAGACTTAGTATCTGCAACAAAGTTTCAGTAGCAAAGTAGTGTGATAGCAACGGTAACAGTAACAACAGTGACAACAGTAGCGGTAACAGTAGCAGGAGTGACAGCAGTAGCAGCAAAGTAACGTAGCAAGGACAGTAGAAAAAGACTCGTAGGCATTGGATCGATGATGGATAATTATGCCGGATGACATTCATCATGTAACAGTTATAACATGGGGAGATATGTAACTAGCTCCACTTCGTCAATGTAATGTAGGCATGCATTCCGTATATAGTCATACGTGCTTATGGAAAAGAACTTGCATGACATCTATTGTCCATCCCTCCATGGCAGCGGGGTCCTAATGGGAACTAAGGGATATTAAGGTCTCCTTTTAATAGAGAACCGGAACAAAGCATTAGCACATAGTGAATACATGAACTCCTCATACTATGGTCATCTCCGGGAGTGGTTCCGGCTATTGTCACTCTGGGGATGCCAGGTCCTAACACATAGTAGGTGACTACAACTTGCAAGATAGGATCAAGAACACATATATATTGATGAAAACATAATAGGTTCAGATCTGAAATCATGGCACTCGGGCCCTAGTGACAAGCATTAAGCATAGCAAACTAGTAGCAACATCAATCTCAGAACATATGGATACTAGGGATCAATCCTCATCAAAACTAACTCGATTACATGATAGATCTTATCCAACCCATCACCGTCTAGCAAGCCTACAATGAGATTACTCACGAACCATGAAGAGCATCATGGAATTGGCAATGAAGGATGGTTGGTGATGATGAAGGCGTCGATTCCCCCTCTCCGGAGCCTATAACGGACTCCAGATCTGCCCTCTAGAGGAAGAACAGGTGGTGGTGGCGGCTCCATATCGTAAAACATGATGAACTCTTCTCTCTGATTTGTTTTCGGGCGAGAGAGAATATATAGAGCTGGAATTGGAGGCGGCGGAGCCACGAGGGGCTCACAAGTCTGCGAGGCGCGGCCAGGGGGGGACCGTGCCTCCTGGGCTTGTGGGCTCCTGGCTCCATGTCTCCAGGTGATTCTTGCGCCAGTATTTTTTATATATTCCACAAAAAATCCTCGTAAATTTCCAGGTCATTCCGAGAACTTTTATTTCTGCGCAAAAACAACACCACGACAATTCTGTTGAAAACAACGTCATTCCGGGTTAGCTCCGTTCAAATCATGCAAATTAGAGTCCAAAACAAGGGCAAAAGAGTTTGGAAAAGTAGATAGAATGGAGACGTACCAGGCATCCAGGTCCCGCTATTGGTTATTGACCGGAGAGTGTCTCGTCATGTCTGCATGGTTCTTGAACCCGCAGGGTTTGCACACTTAAGGTTGTTTGGAGTCCCGGATGATATCACGAACGTCACGAGGAGATCTGGAATGGTCCGGAGGTAAATACTTATATATAGGAAAGTGGTATTTGGGTTCCGGAAAGGTTTCGGGCATTTTTGGTAGTGTACGAGGAGTGACGAATCGGTTCCGGGGGTCCACCGGGAGGGGACCACCCACCCCGGGGGGGGGGGGGCACATGGGCCCAAGAGGTGGCGCACCAGCCCATGGTGGGATGGGCAGGCGACCCCATAAGGGCCCCATGCGCCCAAGAGGAAAAAGGTGGAGGGTGGATGAGTCCTTGTTGGAGTAGGACTCCTCACTAAGCCCACCTCCTTGTAGGAGGTGGACTCCAGCTCCTTGGCCGGCGTCCAAAGGCCCTAGGGGAAACCCTAGGGTGCCTCCTCCCACCCCTTACTCCTATATATAGTGGAGGTTTTGAGGGCAGCCACCAGCTGAAAAGCCACGTCCTCCCCTCTCCTCTCTAGATCGTTTCCCTCCTCTAGATTAGTTCTATAGAGCTCGAGGAAGCCCTGCGAGATTTGTTCACCACCACCGCCACCACACCATTGTGCTGCCAGAGAATCCATCTACCTCCCCCTCGCTTGCTGGATCAAGGAGGTGGAGATCATCATCGAGCTATACATGTGCTAAATGCGGAGGTGTCGTCCGTTCAGCATTAGATCATAATTGGATCGTGGGACGGCTTGCAGTTTGGATTGCGAAGATGTTCGACTACATCAATCGTGTTTCTAAATGCTTCCCGCTTAGCCATCTACAAGGGTATGTGGATCTGATCTCCCATCTTGTAGATGCTCATCACCATGGATATATCTTGAATGTGCATAGGATTTTTTTTTGTTTCCCATAAAACGTTCCACAACGGTGGTATCAGAGCCACGTTTATGCGTAGATGACATCTCGAGTAGAACACATAGGAGTTTGTGGGTGTTGATATTCCGATTTCTTCCCTCCTTAGTCTTTTCCTGATTCAGCGGTATTGTGGGATGAAGCGGCCCGAACCAACCTTACTCGTCCACGTACGGGAGACTGGTTCCATCAAGTGACATGCAACTTGTTGCATAAATATGGCTGGCGAGTGTGTGTCTCTCCCACATTAGTTGAATCAAATTCGACAGAGGCGGTCCTTGTAGAAGGTTAAATAGTAACTTGCATATCACCATTGTGGTTTTGCGTCGGTAAGAAGCGTTCTTCCTAGATACCCATAGCATCCACGTAAAAAATGCAACAACAAATTAGAGGACATGTAACTTGTTTTTGCAAAGTATGTTGTGATATGATATGGCCAAAGACATGATAATATATATTTTATGTATGAGATGATCATGTTGTAATAGTTAATATCGACATGCATGTCGATGCTACAACAACTGGCAGGAGCCATAGGGTTGTCTTTAATTATTGTATGACCTGCATGTCAATCATTAAAAACTATGTAATTCTTTACTTTATCACTAAATGATAGCAATAGTAGTACAAGCATTATTGGCATGACTGTTGGAAATATGCCATAGAGGCAATAATAAAATGGTTATTATCATATTTGCTTGTTCATGATAATCGTCTATTGTTCATGCTATAATTGTATTAACAGGAAACAGTAATACATGTGTGAATAAATAGATCACAATGTGTCCCTAGCAAGCCTCTAGTTGGCTAGCTCATTAGTCAATAGATGATCATGGTTTCCTGGTCATGGGCATTAGATGTCATTGATAACGGGATCACATCATTAGGAGAATGATGTGATGGACAAGACCCAATCCTAAGCATAGCACTAGATCGTATTGTTCGTATGCTAAAGCTTTTCTAATGTCAAGCGTCATTTCCTTCGACCGTGAGATTGTGCAACTCCCAGATACCGTCAGAGTGCTTTGGGTGTATCAAACATCACAAAGTAACTGGGTGACTATAAAGGTGCACTACGGGTACCTCTGAAAGTGTCTGTTGGGTTGGTATGAATCGAGATCGGGATTTGTCACTCCGCGTGGCGGAGAGGTATCTCTGGGCCCACTCGGTAGAACATCATCATGAGCTCAATCTGACTAAGGAGTTAGTCACATGATGACGTGCTACGGAACGAGTAAAGAGACTTACCGATAACGAGATTGAACAAGGTATAGGTATATCGACGATCGGATCTCGGGCAAGTTCTATACCGACAGACAAAGGGGATTGTATACGGGATTGATTGAATCCTTGACATCGTGGTTCATCCGATGAGATCATCGTGGAGCAAGTGGGAGCCACCATGGGTATCCAGACCCCGTTGATGGTTATTGGCCGGAGAGGTGTGTCGGTCATGTCTGCGTGTCTACCGAACCCGTAGGGTTTACACACTTAAGGTTCGATGATGCTAGGGTTATAGGGAATTGTTATACGAGGTTACCGAAAGTTGTTCGGAGTCCCGGATGAGATCCCAGACGTCACGAGGAGCTCTGGAATGGTTCGGAGGTAAAGATTGATATATAGGATGGATGGTTTTGGACATTGGAAATGTTTCGGGCGTCACTGGTAATGTACCGGGACCATCGGGACCACCAGAAATGGTCCCAGGGGTCCACCGGGAAGGGCCACCAGCCCCAAGAGGTAGCCTGGGCCAAAAGAGGGAGGGCAACCAGCCCAAAGTGGGCTGGTGCGCCTCCCACAAGGAGGCCCAAGGCGCAGGAGGTGGAGAGGGGGGGGGGAACCCTAGGCGCTGGTGGGCCTAAGGCCCACCTAGGGGTGCGCCACCCCTCCCCCTGCCCTGGCCACCGCACCTCCCATCTGGGGGGGCTGCCGCACCACCTAGGGTGGGAACCCTAGGGGTGGCACCCCCCTTCCCCTCCTCCTATATATAGTGGGGGTTTTGGGGCTGTTACACACACGGTTTTCCATCTCCCTCGACGCAGCCCTGCCCCCTTCTTCCTCCTCTCCCACGGTGCTTGGCGAAGCCGTGCCGGGAGACATGATCTCTCCATCGATACCACGCCGTCGTGCTGCTGGAGATCTTCCCCAACCTCTCCCTCCTCCTTGCTGGATCAAGGTGCGGGAGACGTCACCGGCCGCACGTGTGTTGAACGCGGAGGTGCCGTGGTTCGGCACTAGATCGGAATCACACCGCGATCTGAATCGACGCGAGTACGACTCCATCAACCGCGTTCAAGCAACACTTCCGCTTAGCGATCTTCAAAGGTATGAAGATGCACTCAACCCTCTCTCGTTGCTGGTCTCTCCATAGGAAGATGTGAATATGCGTAGGATTTTTTTTGAATTTATGCTACATTACCCAACAGTGGTATCAGAGCCAGGTTTTCTATGCGTAGATTCTATGCACGAGTAGAAAACAAAAGGTTGTGGACGATGATATGTCAATTGCTTGCCGCTACTAGTCTTATTCTTTTCAGGTGGTATTGTGGGATGAAGCGGCCCGGACCGACATTACACGTACACTTACGTGAGACTGGTTCCACCGACAGACATGCACACCGTGCATAAAGGTGGCTAGCGGGTGTCTGTCTCTCCTACTCTAGTCGGATTGGATTTGATGAAAAGGGTCCTTATGAAGGGTAAATAGCTTCGGCATATCATCATTGTGGCTGTCACGTAGATAAGGAAGCGTTCTTGCTAGAAACCCAAATCAGCCACGTAAAACTTGCAACAACAATTAGAGGACGTCTAACTTGTTTTTGCACGGTTTGACATGTGATGTGTGATGTTTGCTGTGTATTCCTGACAATGGTGCCAGAAATACTTTTGCTACTGCACAAAAGACCTTCCAACAGCGCCAGAGATAGGCCCGTCGACGGGAGAATACTTGGCTTGATCTTTCTGCTGCGGCTACGCCTTAAGGGACTTCCTAGGCAAGTATGCAAAGGATTCCCCCCGTGGCCTTGGAGCCTTGCGTTGGTGTTCCCTCGAAGCGGAAAGGGTGATGTAGCACAACGACGGTAAGTATTTCCCTTAGTTTGACAACCAAGGTATCAATCCGGCGGAAGAGTATCTCAAGATCCTGCACAAACACAAAAGCTTGCACCCAACGCTATGAAGGGGTTGTCAATCCCTTATAGATTGTTTGCCAAGTGAGAACTGAAAGCAACAAAGTAACAAAGCAAAGTAAAAGCGGAGTTGTAAACGATGGATGTGAATAGACCCGGGGGCCGTAGTGTTTGCTAGTGGCTTCTCTCATGAAAACAAGTAGACGGTGGATGACAAATTACTGTCGAGCAATTGATAGAACTGTGCAGAGTCATGACGATATCTAGGTAATGATTATTTCTATAGGCATCACGTCCAAAACAAGTAGACCGATACTTTCTGCATCTACTACTATTACTCCACACGTCGACCGCTATCCAGCATGCATCTAGTTTATTAAGTCCATAAGAACAGAGTAACGCCTTAAGCAAGATGACATGATGTAGAGGGATAATCTCAAACCAATGATAAAACCCCCATCTTTTTACCCTTGATGGAAACTTCTTGATGTGTGCCTTGCTGCCCCTACTGTCACTGGGAAAGGTCACCACGTGGCATAACCCAAAACCAAGCACTTATCCCATTGCAAGAATCATAGATCTAGGTGGCCAAACAAAACCCAAGACTCGGAGAGACTTACAAGGATATCAAATCATGCATATAAGAAATCAGCAAAGACTCAAATATATATCATAGATAATCTGATCACAAGTCCACAAGTCATCGGATCTCGACAAACACACCGCCAAAGAAGATTACATGGGATAGATCTCCATGAAGATCATGTAGAACTTTGTATTGAAGATCCAAGAGAGAGAAGAAGCCATCTAGCTACTAACTACGGACCCGTAGGCCTGAAGTGAACTACTCACGAGTCATTGGAGGGGCGATGATGATGATGAGGAAGCCCTCCACCTCCAAAGTCCCCTCCTGCAGGGTGCCGGGAAGGGTCTACAGATGAGATCTCGCGGAAACGGAAGCTTGCGGCGGCGGAAAAGTATTTTCGAGGCTCTCCTGATTTTTTTGCGGAATATTTGGGAATATATAGGCGCAAGACCTAGGTCAGGAGGCGGCCAGGGTGGCCACAAGCTTGCCCACCGCCGCCTCCCCTTGGTGGCGTGGTGAGAGCTTGTGGGCTCCCTGGGGCCCACCTGGCTTGGCCCAAAGGTTCCCTGGTCTTCTTTCGTTCGGGAAAAAATCATTTTAGGGTTTTTATTTCGTTTGGACTCCGTTCCAAAATCAGATCTGAAAAGAGTCAAAAACACGGAAATACAGGAACTGACACTTGGCACTGAATCAATAAGTTAGTCCCAAAAAAAGATACATAAAACATAGAAAGAAGGCAAGATAACAGTGTGAAACCATGAAAAAATTATAGATACATTTGAGATGTATCAAGCATCCCCAAGCTTAACTCCTGCTCGTCCTCGAGTAGGGAAGTGATAAGAATGAATTTTTCATGCTTTTCATGCTACCTAGCATAGGTGTCCTTTCTAATTCCTCTTATGTGGCGTGAATGTTCAGATCCATTAGATTCAAAACAATAGTTTGCTATTGACGTGGAAACAATAATAATTCAAGCAAACTAGCAAAGTAATCATGAACTTTCAAAATAACAAGGCCAAAAGAAAGTTATCCCTACAAAAACATATAGTCTGGCTATGCTCTATCATCATTGCACAATGAATTTAAATCATGTACAACCCCGGTATTGGCCAAGTAATTGTTTCACACCTTTACTTTCTCAAACATTTTCAACTCTCACACAATACATGAGCGTGAGCCATGGTTATAGCACTATAGATGGTGTGGAATGTGGTGGAGTTTGCAAGGCAAAAAGGAGAAGATAGTCACATTAACTAGGCATATTAATGAGCTGTGGAGATGCTCATCAATAGATATCAATGTGAATGAGTAGGGATTGCCATACAAATGATGCACTAGAGCTACAAGTATGTGAAAGCTCTTAAAGAAAACTAGTGGGTGTGCATCCAACTTGCTTGCTCACGAAGACCTAAGGCAATTTTGAGGAAGCCTATCATTGGAATATACAAGCCAAGTTATATAATGAGAATTTCCCACTACCTATATGGTGGTGACAAAACGAGAGACTCTCAATCATGGAGATCATGGTGCTCAAAATGCACAAGTGTGGAAAAAGTGGTAGCATTGTCCCTTCTCTCTTTTTCTCTCATTTTTTTATTATTTTGGTGGGCTCTTTGGCCTCTTTTTTATGGGCTTCTTTGGCCTCTTTTATTTCCTCACATTGGACAATGCTCCAATAATGAAGATCATCACACTTTCAACTCAAAACTTAGAGCAATTATGACTCTATATGGAATGCCTTCGGTAGTGTACCGTGGCAATGATCTAGCATGGCATAGACATCAATGGAAACATCATGCTAGCTATCTTACAATCATGCAAAGGCAATGTAGACGTGGTGGCACATATCATGGTGGTAGTTGCATGGCAATATATCTCGGAATGACTTTGAAAAAGCCATAGTAGGTAGGTATGGTGGCTGTTTTGAGGGAGGCTAATGGTGGGTTTTGTGCACCGGCGAAAGTTGCATGGCACTAAGAAGATAGTGATGGTGGAAGGTGAAAATGCATCTAAACCATGGACTCAAGTTTTATTAGTAATCGAAACAAAGCATTTAACGCATACTCCTAGGGGAAGGGTTGGTATGTGTAAACCATCGCGCGATCCCGACCGCCACGCAAAGGATGACAATCAATAGACTAATCATGCTCAGATTTCATCACATAGCGGTTCACCATACGTGCATGCTACGGGAATCACTAACTTCAACACAAGTATTTCTTGATCCACAACACCTTACTAGCATGATTTCAATATTACCATAACCACAACTCAAAACTAATTGAGATGAATCAAACTTCTCTAACTATTCAATGCACATGAAGGTGGAAGTTTTCGTATCCCTTTGGATAACTACCTCTTTTGAGACTACTTTCAAAGCATAGATCAACAACCAAGCCACGCACCGCTGTTCTCTAAAACATATAAGTGAAGAACACAGAGCAAAAATATCTAGCTCAAAAGATATAAGTGAAGCTCATGTGAGCTGAATCATCTACCAAAAGATATAAGTGAAGCTCGACAAAATCACGGTGTGTGCATGTCTCTCTATCTAGGTGTGCAGCAAGGATGATTGTGACAAAAAAAATACTCCTACGATACAAGACACTCCAAGCAAAACCACATAACATGTGGTGAATAAAAATATAGCCCCAAGTAACGTTACCGATGGATTGAAGACGAGAGAGGGGATGCCTTCCCGGGGCATCCCCAAGCTTAGGCTTTTACGGCATCCTTGAATCTCTTGGGGTGCCTTGGGCATCCCCAATCTTGAGCTCTTGCCACTCTTTTATCCCTTTGTCCATAAGAACTTCACCCAAAACTTGAAAACGTCACAACACGAAACTTAAACAGAAACTCGTGATAACATTAGTACAAGAAAGCAAACCACCACTTCCTTAGGTACTGTAGAAAACTTAAATTCTACTTGTGCTGATGTTGGGTTACTGTACTTTCAATCTTCCATGGCTAATACCCCCTGATACTATCCATAGTTTCATCAAAATAAGCAACCAACACAACAAAAACAAAATCTGTTAACAGCAGACCAGTCTGTAGCAATCTGTATGTTTCGTATACCTCTGGTACTTCAAAAATTCTGAAACATTACGAAAGTCTTAAGAATTTGCATAGCAATCATCAGCAAAAATAATCAACTCAAAAGATCTTACAGAAAAAACATGAAAATTCGTTTCGTGAGCAGAAAGTTTCTGTCTTTCCCAGCATGACCAAACGATCATCCTCAAGACTAATCATAACTGTTTTGCTTGGCACAAACGCAAAAAGAAACACACAAAAAAACACAATCATAACAGAATTATGAAAGTGTGGAAAACATAAAACAAAAATAAAAATGATAGATTCGTTGGGTTGCCTCCCAACAAGCGCTTTTGTTTAACGCCCTTAGCTAGGCGAAAGTGATGGAATCACGTATAGTCATCTTTGGTGCTCAAACCATAGGTAGCGTGATCATTTATCATCTTAAGATTTTCATATTTATTAGATGACTCACCACTAGATTTAGGAACAAAAACAGGCTTGACAGTCTTTTTGAGAGTAAGATTTGGAGTATTTTGCACATCGGCAAAAGCGGAACCCAAGTTGGTTATGACATCTTCTAATTTGCCAATTCTAGAAGAATCATTAACTATAAGTTCCTTCTCCTTTAAATTTTTCAAAAAGTTTCCCACTTTGGATCCGTACTGAGAAATTTGATTGTGGATTTTTCTATCCAAACCCTCAATAAGTTGAGCTGTGGCGGTTTTTTTTTCAATAGCGTCAAGCCTTTGCATCACGTGTTCCAAGGTCAAGATAGTTCCATTAACCATGAGCGGGGGTGAGCCTACCAAATTAATGATAGCTCTATAGGAGTCAACAGTATGGCTCCCCAAAAAGTTCCCGCCTACAATGGTATCAAGGATAGACCTATTCCAAGGAGAAATTCCAACATAGAAACTGCGAAGGAGGATGGTAGTGGATTGCTTACGAGTAGATCTACTTTGAGCATTGCAAATCCTGTACCAAGCGTCCTTCAAATTTTCTTCCCCATTCTGCCTGAAATTGAGAACTTCATTTTCAGGGGTGTCGTTTGGAGTGGTGGGTCTAGCCATTGATGGACTATCTCACACACAAACGAGCAGGAAGAGAGAGTGAAACGGGCAAAAGAAAACAGCAAAAAGGCAAAAGGAAACGACGAAGGAGAAAGGCGAATGAAAACGATAAATGTGAAGTGGGGGAGAGGAAAACAAGAGGCAACTGGCAACAAAAGTAAATGCAAGAGAAGAGTTTCTGGGACCTACTTGGATAGATCTTGATTTCTCCTCCCCGGCAACGGCGCCAGAAATACTTCTAATGTTTGTTGTGTATCCCTGGCAATGGTGCCAGAAATACTTCTGCTACTGCACAAAAGACCTTCCAACGGCACCAGAGATAGGCGCGTCGACGGAAGAATACTTGGCTTGATCTTTCTGCTGCGGCTACGCCTTAAGGGACTTCCTAGGCAAGTATGCAAAGGATTTCCCCCGTGGCCTTGGAGCCTTGCATTGGTGTTCCCTCGAAGCGGAAAGGGTGATGTAGCACATCGACGGTAAGTATTTCCCTCAGTTTGAGAACCAAGGTATCAATCCGGCGGAAGAGTATCTCAAGATCCTGCACAAACACACAAGCTTGCACCCAACGCTATGAAGGGGTTGTCAATCCCTTATAGATTGTTTGCCAAGTGAAACTGAAAGCAACAAAGTAAAAAAGCAAAGTAAAAGCAGAGTTGTAAACGATGGATGTGAATAGACCCGGGGGCCGTAGTGTTTACTAGTGGTTTCTCTCATGAAAATAAGTAGACGGTGGGTGAACAAATTACTGTCGAGCAATTGATAGAACTGTGCAGAGTCGTGACGATATCTATGCAATGATTATTTCTATAGGCATCACGTCCAAAACAAGTAGACCGATACTTTCTGCATCTACTACTATTACTCCACACGTCGACCGCTATCCAACATGCATCTAGTGTATTAAGTCCATAATAACAGAGTAACGCCTTAAGCAAGGTGACATGATGTAGAGGGATAATCTCAAACCAATGATAAAAACCCCGTATTTTTACCCTTGATGGCAACTGCTTGATGTGTGCTTTGCTGCCCCTACTGTCAATGGGAAAGGTCACCACATGGCAGAACCCAAAACCAAGCACTTCTCCCATTGCAAGAATCATAGATCTAGTTGACCAAACAAAACCCAAGACTCGGAGAGACTTACAAGGATATCTAATCATGCATATAAGAAATCAGCAAAGACTCAAATATATATCATAGATAATCTGATCACAAGTCCACAATTCATCGGATCTCGACAAACACACCGTCAAAGAAGATTACATCGGATAGATCTCCATGAAGATCATGGAGAACTTTGTATTGAAGATCCAAGAGAGAGAGGAAGCCATCCAGCTACTAACTACGGACCCGTAGGCCTGAAGTGAACTACTCACGAGTCATTGGAGGGGCGATGATGATGATGAAGAAGCCCTCCACCTCCAAAGTCCCCTCCGGCAGGGCGCCGGGAAGGGTCTCCAGATGAGATCTCGCGGAAACGGAAGCTTGCGGCGGCGGAAAAGTATTTTCGAGGCCCTCCTGATTTTTTGCGGAATATTTGGGAATATATAGGCGCAAGACCTAGGTCAGGAGGCGGCTAGGGTGGCACAAGCTTGCCCACCGCCGCCTTCCCCTTGGTGGCATGGTGAGAGCTTGTGGGCTCACTGGGGCCCACCTGGCTTGGCCCAAAGGCTCCCTGGTCTTCTTACGTTCGGGAAAAAAATCATTTCTGGTTTTTTATTCCGTTTGGACTCCGTTCCAAAATCAGATCTGAAAAGAGTCAAAAACACGGAAAAACACGAACTGACACTTGGCACTGAATCAATAAGTTAGTCCCAAAAAAATATATAAAAAGATACATAAAACATACAAAGAAGGCAAGATAACAATGTGGAACCATCAAAAATTATAGATACGTTTGAGACGTATCAATGTGATATGGCCAAAGTTGTGATGTTGCATGTATGATGTATGAGATGATCATGTTATTGTAATAGGTTTCATGACTTGCATGTCGATGAGTATGACAACCGGCAGGAGCCATAGGAGTTGTCTTAATTTATTGTATGAGATGCAATGCCATGTGCTTACTACTTTTACTTCATTGCTAACGGTTAGCTATAGTAGTAGTGATAGTAGTAGTTGGCGTGACGACTTCACGGAGGCACGATGATGGAGATCATGATGATGGAGATCATGGTGTCATGCCGTTGACAATGATGATCATGCGATGCCTGAAGATGGAGATCAAAAGAGCAAAGATGATAATGGCCATATCATGTCACTATATGATTGCATTGTGATGTTTATCATGTTTTTCATCTTATTGCTTAGAACAACGGTAGCATAATAAGATGATCCCTCTTAAAATTTCGAGAACGTATTCCCCTAAGTGTGTACCGTTGCAAAGGATCATTGTCTCGAAGCACCACGTGATGATCGGGTGTGATAGATTCTAACGTTCGCATACAACGGGTGTAAGCCGGATTTACACACGCGAAACACCTAGGTTGACTCGACGAGCTTAGCATGTACAGACATGACCTCGAATACAAGAGACCGAAAGGTCGAACATGAGTCGTTTGGTTGAATACGATCAACATGAAGTTGCTCACCATGGTGACTAGTCCGTCTCACGTGATGATCGGACACGAGTTAGTCAACATGGATCATGTATCACTTAGATGACTAGAGGGATGTCGATTTAAGTGGAAGTTCATACTTAATTTGTTTAAATGAACTTAATTGTCATGAACTTAGTCTTAAAGTTGTCTTTATCAATATTGTAGATGGCCAACGTCAACCTCAATTTCAACGCATTCCTAGAGAAAAACAAGCTGAAAGATGATGGTAGCAACTATGCGGACTGGGTTCGCAACTTGAAGCTCATCCTTGAAGCAGCTAAAAAGGCTTATGTCCTTGATGCGCTGCTAGGTAACCCTCCCGCTCCCGCAGCAGCCCAGGACATTCTGAACGTCTGGCAAACGCGGAGTGATGACTACTCTCTGGTTAGGTGCGTCATGTTGTACAGTTTGGAAACGGGGCTCCAAAGGCGTTTTGAGCAACAGGGTGCATATGAGATGTTCCAAGAGCTGAAACTAGTTTTTCAAGCTCATGCCCGTGTCGAGAGATATGAAGTCCCCAACAAGTTCTTTAGCTGTAAGATGGAGGAGAACAGTTCTGTCAGCGAGCACATACTCAAAATGTCTGGGTTACACGATCGTTTGACTTCACTTGGAGTCGAACTTCCGAATTATGCTATAATTGACTGAATCCTCCAGTATCTCCCACCAAGCTACAAAGGTTTTGTGCTGAACTACAACATACAAGGGATGGAGAAGACCATTCCCGAGTTGTACTCAATGCTCAAGTTTGCAGAAGTAGAAATCAAGAAAGAGCATCAAGTGTTGATGGTCAACAAGACCATTGGTTTCAAGAAGGGCAAGGGTAAGAAGAACTTAAAGAAAGACGGCAAAGCCGTTGCCGCGCCCGGTAAGCCAGATACCGGGAAGAAGAAAAAGAATGGACCCAAGCCTGAGACTGAGTGCTTCTATTGCAAGGGAAAAGGTCACTGGAAGCGGAACTGCCCCAAATACTTAGCGGACAAGAAGGCCGACAATGTTAAAGGTATATGTGATATACATGTTATTGATGTGTACCTTACCAGCGCTCGTAGTAGCTCCTGGGTATTTGATACCGGTGCTGTTGCTCACATTTGCAACTCAAAGCAGGAACTACGGAATAAGCAGAGACTGGGCAAGGACGAGGTGACGATGCGCGTCGGGAATGGCTCCAAGGTCGATGTGATCGCCGTCGGCACGCTACCTCTACATCTACCGTAGGGATTAGTTTTAAACCTTAATAATTGTTATTTAGTACCAGCTTTAAGCATGAATATTGTATCAGGGTCTTGCTTAATGCGAGACGGCTACTCATTTAAGTCAGAGAATAATGGTTGTTCTATTTATATGAGTGATATGTTTTATGGTCATGCTCCGCTGGTGAATGGTTTATTCATGATGAATCTCGATCGTGATGTTACACATATTCATAGTGTGAGTACCAAAAGATGTAAAGTTGATAATGATAGTCCCACATACTTGTGGCACTGCGGCCTTGGTCATATCGGTGTTAAGCGCATGAAGAAGCTCCATACTGATGGACTATTAGAGTCTCTTGACTTTGAATCATTTGACACATGCGAACCGTGCCTCATGGGCAAGATGACTAAGACTCCATTCTCAGGAATAATGGAGAGAGCAACCGACTTATTGGAAATAATACATACTGGTGTGTGTGGTCCAATGAACATTGAAGCTCGCGGTGGCTATTGTTATGTTCTCGCTCTCACCGATGATTTGAGTAGGTATGGGTATATCTACTTGATGAAGCACAAATCTGAGATGTTTGAAAAGTTCAAGGAGTTTCAGAGTGAGGTCGAGAATCAACGTGACAGAAAAATTAAGTGTCTACGATCTGATCGTGGAGGAGAATATTTGAGTCACGAGTTTGGCACACACCTAAGGAAGTGTGGAATCGTTTCACAACTGAGCCGCCTCGCACACCGCAACGCAACGGAGTGTCTGAACGTTGTAATCGCACTTTATTAGATATGGTACGATCTATGATGTCTCTTACCGACTTACCGCTATCATTTTGGGGATACACATTAGAAACTGTAGCATTCACTTTAAATAGGGCACCGTCTAAATCCGTTGAGACGACACCGTATGAACTATGGTGTGTCAAGAAACCTAAGTTGTCATTTCTTAAAGTTTGGGGCTGCGATGCTTATGTGAAGAAACTTCAACCAGAAAAGCTCGAACCCAAAGCGGAGAAATGCTTATTCATAGGATACCCTAAGGAAACTATTGGGTATACCTTCTATCTTAGATCCTAAGGTAAAACCTTTGTTGCCAAGAACATATCCTTTCTAGAGAAAGAGTTTCTCTCGAAAGAAGTAAGTGGGAGGAAGGTAGAACTTGATGAGGTAATTACACCCCCTCTCGAACAGGAAAGTAGCGCAGCGCGGGAAATTGTTCCTGTGGTGCCTGCACCAACTGAAGAGGAAGTTAATGATTACGATCATGAAGCTTCGGATCAAGTTACTACTGAACCGCGAAGGTCCACAGGGCCACGCTCCGCACCAGAGTGGTACGGCAACCGTGTGATGGAAATCATTTTGATAGACAACGGTGAACCTTCGAACTATGAAGAAGCGATGGCGGGCCCGGATTCCAACAAATGGGTTGAAGCTATGAAATCCGAGATAGAATCCATGTATGAGAACAAAGTATGGACTTTGGTGGACTTGCCCGATGACCGGCGAGCCATAGAAAATAAATGGATTTTCAAGAAGAAGACTGATGCAAACGGTAATGTAACCGTTTATAAAGCTCGACTTGTCGCAAAGGGTTTTCGACAAATTCAAGGAGTTGACTACGAAGAGACTTTCTCTCCCGTAGCGAAGCTGAAATCAGTCCGAATCATGTGAGCAATTGCCGCCTTTTATGATTATGAAATTTGGCAAATGGACGTCAAAACAGCGTTCCTTAACGGGAACCTTAAGGAAGAGTTGTATATGATGCAACCAGAAGGTTATGTCGACCCTAAGGGTGCTAACAAAGTGTGCAAGCTCCAGCGCTCTATCTATGGGCTGGTGCAGGCATCTCGGAGTTGGAACATTCGCTTTAATGAGGTGGTTAAAGCGTTTGGGTTCATACTGGTTTATGGAGAAGCCTGTCTGTAAAAGAAAGTGAGTGGGAGCTCTGTAGCTTTCCTCATAATGTATGTGGATGGCATATTATTGATGAGGAATAATATAGAGATGTTGGAGAGCATAAAGGCCTATTTGAACAAGAGTTTTTCAATGAAGGACCTTGGAGAAGCTGCATACATATTAGGCATCAAGATCTATGGAGATAGATCGAGACGCCTCATAGGTATTTCGCAAAGTACATACCTTGACAAGATATTGAAGAAGTTCAATATGGAAAACTCAAAGAAAGGGTTCTTGCCAGTTTTGCAAGGTATGAGATTGAGTAAGACTCAGTCACCGACCACGGAAGCAGATAGAGAGAAGATGAGTACTATCCCCTACGCTTCAGCTGTAGGCTCTTTAATGTATGCCATGCTGTGTACGAGACCTGATATAAACCTTGGCATAAGTTTGGTAGGGAGGTACCAAAGTGATCTCGATATGGAACACTAGACAACGGTCAAGAATATCCTTAAGTACCTGAAGAGGACTAAGGAAATGTTTCTCGTTTATGGAGGTGATGAAGAGGTCGTCGTAAAGGGTTACGTCGACGCTAGCTTCGACACAGATCTGGATGACTCTAAGTCACAGACCGGATACGTATATATTTTGAATGGTGGGGCAGTGAGCTGGTGCAAGAACAAGCAAGAAGTCATGGCAGCATCTACATGTGAAGCGGAGTACATAGCTGCTTCAGAAGCGGCTCATGAAGGAATTTGGATGAAGGAGCTCATCACCGACCTTGGAGTGATTCCAAGCACGTCGGGTCCAATGACGCTCTTCTATGATAACACTGGGGTCATTGCCATAGCCAAGGAGCCCAGGTTTCACCGGAAGACCAAGCACATCAAACGCCGCTACAACTCCATCCAAGAGCATGTCTAGAGTGGAGTAATAGAGATTTGTAAAGTACATACGGATCTGAATGTCGGAGACCCGTTGACTAAACCACTTCCTCGAGCAAAACATGATCAACACCATAATGCTATGGGTGTTCGATACATCACAATGTAACTAGATTATTGACTCTAGTGCAAGTGGGAGACTGTTAAAATATGCCCTAGAGGCAATAATAAAATGGTAATGATCATATTTCCTTGTTCATGATAATCGTCTATTGTTCATGCTATAATTGTATTAACAGGAAACAGTAATACATGTGTGAATAAATAGATCACAATGTGTCCCTAGCAAGCCTCTAGTTGGCTAGCTCGTTAGTCAATAGATGATCATGGTTTCCTGGTCATGGGCATTAGATGTTATTGATAATGGGATCACATCATTAGGAGAATGATGTGATGGACAAGACCAAATCCTAAGCATAACACTAGATCACATTGTTCGTATGCTAAAGCTTTACTAATGTCAAGTGTCTTTTCCTTCGACCGTGAGATCGTGCAACTCCCGGATACTGTAGGGGTGCTTTGGGTGTATCAAACATCACAACGTAACTGGGTGACTATAAAGGTGCACTACGGGTACCTCTGAAAGTGTTTGTTGGGTTGGTACGAATCGAGATCGGGATTTGTCACTCCGCGTGGTGGAGAGGTATCTCTGGGCCCACTCGGTAGAACATCATCACGAGCTCAATGTGACTAAGGAGTTAGTCACACGATGACGTGCTACGGAACGAGTAAAGAGACTTACCGGTAATGAGATCGAACAAGGTATAGGTATACCGACGATCGAATCTCGGGCAAGTTCTATACCGGCAAACAAAGGGGATTGTATACGGGATTGATTGAATCCTTGACATCGTGGTTCATCCAATGAGATCATCGTGGAGCAAGTGGGAGCCACCATGGGTATCCAGACCCCGCTGATGGTTATTGGCCGGAGAGGTGTCTCGGTCATGTCTGCCTGTCTCGCGAACCCGTAGGGTCTACACACTTAAGGTTCAATGACGCTAGGGTTATAGTTAATTGTTATACGAGGTTACTGAAAGTTGTTCGGAGTCCCGAATGAGACCCCGGACGTCACGAGGAGCTCCGGAATGGTCCATAGGTAAAGATTTATATATAGGATGGGTGGTTTTGGACACCGGAAATGTTTCGGGCGTCACCGGTAATGTAACGGGACCACCTGGACCACCGCAAATGGTCCCGGGGGTCCACCGGGAGGGGCCACCAGCCCCAAGAGGTAGCATGTGCCAAAAGAGGGAGGGCAACCAGCCCAAAGTGGGCTGGTGCGCCTCCCACAAGGAGGCCCAAGGCGCAGGAGGTGGAGAGGGGGGGAAACCCTAGGCGCTGGTGGGCCTAAGGCCCACCTAGGGGTGCGTCACCCCTCCCCCTGCCCTGGCCGCCGCACCTCCCATCTGGGGGGCTGCCGCACCACCTAGGGTGGGAACCCTAGGGGTGGAACCCCCCTTCCCCTCCTCCTATATATAGTGGGGTTTTGGGGCTGTTTCACACACGGTTTTCCATCTCCCTCGGCGCAGCCCTGCCCCCCTTCTTCCTCCTCTCCCACGGTGCTTGGCGAACCCCTGCCAGGAGACCTCGTCTCTCCATCGATACCATGCCGTCGTGCTGCTGGAGATCTTCCCCAACCTCTCCCTCCTCCTTGCTGGATCAAGGTGCGGGAGACGTCACCGGGCTGCACGTGTGTTGAACGCGGAGGTGCCGTGGTTCGGTACTAGATCGGAATCACACCGCGATCTGAATCGCCGCGAGTATGACTCCATCAGCCGCGTTCTAGCAACGCTTCCGCTTAGCAATCTTCAAAGGTATGAATATGCACTCACCCCTCTCTCGTTGCTGGTCTCTCCATAGGAAAATCTGAATATGCGTAGGATTTTTTTTTAATTTATGCTACGTTACCCAATAGTGGTATCAGAGCCAGGTTTTCTATGCATAGATTCTATGCACGAGTAGAACACAAAAGGTTGTGGGAAATGACTTGTCAATTGCTTTCCACTACTAGTCTTATTCTTTTCCGGCGGTATTGTGGGATGAAGCGGCCCGAACCGACATTACACGTACGCTTACGTGAGTCTGGTTCCACCGACAGACATGCACACCGTGCATAAAGGTGGCTAGCGGGTGTCTGTCTCTCCTACTCTAGTCGGATTGGATTTGATGAAAAGGGTGCTTATGAAGGGTAAATAGCTTTGGCATATCATCGTTGTGGCTGTCACGTAGGTAAGAAAGCGTTCTTGCTAGAAACCCAAATCAGCCACGTAAAACTTGCAACAACAATTAGAGGACGTCTAACTTGTTTTTGCAGGGTTTGAGATGTGATGTGATATGGCCAAAGTTGTGATGTTGCATGTATGATGTATGAGATGATCATGTTATTGTAATAGGTTTCACGACTTGCATGTCGATGAGTATGACAACCGGCAGGAGCCATAGGAGTTGTCTTAATTTATTGTATGAGATGCAACACCACGTGCTTACTACTTTTACTTCATTGCTAACGGTTAGCTATAGTAGTAGTGATAGTAGTAGTTGGCATGACGACTTCACGGAGACACGATCATGGAGATCATGATGATGGAGATCATGGTGTCACGCCGGTGACAATGATGATGATGCGATGTCTGAAGATGGAGATCAAAAGAGCGAAGATGATAATGGCCATATCATGTCACTATATGATTACATTGTGATGTTTATCATGCTTTTCATCTTATTGCTTAGAACGACGGTAGCAAAATAAGATGATCCCTCTTAAAATTTCGAGAACGTATTCCCCAAAGTGTGCACCGTTGCGAAGGATCGTTGTCTCGAAGCACCACGTGATGATCGGGTGTGATAGATTCTAACGTTCGCATACAACGGGTGTAAGCCGGATTTGCACACGCGAAACACCTAGGTTGACTCAACGAGCTTAGCATGTACAGACATGACCTTGAATACAAGAGACCGAAAGGTCGAACATGAGTCGTATGGTTGAATACGATCAGCATGAAGTTGCTTACCATGGTGACTAGTCCGTCTCACGTGATGATCAGACACGGGTTAGTCAAGATGGATCATGTATCACTTAGATGACTAGAGGGATGTCGATTTAAGTGGGAGTTCATACTTAATTTGATTAAATGAACTTAATTGTCATGAACTTAGTCTAAAAGTTGTCTTTATAAATGTTGTAGATGGCCAACATCAACCTCAATTTCAACGCATTCCTAGAGAAAAACAAGCTGAAAGATGATGGTAGCAACTATGCGGACTAGGTTCGCAACTTGAAGATCATCCTTGAAGCAGCTAAAAAGGCTTATGTCCTTGATGCGCCGCTAGGTGACCCTCCCGCTCCCGCAGCAGCCCAGGACATTCTGAACGTCTGACAAACACGGAGTGATGACTACTCTCTGGTTAGGTGCGGCATGTTGTACAGTTTGGAAACGGGGCTCCAAAGGCGTTTTGAGCAACACGGTGCATATGAGATGTTCCAAGAGCTGAAACTAGTTTTTCAAGATCATGCCCGTGTCGAGAGATATGAAGTCCCCGACAAGTTCTTTAGCTGTAAGATGGAGGAGAACAGTTCTGTCAGTGAGCACATACTCAAAATGTCTGGGTTACACGATCGTCTGACTTCACTTGTAGTCGAACTTCCGAATGATGCTATAATTGACAGAATCCTCCAGTATCTCCCACCAAGCTACAAAGGTTTTGTGCTGAACTACAACATGCAAGGGATGGAGAAGACCATTCCCGAGTTGTACTCAATGCTCAAGTCTGCAGAAGTAGAAATCAAGAAAGAGCATCAAGTGTTGATGGTCAACAAGACCACTAGTTTCAAGAAGGGCAAGGGTAAGAAGAACTTCAAGAAAGACGACAAAGCCGTTGCCGCGCCCGGTAAGCCAGATACCAGGAAGAAGAAAAAGAATGGACCCAAGCCTGAGACTGAGTGCTTCTATTGCAAGGGAAAAGTTCACTCGAAGCGGAACTGCCCCAAATACTTAGCGGACAAGAAGGCCGGCAACGTTAACGGTATATGTGATATACATGTTATTGATGTGTAACTTACCAGCGCTCGTAGTTGCCCCTGGGTGTTTGATACCGGTGCTGTTTCTCACATTTGCATCTCCAAGCAGGAACTGCGGAATAAGCGGAGACTGGCCAAGGACGAGGTGACGATGCGCGTCGGGAATGGCTCCAAGGTCGATGTGATCGCCGTCGGCATGCTACCTCTACATCTACCGTCGGGATTAGTTTAAACCTTAATAATTGTTATTTAGTACCAGCTTTAAGCATGAATATTGTATCAGGGTCTTGCTTAATGCGAGACGGCTACTCATTTAAGTCAGAGAATAATGGTTGTTCTATTTATATGAGTGATATGTTTTATGGTCATGCTCCGCTGGTGAATGGTTTATTCATGATGAATCTCGATCGTGATGTTACACATATTCATAGTGTGAGTACCAAAAGATGTAAAGTTGATAATGATAGTCCCACATACTTGTGGCACTGCGGCCTTGGTCATATCGGTGTTAAGCGCATGAAGAAGCTCCATACTGATGGACTATTAGAGTCTCTTGACTTTGAATCATTTGACACA